>NC_135483.1:142572784-143200284 GCF_052094955.1 Ictidomys tridecemlineatus
TACAAATGGAGTTGGGTCTCAGAAATATTTAGTTAACTCTTAAATTTACTATGACAGAATAATTCTAGAGATTTCAGTAAAACGTAGACTTGCAAGGGCTTTCTACATCATTCAGCCACACTGGGTTAGGCCTCTATAGCATAAAAAACAATTTCTGATTTAGGAAGCAAGTCCATTGAAGGAATTACTCTCAATATTAATTTATTCTGCAAACTTTTCTTATTGTAATATGGCAATATTGTAAAGTGTCAAAGTACCAATAGTGCTACCGTGTTCAGTTCTATATACTAATTAGACGTGGACTATGTTCTCTCAGGAAAAATACCATGCAATCAGTAACTCAGGAAAGAAAAAATTCTCAGAAGGTAAATTAAGCTGCACAAATTATGTTTGTAAGGGGCTGAATCTACTCATTAAGGACATTTATTTTAGCCAGGCTCACTAGTGCATACCAGTAATCCCAGCTATTTGAGAAGTCAAGGCAAGAAGATCACAAGTTTGAGAGCTGTGTGGGCAATTTAGCGAGACCTTGTCTGGGGAGGTGGGGTGTATACGGGGATGTAGCTCAGTGTTAGAGCATGTTTGAGGCCCTTGGCTTAATCCCCCGGGTTTGATCCTCAGCACCACATAAAAATAAAATAAAGATATTGTGTCCACCTAAAGCTAAAAAATAAATATATATAAAACTGAACAAAAGCAATGAGCAATAGAAGGTCAAAAATGTTCTGCAGTAAAATAGGTATTTTATCCCAGATAAATATACAAAGCCAAAGGTCTGGCTATGAGGAAAGGCCACAAATCTGACTCCTCCACAATTAGAAGACAGCAGTCCCAGGTGAATGCCACAAATGGCACAAGGGGGAGACTAAGGTAGAAGACAAGACAGACCCTTGTTGTGTTCTGCTGCCAGAGTTAGGTCCATCTACTATTCCCACTGTCAGATGTATCTTCCATTCTGAGTTCATTATTCTTTTTAAATGAAGTATTGTCTAAAAATTTAATGGTATAAGAGAAAATCGGATGAATTGTAGGTTGAGTAAGGCTTCATTATAAATGCCTTTTTATCCTTCCCCCAAATTTTACATGTTAATTTATAGGGATGTTGTTTGCTAAACTAAACTGCTATTCTGAAAGTGAATACAGTTTTGCTCGCTTTTACTGTGGTGATCTATTTTTTTCCCTTTCCAATATATGTGTGTGTTCAGTGGTGTTGGGGATTGATCCCAGGGATTTTGTGTGCTAGGCAAGCAAACTTTTTCTAAACTATATCCCTAGCCCAACTATGTCTTTTGAATTTAATTTTATGGTACAGAATGTTTCAAACCTATGTAACATAGCTTCAAGCATGTATTATTTTACCATTCTTGTTTCATCTATTACATCCAACTTTCTTTTCTGGAAAAGTATTTTAAGCAAAATCTCAGATATCACTTTGGTATGAATCAGTAAGGACAATTTCTTAACATTGCAATATTTTTATTATACCTATCAATATTGATAATTTAAAAAACCATCTAATATCCAGTTTATATTTAAATTTCTCCAATTGTATCTAGTTTTCTAATCTTAAAAAATTTACCCGCTCCTTCCCTTCACCTTGCTATTTATTTGTTGAAGAAACCAGGTAATCTGTCCTGTTAAATATCCCACATTATGGAGGGTGATACTGTTGAACATGTTCTTCTAGCTCCTTAATTTTCTGTAAATTGGTAGTTGGATCTACAGGTTTATTATTAGATTATTACCTTTGGAATAATATATAGAAAATCTTCCAAAAAGTTTGTATTCCAGAAAATGATAGCCCCAAAATATATCTCCAATTAAGCAAATCAGGCTAGTAAGACTTCTACTTGGTATGTTCTGTAACCCCTTTTACCATGTATTTACTGCGGCCTTAGTTGAACAGCAGCATAAACTTGAAAATGTGTATTTTAAAATAACACTCCTTGGCTGGTGGTGCTGCATGCCCCATAACTTTAGCTACTCAGGAAGCCCAGGTAGGAAGATCACAAGTTCAAGGCCATCCTGGGCAACCTGGAGACACTGCTGGAGAGACACTGCCTCAAAATAAAAAAATAAAGAGAGCTGAGGATAAAGTTGGGTGGTAGAGTAACCTAGGATTTAATCTCCAAGAATGTATAAATAAATAAATAAGATCAATAACCCCCCTGCACTGGGGATGCAGCTTAGTGGTAGAGCTTTTGACTGACAATTCTGAAGCCCTGTGTTCGACCCCTAGTAACACTAGAAACAAACAAGCAAGCCAAACCACTACTACCAACAAAACCCCCCAAACACCCAGTGGTTGGTTGGGAGTATACAGCTCAGTGGCAGAGCATCTGCTTAGCATGCACGAGACTGTGGGTTCAATCCCCAGAATGAATACACATAAGTAAATCATTATATATTATCACAAAAAAAAGAAAACATGACTATCACTTCCATGAAAGCATAATCTTCTGTCCTTTTTCCTTTCCTAAGGTTAAACTGACTATGACACTTAGAAACACTATTTATAGTACATTATTAAGAGGGAGATCTAGGTCTTGTGGGAATTATTGAGAATTACCTCACACTTATATTACTGTAACCATTTTGCTTTTAAGAAAGCTTATAGAAAGTTGTCTTTTTAAAAAGACTAAAAAAGGGGCACAGTAGGAACATGCAGCATAATTCCCAGGGAAAAAAGTGAACAAAGCTATTAATAAAGTGTGTGGGTGATTTTTATTTATATAGAAGAGAATGTTTTATGTATGATTTTCTAAAGGTTATGCAAGAACCAATTGTACTGAATTGTAATAAAACTGCTCCATACTGGGAATTTTCCTGACACACTGCCAGTTCATCTTTGAGGAGGCTGGAAACAATAGGATTTCTTATTGCCCTCATCCCAAGTTCATACTGAAGACAACTAACTGATCTCTATTAAAACACACAATATAAAGGAAAATCAAACATTTCATTTTAGTCCATGTGTCTAAAAAATACACAAAGGCAAAAAAAATATCAAACTGTCCTTATTATATGCTAGTAAAAATTACTATTTATTAAAATCAACCTTGATTTACAGAATCAGTATGAAGATATTTGACACATATTTGATTATATCTTTATAACTTGTTTTCAACTTAATTTATATGCAAATATTACAGTGGTGATACAACCAGCAATAATAAAGTTAATCATGGTGGCGCAGGCCTGTAATCCCAATGAGTCAGGAAGTTGAGGCAGGAAGATCACAAATTCCAGGCAAGCATCAGCAACTTAGTTAGCAAGGCCCTAAGCAACACAGTGAAACCCTGTCTCAAAATAAAAAGGGCTGGGTATGTAGCTCAGTGGTAAAGTGCCCCTGGGTTAAATCCCTAGCGCCAAAACAAAAAACCAAAAACTAAACCAAATAAAAAACCAGGTATGACTAATAGATGGGATTAGAAATTCATGATTAGAGGAGGCAGACCAGAAAGGGGCAGATATGAATTTTCTAGGGTGATGGTAATGCTCCTTATCTTGTCAGGTATGTTTGTTACCAGGTGTATACATTTGCCAAACTTAAACCCTATACTTAAGACTAGTGTATTTTATTAAAAAAAAAAAAAGTTACACATGATCTTTTCAGTCACTAGTAATTACTGAGTGACTATGGTACTATAGACTCTCGCTATACCCATATATATTTTGTATGTATATAACTGAGGAGAGCCCTGTATAGGGAATTTGAACTTATGTATCCCTAGTATATAACACAGAAAATTATTTTTTAAAATTTGTGTGTTAGTGAGGGCTTGTTATTTCATCTTATTAGAACTTCTCAAGAACTTGGATTTTACCTTTAAACTTATAATATTTTGGGGAAAATTAGTTCGTAAATAAAACAAATTATAATTTCTATTATAAAATATAATCAGAGGAAGCCGGCACATGCCTATAATCCCAGTGGCTAGGGAGGCTGAGACAGGAGGATTGAGAGTTCAAAGCCAGCCTCAGCAAAAGGGAGGTGCTAAGCAACTCAGTGTGACTTTGTCTCTAAATAAAATACAAAAATGGGCCGTGGATTTGGCTCAGTGGTCGAGTATCCCTGAGTTCAATCCCTGGTACCCCTAATATATACTCATATATGTATATATATATAATTAAGAGGAGATGATCAACAATGATGTTTATTAGCAAAGCCTTTCTATTCACCAACTATACTATTATTTACTAAGTATGTACATTGTTTAAGGCAATGGGGATACAAAAATAAATAAGACACAGGCCCTATCTCAGAAAAACTTAAGATTTTTCAGGAATAAAATAGAATTTGAAATAGATTTTCAAATTCTCATAGATTTTAGAAAAGGTAAAAAGCAAAACATTTGGAACATGATGAAGGTTAATATTAAGTTTATTATGTTTGATTTGGGTAGAAGAATTAGTTTTACTAGGTGTACTGAATTCCATTCATTCTCCTTTTCCTTTCTGGGTAATCTCAAACTAATTTCTGTTACTTGAGGCTGGCAGACCTTGAAAGGATGCAATGATGTTAATAGGAAGAAATATGTAAGAGAGAATTATGATTGTTATCTGAGAATCATAATACCCCTTTGAGAATGTGGGAGTTGTAGCCTCCTCTAATCCCACACACACCTTTAACACAGAACAGAGTCATTTAGAACAGGACTGTAATTAATTTGTTCACATCAGTAGAATTTCAAGGAACAGACACTTTAACAAATTTAATCACTAACTTATAATAATATATACAAATAGTCTGAAATAACTTAACCACTGGTATCACTTAAAATTTAAAGTACTAGTAAAGAGTATCATTTTGACTTCTGCCACAATATGACTTGACAAGTTTTACTAGATAAACTTCTCTTTTTATTTGGTACCAGGGATTGAACCCAGGGGCAATTAACCACTGAGCCACACCCCAGACTTTTTTAATATTTTGAGACAGGGTTTTGCTAAGTTGCTGAGGGCCTTGCCAAGTTGCTGAGGCTGGCTTTGAACTTACAATCCTCCTTCTTCAGCCTCCTGAGCCACTGGGATTATAGGTGTGCACCACTGTACCCAGCCTAGATAATCTCTTTAATAGGTCCACATTTTTTTTTCAACTACTACCTAGCTTCTTCTTGCATAAAATATTTAACAACATAAAATCATCTACATATAAAGGAAAAAAGTAAATCAACCACAATCAAGTATAAGCACTTGTGATCAACTATCTTATAAAGGAGAGAATTGGTGCTTAACTTCTTAATTTTTAAGTCAATTTTTTGGTAGTTGTAATATCTGCCTGTTATGGTCTGAATATAGTTTGACCCCACCAAAACACATGTTGAGCCTTGGTTCCCAGTGTTATGGTGTTGAGAGGTAGTGGGACCTTTAAGAAGTGTTTAGTCTCTGAGGGATCAACGCTCATAAAGGGATTAATGCTATCTAGTGTGAGGAAGGAAGGGAAGGAAGGAGGGACAGAAGGAGGGAGCTCTCACTCTCTCATAGGACAGGATTAATAACCTCTGCAGAGGATTATTATAAAGTATGCCCACATGTTCTTCCACTTCCCAAGCTGAAATAGCATGAGGCCCTTACTAGGAGCCAAGCAGAAGCCAGTGCCAACTTCCCAGCCTCTAGAATCATGGGCCATAATAAATCTCTATTCTTTATAAATCACCCAGTCTGCTGGGCATGGTGGCACACGCCTATAATCCCAGCAGCTCAGGAGGCTAAGGCAGGAGGAATAGGAGTTCAAAGCCAGCCTCAGCAACTTGGCAAGGCCCTAAGCAACTTAGTGAGACCCTGTCTCTAAACAAAGTCTAAAACAGGGCTGGGGATGGATGTGGCTCAGTGGTTAAGTGTCCTTGGGTTCAATCCCCATTACACATCAATCAATCACATATTCTCAGGTATTTTGTTGGAGCAACAGAAAATGGACTAAGACACTGCCTCGCTTTAATGAGATTTTAGTAACAAATGTTTTTTATGGAGAAGGATTATGTTGGAAGACTGAAAAGTCTGCCAAGGATTGCAGGGCTGGGGCTGGAGATGTGGCTCAAGCGGTAGCGCGCTAGCCTGGCATGCACGGGGCGCTGGATTTGATCCTCAGCATCACATTAAAAAAAAAAAAATGTTGTGTCTACTGAAAACTAAAAAATAAATATTAAAAAATTCTTTCTCTCTCTAAAAAAGAAAAAGAGATGCAGGGCTATCTTCATAGGTAAGCTGGTAGGATTGAACCTCTTCAAGGAGCTGTATATAAGAACTCCATAACAGATTCAATATAACAGATTCTGGGGGTGCCAGAAGGGCTACTGAGTTTATCATTTCCCTTTCTACAGAAAGTCCCTCCAGCATGCGCATAAGTGTCTTCTTAGCAAAGCTTATGATAAGACAATTATTAAATTTCTCAAACATGTTCCCAAGTAATAAAAAATGCCTTCAAACATGAAAGGCTCTTGATAAGATTGAGGAGCAGCACATGGAAGTTTCTGTTGTAGAAAAACTTTTATCAGTACTATGGCTTCATAGAACACTCTTCAAGAAAAATCAAGAGGGAAATTTAGGCAAGGAAAAGAGCACTGGTACATGAATCTTTGTGCAAATGTAAAATAAGGCTTTCCTTAGGGCTGGGGATACTAGCATCCTTGAGAACCCTGGGTTCAATCCCCAGCATTGCAGAGAAGAAAAAAAAGGCATTTCTTACTTTGAACATTTATTCATTTTTTGGATTGTTCCAGAATACTAAAAGCTATGTATAAATGAGATTAGGTACAGATATTAAAACATTAAGTACCTATTATCATCTTAGTTGTTTGTGGGATGTCTGGAACTCAAGACTTGGGCAATATAAAGAAAATGCAATTTTGTCTATATCTAATATATCCGGTAATACTGTTTTAAATTTGCTTTTATATAAAAAGCTTGAAAGTCCTCCTATTTTCACATGAAGAAAAACACTAAAAAACATGAAAATCAACCAACTTAGATCTTTAGAAAACTGAGGATGCAGGGCAAAATGACACCTGAAAACTGGAGACAGGTGACATACAGAATTTATAGCTTGTTGGTATCAGAAACCATTGCTGAGAGAAGAGAAAGCAACTGGTAGGAATATTCAAGGTACTGCTTGATTGTTGGAGTCTTGAGGGACTAACTTGAGAGAGAAAAACTCTTGAGGGCCAGGCTTAGAAAGGTCCCACACTTTGATGAGTCTTGTTTCTAGGAGTCTTATCTGATTCTCACTGTGAAGACCAAAGAATAATCCCCTTGTCCTTTCCTTGTATCAATGGGAAGGGGAAAGTAACCATTTTGAAATATGCTCAGTACACTTTGTTTTCTTTAACAAATGCTTACTCTTTAGGGAAACTCTCTTGCCAAAGGTATTTTGACAAATACCTACATGGGGTAAAAAAATCTGAGAAGTGTAGGGGAAATGCTGAGAAACATTTGTGAAGGTTACAACCAGGAGAGGCATAGGCTAACTAAAAGACTAATACCTAATCACACGACTATAGAATGCTTCACCTTCTCCTACATCTTACTATCACCTTAAAGGTATTATAAATGAAAGAAATGAGTGCTCAGACTCGACTCTTTTTTTTTTTTTTAAAGAGAGGGAGGGAGGGAGGGAAGAAGAGAGAGAGAGAATTTTAATATTTTTTTTTTTTAGTTTTCAGTGGACACAATATCTTTTTATTTGTATGTGGTGCTGAGGATCGAACCTGGGCCGAACGCATGCTAGGTGAGCGCGCTACCGCTTGAGCCACATCCCCAGCCCTCAGACTCGACTCTTAATGTTGAAGAAGGAATCTCTTGGGAAATCAAAAAATAAGAGGAGACACTAGAGGAATTTTTGCCTCAGACATCTATAGCTACAACAAACAGTCCATACTGCCTAACTCCAAGGCAGATAAATATAAAACGTCTCAGTAAAGAGCTATTTACATAAATTCCATTTATCTGATATACTATGTCCGGCTTTCAACAAAAAATTTCAAGGCATGTTGTGGGGTGGGTGGGGACGGAGGAGGAGGGGAGAGAGAAAGAGGGAGAGAGGGAGAAAGGGAGAGAAGGAGAGAGAAGGAGAGAGAGAGAGAGAAGAGAGAGACAATCTGAAGAAAAAGGCAAGTATTACAACCAAACTCAGATATGGCAGAGATTGTGGAATTATCAGACTGGAGATTTGAAAGCTAAGATTGCTATGCTAAGGGCTCTAATGAAAAAAGTGGGCTACATTTAGAACAGATGGATAATATAAGCAGAAATCTGGAACTCTAAAAAAGAAGCAAAAGAGAAATACCAGCAATAAAAAGTACTAACAGAGGGCTGGGATTGTGCTTAATGGTAAGAGCACTTGCCTAGTATGTGTGAGGCACTGTGCTCAATTCTCACCATCGCACATAAATAAGTAAGTAAATAAATAAATAAAATAAAGGTGCAACAACAACAAGAAGTTAAAAAAATTGAAAAACAAAAAAGTACGAGGCAAGAGGACTGTTAGTTAGAGGCCAACTTGGGAAACTCCAAATAAAAAAGGCTAGTGATATCATGCTGTGGGAGAGCACCCCTGGATTCCATCCCTAGTACTGCATCTCCTCCTGACAAAAAGATAAGGAAGAATGCCTTGGATGGACTCATCAGTAAGAAAGAATCATTGAGTTTTAAGATATGTCAACAGAAGGTGCTAGGGGTGTAGTTCAGTGCAGTGTGTGCTTAGCATGCATGAGGCCCTGGATTTCATCTTAAGAACTAAAAATAAATAAATAAAAAGACAAAAGCAATAGAAACTTCCTAAACTGAAAAGAGAGAGAGAAAAAAAGAACATCCAAGAGTTGTAGGACTATCTAAAATGTGTAAATATATATAAGAGGAATACAAGAAAAAGAAAGAAAATAATAAAAGAAACATCTGAAAAATAATGAATTTTCTAAAGTTAATGATATACATCAAACCACAAGTCCACAGCTCAGAGAACACCAAATAGGATAAATGCCAAAATTAATCATAGCTATGCACATCATATTCAAACTGAGGAAAATCAAAGATGAAGAGAGAGTCTTGAATGATGTTAGAGGAAAAAAGCACCATGCTTAGAGAAGAGCAAAAAATTACACTGGACTTCTCTTAAAGAACCATGCAAGCAAGAAGAAAATGAGGGGCTTGGGGATGTGGCTCAGTGGTAGAGTGGATATATGTGTTCTATACTCAGTGAATTCATCATTCACACAGAATTGAGAGAAATGAAATGTTAAGAAGAAAAACCTATCCATTCACCTGCAAATGCCATCATTTTATTCTCTTTTATTGCTGAGTAATATTCCATTGTATATATGTACCATCAGCTTCTTTATCTATTCATCTGTTGAAGGGCATCGAGGTTGCTTCCATAGTTTAGCAACTGTGAATCGAGGTTGCTTCCACAGTTTAGCAATTGTGATAGTTGTTAAACTATGGAAGCAACCTCGATGCCCTTCAACAGATGAATAGATAAAGAAGGTATCTATTTTTCAAATGGTATGATGGTACATATACACAACGCACTGAAGTGGTTGCGTCACTTTTTAAATCTGTAGGGTATAGGTTGAGTTCATGCACAACCAGAAAAGTGAAAATTTCTGCTCCATTTGTGTACAATGAATTGAAGAACTTTCTATTGTCAGGTATAACTGATTAGAACTAACAAACGAATAAAAAGAAAGAAAAAACCCCACCAATTTAGAATTCAGTATCACTGAAATTATTGTTCAAAAGTATAAAAACAAAGACCTTCTTTAAAATACAAAATAAACAGACAAACAAGGAATTTGCTGTCAGTACACCTGTCTTTAAGTTTTTCAGAGAGAAACAAAATAACCTAGGTCAGAAACTCAGGTCTACATAAGGAAGAGTGTTCAAGAAAGAATAAATGAAGGTCAAATAAAATCAATCAGATCTTTTATTTTTCATTTTTTTTCTTTATTTGCAGTGCTGGGGATCAATTCATGGCCTTGTGCATACTAGGTAAGTGTTCTACCATTGAGGTATATTCCCAACCCATTTTTCATATTCTTAACTGATCCAAAGGATAACTGCTGATTCAAAATAAAGATAGAAAAAATAAATGACTATAGCTTATGAGTAAATGAAATTATAACAGCAATGTTTAAGGGATAGGAAGGAAGAACTCTATTATATAACAGGAACTAGGTACTTTGTTAAAAGACACCTGCACTATTCAGGAAGTTGTAGAGTGTTCTTTGAAAGTAGACTTAGTTATACGTGTATATTGCAAAGTCTGAGATGACCAATTTAAAAAAAAATATCAAGAAATAGTATAATTGAATGTTGAGAAAATGTGAAATCATATAAAATACTCATTTAAAACCAGATGAGGCAGAAAAAGAACAAAAATGAAACGATGAATGAGGGCAATGAATAGAAAACAATTACAAAAAACAAAAGCTAGGGGCTAGGGTTGTGGCTCAGAGGTAGAGTGCTCACCTAGCATGTGTGAGGCACTAGGTTCAATCCTCAGCACCACATAAAGTAAAATAAAGATACTGTGTCCACCTATAACTAAAAAATAAATGTTAAAAAAATGAAAGCTATTAACTATATCAATCATCAATTTTATATAAAGAATCTTAACATACCAGATAAGAGACTATAAGAAAAAAAAAAAGACAAAACTGTATGATATTTAAAAGAAATCTACTTTAAAGATAAAGGCACAGGAGCTGGGGGATGCACACTTATAATCCCAGCAACTCGGGAGGCAAAGGCAGAAAGATCTTAAGGACAAGGCCAGCTTAGTGAGACCCTATCTCAAAAAAGAACTGGGGATGTAGTTCAGTGGTTAAGTACCCCAATCCCCAGTACTAAAAAAAAAAAAAAAAAAAGACACAAATTAAAAGTAAAAGAATGGGGGATGGGGTTAGTTCAGTCATAGTGCTTGCCTAGCATGTGGTAGCCTCTGAGTTCGATCCTTAGCACCACAAAAAACAAAAATAAAAACAAAGCAAAATAGTGCATGAATGGGGAAAGATATACCCCAGGCTAACAATAACCAAATAAAGATGGAGCATATATATTAATTTTATTGAATCCAGGGGAACTCTACCACTGCATTAAAACCACTGAGCCACCCTTTTTATTCTTTAAATCTGTGATGGGGTTTGCTAAGTTGCTCTGGTTGTTAAGTATGATTGCCTCATATTTGTAATCCTCCTGTCTCAGCTTTCTGAGTAGATGGGATTACAAGCATGCACCACTGTACCCGGTGCCATATTAATTTTAGACAAGCAGATTTCAGAGCAAGGACAAATAACCAAGGCTAAATAGAGTATTACACAACGGTCAAAGAGTCAATTTTCCAAAAAGACCCAAATATGTGTATGTGCCTAACAGAGCATCAAAATGTGTAAAGCAAAAACTGATGAGTATCTTTAGAAACAGGCAACTCCACTATTATAGCTGGAGACTTCCCATCCCTCTATCAATAACTGACAGATACAACAGGTGAAAAATCAGAATATATTGAACTGATCCATCAACTGGATCTAGTTGACATTTTTTTTCCTAGTTGATATTTATAGAATACTTCATTCACCTAGCAACAGCAGAATAATATATATTTTCTCACATTCATATAGAACATTTACCAAATAGACCACATCTGGGCCATATAACACAACTTAATAAAAGTAAAAGAAAAACCTAAAATATTTTGAGATTAAATAACAGAGCTCTAAACACATATATCAAAGAAGTCTCAGGAGAAAGTAAAAAATATTTTGAACTAAGAATAGACAATACAACTGCTGTATAACAATTTTGGGGGGCTGTGGCTCAGTGGTAGAGTGCTTGCCTAGCATGCGTGAGGCACTGGGTTCAATCCTCAGCACCACATAAAAATGAAATAAAGATATTGTGTCCACTTAAAACTAAAAAAATAAATATTAAAAAAACAAACAAACAAACCAAAAAAAAAAACAAAAAAAAAATTTTGGGCTGGTCTTTGTCCCCAGTTCTTTTTTTTAAAGTACTACATAGGGGTGCTTAACCACTGAGCCACATCCCCAGCACATTTTACTTTTTGAGACAGGGCTTTCATAAATTGCTGAGGCTGGCTTTGAACTTGCGATCCGCCGCAGCTTCCTGAATGGCTGGGCTGGTCCCCATGCCTAGCCTTTATCCCCAGTTCTTAGGGAACCTCAACTCTTGACATTTCCTGTAATAAGAGTATCTTTGGTGGGTCCTGATAGTTTATGTTATTGATGTGACTCATGATGGTGACTCATGATTGAAATATTCCACTGTGGTTTAAGAAAAAAGAAAAAGATTTTTAATTTCAATATACATGATCAGATCATGCTAAAGAGATGACACAAGGGCTGGGGTTGTGGCTCAGTGGTAGAGCACTCACCTAGTAGGTGAGAGGTCCTGGGTTTGATCCTTAGCACCACATATAAATAAATGAAATAAAGGTATCGTGTCTACCTACAACTAAAAAGATACTAAACAAAACAACAAAAAAAGAGCTGACTCAAGATGGTGGCTGACCATACCAGAAAAATAAATTATGTGATTAGAGGGCTAGACTTTGAGCTAGGTGAGAGAGCCCTTTGAGGAAGAAAGAAGGGCTGGAGATAGAAGAGTTAAATCTCATGGCTAATGATTTTGATCATTCACAACTATGTAATAAAGACCAATAAAAACTAGACAGCTTGGATAAGCTTTCCTGGTTAATAAAACTCCGTGCAAGTTGTTATTTATTAGTGTACAAGAAGATTGACAGGTACTGACTCTACAGGGAGACTTTGGAAGACTGTGTCTGGGACCTTCCCAGACGTTGTTCTATGTACCTCTTCTTTTGGCTTACCCTGATTTTTATCCTTTTACTATAGTAAAATTGTAATCACAAGTATAGTGTTAGTTTCTGAGTTCTGTAAGTCAGTCTAGTGAATTATCAAACCTTAGGCAGGTAGAAGGAACCCTGGATTTGTAGCAGGTTTGGTGGGTGGTCTAGGAACTCCCAAATTTGTAGCTGGTGTCTTAATTGAGAATAGTCTTTGGAGAACTGTTAACCTATGAAGTCTGTCCTATTTCTGGGTAATTAATGTCAGAAATCATTGTAATAAAACCTATTAAATTTTGTAGGACACAGCAAAAACCAACTCAGAAAGAAATTTATAGTACTAAATACATGTATTAGAAGAAAGATTTAAAATCAATATGTAGAGCTGGAATGTAGCTCCGTGGAACAGAACTTGACTAGCATGGGTGAGGCCTTGGGTTCCAACTTCATTACCTCTCCCAAATCAATTACATAATCTTCTGTCTTATAAAACTAGAAAAGGAAGAGCAAATTAAATTCAAAATAAGAGGAGAAGAAATAAAAAGAGGAAAACAAGGGAGAAAAATCAATCACAACAAAAGCTGGTTCTTTGAAAAGATCAGTAAGTTGATAAAGCTCTAGCTAACCAAGGAAAGAGAAATGAAATGAGGGTCAACACTACAGATCCATGGACATTAGAGGGGTAATAATGGAATACAACAAATGATTCTATACCATTAAATCTGATTTACATGAAATGGACCAATTCTTTGAAAGACACAATCTACCAAAGCTGACAAAAGGAGAAAAAGGTCATTTGATAGGCATCTATCTAGTAAAGAAATTTAGCCAACAATCAATAACCTTCTAAAACAAAAAGTGACAGGCCCAGATGGATTCACTGGTTAATTTTATCAAATATTTAAAGAAGAAATTATATATATATTTAAAGAGAGTGAGACAAGGAGAGAGAGGGAGAAAGAGGGAGAGGGGGGGAGAGGGAGAGAGAGAGAGAGAGAGAGAGAGAGAGAGAGAGAGAGAGAGAGAGAGAGAGAATTCTTTAAATATTTATTTATTTATTTTTAGTTATCGGCGGACACAACATCTTTGTTTGTATGTGGTGCTGAGGATCGAACCCAGGCCGCATGCATGCCAGGTGAGTGCGCTACCACTTGAGCCACATCCCCAGCCCTAAGAAGAAATTATATTAATAATCTCTACTAGATAACAGAAACAGAAGGAACATTACCTAACTTATTCTATAAGACTAACATCATCCTGATACCAAAACCAAATACAAACAAGAAAGAAAAATTACATGCCAGTACCTCTCATGAGGTATAAAAATATAGGTGTAATAATCTTTAATCAAATATTAGCAATGGAAGTGCTTCAGCATGTCTAGCTCTCCTATAGAGTAACTATTTAGAGCTAACTATTTCTTCCTGAAGAAAAAGATCTGAAAGTCAAACATGGAGAGAGACACAAAATCCATGTTTAGGGAAAAGAGGAGTTTAAAAATAGAATTTTGCTTTATGTTTTTTGAAGAAAATCTTACACATTTACCTGTTTTATAGGTGTCTACATATAAACTTGTATCCTGGTGGGCTATTATGAGACTAGTGTATGTGTGTGTGAATATCTGGGCATTTAAGCATAATGGGAAAACACATTCCATGGAAGAATGGAATGTCCAGAAGAGGCAAAGATATAGGGACAGAAAGTAGTTTAGTGGTTGCCTACAGCTGGGGACTGGAGGGTGAGGGTCAAGGGATTTTCTTTCTTTCTTTCTTTCTTTCTTCCTTTCTTTTTTAGGAAAATGAAAATGTTCTAAAATTGACTATAGTGATAGATGTACAACTCTGTAAATACACTAAAAGCCATTGCATTGATGGCATGTAAATTATAGCTCAATAAAGCTGTTTAAAAAATACTTGCTCAGTTTGAGGTCAGCCTCAGTTTGAGGGCAACTTAGTGAGACCCTGTCTCAAGATAAAATAAAAAGGCTGGGGATGCAGCTCAGTGGTAGAGCACTTGCCTAGCATGCATGAGGCCCTGGCTGGGTTCAATCCCTAGTACCAGAAAAAACAAACAAATCACTTGCTCTGTTGAAATACTCCACTGTGGTTTAAGAAAAAAGAAAAAGATTTTTAATTTCAATAAACATTAAAAACACAAATAACTGACAGATGTTAAGAGTCAGTGATAAAAATAAGGTCTACAGAGTATAGATAAAAGATATGAATTAGTCATTTAACTATGTTATAGAATATTTTATAAAAATTCAGTTACCACTGAAGCTTACAAGTTTTAAGGATAATTTTGATGTATCTGGAGTGGATGAAAAAGGTAAGATGATCTTTTCAGTAGAAAAGATATTCTAAACCAGCTTAGCCCAAAGAAGCATTTTGATTGCCTAATTTAACTTTGTAAAGGAGAAGTAAATCTTATAGCTGGTCTCTGTAAACCTCACAGCTGGAGCATTCTAACAGCACCTTGCAGTTTCCAGTGATCAAAGTAAGTTACTTTATATACTAAACTAAGAATTTCATAATAGAAATAATGTAACACCAGGGGGTGCAGTTATCATGAAATAATTACACTCCTGGGAGATTACAGGCACAAGGCTGTACCCCAGGGGTGTGATTATCCCATGATAACCACATCTACTGAAATTGCCTTATTGCAAAAATAATCTCTATTCACTGGTGAGATATTATTCAATAGGTGATTTTTTTAAATGAAAAGATTTTTTTTTTTTTTAGTTTGAATCACCAAGTGGATTAGGAAATTGGTCAGTTTATTTTTCATTGCATTCAAGTTCAGAATATTACATCATTATTACTCACTTTTCTATTTAAGATAGTAGAGTTTTGATTTTGTTTTTGAGAAACCTTTAAGAGTTTCTATTAGCTTTAGTTAAGTACTACTGCTAAATTCAGGTCAAACTTTAGAGGCATTAATGGAGCAATACAATTTAAAATAATTTATTTCTATGTATAATTTTTAATTCTTTTAAAGAAATGCTCACTTAAAAATTTATAAATGTAATTTATCTTCACTGTTGGAAATATGGATAAGCAAAAAAATAAAACTAAAAATCTTAGTAATCCTACTACCCAAACACAACCACTATTAATTTGGTGTATCTCCTTCCAATCCTTTTCTTCAAAATATCTGTTTCTGTGTCTACCTATACACAGAAACAGATATACAACTGTAACTTCTCTGTCTTATAACCTATTTTTTAAAATTTCACTAATGTTTTAAAAATATCCCCATCATTAAGAAATCTTATCATTTTAAATGCTGCATAGTACAGAATTCCATTATAACAATGTTCCATAATTCACTTAATTTCCTTTCAACAGTCCAGGTTCATGTTCATAATCCCAGATTGGTAAGCTGAGGCAGAACGATCACACACAAGTTTCAAGAACAGCCTCAGCAATTTAGTAAGACCCTGTCACAAAATAAAAATAAAAAGGGCTGGGGATATAGCTTGTGGGTAGAATGCCCCTGGGTTCAAACCCCAGTACGGGGGAATTTTTTTTTTTTTTTTTTACTAGATACTTTAGTATTGTCTCTCACTATCATACACAATTCTTTGTGACTAAATCTTTAGGACATATTCATGACTATTTCCTTAGGATAAAATTTATGACTTTATGATAAATAAAACACAAGTTAAATAAACAAATCAACAGTAAAAGGTACTATCCTCCCAAATCTTCAATTATTCTTATAAACAGCTTAAGATAATGGTTTTCAACCTTGATGGTACATCAGAAACAGATTGGTAACTTTCACCTTATGTAATAGCCTAGACAGTGAAAGCTATTGATTTCTTTTTCTTTTTTTGTGGTGCTGGAGATGGAACCTATGACCTTGTGCATACTAGGCAAGGGCTTTACAACTGAATGAATCCCTATTCCTTTCACAATTTTAACAGAATTCAATGTCTTCAGATATTCTTAGACAATTCAGATACAGAATTTAAGAAATTAAAATACCCTGTGTATATGGCAGTTTTTACTCTCATACCTTGTCAGTTTGAAAGAAAAAACTGGAAATGGAAGTTTCCCTAATATCTTAAAGATATAGTTTCCCTAATATCTTAAAGATATAAAGATTAAGGCAAAGAATTAATTCAGTCTGTTAGGTATTTCTCATTGTGAACACAGCCTTTGCACCACAACCATAACTCTGCTTCCTTTAGCTGTTCTAATTATTCTGAAAATAAACTTAACATGGAAATAGAAAGGAAAGCATTAGCTTTCTGAAGAGTATCAGTGTTTAAAAAGGCTAAATTTTAAGTTTATTTAAAAATTTTAATACAAAATAATATTGCTTGTGATTTCACCAAATTAACATCTTCACTAATTCAAATGCAAATTCAGTTAGTATTTTTTATCTGGAGTAAAGAGAGAGAGGGAGAGAGAATTTTTTTTTTTTTTAATATTTATTTTTTAGTTCTCGGCGGACACAACATCTTTGTTGGTATGTGGTGCTGAGGATCGAACCCGGGCCACACGCATGCCAGACGAGCGCGCTACCGCTTGAGCCACATCCCCAGCCCTTCATTTTTTATTTTGAATCAGGGTCTCAATAAGTTGCTGAGGCTGGTCGCCAACTTGTGATTCTCCTGCCTCAGCCTCCTGAGTAGCTGGATTATAGGCCTGCGATACCATACCTAGCTTGATTAATATCCTTTAGTTCACTTAACATATCAACAGTTTATCATGCCATTCCCCTATTGCACGATATTTAGATTCTTTACAATACTTAAAAATTAGAAATGTTGAAAATTTGTCCCCCCCTTTTTTTATGTAAAGGCTCTTTCAACACATTTCTCTTTCCTTTTCCTCTATATTATTCGCCTTCCAAAGACAAACAACAGATCATAAGCATTAACCAAGGATAAGATTCTCAGACTTTTCTCTGGACTCTTATTCAATAGCCCCTATGGGGCAGGAGCTTGAGAACCAATATTTAAACAAGCTGTGTTAAGTGATTCCTTACAGTAGGTAAGCTTGGGAAACACTGGTTGCAGGATGAATGGACAAATTCCCTCCATCCCATCTTGAGAGCCATTCAAATTTTATTCTATTCAAGTTAAATTCTTTTGTGCTTATGTTTTTCTTCAGGTCTTTTTTTGGGGGGGGGGAGGTGTCAAACTTTCTTTTCACCTATCTAAATTTTAATTCTTCAGAGATCATTTTAGTCCCTCTTACTCTGTTAACTACCTAATTTAACAATACTTTCCTCTATTAAACAGACTCTTAAATCGTATTCTAATTTTGAGTAGATTGTCACTAGCCCCTTTTATTTTTTATTTAGAGTCAGGGTCTTGCTAAGTTTATGAGGCTGGCTTTGAACTTGTGATACTCCTGCCTAAGCCTCCTGAGCTGCTAGAATTATAAGCATGCACCACTGTGCCCAACTGTCTCTTATGTGATATGTTAATGTTTCTGATTTAACTGGAAACTAGGAATAGTCTATACCTTCAATAAACCAGAACATAAAGTTTAAAAAACTTACTGGCTAATGTGTAGGATGTCAAATACACAGTTGCTAAAAACAAGTGTTTGAAAAATAAACAATAAACTGGTTCTAAGAATTAATTTTCAAATAGGGCTTTTCTGGGGGGTGTGGGGAGTTAGGGATCAAATCCAGAGGCTCCAGGCAAATGCACTACCACTGAGCTACACTGACAACCCTAAAAATAGAGACTCTTATATCAGTAAGTCATCCTTTTATCATAAAAGGTAGAGCATCTAAAATCATACAGATTTTAAAAATAACTTCATCCTTGAAAGCCAATTTAATTATGAAATGCCTGACATTTTGTTTATCCTACATACTTTTAATTGATACCATTTAACTTTCTTTACACTTGATATATCCTCCTATATCCTTACATATCAACATAGATCTCTAGCTATATTACTCATGTATATATATTACATACGGTTGTAGAGTATTCCATTTGCGGGAGATACTCCACAATTAATAAAAAAATACTCAAGAAGTGATTATTACATGCCAGGCACTATTCTAAGCATCATGTATTAACTTATCTAGTTTTCATAACAACTTTATGAGGTGTAGGTACTATCATGTTTTATACATATCAGCAAGAGATGTTAAATAACTTGCCTAAAGTTACAATTAAGAAGCAGCAGAGTAGAAGTTCTAAAGCAAGCATCTAAGGAGTCATCTTCAATCAATATTTTTTTTAATATTTATTTTTTAGTTGTAGTTGGACACAATACCTTTATTTATTTATTTTTAAGTGGTGCTGAGGATCAAACCCAGGGTCTCACACATGGCTAGGCAAGCGCTCTATCGCTGAGCCACAACCCCAGGCCCTTTAGTCAATGTTTTTCACCACTAGGTGAGTGCCACTAAGTATGTACCCTATCAGGATTGATGGGTCTCTCTGTATGAAAGGCTGTTTCTTTTGCCTGATACGCCAAATGCTCTTTTCGCAGGTTTCACACTGCTGTATTCGTCTTGTCATTCAGGTCTCATCTTAACATCACTTCCTCAGAGGGGCCTTTCTGACCACTTAATATAGTAACTCCCCAGTTAGTTTTGATCACAGTTTCCAATTACATTTTCATCACAGAACTTATAATTGCTCCATTAATAACTGCTGAATAAACCCCCTACTGATGGACATTCATTGAGGTATTATTGTAGAATTCTTCTTCAGTCAAATGAACTTTTTCCAAATAATATGAACAAAGTAGAAAAATGCATAAATTGTTGAATTCTATTGTTTTACCTATATTTAACCATACTTGAGAAGTCTACATGTTGTTTCTAATCTTTCACTACTGTGAATCTTTGAGGGTGTACCTTATTGCTTTCTTTTAACTACTGGACGGTAAAAGGATATGGTGGATTTTTGTTTGTGTTTTTCTGAGACAGGGCCTCAGTAAATTGTTAAGGCTGGCCTCAAGTTTGCAATCCTCCTGATTCAGCCTCCTGAGTAGCTAGGATTACAGGCATGCCCCAAATGATGTTTTGAATACTTCTGATATATATTATGGTCCTTCAAAATGGCTGTTCAATTTATTAACAAAGGATTGAAATATTCATCTTACCATACTTGCTCCAACACCCTGTATACAGTTCTTTCAAGTCTTTACCAAATTCCACAGGCAAAACAGACAATATATTATATGTAACATATGTCAATATATGTAGACTTCTTAAATATGGTTAAATATAGGTAAAACAATAGGATTCAACAAGTTATGTATTTTTCTACTTCATTCATGTTATTTGGACAAAGTTCATTTAACTGAAGAATAGTTCTACAATAGTACCCCAATGAATGGCATACAAAAACCTGAATTGCATACACTGAATTACCATAAAGTTAATGGATACAAATGGAGGGCTAAAGAAAAGTCAATAACCAGCTGCATTACACAGGAATTTACTAACTGTGTGGCATGTGACTGTGGGGTTTTATTGTTTTCAATACTTATTTTTTTAAAAAATATTTTTAGTTAAACATGGACATAATATCTTTATTTTTAAAAAATATTTTAGTTGTAGTTGGACACAATACTTTTGTTTATTTATTTTTATGTGACACTGGGGATCGAACCCAGTACCTCACATGTGCGAGGCCAGTGCTCTGCCACTAAACCACAAACCTAGCTCTTGTTTTCAATACTTTTAAAAATAGGTTAATACACAAGTTCTTTGGGTTGTTGTTAGCATACTTTCTAATACAGACTCAAGACAAGGCAAGCCTACTGATTATTAAAAGAAAGGGCTAAGCCTGGAGTCTATCCTACTCATTCTCTCAGAAGCAGGATCAGAGTACGATGAGGCTAGGGAAGAAAGATAGCTACTACTTCTGCTTGTCTCAAAACAACCCATGAATCATGTAGGTGTAAGGAAACTATAAGACTGGCATGAAGGAAAAGATGAGAAAGAAGCAACCCTATCTAGAAAACAGAATATACTTTTAAGATGTAACAATGAATCTCTGGACTAATAAAGGGAAGTGTCAAAAATATTTGAGCCAAATGGGTTCGTGATGTATGACGTACTCCATTCCATTTTCTTTGGGGTTTTATTTCCTTTGGGGCCTTTATCCCTTCTACTAATTGGAAGAGGGCAGGGAAGGAGGGAGAATTAGCTATGTGGGTTATTAAGAGTATCTGTATTGTGGTATCAGTGGTAAGTTCTTTTATAAGGTATTTTGCCAGAACAAAGACTGTATTAACATTGTCTTACAACTGAACAAATAGTTCTCCTTCTCCTTAAAAGGTGGTTTCTGAACTTATTTTACAGGAATAAAGATTTTTCAAAAATCAATCACAGTATTTTATAGGTATGCTTCCTTCTCACCAATTCTAACATCTATAACACCACTAGGGAAATGCCCAAAATAACGATGGATCAAATTCCTAAACTCCTAATATTAAGATGAACTTTTTTGAACGTGGTTTTCTAGAAGAAAGCAGGATCTTCTAGCTGTAAGAACAGATGCAAAAGGTTGAAAGCTGAATGAGGGTGAACCCTAGGCTCAAGATTGAGGTGAACAGCAAAAGCCATAGAGATTCTAAAGAGATGACTGGAGGCCTTGTGACTGAAAGAAGGGGACTTAATGCCCAGAGGACTTGTTTCAATAAATAGCAGTGCTTTTATGTTTTAGGGTTTTATGTAAGATTTCTTTAAAAAAAAAAAAAAGAGTTCTATAGCTGCTTTATAAAGTGCTGAAAATCTGAGTCATACTATCATCCTTATTGTAAAATCAGGAGTTGAGCTGGGTGTGATGGCTCATGCCTGTAATCCCAGTGACTAGGGAAGCTCAGGTAGGAAGATCTCAAGTTTGATGTCAGCCTCAGCAATTCAGTCAGACTCTCAGCGACTTAGTGGAACCCTCCCTCCAGGTAAAAGATTTTATAAAGAGCTGGGGATGTAGTTCAGTAATAAAGTGCCCTTGGGTTCAATCCCTTGTACCGAAAAAAAAAAATCAGGAGTTGAAGCCCATAAAAGTGAAATTACTCACTGAAGTTTATAGAGTTAAGTAGGGTATTTCTATTATGACTTATTCTGAGACAGGATTAAATTAGTATGGCTATCTCAATGAAATAGTAGTAAGATAATGATGAACTTAAGCTAAAACTTCACAGTTTTAGTATCCTTTTTATGAAGAGCCAAAATGATGCAAACCCAAGTGGACAAATTTTTTTTAGAAAGTAATATGTAGTAAGATAAATAATTTTCCAATATAAACCCAATTTAAATATATTTATCATCTTTCTTTACTCAGTTTTGTTTTTTTAAATTTTTTTTTATTGGTTGTTCACAACATTACAAAGCTCTTGACATATCATATTTCATACATTAGATTGAAGTGGGTTATGAACTCCCAATTTTTACCCCAAATGCAGATGGCAGAATCACGTCGGTTACACATCCACAATTTTACATAATGCCCTATTAGTAATTGTTGTATTCTACTACTTTTCCTATCCCCTACTATCCCCCCTCCCCTTCCCTCACATCTTCTCTCTCTACCCCATCTACTGTAATTCATTTCTCTCCTTATTTATTTTCCTATTCCCCTCACAACCTCTTATATGTAATTTTGTATAGCAATGAGGGTCTCCCTTCATTTCCATGCAATTTCCCTTTTCTCTCCCTTCAGTTTTGTTTTTAATTCCATGAACCAAAGAGAAATGATTGCTGACGCTTTCACTCCAGCCTTTTTTAAAAATCAGGAGAACCTAAATATGAGAATCAACCATTTATTTTCTAATTTTAGGCCACTAACCTGATAAAGTATTTATTGTTATCTTACCTTAAAAAATCAAGTTCATAGGGCCTTTGGCTGGAAAAATTACATTTTAATTCTATTACAAAGCATTTCAGATTCAACACAGAATTTCTCAATGATAATCATATTTTGGTAATTGTGCCTTAGTCTAAAACAATAAAACTCAAGTAAAACAAAAAATACTCAGATTAAAGAAAAAAATGTTATTTTTCTTTCCTTCTTTACCTAAATTCTAAAAAAAATCATGTCTAATGCCTACCTGAGCCATCAGTGGGAACCGAACTTGCATTGATTCCAGAAAGACCAAACAAAGGACACTCTCGATCTGTGTTGACATGACCCCATTTGTGACATTTAATACATCTTACATTTCGAACCTGAGAAAAGTGAATATTCTTTTGGTTACTAAAATACTAAGAATCTAACCAATGTTTGGTAGGATTCAAGTTAAATTACATTTTAAAAAGATCTGTAGGAAAAGACACTACAAAACTAAGTTTGGTAAATTTAATACAAAAACTAAAATCTTATTATAAATTCTGCCCAACACCTAAGCTGAATCCTATTGCTTTTTACTTCTTAGTTGGTGGCAATATAACAATATCATCTTAAAATTTCTTAGTTTTAATAAGTCAAAATTAAAAGTTTCACATTTCTAAACCAGGAGCTGGCAAAATTTTCCTGTAAAGGTTCAAATAGAACTTATTTTAGGCTTTTCAGGCCCAACCTCTGTGCCAACTGTAACGACTCAGCTCTGCTGTTGAAGTGACAGATAATACATAAATGAACAAGCAAGGAAAGGTTCCAACAACATTTTCTTTATAAGGATTCCCTCTAGTGACAGGCTGCCCTGATTCTAAACAAATGACTGTTTTAAATCTTTTCTTGGTCATGACCTAATTCTCCAAATTCTTGGAAAAGAGCAGACACCAACATCATTATAACTCTTTTTTTTTAAGTATTTATTTTTTAGTTGTAGTTGGACACAATATCTTATTTATTTATTTTTATGTGGTGCTGAGGATCAAACCCAGGCCTCACACATGCTAGTCGAGGGCTCTACAGCTGAGCCACAACTGCAGCCCTATAACTTTTTTAAAAAAAATATTTATTTTTTTAAGTTGTAGTTGGATACAATCCCTTTATTCCATTCATTTATTTTTATGTGGTGCTGAGGATCGAACACAGGGCCCCACGCATGCTAGGCGAGTGCTCTACCGTTGAGCTACAATCCCAGCATCCCCATAACTCTTATTAGTAATTTTGATTCCCATTTTTGGTCAGTCTACCACATTTAATGTTTTCTCCTTATTCCTACCATTATCTGATACAAATACAAACCATATTGTTCTTTTTCAGTGTGAACACCTTTTTGATAATAATGTAGATATTTACTAAATAAAAATTATTCGTAAAGGGTAAAATACATGTCACTTGCCTGAATGCCAAAGGGCTGATCTCTGATGTTCATGTCATCTTTGGCATATCTATTAAGTAGAGAAAATGTATAAATAAAATATTAAGAATAATTTAATAAATTCAATGGTAGTTAACTTGAAAAAGTTATAGTTCTCAGAACAATATGAACTGTGTTATTACTTCAATAAGTATACAGAACTATAGTCTATTTAATATTTCAAAATAGTTATCAAATACCTAGGCTTATAGTTTGTAATTTATAAATAAAAAGAACAAGTATATAAAACAAGACTATGATAAAAGTAGATTGGTTGCATAAGAAAGTTCAATAAAAATGTTTTCATATTAGTTACTTTCTCTAATGCATATAAAGGTGATAACATAAGATGGGATTGCAGATATAGTGATATATATTATATCTTAAAAGCAAACCAGACCGTACTTTTCTCGTGGAGCTCCTTTCTGCCATTCAAATTTGTATTCTGTCTCTCCTTCTGTTTCTTCTTTCTAAAACATTCATTAAAAAGTCTTTCAATTTTCTCCATAAAAATCAAAATTAATTATAAGTAAATTCAAATAGTAAATAGTGCTTTACCTCTTTGTTTTCTTGATTGCATATCAAAAATACAGGAGGGGAAAAAGTAGGACAAGTTAAAATTATCAGTGTAAAAAACAAATGTATATCACCACTATGATATGTTATTTGATTATAATTTGTAAGATTGTACTGGTTTGACTTCTTTCTTCTTGCATGAGATAAAAATCAAGGACGAAAGGATAAAATACAATACTGAATTTAACAATACTGTATTTAACAAACATGTTAACTGCTAATTGTTAATTGCTAATTTTGAAACTTTTATGCTTTTTACAGACAGTGAATATTGTATTTTATATACACAAGTATATTTAGAAGGAAAGACTAAAGATATAACCACATTATAAAAGAATAAATGCATTTCTGCTGGTGTTGAGATTTTTTCCCTCCCAAAAGGACACCTCGTGAAAAATTACTAGAATAGAACAATATTTTTAATATTTATTCTACTTTATTGGTTATAATATTATTCTTTATTATCTCCTCAGAAAACCAATTTTATTTATTTTTTATTTATTATTTTGTAGTACTGGGGATTGAAGCCAGGGGTGCTCTAACACTGAACTACAAACCCAGTCCTTTTTATTTAAGTGAGGGTGTTAATAAAGTTGTGATCTTCCTGTCTCAGCCTCCCAGATAAGGATTATAGGTTTGCACCATTGCACCTGACATGATAACAATCTTTAAAAACAAAGAATACTTTTTTTTTTTTAAGAGAGGAGAGAGAGAGAGAGAGAGAGAGAGAGAATTTTTAATGTTTATTTTTATTTTAGTTCTCGGCGCACACAACATCTTTGTTTGTATGTGGTGCTGAGGATCGAACCCGGGCCGCACGCATGCCAGGCGAGCGCGCTACCGCTTGAGCCACATCCCCAGCCAACAAAGAATACTTTTAAAAAGTCTGTTAGCTGGCTGGGGATGTGGCTCAAGCGGTAACACGCTTGCCTGGCATGTGCAGGGAGCTGGGTTCTATCCTCAGCACCACATAAAATAAAGATGTTGTGTTCACCGAAAGCTGAAAAATAAATACTAAAAAAAAAAAAAAAAAAAAAAATTCTCTTTCTCTCTTCTCTTAAAAAAAAGTCTATTAGCAGTTTTCAATCTTTTTTTTAAAAATTTTGATTAATTAATTTCTTTGAGATGGAGGTCACTATGTTGTGCAGGTTGGTCCTGAACTTGCCTCTTCCTGTTTTGAGACTCCCTGGTAGCTTCCACTACAGGTTTGTGCTATCACACCCAGCAGTTCTCAATCTGTAGTTGTAAACATATAAAATATTTTAAGGAAACAGAGCAAGTACCTTTTTTGGCTCCTGGTGGGGCTTCATACATGAAATTAAGGCCATTCTTTACACGTTCATCTCCCATAAGCAATCTAAATGACATAAGAAATAAACTTAACAGTTTTATCCTTCCACCCCAAAAGGAACCCCAAGAGAATAAAAATAAATATTTTTTTGTTAGCATTCAAATTCTAAAATTTTACCCCACTGATTAGAGGACATTTAGAATATGTGAACGGAAATCAAACAATACTATTTCTTTAATAATAGGCTGTAAGTTCTGAAACCGTCTTCTTACTTGAAATATTCTGGTCCTCTCAACAAAAAAGAGGAAAAACTCTATGGTCACTCTAAAGGACTTTTCTTAAATTCTGAAATGCTGTTGAAATCCTGAAGGTCATCACAGAGTTGGAATTAAGTTAAACAGTTGGACAAGGACAAGGTTGCCAACAGTTTTTCTTAATTGTGAGGAATCAGTTTTGAAAATGAGTCTGGGTTTTCTTGAGAAAGTCAAAGCCAATTAATGCTTGTAAGAATCTAAATGAGAGAATCAAATTCTTTAGTGAGGCCAATGAAAAAAGACTCATTTTTAAAAAACTCTCCAATAAGCAACTTAATATGATAGAATCAGTGCCTGCTGTACCTCAAAAATCTTATTTTTATTGTTCCATTTTAACACTGAAAGTTTCCTGTTCAGGTTCCATTTACAAAAAGAAATGTTTGGCTTTTTATAAAAAATCCTCAGCCACAAATTGTATGCCTGAGTTAAAGTTTAATTCAAAAAATACAGGTAAAGTGCTAATTATAAAGAAGAAAGCCAACAAGGAAATAGAATTTCCTCTCATACTTGGAAAAGACAATCAAAATGGATATGCTACATGATTGAGATTCTTCTCTTACTTCCATTGGATTCTATAAACAACTGTTAAGGAAAAAAAAAAGAGAAGCAAAAGAACGTAGGTACAGACATCCATACAATGGATTATTATTCAGCAACAGAAAGGAATTAAGTGCTGATACATGCCATACCATAAAACATGCTAAGAAAAAGAAATCAGTTACAAGATGCCACATGTACAGGACATGTCCAGAATTGGCAAATTTATAGAGTAGACTGGCAATTACTTAGGGCTGAGAGGTAGAAGGACAAGGTTGGGAAATTGGAAGTAATTGCTAATAGGTATAAGATTTCTTTTTCAGAGATGAAACGTTCTGAAATTAGATTATGGTGATGACGCCAAAACTCTTAATATACTTAGAAGTCAACATATCTTTACACAAGTATGTAAATTTTGTCTTATATTAACACCATTAAAAAATGAAAATTAAGGGTTGGGTTGTGGCTTAGCAGTAGAGCAATTGCCTAGCACGTGCGAAGCCCTGGGTTTGATCCTCGGCAACACATAAAAATAAATAAAATAAAGATACTGCATCCAACTACAACTAAAAAATATTTTCAAAAAATGAAAATTAAAAAGCTCAGCATCACTAAATATTATGGAAATGTAAATCCAAAACTGCAATGAGATACCACTTCATACTTACTAGGATGGTTACTGCTGAACACAAAAAAACAAAAAAAACAAAACAAAAAAAAGTTAAATAGAGCAGTTCAGCAAAGGAAATTATTAAAAGTATGGAGAGAGAGCTACAGAATGGGAGAAAATCTTGACCAGTGACGTCTTCAATAGGGGGTTAACATACAGAATATATAAAGAATTCAACTTAATACCCCCCCAAAAAAACAAAACAAAAACTCAAACCAACTAACTCAATCAATAAATGGGCCAAAGAACTAACCAGAAACTTCTGAAAAAAGAAACACAAATGGTCAAAAAAATCTATGAAAAAATGTTTAACATCTCTATCAATCAGGGAAATGCAAATCAAAACTACACCAAGATTTCATCTTATTCTAGTCAGAACGGCATCGATCAAGAACACAAACAGTAAATGCTGGCAAGGAAAAAGTACACTTGTACATTTTTGTGGAACTGTAGACTAGTACAACTACTCAGGAAAGCAGTATGGAGATTTCTTACAAAACTAGGGATAACTCACCTATCTCATTCCTTGGTATTTTCCTAAAAGATCTAAAATTGGCATACTACAGCAATAAAGTCACCTCCATGTTTATAGGAGAGCAATTCACAATAACTAAATTATGAAATCAACCCAGGTGCCCACCAATAAATGATGGATTAAGAAATTGTGGCCGGGAGGGGCTGGGGTTGTGGCTCAGAGGTAGAGCGCTCGCCTAGCATGGTGAGGCTCTGGGTTCTATCCTCAGCACCACATAAATATAAAATACAGATATTGTGTCCACCTATAACTAAAAAATAAATTAAAAAACAAAAACAGTGGTACATGCCTGAAATCCCAGTGGCTTGGGAGGCTGGGGCAGGAGGATCATGAGTTCAAAGCCAGCCTCAGCAAAAGTGAGGCGCTCAGCAACTCAGTGAGACCCTGTCTCTAAATAAAATACAAAATAGGACTGGGGATGTGGTTCAGTGGTTGAGTGCCCCTGAGTCAATTCCTGATACCAAACATACAAACAAAAATCAACAGGGAACTTCACTATTATGCATAAGTAAAAAGAACTGATCAAATATAAATAAATAAGCAAATGGAATTATAGTAGAGGAAGGAGAATGGGAGAGGGGAAGGAGAGGGGAAGGAAATGGGAGGAAAAAGTGGGGATCATGACCTGAATTAAAATTTCATGCATGTATGAGTTTGTTGGGATGAGCCCCCCAACTACTATATATAACTATAAAGTTCTAATAAAAAAAAAAGATAGCACAGTCACTATAGAAAAGAATTTGGTGAATTATATGATCCAGTGACTCCATTCCTAAAAATATATTTATTATTTTTTAATTTTATTTTTTTTAATATTTATTTTTTAGATGTAGATGGACATAACACAATGCCTTTATTTTTATGTGGTGCTGAGGATCAAACCCAGGTCCCACCGGTGCTAGGCGAGCACTCTATCGCTGAGCCACAATCCCAGCCCCACCTAAAAATATATTTAAAGAAATTGAAAACAGGAACTTGAACAGTTACCTCTATGTCAAGATTTACAGCATTATTCACAATAGCTCAAAAGTATAAGCAACCCCAATGCCCATAAACAGAGGAGTGTTCTACAGTTTACTTGATTTTTATTGATTGGTTTACTTATTTTTATTATTTATTTATTTATATTTTTGTACAGGGGATTAAACCCAGGGGCACTCAACTACTGAGCCACAACTCTATCCCTTTTTTATATTTTATTTATAGCCAGGGTCTCAATGAGTTGCTTGGAGCCTTGTTAAGGTGCTGAGGCTGGCTTTCAACTCCAATCCTCCTGCTTCAGCCTCCTGAGCTGCTAGGAATACAGACGTGCCCCACTGTGCTTTGTTTATTAAATCTATTTTTGTGACAGTGGTCTCACTATTTTCCAAGGCTGGTCTCAAACTCCTGGGCTCAAGCAAATCTCCTGCCACACCTCTGAAGCAGCTACCACACCCAGCTTTGCTCAGAAACTATATGAGTCGTATGAAAATACATTTTATGTGAATTATGGGTAAAGTCAAAAAAAGTGACCATCTATGAGAGTAAAGGGATTAGTCTCCTGTAATTGATTATTCTAAAAACAATGGCAGAGGGGCATATCTCACCTATTATCATATGACTCTTGTTCTTTAAGGTACTGTTGCATTAATTCTTCTTGTTTCTTCTTATCATATGATATTTTCTGTTCTGCCATCCATACCTAAATGAGTAAAGTAAAAAAGTAAATTAAATAGTTGGATTTAAGTAGCAAGTTTGTTTTTTTCATAATTAAATATAAAATGGCATTGTTTATGACAGTCCAATTTAGTAATAATGACATCATCACAAAATAATATCTGAAAATATGATTTGTATCTTGATATAAATCCTAAAATTCAACCATTCAACATAGCTATACTTTCACACAAACATGAGAACTGCTTTCAGTATGTGTGGTACAACAGCACTTTGTACCGGTCCCTACATTATTTCAGAGAGCAAAAAAAACATTTCTTTACATAGAATATGTCTAACATAGATAACCCATTAGTACAGGACATTAGAAGTAGTGTTATGCAATGGCCACCAATGCTACTGGGTGTCACCAATACCCTAAGAGAGGAGAACTGGAGAAAGAGAAAAAAGGGAAAGGAAATGAAATTGTAGGAAAAAAAGAAAGAGACAAGAAAAGAAACAAAGATATAAGACAGGGGCTAGGGATTTAGAGTGCTTGCCCAACATGATGGAGGCCCTAGGTTCAATCCTCAGCACAAAACAAAACAAAACAAAAAACCAAAGAAATAAGACAGAAGTGCTCAGTAGCATGAACACCTTAGGGTAAAGGTGTCTGTGTGAAATTCACAACACCATAAAAATATAGTAAAGAGAATGAGACATAGATTAGAATGCTTTACAAGCATAGAATGCTTTATAAGTTTTGGTTATTTATTTTTTAGTTTTGGTTATTAAAAGTTATTTTTTATCAAGTAATTGTATTCACAGGTAGCTAGTGTTATCCATTTATTGCACATCCTGCCAAAGATTCTTTTTAAATTTTTTTTTTTTTTTTTAATTTTTAATATTTATTTTTTTTAGTTCTCGGCGGACACAACATCTTTGTTGGTATGTGGTGCTGAGGATCGAACCCGGGCCGCACGCATGCCAGGCGAGCGCGCTACCGCTTGAGCCACATCCCCAGCCCTCCTTTTTAAATTTTTTTAAAGTTGTAGATGGACACAATATATTTATTTGACTTATTTATTTTTATGTGCTATTGAGGATTGAACCCAGTGCCTCACATGTGCTGGGCAAGTGCTCTACCATTGAGCTACAACCCCAACCCTTACTAAAGATTTTTTTTTTTTTTTTGGCACCAGGGATTGAACCCAAGGGTCTTATTTACCAAGCCACACACCCTCAGCCCTTTTAAAATTTTATTTAGAGACAGGGTCTCACTATGTTGTGTAGGGCCTCACTAAGTTGCAGATGCTGGTTTTGAACTTGTGATCCTCATGCCTCAGTCTCCCAAGCCACTGATATTACAGGTGTGCACTATTATGCCCTGTTCTGCCAAAGATTTTCTAATGCACATATATGCATTAGTATATAAAACATAATTCTATTTACATGGTGGTAACATACTTTACATATATATGTACATATTCACATGGCTATATAAAACTCAAAAACATAAAACATGCTATATATAAAATTAAAAGCCTACTTCATTTCACAACTTTGTGTGTATAGTCAATTAACAATTTTAGTACCCCCTGTATGTGATGCACACAGTAGTAAGCACTCACTTTGTTTCAAATCCTCTACCCACACTATCTCATTTTTTCCCCCAAAGGCACAGATAGAGATTTAGGAAAGTAGATACACATTCAAGGCAGAATGCAGGGTATAAAGAAAAGGATGGCAGTTCAATGGTATGAGGTGTTAATATTTATGGAGGACAGTCCTAGGGGCTGGATGAGATACACCATCCCATTTACTCTTCACAACTTTACAAGTCAAAGCAAGTGATACTGATCATCCTTTATTTGTAGATTAAGAAATTTTGGATCAGGAATATTAACTATTTTGTGTGGCAATGCCTGTAATTCAGGGACTGCAGGAGGATTGCTAAGTTTAAGGTTAGTGTCAGCAACTTGTAGAGAGAGACCCTTAGCAACTTAGCAGAACTTGTCTCAAAATAAAAAATGGTTGGGATGTAGCCCATTGGTTCAATCCCCAGTACCAATAAACAAGTAAATATATAAATATTTTATGCAAGGTCTAATACCGACTATGCTGGAATGAATGGTTAGAATCTTCGTCTGCCTCCAAAGCTCTGACTTTTTACTTCATCCTTTTGCTTTTCACCACAATCATTTTCGCTATGGTTTTTCTGCCCTGAGCTTAGCCGAACTGTAATTAATTAATTAATTAATTTTTTGAGAGAGAGAGAATTTTAATATTTATTTTTTAGTTTTCGGCGGACACATCTTTGTTTGTATGTGGTGCTGAGGATCGAACCCGGGCCGCACGCATGCCAGGCGAGCGCACTACCGCTTGAGCCACATCCCCAGCCCTAATTAATTATTTTTTAAAAAGTATTTTTTTAAGATGTTGATGGACCTTGATTTTATTCATTTATTTATATGCGGTGTTGAGAATTGAACCCAGTGCCTCACACCTGCTAAGCAAGTGCTCTACCACTGAGCCACAACTCCAGCCTCTAATAAATTAATTTTGCCTTATTTATTTTTGGTGCCAGTGATTGAGTCCAGAAGTACTCTATCACTAAGCTACATCCTCAACCCCTTCTTCTTCTTCTTCTTTTTTTTTTTTTAATTTTGAGACAGGGTCTCGCGAAGTTGCTGAGGATCTCGCTAAATTGCAAAGGCTGGCCTCCAACTTGAGATCCTCCGGAGTGCGTCACCGCCCCGACTGTAATTAATTATTTAAAACGCTAATATTCAATGAGGGTGATTTCTTTTATACGATCTATTTTAAATAAACAGTCGTCTTTGTAGAGGAGAAAACTAAGGAGCCGTGAACCTCGGATTCGAAAAGACCAAACCCGAACCAGTTAAGGCAAGTATTGAGCAACTGTGAGCGCAGGCTCCACGTTTTATGGATTTACACTTTGACCGACAGAGCCAACGAGAGCCTCCCAACTCGGATGTAGAACAAACGTAGAGCGCCTGCTTCATCAGTGAGGAAAAGGGGGCGAGAGCACCTGGGCTTCTGGCCTGGAGAGGAGGTGATATCCTGGTATCCTAGCGACATCACCACTCTCACCTCAGCAGCCCCTGGGGACCCAGTGGCCGTAAGCCAGATCCCTTTGGGTTTCCTCTACTCACCTTTTTGATATTGGATTTGGAGGCAGGATGAAAGTCCTTTTTGCACATGAAGTTGGCGAAGGATTTCCCCATCTTGGCATTCGAGCTGAGGAAGGCAACCAACCGGTCAGCGAGCAACGTAAACAAACTCTGCCGCCTAACCGGAACTGCGCCTCCAGCAGCCGCGGGAACTTCCTAGGTCAAAGGTGACAGCTTCCGTCAACTGGCGCCTCCTCCCGCTACTTTCAGCTGTCACTTCTGGAAGCGCAGAGGCCAGGTGAGGGGCTTGCTAGAGGGAGGAACGTGCGCAGCGGAGGCCAGAGCCCTGGACTAGCTGTGGCGCGGCGCTGCCTGACCGCGGGACTCGCGGCCACAGCGATTTGATCGTCTCACGCAGTGTACGGGGTCCGCGGTGGCGGCTCTTTCTATCAGCTGTCAGATGTTCGAGCCCATTGCTTTCGTTGAACGCTGACACGAGTTGCAAAAACTTTTCTGCACCGGGTTGTTCACCTGTCTTGTGGAGAGAGTAATTCTCGCTTTAACTGGAGTACAATTGTGAGGTTCAAACGATGTGATGCATTTTGAAAGCTATAAAATAGAATGTCAGCTCTACAAGAGCGGGAGCTCCTTTTGTTTCTAGTTATTTCCAGCTGTACGTTTCCTAGTGCAGAAAGATGTTCAGCAAACATTTGTTGAGTGATAAATGGTGTGAGAGTCCAAGTTTCATGTCCTCAATGGGCCAAGTACCATTCTAACTAGGCAGCAATTGTACCTAGCTTCCCTCACGACCCCTCTTGGATAGTTGAGATCTCCTAGTGCAGCTTGATGGACGTCAGGACTCCAGGGTTTTGAGTAGATGTGGCTGCTATTATTATAGAGCACACATCAACCAAGTCCTCTACCGGAGTTTAGACTAGACTATTTGTGTAATTTACTCTTCTGCCAGATAATAACAGCTTTCATTTGAGGATCTACTATGTTTCATGTTAAGCAAAACGCTTAACTTGTCTAATTGAAATCCCCGTAATAGCTCTGTTTAATCTTTTATTCTACTATTGAGCCTGCATGCATAGAACAATTAAATAGCTTGCCAAAGTTATGTAGTGGTGGAACCAACTTTGGAACACAAATAGAAGGAGATGCAAGACATAAAAGTTGAAATACTCAAAGGAAAGAACAATAAGGATAGTGACCTCTTTCTCATCATTGAGAAGAGAAAAACTTCAGGAGTTTGGGCATTATAAAATAAAAAGCTAAAACAATGTGTGTATTCTTAAAGCAAAATAAAGTATAGAATACTTAAGTATATTACTAAAATTGATGATTTAAATTTTTCAAATTTCTAGTGAAGACAATCTACATATGAAATTCTACAATCAGGATTTACAAATTATATTTGTGAACTTCCACCATGAAATATTGACAATTGGAATTTCATTGACATTTTTTATATTTGAAGTAGTGAATCTGTTTCAAAATTTCTGTCTTTTTAATATTATAATCTCTGCATATTCTTTCTTAGGTCAAAGGAAACCTTTTCTTATTTCGAGAAAATACTGAAAACATGTTTTTCCCCCCCATAAGTTTCAATGATAACAATGCAAAGATAATTAAGGCATAATCTTACCTCTTAAGGATTTTATTGCCAATAAGAGGACTGGTGCACAAATATATAGAATATAGCCTTTATAAAAGTAGGCTAGGTGTAGAGATTCCAGAATATAGGAATAGTGAAAAGAAATTCAGGGGAGACTTTAGGAGAGAAAGGTTTTAGAGAATAAATTTGACCCATCAACTAGAAGAAAGTAGTTCACATTGCTATTTTCTTGTTGATTCTTGTAGTTCATGGTTGATTCTTAAGTCATGTTGATTATTGTATTATAGTTTATGATATTTAAAGCTTTAATGAACACCCTTTATTAGACATGGTAATAATATCCCTTGGCCAGAGAGTAGGAGTATTTGTTTTGTATATACTTAAAAATGTTTTCTTTTGTTATTTAAAAACTTCTATGTGATTTGTAGTTGTTTAGAAAATGGAGCCCTATTCCTGTGATACATTTGTGGCATTACCCCCAGCAACAATTGATAAGAGGATTATTTTTGGAAAAAATTCAGACAGACTCTGTGATGAAGTACAAGAGGTAGTTTATTTTCCTGCTGCAGTTCATGATAACAGAGAACCTCTTAAGGTAGGTGAAATATATGTTTTTATTTTCTAGATATTCAAAACTTTATTTTTAAAAATTGCCTTCATTCCAAGTCTAAATCTGGGAAGCACCTTCACCTCACAAAGAGTGCATAAATATGTACAACAGAGGAAACTCATTTTTTAAAAATATTTGTTTTTAAAAAAATATTTTTTAGTTGTAGATAGACACAATACCTTTATTTATGTATTTTTTCAACCTGGTGCTGAGAATTGAACCCAGTGCCTCACACATTCTAGGTAAGTGCTCAGCCACTGAGCCACAACCCCAGCCCAGAAACTAATTTTTAAAAGAATGTCATTAAAAAAGTATAAGGTAACACCCATAGATATTAGTCCATCTTCCAAGAGGCAGTGCAGTCCTCACATCGCCAGAGTACCAAGGTTGTCTTAAACACCAGACTCTATAGCTTAATTTCTCCACTTCATACCAAGCAATAAAAATTAGACAGTCCTGGGCTGGGGATGTGGCTCAAGTGGTAGCATGCTTGCCTAGCATGCATGTGGCCCGGGTTGGATCCTCAGCACCACATACAAAGATGTTGTGTCTGCCGAAAACTAAAAAATAAATATTAAAAAATTCTCTCTCTCTCTCTCTCTCTCTCTCTCTCTCTCTCTCTCTCTCTCTCTCTTAAAAAAAATTAGACAGTCCACCAAGGGAAAAACTGCTTCTATCTGACACTCTTAGAAGGGTCCCCAACTTTCTAATTGAGACGATGTTGAATTTTTGTTTCCCACTGGCCCTTGGATTGTTTCTCCAGATGTAGCACTATTATTCCGTAACTCTTTTTACACAACAGTGAATGAAAACTTCCTTTGATCAGAGCATAATGTTAAGTGTAACCTCTAATATTTAAAAACACTGGTTTATATGTGACAACTTTCAATGAGAATATCCCATGGGTGTTCATGTTTCTTGATGACACAGAAGGTGAGTATAAATGAATTTTAAGAAATCAGGCATCACTCTGCTTACAAGACAACCAGTTCCTAGATGAGTTCTGGGGTGGCATGTTATTCACAAAAGGCATTTGTCTAATTCTGACCAGGAGCCAGAATTTAGAATAGTTTACAGACAAATCACCAAGGCCATGAATTGACACAAAAAAACAGGCAGAGCCCTCTAGCATGTCAGAGATCTTCATTGCTTCAAATTGCAAACCAAAGTATCTCAGAAAACAGGAAATCTGAAATACATGTTTTGTTAGCAATATGCTACTTTTAAAATATCATAAAACAGTTATTACTATCATTAACTAGCAATTTGGAAGAGATAATAGAAGTTAAAATTCAAGAATTTAAATATGAAAAATAATTGAATTAGAAATAGGCTTCTGATTTTTATTTCAATGATTTGGAAGCAATTGAAATAACTAATGAAAATTATTCTTTGATGAAATATTAGAATACTTTTCACATGCAAGCATGTTAGAGCAAGGAGTTTAAAGTCAGCTGTAAGATTCAGATGTTGTCCAATGGGAACTTAGAGTCTACCGTTGGAATAGGAGGTATATGCAACTAATTCCACTATAAATTAAATGATAAATTTAAGTAGAAGCAACATATTGCAGCATAGGAGAAACATGTAATTCAGACTAGGGATCAAGGAAAGCTTCACTAGGAAGTTTGTTAGACAAAAATGATTTTGATTGGTGTAGAATAAGAAAAGTTAATCCAGATTCTGGATAAAGGTTTATGACTCATTAAAAGGTTTATTAAGCCCTGCAATAGCACTAACAACATGCATTTTATTCAGTCACTTGATAGTATACAAATGAATTGAAGGATCCTTTAAAATTTTTATTTAAGAAATAATTTACTATGGAACTTTAGTGAAAGTTTCACTTTATATTTTATTGCTAAGTTATGTACTTTTTGTATTTTAATTCTGTGACATTCTAACACTCAGATATATTAGACATTTTCTATATATTAGGCTATATATTTTTTCTTTTTCTGAAACTGTTTATTCATCTGGGATACCGGTTCCACTTTATATTTAAATCTGGCTATCTTGTAAACCAGTGGTTCTCATTCTTTCCACTGCTGCAGACATACTTGATGGGCTTATTCCACAAGTGATATAGACTTCTATGAGAATACTCCTGTATTTAGGGGTTACCATATGTGTGCCTAATTAGGAAACACTGGACATTGAGGTTGAGAATTCATTTCTTTTTCATATTTTATTTTTTAGTTGTAGATGGACACAATATCTTTATTTTATTTTTATGTGGTGCTGAGGATCAAACCCAGGCCCTCGCACACAGGGCCTCACATGTGCTAGGCGAGTGATCTACTGCTGAGCCACAACTGCAGCTGGAGAATTCCTTTCTTAATCATCAATTCCTATACATCTTCCTTTGCAAAAAATGTTCAAGACTTTACAACTAGAATTCTTTCCTGAGCTTCTGTAGTGCCTCATGTTCACTTCTCTTCATGACCCTTGTACTTTATATTTTGTTGTGTCTTAATGTAGAAGTCTTAGTTTGTTATAAGTAAGCTTTGTATTGATTAAGTCTTTATAACTAAGATCTCTTTTAGCAGAGTACTTTACAGTAGGAGATACTCAGCCATTATTTGGATGAATAAATGATTTAGCATTAATTCTGAATATTTTAAGAGTAATGCCTTTATTACTAAAAATTTCAATTTAGTTATATTTCATTGACCTCTTTGATAATGGTGTATCTTTTGAATGATTTTTTAAATTCTAGATTTTGATAACTTTTTTTGGTTTTGTGGTTATGGCTATGACTTTTTTTTTTAACAGTGTACTTATATAGAAATTGATCAAGTTCCGGAAACATATGCTGTTGTCCTTAGTCGCCCTGCTTGGTTGTGGGGGGCAGAAATGGGAGCCAATGAGCATGGAGTTTGCATTGGGAATGAAGCTGTATGGGGAAGAGAAGAAGTTTGTGATGAAGAAGCACTACTGGGCATGGACCTTGTCAGGTTATTTGTGTGTTATATTTTTTCATTATAGAACTTGTCTAATTGTTAAATCTTGGTATAATTCTTACCTATTTTATTTTTCAATTTTTCTTTTTTTGGACTTTGATACTTTATAGTATCAAAGATAAAAATGTTTTAGAGTTTCAGCATGCAATTTCATGGCTATCAAAGATAATTAATTGGGAGAAGGGAAGGAGGGGGAAATCTTGATTCATTGGAAGTACCTAATATAATTGTGTAATTTACACAATAACCTTATGGAATATGTATTACTATCATAATTTTACAAATGAGATATATGAATTTCAGATATAAAGTAACTTGCTAATAAATTACCAAGTCAAAAAGTTTAAAAATTAGATTTCATATTATTTGTTAACTTGAAAGAATTTTTGCTTTGAATGTAAACACAAAGTCATATGAGCATGAAAATATTTCAGAAAAATAAAAAAAGTTTATTTTGATATTTTTATTTTAGACTTGGCCTTGAAAGAGCTGACACAGCTGAAAAAGCCCTCAAGGTCATTGTTGATTTGTTAGAGAAATATGGCCAGGGTGGAAACTGTACAGAGGGCAGGATGGAATTTAGTTATCACAACAGTTTCCTGATAGCTGATAGGAATGAAGCCTGGATTCTGGAGACTGCAGGGAAGCATTGGGCAGCAGAAAAAGTAAAAGGTATGGAAAACTTTTTTTTTTTAATTTATAAGGGAACAAATCTATTTTGGCTCACAATTCTGAAAGAGAGGAAAATCCAAGAATATGGTGGCACATCTGCTCAGTTTCTTGTGGCAGGTCTTACTGCTTCGGCCTGTGGGGGAAAGCAGTAGGGCAAATGGGCACATGCAGAAGACGAAGAACATAAGGAATGACTTTGCTTTAATAACTTGCTCTTGTGGTAATTAATCTAGATGGACAACTTTTTTGTGTGATTTAATTTAATATACTATTAATAAAATATACCCTTAACTGCAGATATTGCATTTCATTGTCTTTGAAGATTTATATTCTAGCAAAATAAAGGTTAACCTGTAGGGGAAAAGTTAAAAATTGGAAAGAACATGTACTATGAAGTGCATTCTTGAAAAGGTTAAAAGGTAGCATTATCTCTGGCTATATGAGTTTCATATAATGTGTGTATATTTTATGTGCAGCAGTTTTTGGCTATTTTATAGTACTTTTTTTCTTTTAATAACCCCTTGCTATCTTATCCTCTTTTAACTTTGAGCTGAACACCAAAATTCTTTCATGCTTAAGTATGGAGATGAGAAAAGGGGAATGGAGCTGGAGATGGATGTCTTTGGGTTGGTGGTTAGAAAGGATATAGTGAAACAAGAATGTCCACTCTCATGAGTATATATATTTCAATACATTTTCTGAAATTTTAGCAATTATGTGAGAAGGAAATAAAATAAAAGGAATACAAAGAGTAAAGGGAAAAGTCAAATTATCACTGTTTGCAGATGATATTATCCCATACTTATAAGATCTAAAAAGTTCCCCCTGACTTCTAGAACTAATAAACAAACTCAACAAAGTATCAAGATACAAAATCAATATTCAAGAATCAGTAACTTTCCTATACACCAATAATCAATCCATTGAAAAAGAAATTAGGAAAACAATTCCATGCATTATAACCTAAAGAAAGAAAGAAAGAATAAATCTAATCAAAGAGGTAAAAGACCTTTATAATGAAAATTATAGAACACTGAAGAAAGAAATTGAAGAAGACATTAGAAGATGGACAGATCTCCCATGTTCATGGATAGGCAGAATGGCTGTAGTACAAAAAGTGATCTACAGATTCAATGCAATGTCCATCAAAATACCAATAATATTCTTCACAGAACTAGAAAAAACAGTCCCAAAATTCATATGGAAGAATATAAAATCCAGAATATCACAAGCAACTCAAAGAAAAGAAAAAAATGCTGATGGCATCACAATACCCAATTTTAAATTACACTACAAAGCTAGTAAGAAAAACACAACAGAACTGGTATAAAAACACACTTAGAGCAAAGGAATAAAATAGAAGACACAGAGACAGACCCACACAGATACATTCATCTGATCCTTACAAAGGTGCCCAAAATATACTTTGGAGAAAATATAGCCTTTTAAACAAATGTGTGGAAAAACTGAATATCCAGATGTAGAATAATGAAACTCACTCTGAATTTGAGGTTGAGATCCCTCTCACCCTGCACAAAAGTCAACTCAAAATGGATGAAAGACCTAGGAATCAGACCAGAAACTTGGCAACTTTAAAGTGGGTCAGCACTCCAACATATAGGTACAGACAAGCAACAACTTCCTCAACAAGACTCCTAAAATTCAGGAAATAGTACCAAAAATTAATAAATGGGTTTGCATCAAATTGAAAAGCTTCTGTACAGCAAAGTAAAAAAAGAGCATGAAGAGAGTATACAAACTGGGAGAAGTCTTTGCTAGCTAGTTTTTCAACAGAGGATTAATATCCATAATATATAAAGAACTTTAAAAATCTAGAAAATAACCCAGTCAATAAATGGGGAAAAAATTAAACACTTCTCAAAAGAAGAAATACAAATGGTCAACAAATATATGAAAAAAATTTCAACATCTTTAGCAATCAGGGAAATGCAAATCAAAATTACCCTAAGAGTTCATCTTATTCCAATTAGAATGACAGTAATCAAGAAATACAAATAATAATAAATGCTGGCAAGAATGAAGGAGAAAAAGAATACTTATGGGATCTTGATGGGATTATGACCTTTTTTTTTTTAAAGAAAGTGAGAGAGAGGGAGAGAGAGAGAGAGAGAATTTTAATATTTATTTTTTAGTATTTGGTGGACACAACATCTTTGTCTGTATGTGGTGCTGAGGATCGAACCCGGGCCGCACGCATGCCAGGCGAGCGCGCTACCACTTGAGCCACATCCCCAGCCCCAGGGATTATGACTTTGTATAACCAGTATGGAAATCAGTATGGAGGTTCCTCAAAAGACTAGGAATGGAAACATCATATGATACAGCTATGGTATTCCTCAGTATTTATTCAAAAGAATTAAAGTCAGCATAGCTATACATACATACCCATGTTTATAGCAATGCAATTCCCAATAGCCAAGGTATAGAACCAATGTCTGTCTGTAAGTGTCTATCAATGGATAAGTGAATAAAGAAAATGTGGTATATATACACAATGGAGCTTTTTTAAATTGATTTTTTAAAAGATAAATGACAGCAGAATGCATTACAATTCTTATTAGATATATACAGCACAATTTTCATATCTCTGGTTGTATATAAAGTATGTTGACACCAATTTGTGCCTTCATACATGAACTTTGGACAATGGAGTTTTATTCAGACATAAATATGAATGAAACTGTGTAATTTACAGGAAAATGGATGGAACTTGAGAACATTATGTTAAATGAAGTAAGCCAGACTCAGAAACTCAATAGTCATATTTTCTTTCGTATGTGGATGCTAAAGAAAATAAAAGGCAGGAGCAAGGATGTCATAAAAATAGAAAGGAGATCAGTGGAGTAGAAGAAAGGGACAAGGAGGAGGATAGAGGAGAGGGAAAAGAAGGTACTGGTGAATGAAATTGACTAAATTATGTGCATGTACTAATATGTAATAATAAATCCCACTATTATGCTTGATTTTAATGTTATCAGTAAAAAAGAAAGGGTACGCTGATATAATAGTAAAACAAAATTTTATGTCATTGGGTAGAACAACACAATTTGTTTGCTTTAGAATGCTTTGCTTTTTCTTTCCCATGATTTTGTTTTGATCATATATTCCTTTTATTTTTTTCAAGTGAGGAAATCCAGAGATGAAAGAGACTGGTATATGCAAAACTTGGAATTGAGATCTTCCTGATTTCAGTTCAGTGTTCTTTCACTAGAGCACAACCTGTGTTCAAACATAATCATGTGATTATGTTCGAGATCCAGGAGGATCTCCTAGTTTTACTAAGGAGATAATATATACATGTAAAAATGTTAATTGTTGTATGAATGATACACATAGATGCTGTGAATATTAAAGAAAGGAAAGGTCATTGTAAGCTGGGGAAGTTCAGAAAGGCTTCATAAAGGAAGACTTGAGCTTTGGAGGATTTGGATATTATTTTCAAAACAGATCATTGCCAGTTGTTTTGTTGGACATTTTGTTATATATTTTGCTTTATATATATTGTTTTATGTTTTATTTTATGTATTTTATCTTTTTTAATATATAAAGTTTAATGTAGACTATTTTCTGATTGTTAATTGACCCTATTATATCATTAAGCACTTTTAATTTTATCAAATATGCTACATGAAAAGACAAATGAATTCTATTCAACATAGTTCAACATTCTGTGAAAAAGTCTCATTAGGTCATGCAAAATAAGCACCTTCACTGGGTCTCATTATCCAGTTGTACGTTTTGTCACCAGTTTTTCTATTTCTAAATGAGCCCAAGAACTAAATTGTTGTCTTTGAATGTTCCTAACACAAAGAAATGATATATGTCTGATGTAATATACACCCATTTGCCTTGGTCTGGTTATTAGACATTATTATACATGTAAAATGCTACACTATACCACATAAATATGTACAATTATTATGTGTCAATTAAAATATATGTTGATTTAAAAGAACTGAATTGTTGGATTATAGGGAATCATCTCTTAGATGGAAACTTCATCACTATCCTTGATTCTATTTTGACTTAAGTCTTGATTTTATAGTGAGAATATCCCAAGTATTACTTCAGTAGAATAATTACTTAGTTGATTTTTACTTTACAGCTGTCTTTTAAATCAGTTTCAAAACATTATCAATTTTAATTAATTAACATTTATTTTTGTGGTACAGGGATTAAACCCAGGGACACTTTACCTCTGGGCTACATTCTCAGCCCTTTTTAAAAAATTTTGAGACAGGGTCTTCCTAAGTTGTCTAGGCTGTCCTCAAACTTGTGATTCTCCTGAGTGGTTGGGTCAATTTTCATTTATCATCAGCTATATAATTTATTGTGAACAGACTTTTATTGTTTTTTCTCTTTTGTATTTTAGTGGAAAATTTTATTTGTGACTTGTGCCACAATATCTTTGCAAGCCTTATTTTTTCTGTTTTAAATGTATTTATGATTTAAAAAAAATAGTGTTAGAAACTATAGTAAATCCACATCCTTGAGTATTACTCAGCAATAAAAAGGAACAAACTGTTGATACCTACAGTAAGCTGGATGAATCTTTAGAGAATTATGTTGAGTAAAAAAAACAAAGCTAGGATTTTTAGAATTAATATTTAGAGAAATAAGAGAACAAAGTAGTGGTTGCCTGGAGTTCATGTATGCTAGGGGTGGGAGACAAGTGGGTATGGCTCTAAGAGGGGGCAACATAAAGGATTCTTGTGGTAGTACAAGCATTCTTTTTCTTGACTGTATCATTACCAGTATTATGATTGTGACTTTATACTCTGGTTTTTCAAAATGTTTTTGTTGGGGGATATGGAGTAAAGGGAACACAGTTTCTCCCTGGATTATTTCTTATAACTGCATATGCATCTACAATTATCTGAACATAAAAAGTTTAATTCTAAAAATTGTCTCTTAGAATATGCAATAGATGCAAATAGTACAAAATTTAGAAGTCTATGTTTACATTTAAATAGTGATTAAGAATTTATAATGTATAGATGGAACATTAATGTTAAACATAACTTTTCATTTTCATTTCCCTTTTCTTTGAAAATAGAAGGAGTTCGTAATATTTCTAATCAGCTTTCTATAACAACCAAGATTGACCAAGAACACCCAGACATGAGAAACTATGCTAAGCAGAAAGGATGGTGGGATGGTAAAAAGGAATTTGATTTTGCTGCAACATATTCTTATCTTGACACAGCCAAGATGATGACTTCATCAGGCAGATACTGTGAGGGCTACAAGCTTCTGAATAAACACAAAGGTAATTTTAGCATTTTAATAATGTCAAAATAACAAATTACATTTTTGTGGATATAATGTAGGAGTGATAAATCTGTTTTGAGGAATTATATTTAATAAAAATATAGTCATTAAAACTGAAAAAGTATGATGATGTAAGCTATTTTTTGAGATGTGTAAAATTTATAATTGTGGGAAGGTAATGATTCTATGTGAAAGTTCAGATTTTCATTTCTTAGAAACTTTAAAAAAATTCTGTTAATATTCTTCAAACAAAATTGTGGTTACTTCTCAGATTTTTTTTTTTTTTTTTGGTACCAGGGTTGAACTCAGGGGTACTTAACCACTGAGCCACATTCTTAGTTCTTTGCTAAGTTGATGAGCCTGGCTTTGAATTTGTGATCCTCCTGCCTCAGCCTCCTGAGCTGCTGGCATTTCATGCATGCACCACCCTACCCAGCTCTCAGAGTTTTTTGAAACATGGAAACATGCTTCTTTGACTCTTGCTGCTACTTCTTGTATTTATCTTTTGATAGTACTCTTTTTAAAAAATATTTATTTAGTTGTAGATAAACATACAGTATGTTTATTTATTTTTACATGGTGCTGAGGATCAAACCTAGTGCCTCACATATACAAGGCAAGCGCTTACCACTGAGCTACAGCTCCAGCCCCTTGATAGTACTCTTATTGGTTATTTTATTACTGTAAATTATATCTAGAAGTTCTGGTTGAGAAGACAAACTGAGCAGATACAAGAATTCCCTCCTTCCCACTTCAAAACTTCAGAAATATTGAATAAAATAGTTAGTCATTAAAAGCATATATAACTAAGTTCGAATACAAGAATAGGAAATCACCAGGTTCTAAAAATGAAGAGAAAACCTATAATATGAGAAAGATTTGGAATATTTCCACCCCCAGACAGTCCTCCTCATCTCTGGGTCAAAGGGCAGGGGGATTCTGCATTGGAGCTAAGCCTTACAGGCTAGAGTTTTAACATCCATGAAAGCATAGATGGCTAGGTCAAAGACTGTTTGGAAAATAGGAGTCAGGCTCTTTCCCAAGGTACAAATCTAAAAATGCTTCTGTACTTCTTGCCTAGATTCCTAGCCTAGAGTTGAGCTTCCTGCTTTCTCAGGCTATAAGTCAATACAGTCTCTTATGAGAGATTGAACTCTCAACCACATTTATTTTGTGGGCTATCTGTGTGGGACTGAGAAACAAATGTTGGTTTGGAATTAGTAAACTGTACAAGACCTCAGAATATGTGTATTTCTAACTCTACTATGTGAATATTTGATACAATACATATTCAGATTTTACTCAAATTACCTATCTAATGGAAAATGTACTATAATAAATCTACATGTAACTACACTGAAAACATTTAAATTACATGGGATTCTGATGAAAGGATGAAGTTTCTATCTATACTATAATAGCTTCTCCTATAATGTCCTCAAGTATTCTGACTTTTCCTGTGTATTATCTGATCTGCTGTTAAATCTCATCTAGTGATGTTTTCATTTTCAATATTGTATTTCATCTCTACAAATTTCATTTGGTTCTTTATCTTTCATTTGTCTACTCATTACCTTTGTGTTTTTCTTTAAATCCTTGAGCATATTCGTCATATAGCAATGTAATAGAAATTTTAGCATTCTTGTCTGCTAACAATAACATCTCCATAATTTTTGAGTCTGTCTTCCGGTGACCAAATTTTCATCTTTTTTGCAGGAGGGGGAGTTGCATTTTCAAGGATCTAGTAATTTTATTGGATGGTGGGCATTATGATTTTATTTGATGAATGCTGCAATTTTGTATTCTTTGAAACCTGTTGGAATTTTAGTAATTTCATTCCTTTAGGCCTATTTTTAAGCCTTATTAGGGTAGCTCTATAGTAGTCTTTCCTTTGGGGCTGGTTTAAGTCTAATTCTGGGGAGGAAGAAGATATAAATGACTAGTGTCAGAAATAAGAGTTCATTATAGGCTCCACAGACTTTAGGAAACTAACAAAGGAATACTACAAATAAATCTATGCTCCTAAATTCATTAACTCAGAGGAAATGAACCAATTCCTTAAAATCCACAGAACACCACATTTACCTAATAAGAAATGGATAACTTGTTTTAGCAGATACTTCATCTTAATTGATTATACTCAATCTGCAAACTATCATTGGCTCAAATTTCAGTCCATTTCTTGCATTCTGCCCCACATGATTATTTAGGGATCAGATAAATATTTGGGCTATTAGGGCACATGTTTTTTTTTTTTTTGTTGTTGTTTGTTATTGTTTTGAACAGAGAATTTAGAATTTCTTCTGCTTGACTCTCTGCATTATGGGATTTGCCCTTCACTTTCCAGTGCTTGTGGTTGACCTCTGGTTCTTGAGGTCAGAAATACCAAGGTTGTCTACTGCTGCCAGCACAGCACTAACTGTGGACGTCCTATAAGTTGCAGTCATAAAAAAATTGGGAAACCCACCCTATGCATCATCCTCTCATCCACATCACCTCCAAATTTTCTTGCCTTCGTTAGTTGTAAAGAGCCTTCAGGTTAATTGTTCACTGCATTTTAATTCCAAGTTTATATTAGGGAGGGTTGATCTGATAGGAGCTTACATAGTGATGTTCAAAGTAGAACTCCTTCACATGTCTTTTATTATTTCATGATATTATTTTACTTTTAAAAATAAATATATTCACATGATTGAAAATTTAAAGGTACATTTGTAGTCTGTCCCCAAATACTTAGTTTTTCCCCCCATAGGCAATTCTTTATGTATTCTCCCAGAGATGATACAGGTTTAATGAGACAAATATGTATATGTATTTTACTGAAATGGTAGCATGCCATTTAATAACTTTTCTACATACAACTTTCCAAAGTTAGTAGTATATAATACAGATGATTGTATTTTAGTATCTGCAGAACTTTCCTTTAAATAGAAACATATTTTTATTTTGATATTGCCTTAATTTTTATGTAGTAGTATTTTGATCATTATATAATAAAAATGATTTATGAATCATACTTTAGCTAACATACAACTGTTACTTAGGTAATTTTTAGTTTTTCATTACTGAAAATCATATAAAGTGTTCATAGCCTACTTATATTCATACCCATGGTTATTTTAATAGAATGAGTTTTTAGAAGAAGAATGTGCAGTCAAAATGTATATATATTTTAAAGTTTTTGAAACATATTGCCACAGTGGCCACCAGAATAGATACATCAATTTAAATTAACCCCAGCAATATTTGAATAGTTGAATGCCCATTTTCTAAATATTTATTTTTTAATCTTTATAATTTTGTGGGGGTTACCAGGATTGAACCCAGAGGCACTTAACCACTGAGCCACACCTCCAGCCTTTTTTTATGTTTTATTTAGAGACAGGGTCTTGCTGAGTTGTTTACGGCCTTGCTAAATTGCTGAGGCTGATCTTATTTTTATTCATTTTTAAATAGTTCTTTTTATTTTTTTAATTTTTAAATTTTTATTTATATATGACAGCAGGATGCGTTACAATTCTTACTATACACATAGAGCACAATTTTTCATATCTCTGGTTGTATACAAAGTATATTCACATCAATTCGTGTCTTCATATATGTACTTTGGATAATAATGATCATCACATTCCACTATCATTTATAACTCCATGTCCCCCTCTTCCCCTCCAACAACTCTGCCCTATCTAGAGTTCATCCCTGCCTCCCATGCTCCCTCTCCCTATCCCACTATGAATCAGCCTCCTTATATGAAAGAAAACATTCAGCATTTGGTTTTTTGGGATTGGCTAACTTCACTTAGCATTATCTTCTCTAACTCCATCCATTTACCTGCAATCCCATGATTTTTTTCTCTTTTATTCCTGAGTAATAATCAATTGTGGATATGCCACATTTCTTTTAATACATTCATCTACTGAAGGGTATCTAGGTTGGTTCCACAGTTTAGCTATTGTGAATTGTGCTGCTATAAACACTGATGTGGTTGTGTCCCTATAGTAAGCTGTTTTAAGTCCTCTGGGTATAGACCCAGGAGAGAGGGATAGCTGGGTCAAATGGTGGCTCCAGTCCCAATTTTCCAAGAAATCTCCAAACTGCTTTCTATATTGGCTGCACCAATTTGCAGTCCCACCAGCAATGTATGTACCTTTTCCCCCACATCCTTGCCAACACTTATTGTTGTTTGTATGCATACTAGCTGCCATTCTGACTGGAGTGAGATGAAATCTTAGAGTGGTTTTGATTTGTCTCTAATTGCTAGTGATAATGAACATTTTTTCATATATTTGTTGATCGATTGTATATCATCTTCTGAGAAGTGACTGTTCAGATCCTTGGCCCATTTATTGATTGGGTTATTTGTTTTTTCTTGGTGCTTAGCTTTTTGAGTTCTTTATATACCCTAGAGATTAGTGCTCGATGTGATGTGTGAGGGGTAAAGATTTGCTCCCAAGATGTAGGCTCTCTATTCACCTCACAGATTATTTCTTTTGCTGAGAAGAAACTTTTTAGTTTGATTCCATCCCATTTATTGATTTTTGATTTTAATTCTTGCACCACAGGAGTCTTATGAAGGAAGTTGGGGCCCAATCCCACATAATGGAAATTAGGGCCTACTTTTTCTTCTATTAGATGCAGGGTCTCTGGTTTTATTCCTAAGTCCTTGATCCATTTTGAGTTGAGTTTTGTGAGTGGTGAGAAATAAGGGTTTAATTTCTTTTTGTTGCATATGGATTTCCAGTTTTCCCAGCACCATCTGTTGAAGAGGCTATTTTTTCTCCAGTGCATGTTTTTGGTACCTTTGTTTAATATAAGATAATTGTAACTTTGTGTGTTAGTCTGCCAAGGCTGATCTTGAACACATAATCCTTCTGCCTCTGCCTCCTGAAACACTGGGATTATAGGTGTGTGCCACCGCACCTGATTAGCCCTTATAAATTTTGTAGGTAAAAGTGACATATTATTATCTCAATATATATTATTTTATTAGTAAGATTAGACATTCCTAAATTTATTGAAAATTTATAATTTTCTTATAAATTGTCCACTTATTAGTGTATCTTTTTCCCATTTTTTATATTGGGTCACTATTAACTCCTAAAAAATAACTTTTAATGTACTTTCCCCCTTTGCTACCAAATAATTCTGGCAGAATAAATTTTATTTAGATTACTGAGTAGCAGATAATAGCTAAAAGAGTCATTTTACTAATAAAAACATGTGACTGCTCCATTCCTCCTTCACTTAAAGAATAAAGTGGTTCTTGCTGCGCCCCTCCCCTTACTCAGGCAATGGCAAGGCCCTACTGAGGTGGATGGCGCAAGGTTTCCATCCTCTGGAGGAGCACAGTATGTTTCTGGGAATGGGCTGATTTGTTTTTGTATTCCTTTAATAAGTATAGTTGCGATTTCTCATATGACCATTAAGTATGAAGGAAAAAACATGACTTTCCCAATTAATGCAAATACTTCTAAAGAATAGATCTGTTTGCTCTAAATGCAATGATTCAGCTGTGGAGCGTAAATTGTTAATGTCTAATGAAAAACTCCCTGTATTACTGTCAAGGAAGTTTTTGAGAAGTTAAATTACAATCTAGAGAAGAAAAATTAATGTTAAGAAGACAGATTAGTGCTTACTATTGGGCAACTTGTTCTTGTTCCTGTGCACAATGGTTTGTGCTCTTACTCTTGTTTGATTAAAATTAATAACGAGTCAACCACTTACCGTAACCATGGCACCGGTTCCAGTCAGTAAGTCAAGAAAGAATAGTCAAGGTATAGACCAATAGTTTGGGACATTTCTAACTATTATTAAACGTTAACTAAGCAGAAACAGCTCAAAGCAAAACGTGAACTGAAAGTACAAATGCTTGCTTATGCATAAGCCAAGATACGGTCTTCTATTCTAATTGTACTACGTAATATTTTGTTTCTTTGAATAATGATTCCTGTTTTGTAACCACAAAGTACTGTGAGCCTGCCAAAATGAAAACTATATATGATCAACTTCACAAGTAAAGATTGGGATCAACACCTTCACTTTGGTGTCTGTGTTGTTTCTCCACCCCTCTTTCGCCGACTCCTCACCATCCGTTCGTCTCCTGAGACCCCCTGTTGGAGCTGGTTTCCAACAGGTTCTATAAATCAATCAGATACCAACTACTCAGATGGGTCAGTCAGTGATTGATATTTGCTTTTTTCAAGTATTCATTAAACAAATTAATTTCACATTAGTTATTTTTCAAAGTATTTAATATCTTATATTTTAATTTCTAAAACAATGTCAAAATTTGAAACATTTTCTACAAAGTTTCTTAATCTTAGTTTATCATTTTATTTTATGTATTAATTAATTTATTTTTAGTACTGGGATTGAACACAGGGGCGCTTAACCACTGAGCCACATGCCCAGCCCTTTTTTGTATTTTATTTAAAGATAGGATCTTCCTGAGATATTTAGTGCCTCACTAAGTTGCTGAGTATAGCTTTGAACTTTTGATCCTCCTGCCTCAGCCTTCTGAGCCACTGGGATTACAGGTGTGTACAACCATGCCCAGCTAATTTATCATTTTATAAGTATATTTAAACTATTTTTCCATAGGGATAGGTATATAAAAATGATACAGCATGTTATACTAAATATTTCAATTTTAGACTTTTTATAAAAGTAGATAAAATATAAGTTGTAGCAGCATCTACTCTCATTTATTGCAAACTTATCCAGGGGTAGGTACTGTATTAAGTTATTCACTTACATTTTCTTTTTAAACAGCCATATGAAGTAGATATCATCTTCATTTTACAAATGAGAAAACTACATGTATTTGTGCTCTTCATTTACATTCTCTATGAAACTGAAAAAAGGCTTTTTAAATTTACCTTTATTTTTCTCTTAATACCTAGCTCAATGTCTTGTACTACTATGTTGTGTGTGCTTAATAAGTGTTGAAATGATTAATTAAGAATCATTGATTGAATTGAATTAAATTGTAACTTCTAGGTAGTTTAGCAAAGATCACTGTTGTGTATTTTTTTCAGGCAGTAAACTTAAAGTCCAGGAAATAAAATTAGCAGATAATTTTTAAAAATGAAGAACAACAATGCATAATTAAGATGGAAAGGAAAATGTCAAGAATGTAAGGTTTAGAGTAATTGGACAAAAGGAAGAAAACCAAATAGAAATAATAAAACATTAATTACCCAGTGCATCATAATACTTGTTATATTTAAATACAAAATACTGAATTGTAGATTTGATAGTTATACATGAATATATTAATATATGCATCTGACATGAAGCTTATTTTTTTCAAGTGTGAAGTATAGTTCATCTAGCTTTCTGTGCTTTGCCAAAAGAATAAATGTATTTCCAATTCTTTCGTAGAAAATTGTCCACTAGTACATTATGGCTAATTTTTCTAGATAGAAGAGCCTACCTTTCTCCTTTCTAACCATCCCTACCTCATGGCTATTAACTGTGCTGCATGTATATCCAAATTGTATCTATATTCACTCATGTATTTTAAATAACTAGTTTAAATTGCAATGAAATTGCACCCTGTGTTTTGCATTTATTTTACTGAACCCTGCCACTGCAGTCTCAGTACTTATTCAATGCTTGCTAGTGGATTACTTATAGCTACCCTACTCAAATGATCATGTAAATCCTCCTTTCATTTTGAGAATTGTAGGTTTTGAATACAGAAAACATTTTTGTAATACTTGTATTATCACAGTGTTATGTTCTGCCACTGTTTTTATTAAAACTTGCATTTATAGGAATTTAGACTTGAATCATTTTTAAATCTCACTAGGTATTGGAGCTATGTATCTGGTAGTAGTAGATCAGTATGGATGGTAGGCTTTTGTTTTATTGCTGAGTTTTAACATTAAAGGTGCTTTTTGGGTAACACCCTTTTTTCTTCCTTCCTTTTTTCTTCCTAATTTTTTCAAAATTAACAGAAAATTATGACTCGTATAACAAGTTACCTATAAATTCAGTAAGTTATTTTTCTTGTTTGAATTTGAAGTCATAGTTATACTGTGAAGAAACCAGATAGAATATGGACTTGTGTAAATCTATTTTCATTACCATAAAATTGTTGGTAAGTTGCATGATTAACTGATGACAGAACATTAGGTTATTGTATATGAAAGTTAATTTTCTTTTGAAGTATCACAAAAATCATATTTTGGGTATAGACTTGCTATGAGCTTTTTCTTTTCTTTCTTTCCTTCCCTCCATCTTCCCTCCCAGAATTGAACCCAGGGACACTCAACCACTGAATCACATCTTCAACCCTTTTTGTATTTTATTAGAGACAGGGTCTTGCTGAGTTACTTAGGGCCTTGCTAAATTGCTAAACTCTGGATTTGAACTTGCAATCCTCCTGTCTCAGCCTTCCACTGGGATTATAGGCATGCACCACTGCTCCCAGTGAAGCTTTTTCTTTTAATCCCCATGTTAGGGGAATGGTGTGGGGAGATTCTTGCTTTTCCTATTCTCTTTATCTTTGTGAGTTACTTCATTTTAAAATTTCTTTCCGGTAAGTATTGTAAAATGTTGTGTTTATTATTTGGTGCTGGGGATTGAATCCAGGGCATTGTGTATACTAAGCGTGTGCTCTACCACTGAGCTATATCTCCAGCCCCCAAACTGTAGAGTTTTGGGAGAGAGGAAAACAAACAAACAAACAAACAAACAAAAACTTGTGGTCAATCAACCATGTTAAATGAAAGTTATTTATTTCTTTAGAACTAAGTTTAGCTGGGCATGGTGATACTTGCCTGTATTCTTAGCAGTTTGGGAGACTAAGGCAGGAGGATAGCAAGTTCAAAGTCAGCTTCAGCAATGTAGCAAAACCCTGTCTCAAAATAAAAAATAAAAAGGGCTGTGGATGTGATTCAGTCATTAAGCACCCCTGGGTACAATCAAAAACAAAACCAAAAACTGATTTTAAGGCAACAATTAAATATTTCCACATAATTTATCTGAAATACCTGATGGCAGACACTATGTTTTATTACTTAAAAAACAAACAAACAAACTGTACTTGTTACAATATGGATACACCATGTTCATTATTGTTATTAAGAACCTGGTACTATTTCTGGGTAAGAAAAAACTGATGTATTTAATAAATTGGAGGCATAATAATGGAGTGGTTAAAAGAATACTGCTACCTGTGTTGGAGTACTTGGAATTAGACTTACCTTCTTCCAGGAATAACTATAATAACTGGAGTAGTGGAAATCTCCCTGTTTAAAAACATGAATGAACACCTGGAACAGTCAGAACCTGACTTTTTTTTGCAGTCCTGGGAATTGAACGTTTTTCAAGTATGCTAGGCTGACTATACCCCACCCCTCTTTTAATTTTGAGACAGGTTTTGCTGAGTTACCCAGCCTGGCCTCTAACTTGCAATCCTGTGTCCCAAGTAGCTGGGATTATAGGTGAGCCCCATGATACCCAGTTTCTCTTTTTCTTTCTTTCTTTCTTTCTTCAGTGCTATGTATTAAACCCAGGACCTCATTCATGCTAGGCAAGTACTCTACCTCTGAGTTACAGAGCTATATCGCCAGCCCCTCAAAACCTGTTTTATGAGCTAGAGAACAATATGAGAGAATTTATAATACTGTTTTTTATGTGACATGAAAAATACCTCCTTATTACTCTGCTTTTTCAGAATTATCCTGGCAATTTTTTAATAATCATATATTTTATTTTATTTTTAGTTGATTTAATTTTTTTATTTCTGGAAATTCTTGAATGTTCATTTTTGCCAATGAATTTTATAATATTTTTTCAGTTTATCCCAAGAAAAGTCTCATACAAAGTCAATGACAAATATCACGTGGATAGAGAGTTAGACCTATTAATTGAAGAGAAAACTAAGGATGGTAATATGACCAAGTGCTTTCAAAGAAAGTGACTTCAGTATTAAAGGATTAAGAGAGTGACAACCCATTATTGGATGATGGGAAATGATGGATTAAGAAACTTGATGTAATCCTCAAATATTTTTGTGAAAATTGTCTTTATGATCATCCTGCAATAGTAAAATAAAGTTGTATTCTCTTAAAATTTTGTTGGAAAAATTATACTGCATTCTTTGTTCTAAGAATTAGCATGTTAAAATATCAAACTAAATTGTTTTCTGTAAGTTTATATAAACTTATTTCTGTAATATTTTTATTTTACATTAAAAGTTCAATCAATCCTTTTTACTCCATTATTTACCATGAAGTTTTGATTCTCATTTTAAATGTGTTACTTTGAGTAGTAGTCTTTTCTGGTGTCAGTTTTCTTTTGATAATGAGAATTTCTTATATTCAAAGGAAAACTTTTAAGCCTATTTTGAAACTTTTTAGGAGAGATTGTCAATGACTTGTTAACTGTTGTTACTTTAGTTGAAATTGGATCATATTCATGAAGAGATATATCTCTTCATATTTATATCTCTATATAGATACACCTCTAGTTTCTATGACAGTGCCTGGCACCTAATAGATTCCCCAAAATGTTTTTTTTTTAAATAAATGAGAACTAAACAGAGGGAAATATCATCCTTTTTATAGGGAATGTATAATCTAATGATGGGGCTACAACAAATAAACAAAAGATTAGTAATACTTATAGATGGAGAGGAAAAGGTTGTTTCAGTTGAGCTTAATAGTAAGTTTTAATTTTCAGGAGTTTGAATTTGATTTTGATTTAGGAGGAATTTGGAGTGATAAATTTTGCAGAAGAAAATTAATGATAGGTCAGAAGAAAAACAAGCTATTTTTGTTAGGACTACTGTGTTAGTCAGCTTTTTAATTGCTGTGACCAAGATACTTGACAAGTACAACTTTGAGGAGGAAGTTTATTTTGGCTCACAGTTTCAGAGGTCTCAGCTGATTGCACTGCTCTGAGCTCATGGTGAGGCATAACATCATGGTGGAAGGGCTGATGGAAGAAAACTACTCAACTCATGATGTCCAGGAAGCAGGCAGAGAGGGATCAGGGACAAATACAAAGGTACACCTCTAGAGACCTAATTCCTCCAGTCAATCCCACCTGCCTATAGTCACTGCCCAACTAGTCCATTCAAATTATTAATCCATCAACTGGGTTAATCCACTAATTAGGTTTCAACTCTTACAGTCTCACTGCTGAACATTCCTGCCTTCACACAGGAGCTTTTGGGAAATACCTTATATCCAAACCATAATAACTACATCAGGTAGGTTAGGGTTTTTGTTGTTGTTGTTGTTGTTGTTACTCTAAGGTTCTGAGCCACATCTTTGACTATAAATGTATATAGCAAGGAACAGAGCTGTCTGAAAACATCAATGACTTTAAAAAAATTTTTGTGATGCTTTCCAAATACTGAATTCTGAAACTCAGTGTAACCAGGGACATGTTATATTTACTAAAGATAGAAAATTTTTTCTATTTTCCTCAAAAGAATTCTGAAAACCAAAAAACATTAAATATAAAAGCATAAAACAGAATAATCACATGCAATATATCATCACATACATATTTCATCTCACACATGGATGTTTAATCTTTAAAGTAGCCCAGCAGGATTATGTACACCCAAATTCCATTAACCATAATATGTTTTGTCATCTTCATTCTTTTTCAAGTTCTAGCCCACACTTTCATGTAAAATTATTAATGTCAGACACAAAAATTAATATAGGAAAAATAATGTTTTATAAAAATAATCTTTTATAATATTGGAAACTAAATACAATATTTTTATTGATTGAATGTACAGGCTCAGATAATAATTATTGAAATATCATCAGTTCATTACTAAATATGCCTTAAAAATTCTGTAAGTGCAATAGGATTGAATATATTTTTACACTATTGATTGCTTTTGCTTACAAAGTTTTTACGTATTAGAATGTTTTTGAGATTTTGCATATTTTATATTTAAAAGAAAATATCTTTCTGTGACAATGTGCTGTTGAAACAGAGTTTCTTTATAGTTGATATCTCATTTATACCAAGATCGATATCTCCTATATTATCAGTAGAGAAAGCAGTTTGTAATTGTAAAGTATCTATGTGTGCAAACATATGTGATGGATTTTAAAATTATTTCCCTAGGAAACATTACATTTGAAACAATGATGGAAATTCTCCGAGATAAACCAAGTGGCATTAATATGGAGGGAGAATTCCTGACCACTGCAAGCATGGTTTCTGTTTTACCTCAAGATTCCAACCTTCCTTGCATTCACTTCTTTACGGGGACTCCTGATCCTGAGAGGTAAAGTCACAAAATACTGTGAACTAGCAAGTGGTCATGGTATGGGGAAGAATCATAGTGTGTTGATAATTCTGTGAGACTAAATTTTTGTTACATAAATAAAGACAACTTGTTGGTGGATTTTCTGGGCCAATTTTAGATTGCAATTTCCATATACGTGTAACTGTTCTCATTTTTTATGGGAAGAAAAGGCTTATAGTTTTGTATTTACCCTTATCTGTACTCCTTTTTCCTACAAATATATTTAACATTGTCAAGAAAAGAAGGTAGATAGGTTTTTCTACTCAGATTTCAGACATTAATGACATTAAATGACTTATAAGTTAGTAAATTGAATAAGTAATGTAGTTGTGCTAGATTTACTTATGTACATATAGAAAACACATATAAAACTTAAACTATCAGTAGTTCAAGTTATATCTTTAGGACTTTATTTATAGACTATCTTGATTCAAGTCATTTGTATCTCTTACCAAATTTAACACCACATTACATTTAGAAATGATTTCGTACTTGCTATCCCTTAATGTTATAGACTTTCATATTGTTAAAGATATTTCAAGAAGTTAGAGTGTGAAACCTGTGTCCCCTCATTAACACTTGTACTGATTTTCACCCTAAGTTATAATCCTCAGTCTATAACACTGAGGATTGTTCTTACCTTAGGAAATGGAAAACTGTTTATACACTGACATGGTATATGTGCTGTGCTCTCAGTAGGTCGGTATGAATGCAGCCCTAAATTAAGCATTGTCCTTGCCATAAATGAGATCACACTGTACTGGGAATTGGGCATAAGCATAATTAATATGACGGAACAACTTACTTATGTAGCGTCATTAACAGAAACTTCTCTAAGAGAATCTTGGAAAACTTAGAATAATGTTGAATTTTTAAACATTTTGACATGTCAATTTAATGAAGTGTCTTTCTTCTAGATCAGTTTTTAAGCCTTTCATATTTGTGCCGCATATTTCACAACTGTTGGATACCAGTTCACCAACATTTGAACTTGAAAATCCAGTTAAAAAGAAGCTGCACTTAAAGAGTAAGCCTGACAGAAGACACCCACTCTACCAAAACCACCAACAGGCTTTGGAAGTAATAAATAATAATGAGGTATTATTATAATTATATTATATTATTTGTTGTATCATTAGAATAGTTTAAAGTATGATTTAATCTGAATTCTAAACATTGAAGAACCAATTTCTTTCCTTCATGTAAAAAGTAGGTTTATAAATAGTATAGATGCTGCTGGAGATGATGGTGCCCGCCTGTAATCCCAGCAGCTTGGGAGGCTGAGGCAGAAGGATTGGATTTCAAAGCCAGCCTCAACAACAGCGAGGTGCTAAGCAACTCAGTGACACTCTATCTTTAAATACAAAATAGGGCTGGGGATGTGGCTCAGTGGTCAAGTGCCCCTGAGTTCAATCCCCGGTACCCTTTTCCCTGCCCCCCCCCAAAAAGAAATAGTGTAGATGTTATTACTATTGTAAAGCTGTATTATTTTTACTTTTGGTTAAGAATATGTGTGTTGTGATTATTTTAGAGAAATTTAGTATTTTAAACATAACAATAACTAACATTTATTGAGCACTTATTATATACCATTTTATATAGATTATTTTATTTAATCAGCACAATCATTTTGAGATAGGTACTATTGTTATCTCCATTTTACTGATAAGGAATCCAAGACTAGGAGAGAGGTTTAGTAATTAGCTTAGTATCTCACACCAAAAATTACAAAGACTCTAAAGGGTAGTAAATCTTAATCCTACAACTGCAGATGAAAATTAATTGAAAGTGATTAAAGGCCTCATAGACTTAAAATAATAAGTTGTTTTTTTAAAAAATAATATATGCTTATTATTTTAAAAATGTGAACATTGTAAAGAGCAACATGTCACCTGAAATCTCCAGAAATAAGCAGATATATTTATTTTCTGACATAGATTGAAAGTTAATTTTATAAAATATATCTCTTCAGCCCTCCCTATCCCTTGCCCGTCCAACTCCCCTCTCTCCCCTATAAGAATGAAATGGGGCTGGGGTTGTAGCTCAATAGTAGAGTACTTGCTTAGCATGCATTAGCATGCATGCATGAAGCCTTGTGTTTGATCCCCACCCAGCATTGCAAAAAAAAAAAAGAAAGTACAAGTGCTGTCTAAAGGCAACTATCAATTGACAACCTGCAATGAAGGAAAAGATTAACCATCCTATATCTTTTCTTGGCTATTTTTACCACTTGCTGATTTTTCTTGCTATACAATCCTTTAACTTTTTCAAGATCTAGGCATTTACGTCTGTCTACATTTAAATCAATTAAATTAATTTTCCTCCATGTAATTACTCATTTTTGCCTGTAATATGTTTGCATAGTTATCTGCCTTTTCCCCTCACTTCACTATTTTGCTTTTGTTTGAAGCACTTTGCCAGACTTCCTATTTGCTAAGAATTCTTAATGCTGATTCTGCTTTATTGGGGACCAGTTTGTTTTCACATCTGGTCTACAGTCTAAATACTGTTTTGTAGCTTAGTGGTGTGAACTGAGAGGCAAGCAATAGGAACCCACTTAGTATGCTGACTGGGGCCCAAGTCACTGGGCCTGAGGTGTCTATTATTCCTATGTGCTTAGCTCATTCTCCACACTCAGAACAGTGTGGTGAACAATGATGAGCACTCTGATTCTTTGGCCTTTGCTCAAGTCGCTTAGTGTTATGCTTCAGGAACTTCTACTGGGTCCCTTTACTTCTCCTGTGCAGTTTCCACACAGCCTTTGTTGCTCATAATTGCTCTCATGAGCTTTCACTTCTCTTTTCCCCATTATACTGCTTCTGGGAGGTGAGTTTTATAGAGTTAGTATTAAATATTTGTTAAACTAAATTAAATTGCTGATTGGAATTACAAAATAATTTTGGGATAAAAATGAAAAGCTCGGGGCTAGGGTTGTGACTCAGTGGTAGAGTGCTCACCTAGCATACATGAGGCACTGGGTTCGATCCTCAGCACCACATTAAAAAAAATAATATGTCCGCCTAAAACTCAAGATACATAAATAAATAAATGTTTAAAAACATTAGAAGCTGTTACTGTTTAAAAGATGTTAATTGTTGATTGACAATATAAAGTCGTGGAGAAATAATGTAATTTGAGGGTGGTATCAATAAGCTGTGTTCTAGTTCTGACTCTATAACTACTTTTTTGTTTTAGGGAGACTCAGTCCTACTGATAGTTTTAATTTACATTTCTTGATTACTAGTGAGATAGAAAATCTTCTCTATTTATTGGTATAAATATTAAATGACTTGGCTGGGTTTTTTTTCATAGCTTATTTCTTAGTTGATTTAAAAAAATTTTTTTCAGTTGTTGATAGACCTTTCTTTTATTTATTCATATGTGGTGCTGAGAATTGAACCCAGTGTCTCACATGTCAGGCAAGTGCGCTACGCTGAGCACCAGCCCCAGCCCCTCTCAGTTGACTTTTGGGTCATTTATGTTTGTGTGTTTTGCATCAAAGAGGCCAAAAATATGAATGTTAACTTTGTTATGTGCAGGGATTTTGTTGTTGTTTTAAAATATATTTTTTTAGTTGTTGATGGACCTTTAGTCATTTATTTATATGCAGTGCTAAGAATTGAACCCTGTGCCTCACACATGTGAGGCAAATGTCTACCACTAAGCCACAACCCCAGCCCTTGTTGTTGTTGTTTTTGATGCTGATAATTGAACCCAGGGATTTCATTCAATCTAAAATAGAGATTCATTCCTTCTATATTTACATATTAGGAGGGATAACTAATCCAGAAGTAGAAACCACAGTGAACAAATCTTGTCTGTGAGGGTGGGTTGGAATTTGGATAGATTCATGTACTCATGTATGTGTATTTGTGTACTTTTCATTGTTTAGGATAAAGCCAGAACAATACTGGATAACATGAGGAAGCTGGAGAAAGAACTATTCAAAAAGATGGAGTCAGTCCTCCAAAACAAGCATCTTGATATGGATAAAATTGCTAATCTCTTTCCTCAGAGTACAAAGGATGAAATTAGAATTTATAAGGCAAATATTACTTCATAGCAATCATAGAAATGGTGGAAATCTCCCTCAAAGTCAGAATCCATTGTCTTGAGGTAAACTTACTTAGCTATTATTCTTTAATAGCATTCAAGTAATAGTTCAATTGTTAAAACTCATATAGTTTTGCTGAGATACTGACAAAAAAAACCAAACATATATCATGAGGTAGCTAGGTGTTATTCCAGGCAATTATTTCTTTTAGCCACAACAACTTTTTTTGTCACAATAATTAAGTATTCAGGTGCTGGGGCTGAGGCTCAGTGGTACAGCACTTCCCTCTCATGTGTGAGGCATTGGATTTGATCCTCTGCACAACATGAAAATAAATAAAAGTATTGTGTCCATCTACAACTAAAAAAAATTAAGTATTCAATTCTACATAAAGCATAAGACATTAATATGATGCATGGATTTATACTTATAATTTCGTAGTACCCTCAAATCATTTTATCAATTATTTTAAGTTTTTTTTAGGAATGGAAAAAATATGAAGTGGTGAGTTTTCTTATGTTTTAGGCAAATATTAACCAGTGCTAACAAGGGAATTTTCTAGATTTACACACTAAATCTTTGTCATTGTATTAATTCTGAAAATACACTTTCATTCAAACACACTCTATATCAAGAGTTGGCTTACCAGTGAACTTATAGCTCCAATTGTTTAGCCTTCCACTGTCTCTTAGAAACCACTATTTTGTTTTTAGTTTTCTCTGTTTTGCTTTCCCCAGAATGTTGGAATCATACAGTAGGTATTCTTTCAGATTGATTTCTCTTGCTTACTAGTAACATACACTTAAGTTACTCCATGTTTTTCATGACTTGATAACGCCTTTCTTTTTAGCACTGAATAATATCCCACTGTCTGGATGTATCACTGTCTGGATGTATCATTACTAAAGGACATTTTGGTTGCTTTTAAGTCTTGGCAATTATGAATAAATCTACACACTGCCATAAGCAGGTTTCTGTGTGGATGTAAAATTTCAACTTACATTGGGTAAATTACAAAGTGTGCAACTGCTGGGTCATATGGTAAGACCATGTTCAGTTTTTGTAAGAATTCGCCAAACTGTCTTCCAGAGTCACTACCATTTGCATCCCCACCAGCAATGTTGTACCATATCCTTCCAAGCATTTTTTGTGTCAGTGTTTTAAATTTTTACCATTCTAATAGTTGTGCAGTTGTTTCTCATATTAATTTGCAATTCCCTAGTGACATGAAATGTTGAACATCTTTTCATTGCTTATTTGCCACCTGAGTACATCTTCTTTGGTGAGGTGTCTGTTCAGATCTTTTGCCCATTTCGAAATCAGTTGTTTGTTCATTTTCTTATTGTTGAGTCTAAAACTCTTTCAAAGACATTGTTCTTGGGTTAAAGTCTCTTAACAAATACCACCAAGAGCCTGCTAATTAATCTGTCCTCTGTCTTTATCTTATTACACGTTCACCATTGTTTTTTATGTTTCAACTATGCTGCCCTTTCAAGTCTTGGAATGTGCCCAGTTCCTTCCTCATGGCTACACCCTCTGTTGTACCATTCATTCCGTGTTCTCACCATTTGTAGTTCTTTTAATGGTTTTGCCAAGACAGAAATTCCTTAAGGAAGTTTTCCTCAAACCACAAGGTCGGGTCTCTCTTAAATACTCTTGGAGCCACACGCTATCCTGATCACAAACTAATTATACATTAAACATTTACACAGAACATTAAACACAGTAGAACGAAGCTCTATGGAACTAGGAATCATATTTGTTCTTACTGTTGTATGTGCAGTGTTCAGTATTGTGTCTGGCATGTAATAAATGCTTATTAATAGATATTTGCAAAATGAATATTCAGATACTGACAGGAAAAATTTATACAGTCCTCTGCCTATAAAATGCAAGGTTGCAGAAATTATCTAGATAATTTATCTATACAACTTGTTAGCTTTTGATAAGTTTCAAATCAAGCTGTTGCTTCTTTCCATATTAGAAATGGGAATATATCCCCATATGAAAGCAAGGATAATTGGGGCTGGAGCCATGGCTCAGTGGTAGAGGACTTGCCTCACACGTGTGAGGCACTAGGTTCAATCCTCCTCAGCACCACATAAAAATAAATATATCGTGTCTATCTACAACTAAAAAAGTTAAAAAAAACAAGGATTATTAATGTAGTATTAATGTATGTAATTATTAGTGTAAATTAATATAATATAGCTTGACTTTCACTGTATAAATGCAATTGGGCTGTGAGTACTTGTGGGGGTAATTAATGCCTTGGGATATATTGTAAAAAATTTAAGGTTTTATTAAATTTTATCTATTGTAAGAGTAAAAAATATAGTTGCTGAATTAAGCTTTTTATTAGGTCAACCCTTAAATTATGTTATAAACCAAGGGAGTCATCTAATAAATTGTACTTTACAGAAAGCTACATTGTTTGATCTTGATGAAAATATCAGTTTATATATTTATTGTTAAAAAAAGAATGTTGTCCTAGAAATAATATGCAGCCTAGAATTTTGGAAAGTTAGTTCCTTCTTGTAAAATTTTCCAAAAATAGTTCTACATAGTGAATTTTTCTCTTTTGAATTAATTACTTCAGATTTCCATCATGCCAACTGCAGAACTTTAAAATCTGTCTTTTCCTAAAGAATAGTGATAATACGTATGGTCCTGAACTGTGTTTCCAGTCATCTTTCATCACATAGGTATAAGATACAAAGGGGCAAAAACCAAGAGCTGTATTCTGCTGTATAATTTTTGGGTCACTAATCATTATTCTCCAAGTATACTTTATCTTATTCTAAAAATATTAAAAGCAAAGCATAAGTTAGGCATGGACTTGTTCATTGAGAGTTAAGATAACAATAGACTATGCTGAAGATTAGTAAAAAGGGGTAGATTTTAATCAAAATTGTATCAGATAATTTTCTCAGCTGTGACTCTACATATTAAAAATCATGAGATGTGGCTCAGCAGTAGAGTGCTTGCCTAGCATGTGCAAGGCGCTGGGTTTGATCCTCAGCACCACATAAAAATAAATAAAATAAAGGTATTGTGTCCAACCACAACTAAAAATAATATTTAAGAAAAATCATGAAATGTATGTAAGGCACTCTTAATTTCATATTAACTCACTCATAAAAGGTGTTCAGTGAATTCATAATTGGGGAAGTTCCTATGCACAGGACCTAGCGGGTCATGAAGAAAGGGACAGTCTTAAGAAACTCATTTAAGAAAACATTAAGAACTTAGATTAAAGACCCGTTTGATAGTATCTGTATCATTGCAGTTGCCCAAAGAAAAGATGACAGCAGTGAAAGTTAAAATAGGTAGTTTATTGAGAAACTTGCTTTGTCAGTGAGAAAGTAACAGTTACAAATATTTTCATTTAATAAAATTAGCATATCCTTAATCTAAAAACATCTCTTAAAATCCTTTATCTGAAACTGCAGATCATTCTGATCTAGGATTTTCTTTTAGTGTCTCCCATGGAAAAAGAGGTTGCAGAATCCTTTTGTGCAAATAACAGAACATATGCAGTATGACTTATTTGTATGACTTGTTCATAAATAAAAAATTTCTCCACTTGAGTTTGAGTTGCCTGCATGCATGTGAGTTACATCTCTACTGGAACAGCAGTGAGGCTTTATGCTTACTCCTGAGCATTCAAAGAGTATTAACGTGGTCATATTTTTTTAGAAAAAGTTCCCCCACAAGACAGTTCTGTTTAAAAACACGCCCATTCTCTAATGATAGCTTGAAATTTGTTTAGGTTAATGGTATACTAAAGTAAAATTTACTTGTTAAATACACTAGGCTTCCATGCAAGTTTTTAAAAAATTTATATATCTGTTGCATTAAAAGGGCAATAATTTTCTAAATGGCTTTATATAGAAAACACTAAACATGAGATAAACATTTCAACATATTTTAAGTAAGTTAAACTGACACCTAATAATTAAGTAGATGTTCAAAAATCATGTGAATAACTCCCTTTAATTTTCTGAAGATGAACTTTATCTGTTATGGTCTGAATGTTTGCATCCCCTCAAATTCATATGTTAAAATGTAATCCCCAGTGGGATGGTACTGGGGGGTGACTAGGTCGTGAGGGTAGAGCCCTCATGGATGGCATCAGTCCCTTTCTCAGGGCTGAAGAGACAAGAGTTTTTCCCTTCTACCATGTGAGGTCACAGCAAAAGGGCACCAGCTGTAAACCAGAAATTAGGCCTTCACCAGACACTGAGCCTGCCCATGTCTTAAATCTTAGACTACACAGCCTCCAGACCTATAAGAAATAAGTTTCTGTTGTTTATAAGCTATCCAGTTTGTGGTGTTTTGTTATAGCTACCTTAATGGACTAAGATAGCAACATTTAGTAATTTAAAAATTTACAGATTTTTTTTTTAATACATAGAATTCATAGACTGAATTCTAAAGGTAGTCATAGGGTGCTATGTCTAGAAGTTTTAACTCTTGACTTGGACTATATATATGGTCCTTTTTATTCACTGCAGGGAGAAAAGTAGTAGGGTTATTATTCTGTACTATGTTGCTTTGTGCAAATAATAAGTGATACATCACATGGCAATAATTTTTTAATATTTAAATAAATATGCACAAATTACTATCTGTAGCACAAAAGTTAGAGATTGGATTTTGATGATAATATTTATGGAGGTTTTTATTCCTTTCCTAATGACATAGATTAGTACTTTGGTTAGAAGAGCAAGAAGAGACAAGCCTATTAAAAAAAAAAAAAGGCAGTGATTCTAATTTGTTAATGAGTTTTTTTGAAGAAATGGACGGGGGCTGGGAGGAATAAGAACCTCTTATTAGATTCAGTAAAATTATTTTTTTTAGGAAGTGCCATCAATAAATGTAAAGTTACCATAATTTTATGTCCATTTCACCAGCAGAACATCTGTCAAATTTGGCAATTAAAAGGAATTGTCAACTGGATACTGATTTTGAAGTTATAGCAAACAGTTGCAGGAAGAAATCATTTTATAATGTTGCCACATTAGTATTATTTATAGTAATTATTATATTCACTATCAGAACTTTTCCTTTTGTTTTTTTTCTTTTTCCTAGGTGTTAGCACAGGGCAGGGGGAATGCATCTTGTCAGATTTTACAGAAGTGGCAACTGAGGCTCAGAGAGGGTCTAACTTGCCCAAGATCACACAGATAAATACTGGATCTGGGACTAGAATATGATTCCATGGAGGATTCTCTCCTTTATCATTTAGGACTTAGGAGAAAGTGAGGATGGGGGTGAATGCTCAATTTCTTTATAGCTTTCCTGTTGGGGGCTGTTTGCATTAATAGCAGAAGTCTGTTCAGGACTCTTTTGAAGAAATCTGTAAAACAAGTACTCATCCCGAAATTCATATTCATTGGTAATATGTTGGATGACTCCCCCTTGCACCAGTCTGTCTCCATATATCACAGCTTCACCACGGTCAGAGGCAAGGCCAACTTCAATTAGCCAGTTCACCAGGTCACAGCCACAGAAGGTCCCAGCAGAAGTCTTTGCACCACACCTGTATGTCAAAGGAATGATTCACCCATATGTTCTGTAAACCTGGTATCAGCACTGCATGGTAGAGGACAAGCAAGGAAAAAATAGAAGGAAACAAGGGAAGACGGCACGATAGTTAAAAGCATGGCAGGAATGAAACTGTTCTGAATATAAAGGAATTGTTAACTTTCCTGACCCCAGAAAGACTCCTGGAGAAAAATAAAATATGCCAATAATGCTTGTGAAAACAGAAACACTTCAACAACAAAAAATGGACATAGGTAATGTCTGAATATTATATATATTATAATTTCTTATATTCTTATTTGTGCTAAGTAATTTTAATTGTCTCAGGAACATTACATATTTTTTGTAAGCTCTTAAGAAGTGACTATTTTTATTAAACTACTGAAATCAAACTTTATTATCGTGCCCACAAGTAGTGTTTCTTTCCATCAGCAACCAAGACAACCTCACTTTTGTGTTTGTCAGGATTTGCTTCATTAAAAAGCAAGGAAAGAATAAGTGAGATCTGTCTTGCTACAAATCTTAAGATTTTTTAAAATGTGCTTTATAAATCTACTTCTTGGTCACTTAAATTTTGTCTTCTTAATGCAAATATGAGGTCCTTCAAATATGTTCAAATAAACAAGGAAAAGAGAAATGAAAAAAAAACAACCAAACCCAATTACATAAATTCTGTATAAATATACAATAGACAACAAAAATCTGTCCACAAGCATCAGTCAAGCTGTAAAACCTAAAGTGCTTGACAATGAGAAATAGGGAATGAAGACTGAGATGAAATGAGAAACAGGTGACAAGAATTTAAAACATTTTATCATAAATAAAATATATGTGTATCATATAAGAATTATAAAAAAGGTTAATAAACGAAAATGTTTCTCAAGTATGTAAAAATCACAGTATGTTTTGTTTTGAGGTGCTGGGGAATGTCACCCAGGGCCTTCAAGCTTGTTAGGCAAGCACTCCACCGCTGAACTACATCCCCAACCCCAGATTACAATATTTTAACTTAGTAATAAGAACTCTTAACTTAATTCTTTGCAACTGCAAACATCATTTTGACAGAAGCCTGAATGTTACAACCCCTATCTGAGCCTTCTTCCTGTTTGTTGGCTTTTAATTTATAGTCCTAATGCCTTCTGTCCCAGACACCAATTTAATAGTTTCTTGAAGACTGTGATCAGGCAGCTGTAACAAAAGCCCATGGAGATGTACAGAGTGTCGGAGAATGTGATGCTGTTCAGGCAGTAGAGCCTGGAAAGAGACAGGGAACAGGCCAGAACACTACCAGCTGGTGCCTATTCAACCATCTGGGACCAAGGCAGCCTGGCAGCCCTGCAAATGGTAAGAGCTACACTTCCCGACAGTTGGCAAGCACAACAGGCCTGACAGAGATAACAACAGAATTTTCTTTTTTAATTTTGAAAAGCAGTTGAAAAAAAAGTTGTTGATGCGGATAATATCTTGAAATAATTGTGCTCAGCCCTTTAAGGGTAGAACATTAGCTTTTCTCCATAGTTTACCATTAGGCTAGGCATATCACAGACATTTTGTCACCTAATTCAAACAATATTGAGAGTCAGATTTTTAAAGAAAAGGAAAACTAAGGCTAGAGAATTGAACCTGCCTATTGTCACACAGCCAAGAAACTTCAATTCAGGAGTTGAATTCTAGTATTAACCTACACCCAAATGATTCCCCTTTCCACCATCTAACCTAGGCTGCCTTCTGATTATAATGGCATGTATATTAAATATAGTGGCATAATAGGTGCAAATAAACTATCCTATATAATTTCCAGTTATACACATGTTACTTTCCTTATGTTTTATTTTTCTTTCATGACAACCAAAAATATTTTCACTACAAATTTGTTTATTCAAAGTTGGTCATTTCCTGCTGCAGTATATTCCATACCTTGAAAATATAATGTCATAGACCAAAGGAAGATTAAGACTTGAGATGAAATATAAGCAGCAGAATTAATTAAGAGGCAGAAATTTTATTATTATTATTATTATTTGTGGTACCAGGGATTGAATCTGGGGCACTTTACCTCAGAGCTACATCTTTTTTTTAAAAATTTTGAGACAGGGTCTCACTAAGTTAACATGGCAGGCCTTGAATTTGCGATCCTCCTGCCTCAGCCTCCCAAATTACTGGGCTTACAGGAGTGTGCTACCACTCCTGCCTTCATTTTGTTTTCTTGGCAATATGAAACAAAATAACAATATAATACTAGAAAATGGGAATATAAAACCATTTCTGAATCCAATGTATTTCAAAGCTTTGTGAGACACACTAATGGCCAACATGAAGTGAATGTTAATATTCTACCACATTCGGGTTTGTTTTAAAGTTCTCACATTTTATGTAGAAATCAGAAGTTATACGATATTTTAAAGTAGTAAAATCAAAGTAATATGTCTCTTTCATATGCTACTTCTTAAACTAAAAACTGACCCATAACTATTAGCCTATTAAAATCCAAAAATAGTTAATCTAAAATATAATTATTTGGATCTACAATGGCAATTTGCTTACCGTCTTTCCTTGACGATGTTACGGATACAGAGGTCACGGTGATAATGGATAAATTGTTGACAGGTCATTTTTATTTCCTCAGAAACAGGAGAATCTCTGTTTTCTGCTGTTTCTTTATTGTTCCATAGAAATTCAAGTCTGAAAATCAAAATTTAAGGAGTTTATTTTTTCTTACTGGAGATTGAACCTGGAACTTCGTGAAAACCTAGGCAAATGCTCTACCACTGAGTGACATCCTCAGCCCCCCCACCCCCCACCATTTTTTGTGGTCCTGGGGATTGAACCCAGGGTCTTGTTACATGCAAGGCAAGCACTCTACCAAACTGAGCTATATCCCTAGCCCCTCAGCCCCTTTTTAAGAAATGTTTTTGTCTTGATACAGATTCTCACTAATATGCTCAGGCTGGCCTCAAACTTGAGGCTTCCCAGGAGCTGGGATTATAGATGTGTATTACCATGCCTGACTAAGGAGGCTATTTTTTTTTTTTAATTATTCACTTTCTTAAAGTTTTTTTTCTAAAACTTTATTTTACTTTTATTTTTATGTGGTGCTGAGGATTGAACCCAGTGCTTCACATGTGCTAGACAAGTGTTCTACCACTGAGCTACAACCCCAGCTGAAGCAGGCTATTTTTAACGAAAGAAAGGCAAGGAGAGAGAATCCCTTCTGCTCTATCAAAATGGCTGTTCCAAAGCCAGTCACCAAATTTCCCATCTCATCTACAACACAATTGATTCTGCATTTAGTTTCCTTTTCACAGAAGGCTGGGTAAGTGACCTAATTATTTTACAAATCCTCTAGACATTTTTGGCTCATTTCAGTTTTTACTAAGAAATATTCCTTATACTGCATTTTTGAAACACAAAGATAACTTAGATATCAAATAGTTTACTCAATCATTTTGAAATTTTGGTATCACAGAGGCAAATACTGGGCTCTGGAGTACAGACTTGTTTTGGTCAGCTCACACAATAGAACTGTTAAGTAGTTCACATTATGAAGCTGATAACTAAGTTCAATAACTTTCTTACTACACTTTTCCTTCATGAAATGATTATGACCCTAACAATGAAATCTTAGTAAATAAGATGATGCTGATGCTGAAGGAGAAGAAAGAAAGAAGAAAAGATACTGTTTTGGGGCACTATTCATAGAGCAGGTAGGATGAATTCTGCTAGCACTTCTAATTTCTACTAATTTTGACATTAAAAGAAAATGAAGTACAAAGATTTGTCCCTCTGCCTTTTCCTCCCATCTACAAGTTGCAATACTTGTTACTTTTTAAAATTCTTGATCTTAATTCAAAGAAGCCCTTTACTAAGCCAATAAAATAATTTAGAAAGAAAAATTGAGTTTTCTATAAGTTAGTTTGATAGAAGAATCCTGTTGTCAAAGGTGAAAGACAATCAAATATATTCCTTTGGGGGCACCACTTAATACTACCCTTTCTAAAGACATGTTCAAGTTTTATTTAACTTTATGTAGCTAATGGCATAGATCAAAATCAGAGTCCATCAGTTTTTGTTAAAATGCAAATTATATTGCTCCATTTATAATAGTTCTTCCAACATTTTCTCTGCAGTTATTTACAACTATGTGAATCAACAGATAACCCTTGTATGATGTTTAGTGGTGGTCTAACAGTTTAAAGGTATAAAAATATCAGTATCTTAATATAATGGCTTTGTCATCAAATTTAGGAATATAGAGATTTATTTCAAAACTAAATTTACCTTCTTTTGAAAGGTAGGATGATTAAATGTTTGTCCAATCCAAAGATTCCAAAGGAAATAAATCCCTAGGGAAGAAAACAAAATTATTTTTTCTGAATGCAGCAATAAAATTGTAAGAGCAGGAATTAAGGAAGTCACCAAATTTAGTGCTTGAGGCGGCAAACCTATAGTGTGATTAGAGCAACATTTCAAATGGAGCATACAAAGCAGGTACTCTAAAGTTCAGTACCTGGAACCAGACATGTTTGCTGCCTCTTCCCAATCATTCTGTTCTAATTATGATGGGTGATAAAAACTAGTGCTGAGCAACCATATTCCTATGACTTCTTACTAAAGAAAAATGAAAATATTTAAGGATTATATGTCTTTGTTTTCTTGTTTTTGAAAAAAAATCTCCCACTGTGCTTAGGTATTTATTGTTTTTTTGTTGAAACTTCATAAATTACATAATTAACAAGTGCTGCAATATCCAATAATAATAACTGAACAGAATTTATGTGAAGTGATACTGGCTAGTGGTTAGGGGAAAGGCTTGAAGGAATTGGAGTAATAAGGCAAACTGGCACCAGATATAAGCCACAGATCAGGAAATTTAGGACTGCCTGGGAGAAAGGGAACTCAGCTGCCATTTGTGAAGCATACTGAGGTACAGGTTGGTGGAAGGTGGGATGGAGAAGGCAATATAACATTATATGAAGGGCCCGATTTTCTTTACCCCAAACTATAAGCAGTCAGAAGGGAATATCTTTCTCCTCCTCTCCAAGAGGAAGACTGGATGAGAGTGAGGTTTGTGTGTCTCTCACTCCCTTGAACTACTTGTGTGGGAGCATTCCTGGCACTAATTCAGTTCATGACAAAGTGCAGTGCAATGAAGCTTTCTCAGCCCCAGGACTAGGAGGGCTAAGCTTGAATTGGCTTTCTGAATGCATAATGCCACAGAAGACTGAGATTTTTCAACCTAGTATTTTAAAATTCTTGGATACAAAGTCAGATCTTAATATCACAATGTAAGATATAGTTATCAAGTAGATCTTGGGAAGTTCATACTTGTTGTAATAAGCTTTCACAAATAACCGAGGTAATTTGTACCTTTAGATATAACCATTTTGTTCCCACAATAATGGCAAAACAAACTGGAAATACTTCAAGAAATTAATGTTAGGAAAAATCTTGCAGGAGCATTTATTGACTAGTCTTAACTAACTCTTGGCAAATTATTTTACATTTAGTAGGCAACATACTGATTTCAAATACAATATTTTTTCAAACTGATATTCAATCTCTGGATGAGGGATGAGTATTCTCTAATTAAAAAGTAAGGGGCTGAGCTGGGGACGTGGCTCAGTGATAGAGCACTTGACTAGCATATGCAATATCCTGGGTTTGATCCCCAGCACCACCCCCCTGACACCCACAGTTAATGAAAAGATCAAATTTTGAACTTTGTACCTAAAAATATTTTCCAATATGTAAAACATATTGTTAAATATGTATTTTAATAGTGTCATGAACATAGACAATAGCACCTTTTACATCACTTTTTCATGGAATTTTAGTTTTCTATGTTTTAAACTGGGGATGATAACATCTATGTTGCAAGTATTATTGTGATGTTTAAATGAGATAATGAATATAAAATGCTTAGCAATTTTTGGCACACAAATAACTATCAAGGAAAGAAAAGTATTACCCCTGACTAAAGTTTTATTTACACACCACATGATTTTAAAGTAAAGATTTAAGTATCTGTTGTTTAAAATGTAAATGAAATAATATTTGTCCATCTAAGGGGATAAATCCTTTAAACTCCCAAAGTGAGTTTTCAAGATTACAAAAGTTTAAAAAGAACTTAGGACATCTTGTCCCTGCTTAAATTATGATTCTTTATCTCAAAACCAAAGCAAAAAAATTATTTGGTATTGCTGGTTGAAACACTCAATGTACATTCTGATGACTTTAACCAATATAAGAATTCATCTCTACTAGAAGACAGGCAGCAGCTGTCAGCTGTCATGTATACCAGCAGCTGGCAAACAAACTAAACCCTATTGATTTAGAAGAAAACAACAACATCCGCATACCCTTCTCTGCATTCAACTCATCCAGGAAGACAAAAACCCCTCAAAGTTTCAGTAAATAAGTACCTGGCCAAAGTTAAACACAGCACAGAAAAACTGTAACTCAACGTATAGTCTTCCAGGCTCTTGGTTGAATAGCCACCATAAACAACTGGAAAGATTCTATAAAGAAAAAAAAAAAAGAGTATTTTAAAATGAAGCCTGCTAATCATTTCTCGCCATCCAGAGCACAGTACAATAACTTTTCTACCTAATAATTAGGGGGGGGGGTAAGACTAAAGGGAAAAACACTGAGAGAATACAGAGGCTTTGTCTTTCAAACAAGAGGTTTCAACTACTTCTTCTGACAGATGTCTTTCAAACAGCATCTATTCTGATCAGGTTTGAAGCAAGAAGACATGAGCCATAATACAGAGACTTACATAATATACCAGGACTGCCGACTAGCCTAAGACAGGACTGATTTTAAAATTAGTTCTACACAATGAAAATAATTATATCATTAAACAGGAATTCTTGGCAGCGTTTCTTTTCTTTTTTTTTTTTTTTTAATTTTTGTCCTTAAACAGCAGATAAAGTGTAGCTGGCTGATATCATACTATGTAACAAGCATTCTGTGTGAAAAGGGCTCGTAGGTTATATGGCCTATCTCCCACCTCTAGGCAGGTTACACTTAAACTACCTTTAAAAAATTATAATAACTAGCTGGGCCCGGTGGTGCATGCCTATAATCCCAGCGGCTCAGGAGGCTGAGACAGGAAATCACAAGTTCAAGACAAGCCTCAGCAACTAAGCTAGACCCTATCTCCAAATAAAATATAAAAGGGTGGAGATGTAGAAATCATATCTGGGTTAAATCCCTCCCCCTAAAATTATAATATTCAATATTGGTGAGAGCACTTTATAAATCTATACTATCTACCCTTTGAAAAACAATTTAGTAGAATATGTCTAAAATCACAGAAATATTTATTCTCTTTGATCCAGGTTTCTCAACTTTGGGAATATATCACTAGAAAATATAATGCATGGAGATGTTTTTTAGAGTATTTTGAAAAGTTAGGAACAATTCATAAAGAAGTGGTTGAGTAAATTATATAGCTCTCTATTGTTTACTGGGGAGCCATTTAAAGTATTAATTTTGGACACTCTGAAAATGCTTGACATAAGTGAAAAAGCAGGTTATAAATATATGTATTATTAGAACCATGAAAAATGTGTTAAAAATTTAAAAGCAGGGGCCAGATGTGGTGCTCAGTGATAGAGCCTGTGCTTAGCATGTATGATAACCCTGGGTTCAATCTCCAGCACCCCCTTCCCCACAAAAATGTTAGATGTCAGTAATTTTTTTTTAGACACAACATCTTTGTTTGTATGTGGTGCTGAGGATTGAACCTGGGCTGCACGCATGACAGGCGAGCGTGCTACCGCTTGAGCCACATCCCCAGCCCCATATGTCAGTAATTTGATGGGCATTTTTCCTCTTTTCCCTACTGCATGAAGTAGTTAGGTTGATTTCCATAATTAAATCTTATTTTTTCAAGTTAATTTATATGAGAAATATCTTGTGAGAGATAATGTAGGCATTTGTCCACTTCGGTCAGTCAAGCATGTTAGGGATAACTGGCCCTTGGACACATGATGGAGATATCTATCTGATTTTACCAAATTTACATTCAGAGCACAGAATGAATAAATAATTCTAATAGAATAGGCTACTGGAACACTTAGGCAACAGAGTAATATGAATGATTCTCCCCTCGCCACCAAAAAAACTAAAAAAACAAAAAACACTTAAACTAGATTAGAATTTAGATAGCCTAGCCACTCTACTCTTGAAAAGTAGCAACTAAGTTTCCGTCCCAGATGCCTAAATAAAACCTCTGCCAGACATTTAAAGAAATAGGTCCCAAACAAAACCAGAGAAACATTTACAGCAAATAGGCCAATAATGAGAAGTAAACACAGCAAGACATGTCGAGTCAGTTGCTGGTCTCCACTCTGCAGATACTGTTCTTCTTCCTGGGCTAATATGCAGCTCTGGGAGTTACAGCGACTCACACAGTGATCATCTATGAAACAGTAAGCACAACAATTTGTAATCAGAGCTTTTTATTTGAATGCATTTTAAATTTATAATGACTTCCTAAGAGAAACAACAAAAAAGCACATTCAGCTAAGAATCAGTATGTAATTTTCGATGAAATCGGGGGAAAGCTCCGTCATGTTGTTTTAGGAGTTTTAGTTGGAGAGTGTTTCTATCTGAAAAAAAAACCAGACTAGTATGTAATATTTCCCTTTTATACCATTCACCAATGTTTTCTATCTATATAATTTGTCATATAATTATATATTAATATATGTTTTATAATTATACATAAAATTTTAAAAGGCTAAATTAATAACTCACGTTTCACCTGCATTAAATCTTCATAGTAGTCATGAATACACTATTTTGACTAACTGTGAAATAAATTTACAATTAAATCTTGCCTTTTCTGAGTTTAAAATTTGCCTTACAAAAGGCCTTACAAGGTACCAACTAGGTCTATGTTTTGTTCACATATGAGACCAAACTCAAATCACAGAACTGACTCTTTTCTGGCCTAAAACAGGGGTGAGGGATCTTTCAAAAGAAACTTGTTTTTCCACTTCAGCTCCACTTTGTATATGGTACTAAAGAAAAAGGAAAAATTTTTACATAATATATGCCTAGTCTAACATACAATCTTATGTAAGTTAAAGATTAAAAAACAATTTTATAGCTCTTACCCTAAAAATAAAAATCTCTATTTCTTAAGACCACTTTTTGGGAAAGGACATATACAACCACTAAATGTGGTCTAGAGTAATAGTTAATGGTAGGGAGAAAGTTTACAGTCTTGCTAAGTAAAAAGAAAGTAGGTCACCAAACTATCTCTGTAGTATGATTCTATTTTAATAATAACTATTTGGGCTGGGGATGTGGCTCAAGCGATAGTGCGCTCGCCTGGCATGCGTGCGGCCCGGGTTCGATCCTCAGCACCACATACCAACAAAGATGTTGTGTCCGCCGAGAACTAAAAAATAAATATTAAAAATTCTCTCTTTCTCTCTCTCTCTCTCTCTCTCTCTCTCTCTCTCACTCTCTCTTTAAAAATAATAATAATAATAATAATAATAATAATAACTATTTGTATATATCTGCTCTAGTTTGACTCTTGAATGTCCCCCAAAGACCCAGTATTAAAGGCTGTCCCTAGTCTGAGGCACTGTTGGGAGGTTGTGAAACATTTAGGAGGTAGGTAAGGCCCAGTGGAAGAAAAGATATTGGGACTCCAGCCCCTCCTTTCTTTCTCTCTTTGCTTCATGGCTGCCATGAGATGAGCAGCTTCTTTGCCACATGCTCCCACCACGATGTACTGTGCTGCCTTAGGCCCAAAGCACCTGGGTCACTTGACCATGAATTGAAACCTCCTAAACTATGAGCCAAAATAAACCTTTTTTCCTTATGAAGCTGATTACCTCAGGAATTTTGTCACAGTAATAGAAAGCTAACATAATAACTTATGTGTAGAAAATTTGAGTTATATTTATATATGTGTGTATATATATATTATGAAAAAACTGGTTTTAAAATATTATGTACACACATTATTAAAATGCATAAAATAAATTTTATTAGTTTTCCATTTGCCTTTTCCCACATTGTTGCCATTTAGCAATCTAAATGTAATCTTTATTTTGCCTTTGTGCAACAGCAGGGAATGGGGGATGAATTATATTGTAAAGCTCTAGAAATTCTCATTTGTCTATGGTTTAATTTCCTTTAGGCTTTTTAAAAAATTTCAGGCTTAGGAATGATACTAAATTACATGGTTAGATGATGTCCATATATGATGGCTTTCTTTTAATATGATTTTTACAAAACATGATCAGAAAATTTTGAAAGTCCCTATAGTATAAAAGTTTTCATGAATCAGTATTAGTAATGAAGAAAATGATAGTTAAAGAAAGACTAAGGATAATTTGAGAAGCAGAAAATGACTTTACTATGATATTGGGTAGAGAGAAAAAAATTAAGAAAGCAAACCTTGGGACATAAAGAAACACTACAAAAGAAGCACATAAATAAAAACTAAGACAATTTAACTGAATTCGAGATCGGATGTCCTATTAGAAAATTTAATGAAGGCTGATAATCTGATATTTCTCTCTATGGAAACCTAAGTTCTACTACTATTTAAGATTCATTCCTAGCCAACAGATAGCAGACAAATATAAATGCCACCTGAATAACAACTGTTGCCAGTATTACCTTTAATGAACATTTACCACGTATACCATACACAACGCTAAGTGATTTGCACCCATAATTTCTTATAATCCTCCCAACATTTATTATATAAAGACATATGCCATGGGCTGGGGTTGTAGCTCAGTGGTAGAGTGCTTGCCTTGCATGTGGAAGACACTGGGTTCGATCCTCAGCACCACATTAAAAATAAAAATAAAGGTACTGGGTACATCTATAACTAAAAAAAATTTTAAAAATGCCTTTTGCAACAATGTAATTGACAGATTCTCCATCACAAAGAGCAAAATCAACTGAAAGTGCACTGCAATTCCAATTCTATATAAATATGTTCAGTTTTAAATAATTTAAAATTCAGAAAAAAGTGATTTAGTCTCTTAGTTTACATGCCAAAAGTTTATTACTCTTAAAGTTGTTTTTCTTATTTTTTAAAGAAGTTATATTTAAAGCACAATATAATTAAGCACTAATTAATTAGTCCTGGTCATAAGGGTTGGTGATAGGGGAAAGTCTCAGCTTCTAAAATAAGAAAAAATGCCAAAATAATAACTTTTAGGGCAAATTTCTTGGGTTTATCTCTTGAGTTAAATTTATTGGAAAGTGTGTGTGCATGTGTGTGTGTGTGTGTGTGTATGCGCGCACGTGCGTGCATGCACACACACGTGAGATGCTATAAGAACTTTATCTTTTTAAAATAAATGTTCTCTCTGCACGATTATTATTCTATTCACATCTTTTTCCTATTTTATTTGAGAATCTGTTCTCAAATAGTGTTCTGTAGTATTACAGCTGCTGAAGAAATACTATGTAGAGGTTTCGTGACACAGAAGGACAGGGCTCTTCTGTTCCTTATGCCCTTCCTCATATCCCAGGGCACTTACTTTTCTCAAATGAAGGAGTCACAGGCCCACTGGTGCTTGTGTTTGCTGCTGGCTCTATTGATGGGTAGCATAATTCACCATTTCCCATGGAGCAAGAGCAGCAACCTATATATAGAAAAATAATGTGAGAGTAGAGCCCAACCACAACAGAAATGGACAAGTTCAAGAAATTCCAAACAAAACCAAACCACCCCAAACCTACTCATGTTGCCTCCATGGAAATATTTTCACATGACAATTATCAAAAGTATTCAAATGTGCTGTACAATATTAACATTTTAAAAGGTGTCAGATGAATGATCATCATCTTTATATATTGTCTTCTTATATGAGAGAAGAAAAAATTTATTCATTGCTGTTTTAATTCTACTGTATTTTGGGAACTAAAAATTCACTTTCCTAAAACACAGCTTTTATTTCATCACTTTTCAAAAATACATACTAGCATTCTATTGGTAATTGTGGAAAATTCAAACTCAGTCTAAATGGATAGCTGCCTATGACTTGGCCTCTTTTCCTAGCCAGCTACCCATCCTAAGCAACAAAAAGCATTTCCTTCTTTCAGGACAATTCTTCACACCCTCCACAAGTCCCATCAAGACCTAGGCTGACTCAAAAGACCTAAATATGGCATACTACAGGGACACAGCCACATCAATGTTTATAGCAGCACAATTCACAATAGCTAGACTGTGGAGCCAACCTAGATGCCCTTCAATGGAAGAATGATAGAAAAAATGTGGCATTTATACACGATGGAATATTACTCAGCACTAAAAAATAACAAGATCATGGCATTTGCAGGAAATAGATGGCAATTAGAGCAGATCATGCTAAGTGAAGTTAGTCAATCCCAAAAAAACAAATGCCAAATGTCTTCTCTGATATAAGGGAGGTGACTCAAAATGGGGTAGGGAGGAAGAGCATGAGAAGAAAATTACCTCTAGCAAGGGAAGAGAGGTGGAAGGGAAAGGTAGGGAGAAGGGGAATTGCATATTCGTTATACAGAATACAGGTATGATGATGTGAGGGAAAAAAAAGAATTGTGTCACATTAGATTGGGTAGAGAGAAGGGAGGGGAGGGGAGGGGAAGGGGGAAATGAAAGGACAGCAGAATAAAATAGACATTATTATTGCTGTGGGTATATAAGTGACTCCATGACCAATGTAATTCTACAACCTGTACACTTAGAAAAATGAGAAATTATACCCCATCTGATTCAATTGTATATGTCAAGATCATTGTACTGTCATGTGTAACTAATTAAAACAAACAAACAAACAATAAAAGACCTAGGCTGATCAAATCTTCTCCTGCTTTCTAAGTTAGGCTTGAAATCACTTCTTTCAAGAATCTGTCTCCTATTAGTTTAGATGATGCAGTAAAAACAATGATATATGTTTTTCTTTCAAATATACACTGCTGAAAATCTCTTGCAGGTTTATAGGCAGGTTGGCTTATAGAAGTCACACTGAGATATCTGTTATATGCTGTAATTTTTTCTTCCATATAGTCATAGAACTGTACACTGTGCTCTTTAAAACCTTTCACACTTACATAGACATGGTGCTCCTTGACATGGATTATAATTGAATAATAACTTTAATAACAAACTATTAAAATTTAATAAGCTAGAAAAATGAATAATTCCCAAGAATAACCTTTCGTTGACAACATGCTTAATTTCTTCAATGATGTTCTTAAAAGTATTTAAAAGTAACAAAACTGCAGTCTAAAATGGCCTTGCTAAATTTAAGACATTGATGCTATCTCAAGGTTAAAATAGAACCAAAGGATAATAGAAAAGAAAATACATTATCTAGTCCATACTTCGTCAGAAACTTGAAGGTTTCAATCAGCTAATTTTCTTTTCAGTGTTAGGGATTGAACTACATCCACAAAACATTTTTTATTTTGAGAAAGGGTTTTGGTAAGTTGCTGAGGCTGGCCTTGAACTTGCAATCCTCCTGCTACATCCTGAGTAGCTGGGATTGCACCACCACATCCAACCAGTCTATCAGACAAATCACTTATAGTCTAGTCTAGTGGGCTATATAAACAACTTAAAAAGCAATTATAAAATAGTGAAATAAGAGGGAAGTATAAACATCACAGAAGGTTTCTTAGATAAGGTATAGCTATCATCTTGCTCTCCATTTATTTATACTATAGGTTCAAGTTATTTTCTTGCTGGAGATGATAATAATGGATTTAAAGAAAAGCTATTATACAGTTCATCTGCTATTTTAAAATAATAAGTAAAGATGTAGCAGCAAAAGTCTCTGGGCCTAAGACTCTTAGTTCAGCAATTCCCACAGATGTCTGGCCTTTGGTAGCCAGTTTTAAAACACTTGTGGAAAAGAAAGACACAGCCAGCTGTAGGTGGGATGGTCTTCAAGCTCTGTCAGAAAACAATCAATATATGGGTTTGTAGGATACCCGAAAGATTCTTCAAGAAAGTAAAGTAGGAAAGGAAGTTGTGCATGATCAGAACAGTACTCTAGGCCCATGGAAGTCAGATTTTAAATATTCAATCCTTGAATTTCAGCTTTCAAAAGGAAAGTGGTCAAGAAACTTGAATGAAATTCTGATATAATCATGAATTACCTAAGAAAGAAATTAGTGAGCTTGGGTTTAAAGGTCATGAAGTATAAAAGAATAATAGACAAGAATATAATAGAAAAGAGGTATATATTATATATATATATAAAGGAGGTATAATATAATATAATAGAAAAGAGGTATAATAAAATGAATGACATTTTGGGGAAAAGCATGGAAAGCTCAGTAGTGGAGAGCAGGGAAAGCTGAAGAGGAAAGGGGGCAGAACTGGGCCAGAGCAGGGCATGTATGGATTGTGGAAGATCTTGAGCACCATGTACAGGAGTGTGAACCTTGTCCAACTGCAGGGTCCTCCTAGACCTGCATCAGGAGTCTATGTGACCAGAGCTCTGTGAGGAAGATTTTGCCAATTCATATAAAACAGATTGGAGCAGGGAGTGATGGGAGACAGGCAGCCCAGTTTGGAAGGAATTACAAGAATCTAGCAGAGAGACTGGAGGCCACAGTGGGGAATAAAGGTCAGGTGTAGATGAAGGATCCTGTGGAGGGAGAACTGCCTGTTCTGAAAGGCTAAAATACCTGAGAAGGAAACAGAAGGAGATTCCAACATGGCGGCGGGCACGGAGAGATCAAGTCTCTGACCTCTTCAGCTGTGCAGGCATAGGGAGTTGTAAACAGCCTAAATCTGTTTGCTCAGGATCACTAGGCAATGCTGAGCTGACATGGATCTGGGGCGAACAGTCTGGGCCTCTCAGAACATACACTGAGCCCGGATCGGCTGAATTCAAGCTCCTGTTCGCCTGCTTCCCACAGACAAACAGCTGTGACTCAGCACTAATCCATCCAGCTGAAACAACCGGTCAGCCCTTCTGATCCTACGGAGGTAAATGCCTACCGAGCCTTCATAGGTAGTGGCCACAGGTTTGAAACGGGGATTGGGAGAGACAGTAAGGACCCACCCGTTGCATTGGTCACCCGGCAAAGGGAAACGAACTGTCGCCATTTGCAAGAGATACCACCATGGCAGAGAACTGACGTCATCAGACTGCGGCGGAGGAGATAACTTCATTGAAACCTGCGGCTACAGGTGTGTAATTCCCTAGCCTTCCCTCTCCACACATCGGGGAAACCTTAAGGGCCCCTCCCAGCTTTCCCGTGACCGTGACCACGGTAGCCAGACCGAGGGAATTAGAGGTGGCGAGGGACCTGCGGCGCGGAACTACCGCTCCCACCAGTGCTGACAGCTGAGGTCTCTTGCACCAGCTACCGGGGGCGTGGCTACCGGAGGGGCAGTAAAATTCGCTGAAGACTCTCAGCCCCAAGCTCTACAAACTTAGGGTCTGAGGGAAAGGCAAACTGGAAGAGTGTGCCCAGTCATTCATGACAACAGGGCTCCCGGGAGCAGCAGACCTGGCGTGTACCCAGTATTGTGGTGAGCGGCACCCGTGAGAGGGGCCTGGCTAGAGGAAAAGTGGGGAAGTGACTAGACACAAGAGGAGGCCCTAGGCACCCAGGATTGGAGACTCGCCCAGTCTGGGAGGAGGAGCTGCTGCGCGCAGTGATTGGTTCCCGCGTATTGACAGGAGAAACTTGGCCTGGTGGGCACAGCACCACCTACTGGAAGAGAAGTTAATCAAACTCTAAGACTGCATTTATTGTTTTTTTTTTCTTTTTTCTTTTCTCTTTTTTTTAATTTGGGTTTTTCTTTCATTTTCATTTTTCTTTCTTGTTTTTAAATTTTTTTACAAATTTTTTTAACATTTTTTTCTTCCAATTTTAATTTTAAATTTTTTTTATTATTTTTTTTAAAAGAAAATTTTTTTTCTTTTTTTATTTCCTATTTTTTTCTTTTGTCTTTTCATTTCTTTTCAATTATCTTATCCCCCCCTTCCTTGAATTCTACCTGCTTACTCTCATTCTCTTTAGTGACTTCTTCCCTTCCCTTCTAATACTTTTCCTCCCAAGCATCAAATAAATTTATAGGAGTAAACAGTAACTCAGCAGTCAAACAGAACAAGAAGTAACATGAGCAGCTTCAAAAAGCAAGGAAGAAAAGGAGTACAAACAATGCAAGACAGCCTAAATATTCAGGAGGACCTAGAGTCATCAGAAAATGAATTACATAAACAGATAAAAGAAGAAGTTAAGCATCTTTATCAGGAGATAGAGATTATAAAAAATAATCAAACAATAATTCTAGAAATGAAGGAAACGATAAACCAAATTAAAAACTCAATTGAGAGTATCATTAACAGAGTGGAGCAAGTAGAAGCCAGAACGTCAGATAATGAAGACAAAATATATCATCTTGAAAAGAGTCTAGCCAACTCAGAAAGGCTGGTAAAAAATCACGAGAAAAACATCCAAGAGTTATGGGATACCATAAAAAAACCAAACTTACGGGCTGGGGATGTGGCTCAAGCGGTAGCACGCTAGCCTGGCATGCGTGCGGCCTGGGTTCGATCCTCAGCACCACATACAAACAAAGATATTGTGTCTGCCGAAAACTAAAAAATAAAATATTTAAAAAAAAAAAAAAAAACCAAACTTACGAGTCATCGGGATAGAAGAAGGTACAGAAATTCAAACCAAGGGAATGAGTAACCTGCTGAATGAAATAATTACAGAAAACTTTCCAGAAATAAAAAAGGAAACAGATATACAAATTGAGGATGCATATAGGACACCGAGCACACAAAATCACAGTAGACCAACGCCAAGACACATTGTTATGAAGATATCCAATATACAGAACAAAGAGAAAATATTAAAAGCTACAAGAGAAAGGAGACAGATTACATTCAGGGGTAAACCAATAAGGTTAACAACGGATTTTTCATCACAGACACTGAAAGCGAGAAGATCCTAGAACAACGTATTTCAAACACTGAAAGACAATGGATGCCAACCAAGAATTCTGTATCCAGCAAAATTAAGCTTCAGGTATGACAACGAAATAAAAATCTTTCATGATAAACAAAAGTTAAAAGAATTTGCAGCCAGAAAACCAGCATTGCAAAGCATTTTGAGCAAAACACTACACGAGGAAGAAATGAAAAACAATAACCAAAACCATCAGAGGGAAGTGCCTCAGTAAAGACAGAGGGCGAGGGGAAAGATAATCATGGAGAAACAAACTAAATTTTTTTAAAAAAGGATAAATAATCAAACATGGATGGAAGTACAAACCATATATCAATAGTAACTCTGAATGTTAATGGCTTAAACTCTCCAATAAAGCGACATAGGCTGGTATCATGGATTAAAAAAACAAACCCAACAATATGCTGCCTCCAGGAGACACATCTGATTGGAAAAGACATACACAGGCTGAAGGTGAAAGGATGGGAAAAAATATACCATGCACACGGTCCTCGTAAGCAAGCAGGGGTGGCCATTCTCATATCGAATAAAATCGACTTCAAGACTAAGTTAATCAAAAGGGATAAAGAAGGACATTGTATACTGTTAAAAGGAACCATTCACCAACAAGACATAACAATTATCAATATTTATGCACCAAATAATGGTGCTTCGACATTCATAAAACAAATTCTCCTCAAGTTCAAGAATCAAATAGACCACAACACAATAATTATGGGTGACTTCAACACACCTCTGTCACCATTGGACAGATCCTCAAAACAAAAGTTGAATAAAGAAACTATAGAACTCAATACCACCATCAATAACCTATACTTAACTGACATATATAGAATATATCAACCATCATCAAATGGATATACTTTTTTCTCAGCAGCACATGGATCCTTCTCAAAAATAGACCATATATTATGCCATAGGGCAACCCTCAGTAAATATAAAGGGGTGGAGATAATACCATGCATTTTATCTGATCATAAGGGAATGAAACTGGAAATCAATGATAAAAGAAAGAAGGAAAAATCCTACATCACATGGAAAATGAACAATATGTTACTCAATGATCAATGGGTTACAGAAGACATAAAGGAGGAAATCAAAAAATTCTTAGAGATAAATGAAAATACAGACACAACATATCAGAATCTATGGGACACAATGAAAGCAGTTTTAAGAGGAAAATTCATCGCCTGGTGGTCATTCCTCAAAAAAAGAAAAAACCAACAATTAAATGAGCTCACACTTCATCTCAAAGCCCTAGAAAAGGAAGAGCAAAACAACAGCAAATGTAGCAGAAGGCAAGAAATAATTAAAATCAGAGCGGAAATCAATGAATTTGAAACAAAAGAAACTATTGAAAAAATTAACAAAACTAAAAGTTGGTTCTTCGAAAAAATAAATAAGATCGACAGATCTTTAGCCATGCTAACGAAGAGAAGAAGAGAGAAAACTCAAATTACTAACATACAGGATGAAAAAGGCAATATCACAACAGATGCTACAGAAATACAGAAGACAATTAGAAATTATTTTGAAAACCTATATTCCAATAAAATAGAAGATAGTGAAGACATCGATAAATTTCTTAAGTCATATGATTTGCCCAGACTGAGTCAGAAGGATACACACAATTTGAACAGACCAATATCAATGGATGAAATTGAAGAAACCATCAAAAGACTACCAACCAAGAAAAGCCCAGGACCGGATGGGTATACAGCGGAGTTTTACAAAACCTTTAAAGAAGAATTAATATCAATACTTTTCAAGTTATTTCAGGAAATAGAAAAAGAGGGAGCTCTTCCAAATTCATTCTATGAGGCCAATATCACTCTGATTCCGAAACCAGACAAAGACACCTCAAAGAAAGAAAACTACAGACCAATATCTCTAATGAACCTAGATGCAAAAATCCTCAATAAAATTCTGGCGAATCGAATACAAAAACACATCAAAAAAATTGTGCACCATGATCAAGTAGGATTCATCCCTGGTATGCAAGGCTGGTTCAATATACGTAAATCAATAAATGTTATTCACCACATCAATAGACTTAAAGATAAGAACCATATGATCATCTCGATAGACGCAGAGAAAGCATTCGACAAAGTACAGCATCCCTTTATGTTCAAAACATTAGAAAAACTAGGGATAACAGGAACGTACCTTGACACTGTAAAAGCTATCTATGCTAAGCCTCAGGCTAGCATCATTCTGAATGGACAAAAGTTAAAGGCATTCCCTCTAAAATCTGGAACAAGACAGGGATGCCCTCTATCACCACTTCTATTCAATATAGTTCTCGAAACACTGGCCAGAGCAATTAGACAGACGAAAGAAATTAAAGGCATAAAAATAGGAAAAGAAGAACTTAAATTATCACTATTTGCAGATGACATGATTCTATACCTAGAAGACCCAAAAAGGTCTACAAAGAAACTACTAGAACTAATAAATGAATTCAGCAAAGTGGCAGGATATAAAATTAACACGCATAAATCAAAGGCATTTCTGTATATCAGCGACAAAACTTCTGAAACGGAAATGAGGAAAAACACTCCATTCACAATATCCTCAAAAAAAATAAAATACTTGGGAATCAACCTAACAAAAGAGGTGAAAGATTTATACAATGAAAACTACAGAACCCTAAAGAGAGAAGCAGAAGAAGATCTTAGAAGATGGAAAAATATACCCTGTTCATGGATAGGCAGAACTAACATCATCAAAATGGCGATATTACCAAAAGTTCTCTATAGGTTTAATGCAATGCCAATCAAAATCCCAACAGCATTTCTTGTAGAAATAGAGAAAGCAATCATGAAATTCATATGGAAAAATAAAAGACCCAGAATAGCAAAAGCAATTCTAAGCAGGAAGTGTGAATTAGGCGGTATAGCGATACCAGATTTCAAACTATATTACAGAGCAATAGTGACAAAAACAGCATGGTACTGGTACCAAAACAGGCAGGTGGACCAATGGTACAGAATAGAGGACACAGAGACTAATCCACAAAGTTACAACTATCTTATATTTGATAAAGGGGCTAAAAGCATGCAATGGAGGAAGGATAGCATCTTCAACAAATGGTGCTGGGAAAACTGGAAATCCATATGCAACAAAATGAAAGTGAATCCCTTTCTCTCGCCATGCACAAAAGTTAACTCAAAATGGATCAAGGAGCTTGATATCAAATCAGGGACTCTGCGTCTGATAGAAGAAAAAGTTGGCTCCGATCTACATATTGTGGGGTCGGGCTCCAAATTCCTTAATAGGACACCTATAGCACAAGAGTTAATAACAAGAATCAACAAATGGGACTTACTTAAACTAAAAAGTTTTTTCTCAGCAAGAGAAACAATAAGAGAGGTAAATAGGGAGCCTACATCCTGGGAACAAATTTTTACTCCTCACACTTCAGATAGAGCCCTAATATCCAGAGTATACAAAGAACTCAAAAAATTAAGACAATAAGATAACAAATAACCCAATCAACAAATGGGCCAAGGACCTGAACAGACACTTCTCAGAGGAGGATATACAATCAATCAACAAGTACATGAAAAAATGCTCACCATCTCTAGCAGTCAGAGAAATGCAAATCAAAACCACCCTAAGATACCATCTCACTCCAGTAAGATTGGCAGCCACTATGAAGTCAAACAACAACAAGTGCTGGCGAGGATGTGGAGAAAAGGGTACTCTTGTACATTGCTGGTGGGACTGCAAATTGGTGCGGCCAATTTGGAAAGCAGTTTGGAGATTCCTGGGAAAGCTGGGAATGGAACCACCATTTGACCCTGCTATTGCCCTTGTCAGACTATTCCCTGAAGACCTTAAAAGAGCATGCTACAGGGATGCTGCCATATCGATGTTCATAGCAGCACAATTCACAATAGTTAGACTGTGGAACCAACCCAGATGCCCTTCAATAGATGAATGGATAAAAAAAATGTGGCATCTATACACAATGGAGTACTATGCAGCAATAAAAAATGACAAAATCATAGAATTTGCAGGGAAATGGATGGCACTAGAGCAGATTATGCTTAGTGAAGCTAGTCAATCCCTAAAAAACAAATACCAAATGTCTTCTTTGATATAATGAGAACAACTATGAACAGAGCAGGTAGGAAGAGCAGGAAGAAAAGATTAACATTAAACAGAGACATGAGATGGGAGGGAAAGAGAGAGAAAAGGGAAATTGCATGGAAATGAAGGGAGACCCTCATTGCTATACAAAATTACATATAAGAGGTTGTGAGGGGAATGGGAAAATAAACAAGGAGAGAAATGAATTACAGTAGATGGGGTAGAGAGAGAAGATGGGAGGGGAGAGGAGGGAGGATAGTAGGGGATAGGAAAGGTAGCAGATTACAACAATTACTAATAGGGCATTATGTAAAATTGTGGATGTGTAACCGACGTGATTCTGTGATCTGCATTTGGAGTAAAATTGGGAGTTCATGACCCACTTTAATCTAATGTATGAAATATGATATGTCAAGAGCTTTGTAATGTTATGAACAACCAATAAAAAAAAAAAAAAAGGAAACAGAAGATGTGGCTGGAAGGCCTGAAGGATGATCACACATTCACTAAAACCAAATTTCTGGAAGTTATACTCAGGTCCTCCATTAGCTCTCACCAGTCCAGTTGATTGCAAGTCCATCAGTACAGCTTCTGAGTCTGACCTATCCGGTCCATCCCACACCTACCACCCTCTGCCCTGTATCCGGCCTAGCCTATTGCAAAAACTACTAATAGAACCCTTTACTTGTAGGACAAAACCTTCATATTTTCTGATGACACAGAATGCCCTCTGTATCTGCTTACTTTTCCAACTTTCTTTGATCTCTTCCTCATATGTACCCTGAGTTCAAGCTTTACTGAATTTCTTACAGTTATCTAAGAAGAAAAATTGTTATCTCATATTTCATTACCTTTGCAGAAGTTGTGGAACATTATGAATTATATGATTCTAAATAGGAGAAAGAGGAATAAAATTTCTGGGTGATAAATAAACTATAAAATAACTCTGGGGAGTAGTGGGGCAAGGGAGGGGAAGAGTTTAGCTTCTCTTTTAATTGTCTTTGAATTCCTTTTTAATTGTATTTGAATTATAATTGTAATTGTATTTGAATTCCTTACTGTATGAATGTCTTTTTTTTTTTTTTTGTACTGGGGATTTAACTAGAGACAATTTATCACTGATCTATATCCTAGCCATTTTTATTTTGAGACAGGGTCTCACTAAGTTGTTTAGGGGCTCTCTAGTTTGCTGAGGCTAGTCTTGAACCTTGATGTCTTCCTTTTATAATGAAATGTTATAATAAGCGGGGTGTAATGGTGCATACCTGAAATCTCAGGGACTCCAAAGGTGAGGCAGGAGGATTGCAAGTTTGAGGCTAGCTTCAGCAAATTGGTGAGACTATGACTCAAAATAAAAAGTAAAAAGGACTGGTGATATAGTTCAGTGGTAAAACACTCCTGGGTTCAATACCTAGTACCAAAAATAACAATAACAGTAATAATCATAATAAAAAATGTTATCAGTACATTTGGTCCTATACCTCCAGAGTCTTGGGGTCCCTACACCTGCATGTGGGTGCCCTTGGGATTACTGGCATTCGGGGATGTAGCCACAGTGTTTTCCAACAGGAGAAATGCAAGTGCCTGAACCCTGCTCAGAGGGTTTTGTACAGGGGTGTGATATTGGAGAACTATAGGAAACTGTTTTTCCTGGATAAGGATGTCTTGTCTTCAGAAAACAGGATCTGCCCTGTATCTTTGTGTTTTTTCTTGTGTGCCTCTTGGGAGGCTCTTCATCAAGCCATATTAATTCAAAATGCAAAAGTTTCATATTATTGGATATTTTGATAATTTTGTTGAGTTACTCTCTTTGTTTCAATACAATTGAGTTGATTTGCCATAGTTTGTCATATAAAATATCTTAGTTTTTCTGGAGTACACTTAAAATTCTGTAAAAAAATTAATAAAATGTTATAATAATACTATTACATACTCATACTTACTATGTGCTGGACTTTATACATGTTCACTCATTTTATACAGTAACATTTTTTTTCTTTCTTTTTTTTGATATTGGGGATTGAACGCAGAGGCACTTAACCACTGTGCCACTTCCCTAGCCCTTTTTTACATTTTATTTAGACACAGGGTCTCACTGAGTTGCTTAGGGCCTTCCTAAGTTGCTGAGGCCGGCTTTGAACTCGGGATCCTCCTGCCTCAGCCTCCCAAGCCGCTAGGATTACAGGTCGCCACTGCACCTGGCTCCAATCACATTCTTACAGGTAGGTGTTACTAGATAAAGAAAGTGAAACACTGGGAACTTGCCCAAGATCAGACAGTAGTGGGCTGGGGATGTGGCTCAAGTGGCAGAACGCTCGCCTGGCATGCGTGCAGCCTGGGTTTGATCCTCAGCACCACATACAAACAAAGATGTTGTGTCTGCTGAAAACTAAAAAATAAAATATCAAAAATTCTCTCTCTCTCTCTCTTTAAAATTAAAAAAAAAGGAAAAAAAAGATCAGACAGTAGTAAATCATGAAGTCAGGCTTTGAACACAGGCAATATGGCTCCAGGGTAAGTTTTTAACCACTCTTTTATATAGTTCCAGTTTGGAACGGGTGAGGAAAGAAGAAGGAAATTTACATGGCGAGATTTGTGGGCAGCATTTTAAATGCAACATTCCTAGCACTAACACAGTTCATGACAAAGTGCTGTGCAATGAAACTTTCTCATTTCTTCCTTTTGAAGATGAATAAATTATCTTCTATCTCTGTTGTCACTCTTTCTTCTTATACTTTACTCATCTTTCTACTCCACAAGCTATCTAAACAAAATATTGTAAACCATCATTTATTCTTCTGAGCACAATGTCCGTTATCTGTGAACTTTCCACATGCATCAGTGCATCCAAAATGCGTACACTATTGCTGACTTCCCTTCACGAATTGAAACAAATCCTGTTAACAATTGTTGACTCTTACTAACACATATACTAGTTAGGATCATATTTTTACTTATACCAAGAATGGGCAAACATCTTCCATAAAGGGTTAGATAATATTTTAGGCTTTACAAGCCAGTCTCTGATGCAGTGACTCAACTCTGCTATTACAGCATGAAAGCAGCCATAGACAATGCGTAAATCAATAAGCATGGCTGTTTTAATAAAATTACAGACATGAAATTTAGGTTTCATATAATTTCCAGTAGTCACAAAATATTTATTAATGTAAAAATCATTTTTATATGGTGGGTGTGATTTGGTCTGTGCTCTAGTTTGCAGATGCCTAATTTCTACTATCAATCCAGCCTCTTAGTAGGCCTCCTTTAGCTCACTTTGTTGATAAAATATTGTTAAATTAACATATATATGTGTGTAGATTTCTAGGAAGAATATTCCTTTCCATTGTGACTTCATTCTAAACTTTCTAAGCTCTCAGGTCTCAGGAAGTCCTACATTTTTAACAAAAGATTGTCCTCACAAACATACTTTCAGAAATAATTTGTAAACTCTTCCTATTATTGACTGTGATTCAGGTTCTTAATTTGGCAAATACCTATGATTTTCAGAATAGTTCAGGGAACCTCTCTTAAGCAAAATAATTAGGATGTATTCTATAAAGGCATGTAACATACTTGTTTCTGGTATTGAACTTGTAAAAAGTTCTGGTTCATTTGTTGGTGCTGGACTCTCATCCAAAGCAGTGTTTCCAGGCTCCACTGCTTTGTGGCTCTGAGACTGACCGAAACCTTCATAGTGTCCTGCTTGGGTGGTGCGGTTCATGCACATGAGTGATATACCAGCTATTAGAATGCTGCAGAACAGGGTGACTGCTGTGGTGATCATCTGACGATGTTAAAAAAAAAAATAAAAGACATTAGGCCACTTTTTACAATCCCATCTGATAATCTTAGCAGAATGCATTAAGAGCATTTTTTGATGAAAAATACATCTGCACAGTTGTAAATACTCTAGAACAGTGGTTCTTAAGAATGGGTAACAGCATATAAGGAATGTACTTGAAGAGAAATCAGAGTCTGTTTATAATCATGTAAGTGTTCTATATGCTTTGTTGTACAGCAGCTGATTAACATAGCCACTAGTTTCTTTTACAAGTAATTGGAATAATTTGTTATAACTTTAATTTTGAATTTCTGCTTATGTAGTTCAAGTATACTTCAGTTGAGAAATTTTATAATGATAGTAAAAATGAATAAGTACAGCTAATATTTATGAGCAGTAACTATATGCCAGCACTAGTCAAAGTCCTTTACAAGTATATCTTATTTATTCTCATAAAAACTCAAATTCAAAATTACAGAACAGGAAAAAAAGGATAACAAATGAAAATCTTCAGGGAGGTTTTTAAAAACACATTCTTGGGGCCTTCCTGAAGAATTCAGCAGGCTCATAAGCCTCCTACTCTATAGCTGTTCAAGTACACTTTTTCCCAGACACATTGTTTTCTGAAATTTATATTTTTGATAGGATTAAGAATCAAGAGTTTGATATTTACTATTACTGCTAGCTTGTTAAATGGCTTTAAATTAATCACTCTTTTCTCCAGTAAAGAAAACATAATTCATAAGAGTTTTTAAGAAGAAACAATTAAGCTCAAGCATTCTTCAGCTAAATACAGACTTAGCATGCAAAACGTTCATCATATTTGAGGTGTGACAAGGTGATATAGGATCACCAGTATAAACTGCAATAAATTAGAATAGATTTTTAAAGTTAATTTCAATGTAAGTATAATTAGGTACATTAACAAGCTAAAATGAGATGTTCTCAAGAACAGAACTGCCAATAAACTCTTCCCACCTGCTCTTTTCCATAAAAGAAGGCTGAGTCAATGCTATCTCCATTGTGTTTTCCAGTTATCAAAAGAACACCAACAAGGAGAGCAGGAATTCTATAATAACAAGGGTAATTGAGAGAGAAAGAGAGAGAATGAATAGTAACTGTGCATATGGAAACATGTAAGCAAACAAAAAACTACCAACTTACCCCCAGCCAGATATTATGATGATTCCGACAGGAATTTGTACACTTTCTCGTTTTTTCAAAAGAAACAAAGAAATTGCTAGAAGGCCTAAGAACAAGAAATAAAGATAGAGAGATCATTATTCTTGATGTTTCCCTAATTTAAAAATTATTTGAGGGCTGGGGATGTGGCTCAGTGACAGAACACTTGCACATGTGAGGCACCAGGTTCAATCCTCAGCACCACATAAAAATAAATAAATAAAATAAAAGTGCAGTGTCCATCTACAACTAAAAATGAATAATAAAAATCATTTGAATTCTTTCCTGTATTGTTTCTTTACTCAAATCCTGTTTTATCCAGCAGGATTTTTTTTCCCCAAAAGCCCTGATCATTTTATTCTTTGGACGTATATGATTGGAATCTAAATATGATTGAAAGAAAATTAGCTGTATAGAAAACATACTCTGTCAGTGGTAAGAACTATAAGCAATTCTTATACAAGTTATGCTTCACATTAAGTGTGCTGATGGAGCTTAATACAAACATGGTGTGACCTTAATACAAACACAGATGTTTTCAAGTTCTTAGACTTTCCTTATACCTTATACCCAATCATTTATACAAGTTACATCTTGCTTAATAAATTCTACAGAGCTACAAGAATCTTAGGACTTTACGGCTAGAAGAGACCTCTGTTTCAAATTAACAGCTTCATTTTTAGACACGGAAACAAAGGTTTGCCCAAGTCAGACAGCCAGCAGAGGGCAGAGCTAGTCTAGAAACTAAGCCTTTTGACATAGGGTAAGTTCTTCAATTCCCTGTTTCTCAAACTCAGATCTGTAGGTCTCTCTGGGGTTGCTATCATATATGCTTCAGGATCTGAGGGAAAAAAATCTGTTAGAAATTTTAAGTCCTGGGCTGGGATTGTAGCTCAGTGGTTAAGCACTTGCCTCACATGTGTGGGGCACTGGGTTCAATCCTCAGCACCATATAAAAATAAATAAAGGTATGATGTCTATAACTTAAAAAAAAAGAAATTTTAAGTCTTTTGGCTTATTTTCAGTGATAATCATCTGTATGCCCTCCTTATAATCAAGTATAGTCTCATGACTTCAGAGCTTGTATTTGGTTTTATATTAAGTTTGTAACAAGTTAGCTGGGTGTAATGGCATACACCTGTAATCCCAGCAGCTTTGGAGGCTGAGGCAGGACAATAACAAGTTCAATACTAGCCTTAGCAACTTAGTAAGGCCCTGACTGAGACTCTGTCTGGAAATTTAAAAAAATAATAATTTATAAAAGGGCTAGAGATGTGGCTCAGTGGTTAAGTGCCCCAGAGTTCAATCCCCTGGTTAGTACCTCCCCCCCCTCCCCCCCTTCCCAAAAAGTTTGCAACAGCTGAAAGCCAAATGATATCACAATACCCAGTCCAAATGAAGGTTCTGAGGTAATTTGAAGAAAGAAAAGTAGTAAGATAACCAGGTCATGACCTAATAAATTCAAGCCAAATTAAAATACCAGGGAACTGAGTTCCATTTTACATTACAAGTTATTAATTACATTAGTAACACAAGTTCCTTTGTTATGTTATTTAATGTGTTAATAAAGATTACTGGGTTTGTAGTTTTGCTTGACTCTAATCTATGAATTTGCTGTGCTTTTATAGTTGTATACAAATAATTCATACCTAGATTTGAAATTATACAGATTAAATAACACTGCTAGAATGAATATTTATCCACCTCAAGGTCTTTGAGAATTTTTTTTTTCTTACCACTACTCCCTCATCAATATATCTATATACTCTCTAGTTTTAGGTTTTCAAAGTGCCAAGGAAACAAGTAATTCATCATCGAATGGTGCTAACTGTGTTACTGTGTAAGAGCACTCCTTAAGATTCTGTTTAATCGATTCTGCCTTATGAAAGGAAGCATATACAATAAGGCAGAATCTAGTCCTGCTTCTCACTGAGGGAGCTGTGAGATCTCATGCCTGATATCAGTTGAACTCTTTGGGCCTGCTTTCTAATTTGCAAAATAAAGGGTTTAAACTAAAGCAGCAGGAAGATGGACATTTTTTGACTAGCTATGCATTTAATGAGCATTTGAAAAATTGTAATTAGCATATGAAATCTGGGATTTCATTGACATAAAGCTCAATTGATTGAACTAAAAAAAATGAGTCAACTTTAAGAAGAAAAAAAGTGATATGTAGACAGGGAAAAAATTGTGAGAATGGTATGCAAATGAATAAAATTGAAAATAACCGAACAGCAGATTTAAAAATATACTTTGGCGGGGTTGGGGTTATGGCTCAGCGGTAGAGTGCTCGCCTAGTACATGTGAGGTGCTGGGTTTGATCTTCAGCACCACATAAAATAAAGGTATTGTGGACAACTACAACTAAAAAAATATATAGTAAAATATATACTTTGGGATCTAAAATTCTGTAATATCATAATAATCTGAAGGTTAAAGGGCACCTCTTCAGGGTCAGGGAATTCAGAATAATTTCTTGGGATAAATTTTAACATGCATACTTGAAGGTTTCAGAGAGAATTGGGAATTTTTAAATATATTGATTTATTTGCTATTCTTATTCTCATCCCAAATTTTACCTGAATAGACCTAGGTATTAGAGATCAGGTTGATGCTTCTATATTTGTAAGTATAGTCGATAGGCTCTTTTAATTTGACATTTCATGAAAATTCATGCAAGGTGTACTTCTCTTTAAGATGTACAAACTATCTTCTGTTTGTACTGAATTTTTCATTCTACAATTCCTCACCTCATTGTTGCTTCACTTCAAAAGACTGTTAACTTGGATGGGACCTGCTTTTGATCCTGAAGGCATGAAACCAAAGGTCTGTCCTTGGAAGCCTCTTTCTGACACTTTCTTCTTAACCATTATGCAATTTCCTTTTATGTACAATTTTATTTTATTTTATTTTTTTATTGGTTGTTCAAAACATTACAAAGCTTTTGACATATCATGTTTCATACATTAGATTCAAGTTGGTTATGAACTCCCATTTTTACCCCAAATACAGATTGCAGAATCACATCTGTTACATATCCACATTTTTACATAATGCCCTATTAGTAACTGTTGTATTCTGCTCCCTTTCCTATCCTCTACTATCCCCCCTTATGTACAATTTTACAGGTTCAAATTTGTGGTATTAATACAAAATAGCCAGACAGAACTTTTAATACACAACCAAAATGCTGGCATCCAAATAAATGTTATACTTAAGAATAGCAATGTGCTTAAACACTTTAAATACCCTTTTGGAGCCAGTTGAGATGAGAAACAGTCTTATTGACTCATATTTCCACATCCTTTTATTCTCCTACTTTTCTTGTTCTTCTATTTAATAATTAATATAGGCCCATTTATTGAGCACTTAGCACCCAGCAGACATAAATATCCATACTTTGTTTCATCCTCAAAATAATTGTAAAATACTATAACCCAGATTTACAGGTGAAGAAACTAAGACTCCAAAAGGCAATTAATTTGCATAAATCAGAGCCACAATTTTGCAGGTCAGTGGGATTCTAGTAATAAGCTCTGAGATACACACACCTCTGTTTTTTCTCTACTTTCTCCATCTGCCTTCAGCACCTGCCCCTTGGTGTCTCCAAAGGGGAACTGTGCTGATAGTGGCCTAGATAGAGCCAAAGACTCCAAGAAAAAGGGCCATGCCATTGGAAAAGGCTCTGAGCCCAGGGAGAAATAGAGTATATTAGGAAACAGAAACCAGCTTTGTAGACTGCTCATATTAGTGGGCATATCTGCTTGAATGAACGCCCTGATCCTGTGCTACTTCAAGTAGATCACTAGAAGCTGAGGCCTTCTAAACATGGGAGTTGGGGAAGCACACCTCAATATCCATCCATTCATGATCAACTTACCTGTCCATAGGTAGGTGCTATACAGGGAGCTGTACAATAGAACAAACACCAAAATTTGTCCAACAAAATTTTTTTCTTTAACGAAATTCCATATCATCATTCCAGCACAGACAATAGACTAAAGAAAGAATTATTAAAAGACTTTGTAAATAGCTAAGCAAATCATATGATTCAACATTATTATAGAAAATAGCTATTGAATCAACTATATTTGTATAAGTTTTATTCACAGCAAATATAATTATTCATTGTAAATTATTTCTGACCAATTATCAACTAGTTATATGAAAAGTTCAAGCTTTGTAATAAAAACTTCTGTATATAGAGCCTTTAACAATGTACATGTTTAACTGATAATGAATATATTCTAAATACTAACCTTAAATTTAGTAATGATTTATATAGAAAATGCTAAATTTCTTTCCATTATGATTTGTGACATGCAAAGATTTAACCAGAAAAATAAGACTGTGAGAGTTCAGATTTTAATGATTCAACTGATTCTATTAATAACTCAAAGTTATCATCAAATGCTATTATTAGCCTCAACTGAAAGTTCAAGGCCTATTGCAATATTTAATATATTAGGCATAAACTAATTATGATCAAATTTTAATTGATCATATTTAATAGTATTTCTGACTTTATAACTGGAAAAACCTAACATATTAATTTTCTCAGGAGCCGTAGAATAGCCCTGAAAAATTCTAAATATCTATAGATATACTAACCTGAGCAATGAGTAAATTGGTTGTAAGCATATGAGGAAGCTGCTTATATTTTTTACTCAAGAGAAGAATAGCCAGAGACCAGATCTTGAAGACAAAAGTTTCAAAAGTTATTCATGTTTCTAAATATTTAAAATTACTTATTAAATAACATATTGATTAACTCTTTTTTTGGTGGCATTGGGGATTAAACCCAGGGCCTCATGCATAGTAGGTAAGTATTACACTGAGCTACAACACCAGCCCTGGGATGATTATCTTTAAAGAATCCTCTTATCAAGGCACAGTGGCGCGTACCTGTGATCCCAGCAACTAATTATATGAGGCTGAGGCAGGAGGATTGCATGTTCAAAGCCAGCCTCAGCAACTTTGCAAGGCCCTAAGCAACTTAGTGAGACCCTGTCTCAAAACAAAAAAGGGCTGGGGATGTAAGTCACTGGTAGTGCCCCTGGATTCAAGCCCTGATACAAAACAAACAAATAAACAAACAAAAACTTCTTTATCTTAGTTCAGAAAGAAATTCCAATGTTATTTTCTTTACCTAGTACCAAAAAGAGTATTAAGGTAAATAACTACTTCCAAAATAAAATGAAAAGCTTGGGAATCTCCCATAGTAATTAACCATCTTGAAATTACATGATCTTTAAAAACTAATGCCTTGACTAGAGCCATGTTCTAACTATGCCTATCTTCCATGGCTGAGAGGGGACACTGAGTCACAACCAATTATTTAGGAAAGATGTTTTAGTGGAGATGTAATAATAATAATAATAATAATAATAATAATAATATCCTAAGTTTTCCCTTTTTTATTTCTACCATACTGGCTGATAAGGTAGCTCAATTCAAAATTCTAAGCTGTCTTTCTTTAAACAGACTATCTATACTGAGAATTATCATCTTGCATTTTTCATATTTAAAAGGATTAGGTTTCTTTTCTTTGTTGTTCTGGGGATTAACCCAGAGCCTTATACATGCTAACTACATGCTCTACCACTGGGCTATGCCCTGAGTCCCAGGTCTGGGTTTCTATTCTATCCACATATTGGCCAAGTAAGTAGGCTAGTCAATTTCCTTCTTTTTCCTATCATTGCCAATAGATTTTATATCATCATTCTCTTCTCAATGGGCATAGATTTTACGATATGTGACATGTCGAATTTATTAAAAACTATGTTAGCCATACATTTATTTGTTGCCAATATACATATTCATCCCCACCCCACCCCCTTTATCATTCAAAATATTGCTTGAATTTAAGAGGCAAGTTGATCTACAAGATATTGTAGTTGTCAAATGCTTAATTATTTAATTTGAACTAGATATATCCAATTTGAATAGTAATCTAAATTGTCACTAACATAAAATGGGCAATTGAACTGGGCCCCAAAGATCTCTTCTGACCTCATGATTCTACAACAGCTAGTATTTGTATGGTAAGTCGTCATTCACAGCATGTTTATCACATTTATTATCTCATTTATTCCTTAAACGACCCATGGAGATATGTGAAATTATTATCTTTCTTTTATAGCTGAGAAAACTAAAGCTTAGAGAGATTAAGTTAACTTTCCAGGGATACACAGCTAATTTGTGATAGGGTCAGGAGTCAAATCCAGGTCTGATTAAATCTCACACCTTGTCTACTCTACATCTCTCCCAAATGAAAAGACAAAACTCATTTAATTGAAAGGTTGATATTCCATTTTATGGGCAGGCTTTAACTTTATTTTATTTCCTAAGAAACTAATTTTTAAATCTTTTTTCTATTACTAAGCTATTTTTAAACTTGTTCTATGGTTTCCATTCAATTTTATACTGAAACATACTTACCAAGGAGACCAGGCTGATAATACTTATATCAAAACTAACATTCTGGATGGCATATGCCAATGGCTTAGGGTCCATAGTGGGAAAGGTCAATAACCAGGCAGAAACATACATAATTGGAGCTGACACAAATGTGCTTATTACCATCCCTGAGGTTATCTGTAAAAAAATAGATCAAATTGAGCAGTCATGATCTCATTCAATTACCTTAAACTTTAAATACCCACAATACACTAAAGGTTTCTGAAATAAAAATAATCAGTAAAAAGATATTATAGAATCCAGCATATTGTCTAATAACATATTTCACCTTTCTGAAAGTCTTTAAAAGAAACCATAGGTAAGTTCCCTTGGTCCCTCTTCTAATCTAGGTTAAATCAATATTTATATCACAAGTACTAGAAATTCCATTGTTATTTTTAGGTTCTAAAAGTGATCCTTTTAATGATATAATTAAAGTTATGAATAGTTTCCTTACATACTATTTCATAAAATATAGGACAAATAAAAAGTAATTTGCAAAGAGAAAAATAACCACACACACATTCTTCAGATTATATAGTAGAAATGACCTTCAATAAATAATTCAGTTCTTTCATATTTCAAAATCTTTGATGCTGTAGACACAATACTCTTAGACACTGATAATTTGATGTTAATTGATTTTAGATATTTACTGCTATAGGTTATGTGGTATTTTGTATCTGGTGATAAATTATCATGAATAAAAAAATTTTTTTCCTCAAAATTTCCAAAGCTATCCTTCTTTAAATAACTTTCAGGCTTAAGTATAAGTATGGAAACAGAATACTTGAAACTAAAAAAGAATAGTAAGAAAGCAAGGATGACTAAAGACCCTGGATTAAATAACTATTGTTACATAATGTTACACAATACCTCCTTATTTACAATGAGGTAGCTTAGAGATATCAAATTATCATAGAAAGAATGTTGCTTTCTGGATTTCAATCAAACTTAGAAAGTAGTATATACATACAATCTCTACTTCCATGTTGAACTGTGTAGCAAAGATAGCCACTCCTGGTGCTACAGGGAAGACACCATACAAAAATGCATAATTTGATAAACTTGTGTGATTCACTACACTGTCACCCTTGTCCAAGAGTTCCACCATTTCTCTGCACAAAAGTGGCAGCACCAAGCTGAAGAAAGAAGAAATGCATAATTTACTTGGTATCAAGGCATGCTTATCCCTCAATAGTAGATTGTGCTAGTGAACTGGCATTAGGTTATTTTTCTGTTCTTTCCCAGAATTGTATCTATTTGCATATATTCTATGTATGCCTACTTATGAACATTTTATTGAAAGAATTAAGAATTCATATTGGAACCATTTCAAGAGTTACAACATTCTGGAAATACTTCAAACACTGGGATGAGGGGAAAACATCATTTCTATACCAAAAATATTAGTAAAACTTGCAATTATAGCTGCTATCTTCCTTACTCTATTGGTTCACTGAAATATTAGAAGAAAAAAACCTGATCATTTTGGGGAAGAACTTCTTTTAAGAAAATAACTAAATAAACAAAATATTAAGAAAATAACTAAATTACTTTTTGGAAAATAAGCTGAATTTTATTAAATGATTGAAAGTTTAAATGGTATAACACTGCTTAATTAAATTCTAAAACCAGTAGAAAAAATACATATCTTACAATTAATTCTTTGTGTGTGTGTGTGTGTGTGTGTGTGTTTTATGTACGTTCAGCAAAAGGAACTCAAACAACTGAAGTAGAGCAGAAAAATTAATGAAACACAGATCTGAAGAATAAATTATTAAACAAATTCTTTTAAGATTTCACTGAAGAGCATAAAACCAGTGACTAAAATAATGGGGTTCTCCTTTAAGAAAACAGCAAGACCGAGGTTGATAACATTGTTATAGCAGCACCCAGAGAGAAGCTCCAGGATGAAATAAAGAACTACTCATTTAATTTTTTTAATTGAAAAAAATACACATACTTAATAAGAATTTAACTAGAAAAAATTTTAATTGGACTAATTAAATTCTACTTTTAAGTTGAAGTTGATAATACTGTTATCATTAGAACAATATTTATTACTGTGACAATTTTATTTAATACTTTGTTTCTGAGGAGCATAACAGCAGTGTAAATGATTTTCAGAACTTTTCTTTACTTTGCAAATATAAATACATATCTTATTGCACCACTCTCATGAACTTAACTGCCTATACAAGAGCTGAGTCCCAAAGTTAAGTATGCCTCAAGTACTCTGAGTTAATATTGTAGTCAAATTATGTCACCTGCACCATGAAGTGTGACTCCATGGCTAATGATACACATAAATTGAAAACTAATTAAGAAGCTAAAAAGAACTTTTTGACAGGCTAGGATCAGATATCCAATAATATTCATCAACATCTCTATTTAGAAAGTTCATTTAAACTCGGAATTACAGAATATTTTTCCAAATTCATGAAAAAATTTTGTTAAAAATTATTGTTCTTACATAACTAGGATGCCTCTTCCTTTAGGATATTAATAGATTCAGAAATCCTGCAAAATTTCTTGAAAAATAAGATCTAACTAGGACATTAAAAGACAATTAACAAACTATATAAAAGCAGGATTAAAAAATCTAAAGGGAAACAGTTATTAATATCTGACAGTAAAATGCAAAGAACAGCCTACATGGAATAAGGAAATGAAAGACCATTTTTCAAAATGCACCAATATTCCATTCTCCTTTAAATCACAACTATTCTATAAGGAAGGATTAATAGTCAAAGGAAAAAAATAATTTCAGACACATCCCAATGAATTGGTTAAACAAGGTTTTTACAAAGTATAATTCCCAAGTTAAATAAGTGAAACTTACAGTTTAGCTGTGATGAGAAGAATTAGTACAACAAATGCTGACTTCTTCAGTCTCCTTATTTTTCCTACCATTGTAAGACCAAGATAAAATAGGGCTGCTCCAGAAAAAGAATTTGCAAGTCCATCAAGAAAATTTTCCATATATACAGGCACCTTTTTATCAAGAATAAAATTGAAGGCAATGCCAATGAAGACCATAAATACTATTGGGTTCTGTAATACACGCAGGAATCCAAGTCCCACAATTTTTACTTTGTTTTGAGAAGCATTTTGAGAATCTTTCCACTTCTGGATTTCACAGAAGATAAACCCAATTGGGTTTAACATCATAAGAGATATTGGTGCCACCAAATAAATGTACTGAAGATATTCTGGGTATGTAGTTTGATATAAAGCTTCAACTGCAAAACAAGAATATTGATCTTAAAATGATTACCATAGAAATATATAAATATGCAAATAACATTTTCTGTGTTTAATTTTAGCATATTGCAAATTTATCTAAAGAGTTCCAAATGACCTCATTATCCTATTTTTTGAAAAGTCAATTTTAGTAATAAAAAATTATTATACTAAATGCAATCTAGTTTACAAAATAATAAACTAAATTTTTTTTATATTTACTTTTTAGTTGTAGTTGGACACAATACCTTTATTTTATTTATTTATTTTCATATGGTTATGAGGATCAAACCTAGGGCCTTGCACATGCTAGGCAAGTGCTCTACCGCTGAGCTACAACCCAGCCCCCTAAAATTATTTTTAGTAAAACATAGTTAATTTTTATTATCTAGGATCTAAGATTAGTCTTCAAAAACAAACATAAAAAAAGCAGAACTGTAAAAGTTTAAAAAGAAACAATAAAAATAAAAATCTAGTATCAAACTAAATGTTTAAGTAGTAATAGCAACAAAGTGATTAACTGTATCCCTGGAGAGAGCAGCTTCATTGGAGTCATGAGGCATAAGTCAGATTTCAGAGGACTGAGGAAGGTGTAGAGAAAAGGAACTAAAAATGAGCACTGAAGTAATGGAGTCCACACTGTATAGGAAAAGAAGTAAAGATGGGAGGTGACTGACTGAAAGTAGAGAGGTCAGGGACTGGAGGCCTTTGTGAAGCTCAAGAATTAAGTGCAGTTGGAAGTATAGGATTCAGAATAGGTCAGATAGTGAGTTGAGTTTAATATTTTCCAGATTACTAGGTCCAGGAAGTAGCCACGGGAGTTGTTCCCTGACAAGGAGTAAAGTTATTATTACAGATGAGGAGGCCAAGGGATCTAGAGGGCAGAAAATTTGATGGGAAGTTCACAAGGATGCTAAAGTCAAACAAGAGAACAGCAGGACTTAGGACAAAGAAGATGACAGCAAGCAGGACAGTAAAGTCTTCAATGAATGAAGGGAGATGGCTAGAATGAAGTCAGAAGATGAAAGCAATGAGGATGAACAGACTGGACAGATAGCATGAACTTCAAAACAGTTGTCAACAACAGAGTAGGGAGCAATGGATTAGCAGTGGTTCACGGCAGCTAGCCAGGTGAGGATGCCAGTCTCACCTACCTCTGGCTCAGGTGGTATGTAGGCTATGGGGTAATGAGGATCCTCCATTTGAGAGGGAATGAAAGGCAATGAATACTGAAAACCTGTGAAGACACTAAGCAAGTAGGGACAGAAAGTTGGATCTAACAAACGTTTGTGAGAGTAATGAAGTGGAGTTACATAAATGTACGTTTGATAAATACACATTCAACTATACCTTCTTGGGAAAACAAAATCTTTTTTTCTCATATAGCATGTTCTCAAGTACAAACTAATTATTTCACCTGTTGTTCACTAAAGAACAACAAGGCTCAAGAAAAAAGTCTGGCTATGTTAGAGTTATAGGAAATAGAATAAGACAAAGTATGTGTGCTGTGTATTATAGGTAATTTAAGGAATTTTCCCAAGGGTTTGAGTATCCATGATGACTTTAGAATCTGATACTATATAAGATGTGTTTCCTTGGAGGGAGTTAAGTGGATTGGATCTGACTTCTAACAGTTTCCTGGAGGAGTTAAGGGTTGGTGGCCTGGTCTGGGATTATTAGGGCAATTTAGAGTCATGGAATAAATAACTTGGTCTGTGGGTACATTTTTGGCAGTAGGTCCCAAATAGAAAAACTGATACAGAATTGAAATTGAAAAAAGGTAAAATGTGGACAGCCAGTCACCAAGGAGAGACTCAATCTTGTGGAAAAATGTAAAGATTAGGTTTCTCTGTTTATATTAAGATAAAGTGACACAGGCAGGAAAACATAGTTGTTTACTTACTCATGATACATTAAGTTCAGTTAATATCATGTGCATGACCCGTTAAAGTTATGTAACAAGATTATATAACCTTTAGAAGTTCACCTTGCTCTCATTAGCCAAAATCTTCTTTGTATAAAATTCACCCCCACCCCAAATTTTTCAGCAAAGCACATAGGAAGTTCTATTATATCTCCAAAATGAAGAAGTTAAAAGATATTTGATTACATAAAGTTTCATAATTTTCACTGAATTCTAAATTATGCTAGCTTTATAACTCTTAGTGGTTTTCTTTCATGATTCATAAGGTTCATTTTACTTCTAATTAAACATTCTATCGATAAGAGAAAGATACCTGCTCACCACTCAGTTTTTAACTTGAGTGGATATTTTGGAAATGTCTTATGTTTTAAATCTGAGTATAAGAATTTTCCCTAAGCAGGCACACTACAATGCAAAGGTGTTTCCTCTAACAACTTACAGTTGTATGATCTACTCAAAGCCACTTATATTAATGACCTTTTTCTGAAATTTACTTTCCTGGTACATTAGTAATCCTCATCACATATAGATTCTGATTGTTTTAGGAGCTCAATGCAACTTTGAGCAACCAGTTTTATTACCTAAGGCTGCCCAATCATCAAACAGTGTTTTTGCTTTCCTCAGGTTCAGTAACCTGAGGTCAACAACAAGAAGGGTGAGTATGTGGTAGGATGAGATATTCTGAAAGAAAAGAGAGACTATATTCACATGACTTTATTTCAGAAGAATATTATTATAATTGTTCTTTATTGTTAGTTATTATAATCTCTTACTGTGCCTAATTTATAAATTTAATTTTCTTTTAGGTAGGTATGTGTGTATAGGATTAAAACATTGGTATCCTCAGTTTCAGGCATCCACTAGGGGTCCTGGAACATATTCCTGGCAGATAAGAGGAACCACCGTGTTTACTTTCTTCTTTGGCAGGATCTTCTTTATTTTTTCTGCTTGATTCTTACTACTGTTACTAGTTAGAAGTCTCAAAATTAGACTACCTAATGTATTCACTAAAATACATTATTTTGGATTTTTTCAATTACTCCCTTTATCAATTTTATTTACTGCTAACAAATCATAACTGTCAAAAGTCAACATTATCCCACGGTTCTCACTGCCCACAAGAAGAACTATAGGGTTGGGATTGTGGCTCAGCAGTAGAGTGCTCGCCTAGCACAGATGGGACCTGGGTTTGATCCTCAGCACCACATAAAAAATAAAGGCATTGTGTCCATCTACACCTAAAAAATAAATGTTAAAAAAAACAACAACTATAAAGCCTTTTTCTTTTTTTTTTTTTTTTTTTTTGTGGTGCTGGGGATTGAACCCAGGGCCTTGTGCATTCGAGGCAAGCACTCTACCAACTGAGCCATATGTGTAATATGAAATGAATTGCATTCTGCCACCATGTATAACAAATTAGAATAAATAATTAAAGAACAAAACAAAACAAAAAAACTCTTTTGACATAAACAGCCCAGTTGCCACAACTGAATTTGGAATTCACCTACCTCAGCCTCCTTAGTCACTGGGGTTACATACAACTGCACCCAGCACTCTCTTTTTCCTTTCTTAGTCCTGAGTCTTGGCTGCTATTTAAGGCCAGACTCTCATGCTACTTCTTCCACCAAGTCTTCAATTTACATCATCAATCTCTCCACTGGAATGCTATGGTACTTGTTCCATATTAGTACCACCTTGGCAAATTCTAAGTTCCTTAAAGGCATCATTTTATGACCCACAGTCCCCAGCACAATGCTGAACAAATCTGAAAATACTTGCTGAATGGAATTAACTTGCCATCAATGAATGCTAAAGTTTTCAGACTAGCAAAAATGTATTTTGTAACACACAATAATTTTTTATATAATCAATATCAATTAATCCATTTCTTTTTAGATCAGTTTTTCATGTTTTTTGCTTTTGTGTGTGTTGGGAGGAGTTCTGCAGATTGAACCCAGGGGCACTCTACCACTGACCTACATTCCCCAGCCTGTTTTTGAGAGAGGGTCTCATTAAGTTATTGAGTCTAGCCTCAACTTGCAAACCTCCTTAGACTCACACATAACTGGTATTATGAACATGTGCCAACATGCCCAGCTGTTTTTGCTTTTAGAAAATCTATTTTTTAATTGACAAATAAAAATTAAATATAATTATTTGTACATATTGTTTGTATACATTGGGGAATAGCTAAATGGAGCTAATCACATACTTATCATTTTTGTTATAAAAACACTTATAATCTACTCTTAGCAATTTTAAAAAATATAAGACATTAACTGTAGTCACCATGTTGTACAATGCATCTCTTGAACTTATTCCTCCTAACTGAAATACTATAAGTATTTTTTAACTTTTTACACACTATGAATATTTACAAGTTAGTTACAATTGGGGTTTTTAAGCTCAGCTGAACAAGTGTTCAAAGGCAAAAGAAGTATAGTCTAGTGGGGGAGCAAAAATTGTGATTAAATGCTTATTAAATTACTAGAAGAATAGGGTTCAACATGGGAATTTTAGTCTATGTCAGCCATTCACTTGCGTAATTATTTAACATTATATCTTTATCTATAAATTGGCATTGCTTTTCTGTTATCAATCTGAAAAGAAATTACATATGAACATGGAAACCTACAGTAACTAAAATTAGATTTATAATCATTATATCAACTATTAAGTTCTAATTAATTAATGCTTATAAATAAGGCTCGTGGAGGGAGGGAGGAATCCCATTATGAGGACTTATTATATAGCTTTGAAGAACTAAGAGATAAAATTAGCCACCTACTGTGGCTCCTATTTTGATTCCTGCAGGGTTTCAATCTCTAGCAAATAACACAAAGACTCTGACAAGATCATTCTATTATATAATGGCATATAGTTAAATGCTTCATTTCCTTTCTGTTTACAGCTCAAGCACTAGGGCATAATTATGATTAGTCAGGGTACTTATGCTATCAGCATTGTTTGAAGAATAAATTATAGGACTTAACTATGCCCTATTAGTATCTTTTAATGACAGAGGCAGGGAACCATTCTGATTTGCTGAAATCAACATTTCACCTTGGTAGATTCTTGGTTTCTTCTACACTTGGATTTTTAAAGTACTTTTGAAAATAATTGTTATAAAAAACAGTGGGCTTTTTAAAAAAGTCTGTCATAATGCACTATTCTGTCACTTGAGTAAAAAAAAACTCACTTTAATGTAATTTTATAGACCATTATAAATGTCATGGTATTCCAAAAAAGCAAATGTGACTACCCTTTTTCTTTATTCATTAACTTATCTGCCTTTTCCTTGCTAGCATTTTTCAAGTCACCTATAAATTGGACAGATATGGGATAAATGTCTTAAAAAGGACATCTTTTTAGAAGTCCCAATTGATGCTCCTCTGTGAACAAGAGAGTGGGAATTCTTGGGAGAGGCTACAGAACAAACAGAAAGGTCTTCTCTCTGGAGAGGCTTCTCTGTTCACCCTGTACAAGGCCAAAAGGCAGATGGACACAGGCAGAGATAATAAACAACCTCACCCAGGAGCAGATACATGTCTATATAGTTCAGTATCACATTTTCCAATCTGAAGGCATATGAGAAAGTTTTCTATGTTATTGGGTTTTAGTAAAATTATAGACTACAACCTAATGTTATAAGAGTTCTTATTATTTGGGAGTAAAAAAAATAAAATAAAATACAAAAATTGCAACCCCAAATTGGCATACACATCAAAGAAATTTGGGCAAGCACATGCCCAACATGATTATTACAAGATTCACTAAAATAACATGGGACACAAGAAGAGCAGGATGAGAATGGCTGGTTATATTCTTTATTTAGATATTCTGCCTTGATAAAAAATTTGATTAATTCATCTAATAGCTCTTTTTTTCATTACTGCTCATTTCATGGAAAATTTTGGAATGCTATAGGGACAAAGAATTTTGATTCTGTCTGAAAATAATGTATAACAAGGGCTGGTTGGGTGTTCTGAGATAAACTTGGCATGTTATATAACTATGTGGTATAAGAGAATGCCCAGGACTTAGAATCAGAAAACTTAGGTTTGGATCTCAGTCACCTGTTAGCTGTGTGACCTGGAATAAAACAATCTCTGTAAGCTTATCTCCTTATTTGAAAATGAGGATAATAGTATCTGCCCTATTCAAATGAGATAACTGTAAGAAAGTACTCTGTAAACTACAAAGTTACAAATGTTAGTTTTGTTTAGTTATGGGTTTACTAATCTATGAGATTATATGAAACTAATATACTTCTAATTGATGTCAAAGTAAGATATGCAATATTTATTAAATATATAAACCATGGTACTGAGCCACTTCTGAAGTTCTTATATCATAAATATATTGACTAATCTGTTATTAGTTCTAAGGAAATGGTCAAACACATTAACTCCTTGATCTTCTATTTCCAAAAATCTTTTCCTTTAAAATTCAATAATCTTAAAGGAACACCTATTTAGTTTCTTACTATTTATAGTTCAGTTACCTAAGATTCTAGTTTTCTGAAATCTCCTAAGCCTCCTGCTTTACTCATGGTTATTTGATTTCTTTGGTATTTTTAAATTTCGGGTAAGTGAGATGGAGGAAGGTCAAAGGTGGAAAAAGGTATGAAGTATAGTTCACTAGAGTCTCTTTGGTACCAGTGGTGAAATAAATTGGGGGTGGGAAGAGAGGATGAAATGAATGGATAAGAAACTTCAAAGTTAATGGTAGAGGGGCTGGGATCATGGCTCAGTGATAGAGTGCTTGCCTAGCATGGGCGGGACCCAGGTTCGATCCTCAGCACCACATAAAAAAAAAGGTATTATGTCCATCTACACCCATAAAAATAAATATTTTTAAAAAACCTAATGGTAGATTTCAGTTGTATACTTTAAAATTCCAATCACATCTCTGCTCAGAAGATGTCATCAAATAAACCTTAACTGACCACCTTGTCTCAAATGGCATCTTCTCATTCCTGTGCCTCTACACTACTTATTTGTTTACAGGCGTATTCTTAGGAGCAGGCACAGTCACTGGTATATAATAGTGCTTTACGAGTGAATGAATGACTATATTCATACAAGTCATGTCTGCACATTGTGATTCATGATCAAAATACACATAACTTTAATTTTAAAATATAAAAAAGAAGCTAGTAGGTGTACTTTTTCTTGGTGACCGAGTGTTCTGAAAAATAGAGAACGTTTCCTTCCAAGATACCCTAACATCTCAAATTGGTTTATTTATTGTTTTTCAGGAAAACATACACATATAGAAACATAAAATTAGGCTACTTAAAGAGATGGAAAGATAAAAATACCCTTACAATTTCTGTTCTTAAATAATAATTTAACTTCAATGAAAATACTCTGAAATTTTGAAAAAAATAAAAGCTTCAAAACAATTTTTAAAGTAAAACCAAACATATATATAGTAAGAAAAATAAAGAAGGGAAAAAGATCACTCTTAATGAGCATAAATTTCTAATGCTAATACTTAGTAATGACTATTTTTATATAAATGTAAGTTTTCTTTACATAATTTAAATCAGAATTTGAGCCCTTCTGGGAAATTATATTTCTTTCATATGTGATTTTTAAGAAGAAATAGAATACTACTAGAAAGAATATTTACAAAGGTTATGAGGATATGACCATTTATTTTAGGTAGGTGTTTAGAGGATCCTTAAACTCCTATGTTGAGGGAAAATTACAATCCATCCTAATTTATGATATACTTAAGATAAAAATATGAAAGATTTCTTAAATTCAAGAATAAGAATCTATTACTAACAAATGCTTAGATTTAAACCTTATATTTGTTACCTCCTTAAACATCTGAATTTTTTAAAAATTGAAAAAACAACAACAAAGAACTTACCTATAGGGTATCCCAATGCAAAGTCATTACTTTGTGTAGCAAAAATAGGGAAGAGTCCAGCTTTGCTAAATCGACTATCAGGACTGGCAACCAGTAAGGTTAATACACATACAATGAAAAACACAGAAGCTTTGCCAATTAAGATACTGTATAAGAAAGCCCAATCTACATTGGAAAAGTTAAGTACAACCATGTTTTTGAATAATAAAGCCGGAAGTGCAAATCTGGAGACAAAATTTCCCAGTCCTTTAGCCTGTGTTGATGTTATGACATTGGCCCTTCCTGCTATGTAGCCACAAAGGACTATGCCAAAGCATTCTAGTAAGGCTGGAAAAAGCCTTGTTATTGACATTGAAGGTGAATCATTAGTGGAATTGAATCCATGTGTTACTGTGGTAGATGAAGTCTCAGATACATTGATGGCAATGGTTGAGTTCTCTGTAGGCAAATTAGAAAAGGAATCCATTTTTTCTCACTCTCCAACTCTGGTCAGATCTCTGAAAAGAAAAGAAAATTCAGTGTAACAATACGAAGAATTTTAGCTGAAAGGAAATACTGCAAATTTAGAATTATTTACTTATTAAACAGTTAAATAATTATACATACTTCCTTCAACGATCACCAAAGAAAAATACAATGGAAATAAAGTGGAGGTGGGGAGGATGCTAACATTAACATTTTTAGTCTCTAAGATAGGTCAGCTCAAACATTTGTATTGCTACTCTACATTCCTATCCAACATATGTTAAATAAGATGCACAAACATTACAGCTGCAGTGATGCCCTGAGGCTCTTCTCTCCAGTGATCCACAACTGAGGTATCTAGTATTTAAGAGATGGGATCCACAGAGTCTCTGTTATTGTCCACTTGCATCCAGATTCTCTGGAAATTTCAGAAATTCTCAGGGGATGACCAAGGAGTCATTCTGAGTCCCTTCCAAAGTGTGATCATAATTGAGTATAAGGAAAAAGAATACAGTATAGCATCACTTATCAACTTTGAACCAATAATTTTAACTTTTCTATGCCTCACTTAATCTGTGAAATGGCAATAACAGTCTATACCTCACAAAAACGTAAGCCTATTCAAGTAAAGTCCTTATGATCACATCTGGTGAATTAAACAAAGCTAAATATAACTTTAGATTGAATATGAGAGCATGAAAGACAAAATTATGAAAAAATTATGGCATTCCATCAACCTGTATAGGTTGTGTACTGACTGGCCCAAGAGTTCCTTTGTACCACAGCGACTTTGCACATGCAAAACCACTCTAAAACATTCCCTACCTACCTGTCTACCACTCTGCACATAATTAACACCTACTGATCCTCCAAACCATATAATTCATTAACCAAGTCAAGTCTCTTTCAAATGGAATGATTATCCTTACCTTTAACCACTTTTTTCTCATTTTGTAATTATACTATATATTAGAGTGACATAGAACTTATGTCTGTCTCCCTCACCAGACATTAAGTGTAACAGAAGAAAGAACTAAGCATGTCTTTGTTCACTGTTGTGTTCCTAACATCTAGCATAGTATCTGGCACACAAGAAACATTGAAAAAAGTTCTTGTTTAATGAATCACTAAAACAGTATCTTGTACTTAAATAAGCTCCCTAACCTTTCATGGATCAATGTTCTCTTTCAGGCATTCTCTAGTTTGTGGAATTTTTTTTTTGAATAATAAAATATTCTAATTTTTTTTCACTATAGCAACAGGCCCTAGAACACAAAATGTGCTCTAAAATGTTCTAAAGATGTTCATAAAATGTTAAAGAACACAAATATGTTGTAAAACATTATGAAGATGCTCCAAAAATGCTCAACAAAGAACAAATTCTGTATGTTAATATGACAAAAAATTATCAGACTCTCCTCTTGCTGCCAGGGACACAATGAAGAAGAGGTTTGGATGACTCTGAAGTTAAACAGCTTTTATTAGTAATTTTATTAGTAATTTGAAGTTAATTGATAATTATTGCCAATTTCTAAGTAATTATTCTGGGTTTACCATCTAAAGTGGCCTTATATAAGGCAGAAAGTAAAGAGGCTCATGCTTCCTGAAATTTATAATACCCTGCCTGGTTAAGTTATCAAATATCCTCAGCACATTAAAAAAGACTCAGATGGCAGGCCAGAGATCACCAGGTGATATAGGGGGATGTGTTAAGAGAATTTTCTCTATCCTATCCTTGTATAAACCAAACCACTTTAAAATCTTACATTCAATCTGGATTAGGACAAGTATTTTTCTACCAGGATTAGACAGGAGTGGTTCAATATAAACAAACCTGACAATACTCACGTACTTGAAGTTTACCAAATTGAGCATCAAATTATATCCTGGGAAAGTTATTCATTGGTACAAATACCCATACTTGAAGCAGCTCGTAAACAAAGATGTTAAACATTTGGAGCCATTAAGAAATGTGGACTTGGAAAGGGAGTTGTAAAGAAGGTGATAAACTATTCCAGTCTTCTGATGTTTTTCAAAAGTTCTCTTTGTTTGGAGCATTAATAACTCATACTGCTCCACAACCTCTTATTTGGACCACAAAAACATCAATGTAGTCCAATATTTTTTGAAAACAATTGTAACTAACAGTAGTTCAGTGAAAAGAATCTAACAGATTCTGGACCATAACACTTATCAACACCTTGGGTCAGTGACTCTACCTCCCTGAATTTCAGTTTCCTCAACTGTAAAATGACAGTAAAAACCCTCTCAGAGGGATATTGGGTAGATGGGCTATTTTATGCACAGCTTATCACAAAGTAGGCCTTTAAGAAATGGTAGCAATTGCTATTAGAAGCTATAGTCCTAATAAGAATGGTAACAAAGTTAATAAAATGTATTCCTGGTTCTCCAAACATACTAGGTATTAAAGATCCTCCAACTAAACTAGAGGATAGCATATGTCATGTTTTATAATCAAATTAAGGGAGGTTGAATTTAATTTAGTTTGATCTTAAATAGCTGCTAACAGTAAAGGGAGCTCTTCATTTTTCTCTGTGATGGTCAAAAAATTGTAGCAATGTCCAGAGTTAACTTTCAATTAATTGAAAATTAAAAGAAAAACTTTGAAAAGTAACTTCTTCCTTCCTATGAGGTTTCTTTTAATGTTTTCCAGTATTATAAAAGCAACACCTGCTGAGGGGAAACTCAAAACAATCAAAAGGATTTAAAAAGTTTTATCCATCCTAATCTTTTTTTTTTTTTCTTTTAGAGGTGCTAGGGATTGAACCTAGGATTGCTCCACCACTGAGTTACATCCCAGTCCTTTTTATTTCTTATTTTGAGACAGGGTTTCTCTAAATCGCTGGCCTTAAACTTGTAATCTTCCTGCCTCAGCCTGTCGTGTAGCAGAGAGATTACAGGCTTGTGCCACCACTCCTGGCTCATCTTAAATCTATTTTAAACGTGAAGAAAATATGCTTCCGAAAGCATATTTTAAAAATGAACAGAAACCATAGCAAGGGAAGTTTTTAAAAATTACACCCAGTCTTTTCATCTATAAAAATAAGGCTTGTTACAGAACAAACAAGTTGACCTGTCACGGTACAAGACGGTTCACCGGACCAGGTACTGGAGAAATTATGTATACAAACTGTGTCTGGCCCCTTCATATTTGACTTAGAATAACTTCTGCAAACCACATAAATTGCAAATAATTATTAAGTGAAAACGATGTGTGTTAACATCAAAGAGAAAGCTGTAAACTCTTAGGCTATTTCTCAAACACGGACATCCTTTATCCCATGGGAAAAGCCCAATACAGTGAGAAACTACTAAAGAATTCTACAATACGAACAGTCATACCATTCATCCACTCCCACCTACTTGCTGGGGACCAAATGTCCTCCCTAGGGAACCTATGGTGGGGAGCGCTGAGCTTTGCCATCTTCCTTTATCTTCAGGGACAGACTTTAGCCCTTCCAGATAAGGAGTGCGGAGAGTCCCTAACTAAATACTGTCCAGAGGGCAGTTGCCACCCAACGCCTGGGAAAGCAGTGGAAATGGAAAAGGCAAACGGGTAAGAAAAAGGTGGTCGCTCAACTTTGCAGGGCATGGAAGTCACAAGGTCATGGTTAACTAAAATGCTCTAGGTACCTGAGCAGATGCTTTCAGGAGGGCAGATACTGTGGCCACCCGCGGGATAAAAGGAAGAGTCGGAGAATGACAGGGTGGATACACGTGCAGTGAGGCGCTGTCCACACTGGGAATGGTAGTTCTGCCACGGGAGGGAACAAGCCGCCCTTCCTGCGCAAGCCTTCCCAGGTGGTCCCACACGGGCCAAAGGCAGGCGCTGAGAGGCAGAGGCGAGCAGACGCAGGCAGCTGGCCGCGGGGCCCGAGCGCAGGGGGAGGGCCGGGCGCTGTCCACCAGCCCAGCCCCGAAGGGCGGGGGCGGGAGCATCGGGTGCCCGCTAGGCAGAGTCAGGGCTAGGCGGGTCCGCGCCCAGGGGCCCTAGCTCACCTGCTACGTCTGCAGCCCTGCGGCCGCGAGAAGGGAGTCGGTGCTTGCCGAGGGCCAAGCAGCGAGGAAATCACCGTCATCTCCCGCCCCCAGCCCTCCTCCGCAGAGTGCGGCCGCACGTTCCGAGAAAGTGAGGTGGGGTAAACCACGGCGGCCGGGTCGGCCCCTCCCGGTGCCGGCTTTTGGCCCCGCCCCCGTCCCGCCTTCAGCCCCCGCCCCCGGCCTCCAGCTTGGAGCAACCTGGCGCGCGCCTCGCCTGCAGGCCCGCCCCAGCCTCCAGTCTCACAGCCCCCGCCCCTTCCTCAGGCCCGCCCCGGGTCCCTAGACTAACCGCACGGCCCGCCCCCGCTTCAGGCCCCGCCCCAGTCTCCAGCTTCAGGGCCACACCGCCCCCGCGCTAGGGCCCGCCCGGCCACCGCAGCCTGCAGCCGCGCGACTTCCGGCCCGGCCCCTAGAAGATGGCGGTCGCCGCGGGGGATTTCCAGGGGTTGCTGGTCTCTCTCCTCTGGTCGAGTGCGGAGCTCTCTCGTCTTTCTGGCTAACGTCAGTCTCGTGTATTGAGATCTGCTAGTTCCCCTCTTGGTTAGTGTAGTCTTTGCATAGCACAGAATATAAAAGCAAGGACTGAGACTCAGATCAGTGTCGAATCCTGCCTCCCATCTTTCCTAAGGAAGTGTGACCTTGACCTTCGAAATCAGATTAAAGTGTAAAGCTTTAGCATTGTGTTTGATTTAGAATAAGGGCCTTATTAGTAACTGCTTGTATTTCTAATTTGGGGGAAACAGAAAGGCAATATACTGAGAAGAATCTGCCTGTATCCGGAGGCTAACCTCTGAGCCTGAAGTCAAGGTCCTCAGATACAGTGTGCCATTTTGAAAACTAAAGAAGCCCAGTACTTGGCTAATGCCATGAGAATCAAAATTATTTCATATTTTAAAATATTTATAACCTGATCCCCCTTAATATCTCCACAGCATTTTTTTTTAAATCTTTGCATTTTTAAAAACTGTTCTGTCTGGCAACTTAAGGACATTCTTGTCATCCTGTCATCTCTGCAGTTTCAGTGTAAAGATATAAAACTATGTGGGTTCCGAGAAATGACTCAGTAAGTTAAGCATAGGTTAAAGGGTATGAAACTTAGAGAAAATGAACAGAATTGAAACTATAGAAAAGGCATGCATCCTGCTCCTGCTTTCTTACACTTCTTTGTTCGTTGTGTTTTTCATTTTAACAGCTTTTTATGTTTCCCTTGAACCTGGCTACTTAAAATTAAAAAATCTTCTTAATACCACAGTTATCTCTATTTAGAAAGTTTGGAGATTAATTCAATTAAATAAATACTTACTAAGCTTTGAATATTAGGGGACTACTAAGAAGATAGGCCTAGAAAGTTAGCATCAACCTGTAGGAGGTTCCTTAGATTAGCCTTAGAATTTGAATTTCATTCTTTGACCACAGTGAAACCATCAAATTTTTCCCCCACAGAAACATATGATCACACTACTTTTGGATGTGTGATCTGGAAGCTTTCCCAGGATTAGTTGAAAGACTGAAGGCGAGAAAAGCAGTATGGTGATTTGGGGAAAACCCAAGACATAAGGAAATGAAGGCCTACTCTAGGATGATGACAGTGAAAAGAATGGAATTGGCTTAAGAAATATTCTAAAATGAGAATTGATGTGACTAATAGGGCTAACAAAGAAGAAGGCGTTAATTAAACTATGTATTTCCTCATGTATTGCAATGAAGAGAAGATATTGGTGTAGTGAGCTTTTAATATCTCTTCCAGTTTTAAAATCCATTGTTTTCTGTAATTCTTTTATCTGAAGATGAAAGGAAGAAATATTCCTAAAACAGTTACAAGGAGGGTGAATTTGATTTTAGACCTAAAATCTAAAACTTTGGGAAGCAATCTTGTGTCGTCTTTTTTCTTGACGAAGTTATTTGCTCCATCTGAGGCCTTATGGGATTAGAACACCCAACTGGCTAGGGGTGAGAATTAGAATGAAAGACCTCACTGTCTTGTGAGCTAACTACTTATGAAGGCATTGGCATATGTGCATAAACATTTCTGGTAGATACCCAGAGAGAAAAAAGAGAAGCTCAAGAGATAGAACAGCACTAAAGATGTGGTTTGAAGAGACATCTGTGTGGACTGATTGAGTTTTCCAAGAACAATATCTTGTGGAGGGAAACTGTAGGAACAAAGTGAAGAAAAGATGACAGACTTCAGTGAAAAGTCATGTTTATGTAAGCAATTAGTGGTGAATGCCATAAGAAAATCATTTGATTTCATTATCAAATCTACTAATCATTCTGTGTAATGCAGATCTCTATTAATTATAATGTTAATTGAGTGAAGAAAAGCTCAAAGTTATGCAGACCAATGAATAAAAACTATAAATTTATCTTAACTTCCACTACTTACAAATAAGTTATTTGTAGCCATTGAAGCCGTTGCCTCAACTCCAGCTGATTGAGAGGAGAAATAAAACAAGTGTTTTGACTCAATTATAAGTGTCATGTAGGTATATGTTGAGACAATGTGATGTGCATATAGATTCCTGATAAAATTTTGCTTTTTCCAAAATGAAGTAGTTCTGATTTTTCTCTGATTTTTAAAGTGTAAATAACCATCATAAAATATTCAGATAATACAGAATGTAATGAAAGAAGTGAAATCATACCTATAAATAACCTGTTAATATTATAAATGATATTATATCACTTTCTGTGCACATGCAGCTTATTTAAGGAAAATGGAATTATAATACATATGAGATTTTAGTACCTTTTTCCTTTAATAATATTAACATTTTAACCCATAGATATTTTCAGCATTTCTAATGAAATGGTGAAAATTAAGTATTACCTAACGAAAAAAAATTTTAAATATACTTTTAGTTGTAGTTGGACACAATATCTTTATTTTATTTATTTATTTTTATGTGGTGCTGAGGATGGAATCCAGCGCCTTGCACATGCTAGTTGAGTGTTCTACTGCTGAGCCATAACCCCAGCCCTACCTAATGAAAATTTGAGGATGATCTTCCATGAAAAAGTGGCAATTAAGTGTAATTGAAGAATAGAAATGTAAAAGAATGTCTTAAAATGTGTTGTTTGAATATATCTAATATGATGTAAGTTTCTTTTACAACAGCTTTTTGTGTGTTTGCCTGTTTTTAACTTTTTATTGGACTATTATATTTACACAAATTAGTGGAACTCATTGTTATTTATTTGTACATGTACACAATGTAACAGTATACTTTTGGTCAATTTCATCCTGAAATATTAAGTTTCTGGAAAACTCTCCTCCTCCTTACAACAGTATCATTTTTCTCTAGGTATCCATATGTTCCAAAGAAGTTGACATCCTTCCACCTTAAGTGGTAATGTAACCTTGCCTATCCAATCAGTACATGGCATGCTTTTGAACTTAGTGATTTAAGTCAGAGTGGGCATTTACCCTAATGTACTTCAACATAATGACTTAAGACTTTTGCAGAAAATATTGATGTTCTTTTTTGCTGGACAAGAGGAAGCCTTCTTGGGACCGTGAAAGAAATCATCCTTAAAATGATGCAGATACCAAGTTTGGCACAACAGAGAGAAGGAACTAATAGGGAACTTGATGACACACTATACATGTGAAGTAGCCTCACAAGTTTACCTGGGGATCTTTCGTTTGTGTGAACCAGTCATTTTTTATTTTCATTATTTAAACAAGTTTGAGTTGAATTTTCTGTTACCTGAAATCAAATTCATGGAAAAAATTCTAAAAGAAAATACCTACAGTGATTATCTCTGTATGACAAGAGTACATATGATTTTTTTTCTGTGTAGAAAAGTTCTCAAAATTTCTATCAAAAATGTGTATTGATTTTATCAGGAAAAAGTCTAAAGTAAGTCATAAAGGATATATTTTGGTTATATGGAAATGTTAAACAATACTTAATAAAAATTCTTCTAAATCACTACCAAGTACTAAAACAGGTAGGTAAACTAAATTCACTCATAAAACAGAACAATTTAAGAGCACTGATACAGTGAAGTACATAGACTTATATTATACAAAGGCTTTGTGTTTGTTAATTTTTGTACCCTTAGCACTTAGACTAGTGCTTTCTCTGACATATGATAGACATTCAGAAATGTTTTTGAATGATTGAATAAAACTGATTTCCACTAGATATCTAGGAAGTTGAAGTGTACTTCTATTTAGTGGGAGCTATTTGATATAAGCAATGGAGATATAGCTCTTTTACAATAAGTGGATTTCTTATTTTTTCCTAGCTTTCACTTGTGCTTTTTGTTTATAGCCTTATTTAAATATTCTTCCAAATTTCTGACTTCTTTTTGTTATTATAAATGCTTTAATTTAATAATTTAGTTTCTCATCTGTCAGGGTAACACCCTGAAAATTTTCTTTTAACTTAATATTTGTAATAATATGTGTGTTTGAAGAAATGCCTACTAGTTTTTTCTTTCCTTTCAATTTTATTACTGAAATATTCTCACAAAAGCAATGAAAGAAAGTGGAGCCTAACCATCTCACCTCATTATTATAATTATTATTTTTTGCACCGTGGATTAATCTTAGGGGCACTCAACCATTGAGCCATATACCCAACCCTATTTTTGTATTTTATTTAGAGATAGGGTTTCACTGAGTTGCTTAGCACCTCACTGTTACTGAAGCTGGCTTTGAACTTGTGATCCTCCTGTCTCAGCCTCCCAAGCTGCTGGGATTAACAGGTGTGTGCCACTGTTCCTGGCCTGTTATGTTTTTGATGTTGTTTTGTAGTACTGGCCATTGAATCCAGGAACACTACCACTGAGCTACATCCCAGCTCTTTTAATTTTTATTTCAAGACAGGGTCTCACTTAATTGTTGATGCAGGCTTTGAATTTGTAACCCTCCTGCCTCAGCCTCTGGAGTAGCTAGGATTATGGGAATGTGCCACTGCTTCTGACTTTGATCTTTTTATGGACTTAGGTAATGTTTGAATATGGGTAAATAAGCAGAGGCTTTTAACTGGGCCAGCACTTAAGACATTAAGAAGAGAAACAAAACAGAATTATGTGATTAAATTATAAGCTAATTCAGTTACTTAGATAAGACAAAGAGTAGAAACTATTCAATAGAAGCATGGTAAGTTTGGGGGCTCAGCCAGTCTCTTTCAAGACTTAGTTTCTTAATACCACATTTTTTTTTTAAGGTCAGAGATCTGAAATAGGAAATGAAAGACAAAAAATACACTTGTTTCTTCTAGCTTGTTCATGAAAAAGTGGGCTCACTGACAAATTTAATAAGCATTCTTTAGTGAAGTGACCTTGTAACTGCAGAGCATTTTCTAATGTGAATAGTGTCTAAAATGAAATATTGCTGGACGTGATGGTGCAGGCCTGTAATCCCAGCCCCTTGGGAGGCTGAAGTAAGAGGACTGCAAAATCAAAACCAGTCCCAGCAACTTAATGAGGCCCTAGGCAACTTAGTAACCCTGTCTCAAAAAATAAGAAGGGCGAGGCGTAGTTCAGTAGTAAAGCACCTCTGGGTTCAATCCCCAGCGCCAAAAAAAGAAAAAGAAAAAAAATGAAATACTTAAAATAACCAATTTTGTACATTAGAAAGAGGAAGTGGAGAAAACCTCAGATTTTAACGTTGATTTGGAATAAGTAGGCTTTTAGCCACTTCTAGTTAGAATATGCGTAGAGCTGGTGAATGAATAGTTAGCTAAGAGGGAGAGAAAAGAAAGCTCTCACAAGCGCAGTCCAACAATTAAGCCCAGTACCTCAGAAGCATTCTTTTTGTAGAGTATATATTTCAAGGGTTCCAGTCTTCTTCCCTCCTTGAAGGGGGAGGTCCTCTATCTGTTGATTTCCATAGTATTCTAAGTGCCTAAATAGTGCTTGTCATATAGTAGGCACTTGTTGACTTCCTAACTTTTGGAATACAAGCCAAAAAGGTTTGTGAAGTTTTCTGTAGAGAATCACTTAAAAAACGGAAACACCTGCTCTTTCTTGGCCTGTTTCTTTCACTTTTGGTAAAAGTAACTGATGGAAAAGAAGAATCAGAACTCAATTATCTGTGTGGCAACAGAGGAACCAGATCAGTAGTTGAAACAGAATAAATGTTGAGGAATCATCACTGGTTGTAATATAGACTAAATATGAAAAAGTGTTTCTATAATTAATTGTACAAATATTTAAATGTCTCTATAAGTCCAAAGGTTATGTATATTTCCTTTACTCTCTTATGCATGCTTTCCCTAACCCTTTCCAAAACATTGAAACTAGAAAGAAAATTTACAGCTGCTGAGCTGCAAGAAAATTACCCAGACCTTGTCACAAAGAGGCCTAGTCACTAGTTTGACAGTCATTATTGTTGGAGAATAAAGTGGATAAAAGTGAGTTTCTCATGGAGTGTTAATTGAGGTTTCTGTACTATATAGCTAGTTGTAGCCTGGTTAACTATATCCTCAAGTCTGGCTTATTATTAGTCCTAAAGGCCTATCCCAAGCCCTCCCACATAGGTTTATTATATGCATTCATTATGGAGATATTTATGGTGATGTTAAAATTTGGTTAAATTCCTAGAAAACACTTTAAAAAATTCATTTCATATGTTGCCTCAATAACTGATCAACAATTTTCCTTTTTTTTTTTTTTTTTTTTAACCCACCTAGGTCTAGTATAAAAAGTTGAAGCCCAAGGCTGGGGCTAAGGTTCAATGGTAGAGCCCTGGGTTCAATCCTCAACGGGGGAAAAAAAAAAAATCACTCCCAATATTTACCATAGTGAATTGATTTGTTTGTTTTAGTGACAAAATTAGATCATCCCTGAGGGCAATAGGAACATTTTAAGAAATCTTTGAACTACATACAAAGACCCCAATAAAATTGAGAAGACCCTCTCTCCGAATCTCTTCTCAACCATTGGAATTTCACCCATCCAGCTGCAAGTGTTAAAAATTAGAGAATTATGTTTGTCCAAAATCCTTTCCTTACTATGGAAGGTGGTAAGCAGGGAACGAGTGTGACCTCTGTTATGTGGAAGTTAGCTTGTATACAAAAGTTGGAGAGGAGAAAGCCTTCATTTCAAATGATGTAGAACATTAGTGAACATAACTGCAAAGTAAGTGAAGAAGGGAAATTTGTCTCCCCAGCTCTTGGAAATAAGAGCAGTGTTGCAACAATCCACTGAGGATAGGTGACCAATGGAAAACTCCTGTAAAGAGACAGCAGGGGCAGGGATTATATTATATGAGGAATGTTTCCCAAAACAACAGGGGGTTAGAGTTTAGACCTTTCCTCCCAACAGAATGATAGCTGTTCTGTTCTTTTTTCTTCAGGCCTCAGTCTTAATGTGCTTCCAGGCACTCTATCGTTCTTATACTTTCTCAGCATTTTCTCATCTTTTTAGTGATCTCATCTTGTTATTACATGCTAGTGATTTGGTGCTACCAGGCTACTGCTTGTTCTACACATTATTTGTTCAGTATGACTTGCATGTGTGGCTACTGGACAAGAGCCTCGGAAGGCCAAAATGGGAAGAACATGGAAGAACATGGGGTGAAGAGCAGTCATAAAGATTGAGGATTTAAGCAATATTCTTAATCACAGTCAGGAATCCAAAGGTCTGTCACAACAGTTTTCAACTAGAATCATCTGGGGAAAACATGTTTGTGTGTGTGTGTGTGTGTGTGTGTGTGTGTGTGTGTGTGTGTGTGTATTACTGGTTGAACCCAGGGTCTCACGCTTGCTAGGCAGGTGCTAAGTGTACCACTTGGCTACTTCTTCGGCCCTTTCTATTTTTAACAGGGTATACTAAGTTGCCCAAGCTATTCTCAAACTTACAATCCTCCTGCTTCAGCCTCTTTTGGGGAATATAATGTTTAAAAATATAGATGCCAGAACCCCATGCAGACTTTCTAAATCAACATCACTGCAGTTGGGTCCATGGTCTGTATTTTATTTTTTCATATTCTCAGATGTTTCTAATATAAATTCTTGGTCAAGAGCTTCTTATCTAGGTAACAAACTGAAAAGTAGAAATAAATCTTAAAAGCAAGTAGTATTTGTATGAGATGAGCACAGAAAGTTTTACTAGAGTCTTAGTACTCTCTGGGGAGAAATGTATTCTCATTAAAGGAAAAAAGTCACATTGAATCTGGCATCTTCCTTCAGAAAACCATTTCGGTAACTTTTTCCATTTGTTTGGTTTGTCCTTTGTGGAGAAGAGCAAAACAAAGCACAACAAACCACTCTCTTTATGTCTTGTGGATATATACCACATCTTCACTATAGTGCCATTTTTCAAATCCCAGGCACAAAGTTCACATCAAGGGAGAACTAGTTTTCTGTCACTACGTTGAGCATATTATGAATCATGTAACAGAATATCAGTGCAGTCATTTCACCATCTCTTAAAACTAAAGTTTTTGAGAAACAATCAAAATTCCTCCCATTTTTCCTGAGATTCTATTTATAAAATATAGCTTTTAAATAATCTTTTCTTTAATTTTTGTGCATGTGGCATCTTATTTAAAAAATTCTTCCCTGCATCAAGGATGTGGGGAAAAAGGCACAGTCATACACTGCTGGTGGGACTACAAATTGGTACAGCCAAAATGAAAGCAGTATGGAGAATTCTTGGAAAACTGGGAATGGAACCTCTATTTGACCCAGCAATCCCACTCCTCACTCTATACCCAAAGGACTTAAAAACAGCATACTAAATGTTTATAGCAGCATAATTCACAATAGCTAAACTGTGAAACCAACCTAGATGCCCTTCAGCAGATGAATGGATAAAGAAAATGTGGTATATATACACAATAGACTATTACTCAGCAATAAAAGAGAGTAAAATCATGGCATTTTCAGGTAAATGGATGGAGTTGGGGAATACAATGCTAAGTGAAATTAGCCAATCCCCCAAAACCAAATGCTGAATGTTTTCTCTGATATAAGGAAGCTAATTCATAGTGGGGTTGGGAGGGGGAGCATGGGAGGATTAGATGAACTCTAGAAAGGGGAAAGGGAGGGGAGAGTAAAGAAGGGGGCATGGGGCTAGAAAAGATGGTGGGATGTGATAGACATCATAACCCCAAGTACGTGTATGAAGACACGAATGATATGAATATACTTTGTATACAACCAGAGATATGAGAAGTTGTGCTCTATATGTGTAATATGAATTGTAATGCATTCTGCTGTCATATATAACAAATTAGAGTAAAAAAATTCCTCCCTGCATCAAGGTGATAATGATATTCACCTACATTTTCTTCTAAGAGTTAAATGACTTTTAAAATTGTTATTCTTGGTACCATCTTTCAAATTTCCATTTGTTATTAGAACCCCACTCTACATACACTCAAAAATGTAGAAAGTTCCTGCCCAACACAGAGAAAAATGCTTTTGTAGTTTCTGCTATAATCTAGATAAAAAACCCTTAATGTAAAATCGAATAAAATTAGAATGTACAAAGAGATGTAAACATCTATAAAATGTATTCAGAGAAGATAGCACAGTGGGATTAGCTAAAAATATAAATTTTTCCATACTGAAGAGATAAGGCCTATAGCACACGTGGCCTAAGGGCTAGTTATCACTCCCACTGTAGGTAGGCATATCATATGTTTGTTTAATGTCTAACTGGGATATGCTTATCATATAGTAATGTCTGTCAAGGCCTTGAAGATGCCCTTGAGCAAAAGTCACTTCACAGCTCCATGTGAGGTCAAATTAAAAAACGATCATTTCAAAGAAAGCAATATTTGAACAATTTCTAGAAGATGTTCTCACAGATGATTAGGAAGAGTTGTTTTCCTGCTTTGACACTCACACCCACCATTTCCCTAGAGTTGGTTGTTGATTTCCAGCTCCTGCTCTTGCACTGCGTTGTGAATATTTATCCCCTACTGTCTTCTACATGCTCCCAGGATTGCCTTAGGTACCCAGTTGCTTACTTGTGTACTGTGCTGTGTCCCATCAGAATCAGAGGGCTTCCATGCAGAATCCTCCATACTCTCTCAAGATGAGCATAAGCTTTCTCAACCGTAACTGGCCAGCTGTTACCTTCTGAAACTATGGTTTATATTAGCATAACCAAATCTTGATGATACTTTCCACTTACTCATAGGATAAGATTGAAAATCATCCTAGCAAAGGCGGCATCTCCATGGACATGGAATTATCTGTTTTCAAAGCTGTAGCTTGTATGAGGCTGCATTGGGCTAAGTAGCCACACCCTTTGTGGAAAGACCTGTTTTCCTCTTACCAGGTAACTCCAATATTTGGGTGGGCCCAAGGGAAGATTCCTCTCCTCCCAGGCAGCAGCGTTCCCCACTGTTCACTAGAACAAGTATCACTGCTGTTACTGAAACTCTGAGCAGGTTAGGGTGGGTCTCTGGGTGTGAGGGTGAATGAGGGGGTTGAACCGGCTGCCTTGGCTGGCTAGGTGATGGCACTTTTCTTTCTCACTACTCTGTGTACTCCCCTCTCCCCCCCCCCCCCGCTCCGCCCCGTACCCCGCAAGTCAGCTTCCTCAGTAAAAAGGCATGGACTGACACTGTCACATTTCTACCACTTCCATGTTCAATACCCCTTAACAGCCCAGGAATCTGAGGCTCTGATATCTTAGTCCCCCACCCCTCAAATCATTGGCTGTCATCTATGCTGTGCTATGACCTCCAGTGGTTAGCATTCTACATGGAGGCAATTTTGTGCCTCTCAGTGTGTATGGATCTCATCTGTCACCAGAGTTCTTGCAGTAGCAGAGCCCTGGCCATCACAGAAGCCTCATAAGCTTAGCTACAATTCATGAATTGTAGGTCTGGAATTCTCTTCTGCTTTCTTCAAAGTCTTAGGTGGGCTATTGCCACTCTCGGTGTTCCTTCTCTGTCCCTATCAGCCTCCCCTGCATCCCTAAGGGATAGCTTCTTTGCAAGCCCCATGAGACATTCCAGTCATTTACAGTTTGCATTTCTGTACTGGGTATTCAGACTAGATCAATGAGCAGTGGCACCTTCACACCATGGGGACAGCCTCAGTAGCTTTATGTATCTTGTGCTAGAGCCAACATGTGCCTGTGACCCAGGTAAATTGTTCTTCTGCCTCCCAGAAAATACCCCAATTCTAGCAGAAAGGTTTTCACTGAGGCTCCCTACATGATCTTCCTCCTAAGAGGAACTTGGTGTTAGGTTCTGTGTACTCTTCAGAACCACTGAATACACTATCTGGGAAAACATGCATATTATGCATATTTGTTTTCAATTGTTGATATAATAAATTATAATGAACTTAATGACTTAAAACCATACACAGTTATTATTTTGCAGTTCTGCAGGTCAGAAGTCCAAAATCTGTTCCACTGGGTTAAAGTCAAGGCATCAGTAGAGCCAGTTTCTTCAGGAGGCTCTAAAGAAAAATTATTTCCTAGGTTCTAGAGGCTACTCCCATTGCTTGGCTTGTGATCCACTTCCTGCACTCTCAAAACCAGCAATGTTGCCTCCCCATGACCTTTCTTCCATGATCTCATTTCCCTGTGACTACAATCTAGAAAAGTTTTCTGCTTTTAATGATTATACAATTGGGTCCAACTGGAAAATTCAGAATAATCTCTCCATCTCAAGGTCTTTAATTTTATCAGGAATTTTCTTTGAGTACTTTTTTCCAAGTCCCTTTTGTTGTGTAATGTAACAGATTCTGAAGATAAGAACATGGACATCTTTGGAGTGCTATGATTTAGCCTACCACATATATTTTCGTAAGAATACAACAAACTAGATTACTCACAAATTCCATCCTGTAAAAGGATAATTTTCCCTCGTGCATGTATTCCTGAGCAGATTATAAACCTGTTTTTGTCCTCTACTATTTAGCTTTGTACCCTGCATACTGAAATCACTCAAAGGCTTTGTTTCAAGAATAAAGATACCCTGGTCTTATGGGGAGAGACACAGTTCTGTTTGTGTGTGTGCTGGGGATGTGGAAGTTTCATAAGAACAAAGAAGATAACTGTAATTATGTGGGTTAGTCTCTGTTTTCTCTATTCTGTACCATTGGTTTACCAGTCTGTTTTGGTGTCAATACCATGCTGTTTTTGTTACTATTGCTCTGTAGTATAGTTTAAGATCTAGTATAGTGATGGCACTTGCTTTAGCTATTCTGGGTCTCTTATTTTCCAGATGAATTTCATGACTCCTTTTTCTATTTCTATGAGGAATGTTACTGGGATTTTGATTGGAATTGCATTAAATCTGTATGGTGCTTTTGGTAGTGTGGTCATTTTGACAATATTAATTCTGCCTATCCAAGAACAAGGTAGATCTTTCCATCTTCTAGGATCTTCTTTAATTTCTTTCTTTAGCATTCTGTAGTTTTCATTGTGGAGGTCTTTCACCTCTTTTGTTAAGTTTATTCCTAAGTATTTTATTTTATTTTTTAATGCTATTGTAAATGGGGTAGTTTTCCTAGTTTCCCTTTCAGAGGATTTGTCACTGATATACAGAAATGCCTTTGATTTATGGGTGTTGATTTTGTATCCTGCTACTTTGCTGAATTCATTTACTAGTTCTGGAAATTTTGTGGTGGAATTTTCTGGGTTTTCTAGTTATAGAATCATATCATCAGCAAATAGTGCTAATTTGAGTTCTTCTTTACCTATCCAAAAATGTACATTGGAGAAAAGATAGCCTCTTTAACAAATGGTGCTGGGAAAATTGGAAATCCATATGCAACAAAATGAAATTAAACCCCTGTCTCCCACCATGCACAAAAATCAACTTAAAGTGGATCAAGGACTCAGCTATCCCACTCCTCAGACTATACCCACAGGACTTAAAAACAGCATACTATAGGGACACAGCCACACCAATGTTTATATCAGCATAATCCACAATTGCTAAACTGTGGAGCCAAGCTTGATGCCCTTCAGTGGATGAATGGATAAAAAAAATGTGGTATATATACACAATGGAATATTATTCAGCATTAAAAGAGAATAAAATCATGGCATTTGCAGGTAAATGGATGGAGCTGGAGAATATAATGCTAAGTGAAATAAATTAGCCAATCCCTCCAAATCGAACACCGAATGATTTCTCTGATTTAAGGATGTTGATTTATAATATGCTGCTGGGGCTGGAGGGGTGATGGGAGGATTAAATGAATTCTAGATAGGGCAAAGGGGAAAAGGGGAAGGGAAGGGAAGAGAGGGAACATAGGGGTAGGAAAGTCGGTGGAATGTTATGGTCATCATTACCCTAAGTGCATGTATGAAGACGCGAAGGATGTGACTCTACTTTGTGTACACCAGAGATATGAAAAATTGTGCTCTATGTATGTAATATGAATTGTAATGCATTCTGTTGTCATATATAACAAATTAAAATTAAAAAAAAAAAGAACAGAGAAGATAGCACAGACTGTGATCAATTGTCAGTTATCACTGGAGGATCTGGTCTGATTGGGCATGACCTCTGATAGAGATGCCCTGAACTAATGTGTGGAAAGTGGAATAACAGGGAAAGATGAGGATTCCATGGCCAAGGTGCTGAGAGAGCAGCTTTGCTGCTAAAGCATGCCTGAAGAGTGGGACCTCCATCTGGTCAGAACTTCTAGTCCTAGAAAGCTGTTCTTATCCCACTGATTTTCTGCCTGTCAAATCTGTCCATTTCTGACACCGTGTTGTTGAAGTCACCAACTATAAAAGAAGATTCATCTGTTTCTCCTTGCAGTTCTATCAGCTTTTGACTCATGTATTTTGATGCTTTGTTGCTAGAGGCATGCCCATTAAAAATTATTCTGTCTTCTTAGAGAATGCATTTTCTAATCCCTGATAGCTTTCCTTGCTTTGAAGTGCTCTGTCTGAAACCAGTATAGCTATACCCACTTCCTCTTTTTTCCTTTTCTTTTTTTGGTACTGGGGATTAAACCCCGGGGGAGGGGGGGTGCTTTACCACTGAGACATCACCACCCCTTTTTATTTATTTTATTTTAAATATTTTTTTTTAGTTGTATTTGGACACAATACCTTCATTTTATTTATTTATTTTTGTGTGGTTCTGAGGATGGAACTAGGCCTGCACACGAGCGAGGCGAGTGCTCTACCGCTAAGCCACATCCCCAGCCCACCCCCTTTTATTTTTATTTTGAAACAAGGTCTTGCTAAGTTGCTCAGAGTCTCGCTAAATTGCTGAGGCTGGCTTTGAACTTGCCATCCTCCTGCTTCAGCCTCCTGAGCTGTTGGGATTACAGGACTGTGCCACCATGCCCAACTCCCCTTTCTTTTTATTAGTGTTAGAATGGTAAATCTTTCCCTCATTGTTACTTTCAAATTATATGTATATTTACATTTAAAGTCAGCTCCCTGGGTCTTGTTGTTTGATCTACTTTGACAATTTTGTTTTTTAATTGGTACACTGTCTTTTAATTGGTAGACTGATATTCAGAGATTATTGATATAGTTGGATTAAATCTACTAACTATATCAATAATCTGTTACTGTTTTCTATTTGTTGTCCTTGTTTTTTGTTTGTGTTTTTGCCTTTAATTCTTTTTTTGTTTGTTTGTTTTTTGTGGTTTTAATCAAGCCTTTTTATACGATTCTATTTTCTCTGAATTTTTTTTTTTTTTAGTATATCCATTGTACTTTTGGGGGGAAGCACTGGAAATTGAACACAGTGGTGCTTTACCCCTGAGATACATCCCCAGTCCTTCTTATTTTTAATTTTGAGGCAAAGCCTCACTAAGTTACTAAGACTAGCTCCAATTTGCCATCCTTCTGCCTCAGCATCCTGAGTAGCTGGAATAATAGGTATGCACCAACACTCCTGGCTTCAAGTTATACTTTTAAAAAACTTTTTAAAGTGGTTGCCCAAGAGTTTGCAATATTCATTAACAACTAATCCAAACTTACTTTTATATAACACTATGGTACCCATGAAATGGTATAAGTGCAATAGAAAAATAATTTCTCCCTTCTATCCCTTATATCATGGACTGTTATTTGTTTCATTTATATATAAGCATATGTTTATATGATATATACATAAATTATACATAATCAAATGCATTAGTGATGTTATTTGCTGTCTAAGTCAATTAAGAATAAGAAAAATAAAACTGTGCATGGTAGCACACACCAATAGTCTATGTTTTAGTCAGCTTTTTCATTTCTGTGACCAAAGGATTTGACCAGAACAACTATAGAGGAGGAAAAGTTTATTTGAGGGCTCACGGTTTCAAAGATCTTAATTCATAGAAGGCTGGCTCCATTCCTCATGGCTCAAGGTGAGGCTGAACACAGAGGAAGAGTGTGGTTGAGTGAAGCAGCTCACATCACCGTGATCAGGAAATAGACTTCACTTTCCAGATACAAATATATACACCAAGCCACAGCCTAATTCCCACTTCCTCCAGCCACACCCTAACACTTCAGTTACCACTCAGTTAATCCCTAGCAGGGGATTATATCACTGATTTGATTAAGACTCTTACACCCAATCATTACTCCTTAGAACCTTCTTGCATTGTCTCACACAAGAGCTTTTGGGGGATACCTCACATCCAAAACACTAGTTGGGAGGCTGAGGCAGAAGGATTGCTTGAGTCCAGAAGTCGAAGCCACACTGAGCAATACAGTGGGACTCCATCTCAAAAGAAAAATTTTTTTAAAATAAAAGTTTTTATTTTACTTCCTTTAAAAATGTCCTTATTGTGGCTGGGGATATGGCTCAAGTAGTAGCGTGCTCGCCTGGCATGTGTGAAGCATTGGTTTGATCCTCAGCACTACATAAAAATAAAATAAGGATATTGTGTTCTACAAAGCTAAAAAAATAAATATTTAAAAATAAATATTTATAAATATTTATGTTGGTAGATCTGAGTTTCTAACTATATTAATTTCTTTTTTAAAATTTTTTAAATATTTATTTTTTAGGTGTAGATGGACTTCTTTTAATTTTTTTTTTTTTTTTTACAAGTTGATCTACTGGCAACAAATTTCCTGATTTTGTTTATCCAAGAAAGTCTTTATTTCTTTTTCACTTTCTAAGGATAGTTTCACAGAATTCTAGATTGTTGTCTTTTTTCTAAATTGTAGTCTTTTTCTCTCAATACTTTAAACACTCAGTTTTATTTTGCTGGTGTAGCTTCTGGGGAGAGTAATATGTATCTTATCTTTGCTCTTCTTTTGACAGGGTGGTTCCCTCCCCTTGTCCCACTCTCGTCCCACCCCCAAGCTTATTCAGGGCTTTATCTTTGATTTTTCTGTAGTATAAAAATGATATATTTAGGTGTATTTAGATGGATATTTATCCTGTTTGGTGTGGTCTGAGCTTCCTGGTTCTGTGGTTTGGTAGCTGATCTTAATTTAGGAATTTCTCAGTCATTATTGCTTCAAATAATTCTTTTATTCTTTTCATCTTTTCTTCTAATTCTGGCACTCCCATTATATGTATTTACACCTTTTGAAATTGTCCCATCGTTTCTGGATAGTCTGTTATATTTTGTTGTCATTGTTTATTCTTTGTTCTCTTTAAGTCTCAGAGGTTTCTATTTACATATCCTCATATCCTCAATTTTAGAGATTTCTTTCCTTAGTCATGTTGTTCATTATGTCTATCAAAGGCATTCTTCATTTCTAAAACAGTGTTGTTCCTTTTTGTTTTTTTCCACTGGGGATTTGGGGATTGAACCAAGGTGCACTTAACTGCTGAACTACAGCCCCAGCCCATTTTATTTTCAGATGGGGTCTCATTAAGTTGCTTAAGAGCTTGCTAAATTGCTGAGGCCAGCCTCCTGCCCCTGCCTCAGCCTCCCAAGTTGCTGGGATTACTGGTGTGTGCCACAGCACATAGCGTGTTGTTGCTTTTTAAATTCCCTAGTATGTTTTGATTTTTAAGGATTTCTACCTCTCCATCTTTGCTTACATTGCCCATCTGTTCTTGCAATGTTGCCTGCTAACCAATCAGAGCTCTTAGTATATTTGTCGTAGATATTTGAAATTCCCTCTTTGATAATGTCAGTGTTCTTGCCACATTTGGTTCTGATGCTTTCTCTGTCTTTCAAACTGTGTATTTTGCCTTTTAGTATGCCTTGTAATTTTTTTTAATTGGTAGCCAAACATGATGTATTGGGTAAAAAGAATAGACTAAGTAGGCCTTTAGGAATGTGTGGTAAGGTGGAAGTAGGTAGGAGGCACTCATGGTCCTGTGATTAAGTCTCATTATTTCATGAGCCTATGCCTCTGAACTATGAACTTCAGAAGTGTTTCTCAGCTTTTTTTCACCCCACTTGGGTGGGATGGAATGACTAGAGTAGGCTGGATTTGGGTATTTCCCTTCTTCCAGGTTAGTTAAGTGCTAGTAAAACTCCAGCAGATTAGGTTCTGGTAAACTAGCTTTTCCTGAGAGCAGACCTTGGTACCAATTGAGGGTTCTGCCATATTCAAAATAGGACCTTTTCTCTTCTCCCACAAGAGCCCTAGGGGAATTTTTCCAACATTTACTGTGAGCACCTGGAGGTAAAAACTCACAAAAGCACGGAGTCTTTAGCTCTTAGTCTTGTCCACCCCTAGCCTCCAGTGATTTGTCAGTTAAAGCTCAGATATTCCTACCTAAATGCTAGCTCTTGCAAACCTTTCTGCTCTAGTAAGTTGTCTCTATATCCATTTGTCTGTCTCTCCAATTTGGGAAGTAGCAGTTTACCTGTAATTCTACTCTGATGGATCTAAGAAGAGTTTTGATTTTTCAATTTATTCAGCTTTTACTTGTTAGAATGGAGTGGTGATTTCCAAGCTTTTTAGAGGTGAAAACTGAAACCAAAAGACTCCACTTATTTTTTAAATTTCCTCTTTTATATGTTTCATCAGTCATTGGTAAGTGTTTAGGAGCTCAAAGTATGAATGTACATGTTAGCCTTACTATATGCCATGTATATTTTGTCTTTATAGCTTTAGCACATTTAAAACTTTCCCATGAGAAAAAAGTGCACTCATACGTTGCTGATGGGATTGCAAATTGGTGCAACCACTATGGAAATCAGTATAGATATTCCTCAGAAAACTTGGAATAAAACCATTATTTGACCCAGCTATCCCATTCCTCAGTTTATACCCCAAAGACTTAAAGTCAGCATTCGACAGTGAGGCAGCCATGTCAATGTTTATAGCAGCTCAATTCATAATAGCTAAATTGTGGAACCAACCTAGATGCCCTTCAACAGATGAATGGATAAAGAAAATGTGATACAGATACACAATAGAATATTACTCAGTCTTAAAGAAGAATGAAAATATGGCATTTGCAGGTAAATGGATGAAGCTGGAGAATATCATGCTAAGTGATATAAGCCAAACCCAAAAAACCAAAGGTTGAATGTTTTCTCTGATAAGTGATGCTAATCCTTCATGGGGGAAGGGGTCAGGAATGAAGGGACTTTGGATAGTGCAGAGGAGACTGAGGGGAGGGGAGGGGGTTTGGGGATGGGAAGGACAGTGGAATAAAACAGACATTATTACCCTGTATATATGTGTGATTATATAACCGGTGTGACTCTGCACCATGTTCAGCCAGAGGAAGGAGAAGTTGTGCTCCATTTGTGTACAATGTGTCAAAATGTATTCTACTGTCATGTTTAGCTAATTAGAATAAATTTAAAATTAAAACAAACTAAAATTTCCCATGATTTTAACCTGTTACTCCCCAAAGGTTTTCATTATGGCACTTTCAAAGTTCATTTATTCCTGTGGATTCCTCTTTCCATACTGACCTTTCAAATATGTTAATCCCTACTCTTAAATTAGAAGAGTTTAGGGTAAACTGCTCTCACGTTCCTTCTCACCCAACAAGAGCTCTACTTCTTTTCTTCTCATGTAAATAAATTCTACTCCTTTCACTCTTGAAAAAAAAAAAATTCAGAATGAGTTTAAGGTACTCTCTAAGGAAACTAATGCAATAGGTGTGAACCTACACCTTACCTCATGCTTTCTTAACTTTAACATAGGAACAATAAAGCCCTATTGCATGATTAAATGACATGGATTAAAAATGACATCTTATTCAATTTGTCATACTACAGACACCCAACAAAATTCGTTTCCCACTATTATTTTGTGCCACTGAACCCTGCATCCCCAAGAAATGGTCTTCCCATGAAGTAATGAAGTAACATCTTCATTACTTCTTTTGAAAACTTTCCGTGTCTTTCTTTTTACAACGCCATGCTTCATCCTCTACTTTATCATTCTTTTCACAGTTGCCCCTGTCCTTTGAATACTATTTCTTTTAAGCACAGGGCCCCCTTCCACTAGTCCTTTCAGTTGTTCCCATCTACCTTTTCATCACTGAAACATGAGAAGGCTCAATGATTTTGTGTGAACTGGCGCTGGGTCTCTCTCAGCTGTTTCCCTAATTTGTCCTGTTGTTCTACTGGGGCTTCCGGAAGATATATGTAAATGGACTTCATGTCTCCTAACTCAAAATATTAAAATGTGTGTAACTGAAATAGATCGGTCAGTCCTACACTGACCTCTAGTTAGTTTCACAATCTGCCATCTGGCCACCCTCCCTCTCTTCCTTTTTGTTCTTAAGCTGGAGATGCAGCCTAGTGGTAGAGCACTTTCTAGAATGTGTGATGCCCTGGGTTTGATTCCAAAACACACACACACACACAATCACAATCACAATTCTTTTTGTTCTTAATGGGATGCATCTTCCATGCCAAGACATAACCCGAAAGTTCTGTAAAGTTCTGTAAAGTTAGGTAGTCATTCTATCTTTACAGATGTTTGTTTTATGGTTTTACATAGTGTTTTATGAACTCTGGTTGAAGTTTTTTTTTTTGTTTGTTTGTTTGGTACTGAGGATTGAACCCAAGGGCACTTAATCACAGACTCACATCACCAGCCCTTTTTTATATTTTATTTAGAGACAGGGTCTTGCTGAGTTGCTTAGCACCTTGCTAAATTGCTAATGCTGGCTTTGATCTACGGATCCTCCTGCCTCTGCCTCCTGAGGCACTGGCATTACAGGCATGTGCCCCCAGGGCCAGGCTAGTTGAAGCTTTTATAGTGAGCTTTTGTTGCCAGGGTGAGATCATCTGTTGAATTAGTATTGGCTAAGCTTTCAAATAAGTGTCTCTTTCATCTTCAACATTTCAATTCTGTTTTATATGTATTTCCCTGTGAGTAGTCTCAAGTTCCCTCATTCTTTGTCTTCCTTAAATTTTTCCTTTGTCTCATATATCCACTGTGGAAATGCTGGCCATATTAATATAGATTAGCCCACATTAACTCTCCCTCTTCAGTGGCCCAGAGTGTCCCTTTGCCCCTTCTCATCTTGTTCCTTATCACATCAGTCCTGGTCTTCCTCTGATCTGGAGCCCTTCAGTATTTACCCATTCCATGTTATTTTGCTGTGACAGTAGAATCCTTGAATTTCAACTAACGGGGAACTCAGATGGATTTCAACAATGAAAGTGATGTATGTATCAATAGAACTCTCCTGAAGGAGCAAGAGAGTCCCATTTGGTGGTTCCCTCCACAATGTGAGAAAACTTTTCTCCCAGAAGGCCTAGTAAACTTACTGGGCCAAACTAAACCAGCTGCTCTCCATGAACCAACATCTGTGACTGACAAATGAAAGCACTAGTTGGCTTAGGTCTAGGATGCAGAGGCCAACATTGTGAAAGAGGGATGGGATAACCTGAGAGATTTACAGTCGGAGATTCCTCCTCTGCGGCAAGTGCATCAGCTTCGTCCTACACATGTGAGAGAAGCAGACATCTGACTGGAAGCCTGGAAACCATGAGGAAGGAGAATGGGGAAATAGATGCTGACTCAGTAACTGTAAAATGTATACTATGCTTGTATGTGGTCACTTAAAAAATTCTAATAAAACCCTGCTTTATTTTATGACACTACCTCTCTAGCCTAAGGGCCAATACTAGTTTGCCGCCTGTTTTCATAAAGTTTTAATGAAACACAGCCATCCTCATTTTTGAAGTATTGTCTAAGGCTGCCTTCACACTGCAAGGAAGATTTGAGTTGTTGTATGGCCTGCAAGACTCAAACTATTTACTGTGTGGCCCTCTCAGAAACAGTTTGCTGACTTCTGACTTGGAAGGTCAAATCTAAACCCTTGTCCTAGATTTTAAAGCCCTCTGTCATCTATGGTTACTTGGCTGACCTAACTTTGGTGGCATTCTTTACTTTACACTAGTACCCTACTCCAATCAGATCAGTTTATTCACCCACCCTAAGTATTGTACAAACCTCCACTCTTCTGTTCATACCCTATCCAACCTGGAATGCTCTCCTTCAATTTTATTTATCTTCTTTTTTTAAAATTTTTTTTTATCTTTTGATTTTTAAAATCTTCTGAGTCTTTAAAGACCGTTCTCAAGTTCATGGAGATTTCCTTATTAACTTTACCCACACCGGAGCCTTCTTTCCTACATTATTGCCTCTGTCACGCTAGAAGGCACGTTGAGTCTGTGTGTGTTTTATAAATATGTCATATGTATACATCTTATCTAATTACATGCAAAGTTCCTAGATATAAGACTTGGTAATTTCTTTTTCATCCTTAATAGAATTTCAAGTAACAGTAAGCCCAGAGAAGCCATTTAAGTTTGCTAGTCCCGTGAAACTCTACCTCCCAATATGTAGAATGAGTCCACTTCTCTACAACCCCAGTAAACTCTGCTCTTAGCTCCACTTAACTCTCACCTAACCTATGGCTGCAGTCTCCCAGGCACCTCCTTCTCCTTGCACCCCACTGACCCTTTTCCTACACAGCATCAGATTGGCTTTACATGTTTAAATCAGAAAATGTTACTCTCCTACTTATTATCCTTCATTTCCTTATGTTTTAGAAAAGACAGTGATCTGTCTCTACCTAAGTCTCCTAGTTTAGTTCCTTTCCTCATCAGTGGTCACTCTGCCCTGGTTCTCTGAGATCTCTCTGCCTGGAATGCTCTTACCCCAGGTCATGAATGCTCCTTCTCATGATTCAGATTTCAGCTCTCTCTTCCTTGTCTCTCCACCCAATCTAAACTGGCTCTTTGCTCCCGGTCCATCACTAAATCACATCATCTAGTTTCGCTTTCTTCATAGCCTTGATCTCAATCCTGATATGTCTTGTTTGTGGCTTCCCCTCTGAATGTGAGCTCTGTGATGAGCAGTGACTCAGTCTAAATTGTTCGCACTGTCTTTCCGGGTCCTCAAAGATGCCAGTGCATAGAGGCTCTTATGGAATAAATGGACTGAAGCATTCAGACATTAAGGAAACGTTCATTCAATGTTATAAAAATACATTTACTGGGTTTGGGGATATAGCTCAGTGGTAAAAGTGCTTGCCTAGCAAGGATGAGGCCTTGGATTCAGTCTTCAGTGCAGCGCATGCATGTGCGTGCGCACACACACAAACACTATATATTTACTATATATATATATATATATATATATATATATATATATTTTCACTAAGTGCTATAATTTGGATGTGATATTTTTCCAAAAAAGTTCTCATGCTGTAAGCTTGTTCCCCAGAGGGGTTTTACCCTTATGACCACTCATGATGGATTAATACCATCTGCAGGAGTGGGTTGGGTCTCATGTGACTGAATAAGTCTCTCCAGAACAGGTTGCTATAAAGTGAGGCTACCCCACAAGACTGGCCCTTCTGCATGCAGCTCTTTCCCTTTCTACATCTTCATCATGTTGTGATATAGGCTGGGGGTGAGGCTGGTGGGTGTCCTCACCAGATACTAGCATCTTGCTCTTTGGACCTTCCAGGCACCAGATTCAAGAGCCAAATCAACCTCTTTATTTTGTAAAGTATCAAGTGACAGGTATATTTTGTTATAATAACATAAAACATACTAAGATATAAGCACTCACTTCCATGGTCTTACCTCTTAGGGTTCCACAATAAAGAAATTGCTCTTAGGAGTTGCATTAGTTTCCAAAGACTACCATAAAAAAAGTACAAACAGAATGGCCTAAAACAACAGATAAATATTCTCTCACCACTTAGAAGGCCAGAAGTCCAAAATGAAAGTGTGGACAAGGTAAGTTACTTCTGGATGCTCTGAGGGAGAAAACATTCCATGCCTCTCTCTTAGCTTCTGGTGGCTGCCAGCATTCCTTGTTCCACAGATCTCTTGGCTAGTAGATGTATCACTCTAATCTCTGCCTCCATCTACATATCTCTTTCTTCTCTGTGTGTCTTTGTGGGTGTCCTGTTTTGTCTTTTATAAGGATACTTATCAGATTTACACTCCACCCTAATCCAGTGAGATCTTATCTTGAACCATAACTAATTACATGTAATAATTCTATTTCCAAATAAGGCCACCTAATGAGGTTTTGCATTTGAGGTGGGAGGGGCACTACTCAATCACATATAGAGCTTTACAGTGCAATACAGAAACTCGGTCTTTTCTTGCTATAGTAGTAATACACATGGTTGGGCTGGGGATGTGGCTCAGTGGTAGAACACTCACCTAGTAATACACATGGTTGATTTTTTTTGGGGGGGGGGGTCAGCCAGCAACCATTCTCCCTTCCTAGGAACACTCAATTTCCTCTTACCCTTTGTGGGCAGTCTTGTTAGGGGTGTAAATCAATATATCTCATCCCATTGAAACCAAGGAGCCACATGTGACCCAAGGTAAGACAACTAGACTTCTAGAATGTTTTCTTTTTTTTTTTTTCCAAACTGTATTACTTTATACTTTGCAAACTTTCAAGGTTCCATAGATCTATGAGTGCACAGAACACATTAGGCAGTCTAGCTGCTTGGAACTCTTCATCTTGAGTAGAGACACACAGGTTGGGAAAAAAACTGGAATGCATACATTGGAACAGCAGCACCCAGACAAGATCCTGAAGTGGTTCTTGCTATGTGTACTCCAGGAACTGACCTCATTCCTGTCTTGTGTCCGGTATTGTCCCTCCTGCCTCCCATCTATCCCATGACTTCCTGGTTAGCTCTCTGTTGAAATCTGCTTTGGTTTGGTTAGCCAGAATTGTCCTATCATTTGCATCTTAAGAAACTGACTGTTCCACAGATCCCAGATTTTGTTCAGCACTGTCGCTGTTTTGCATATTCAGCTGTGAGTTCTGACATGCTGAGTTTACTACTACAAGAGATACTATCTTCAAAATGTCAATTTCATCCCAAACCCATAAATTAGTGTAATTACAAGACAGCATATTCGAATTATTATTAATTTATTTATAACCCATCTTGTTCCCCACGAATTTCATTGTGTTGAATTATCCTACAAAGATACAGGAAGAAAAAGTACATTTAAAATAAGGAACAAAACTGAGACAAAGGGGGAATAAGGACAGAAAGCAAAATAGAACCATAAGGAACCTAATCTATAAAATGGTTACTGACAAGGCAGGGCAATAGGTAGAGGAAAGATGCACTGATGTGAGAGGGTCCTCAGGCTACAGTTGTCATGGTATTTGGCAACAATATTTTCTACTTTAAATAGGACCAGCTCAACCTGCATTTCTATTAAAAGTTTACAATCTCTCTACATTAAAGTGGCTTCATGAGATTATTATGCAACACGTGAAAAGAGACTGGACTAACCAAATAACAGAAAAGACAATGTATTTGCTTAAAGTCTTGAGTGTTATTTTGTTAAAGATTGTGAAACTCCTGAGATACTTGCTTTAATTTTTATTTCCTTTCCTTACTTCTGTTCTCCCTTCTTTCCTTACTATTAATATTACTTATAAAGCCTTTAAGCAGTAGTGCTTTATTTTAAATGAACAATTACTTATTTTTCTTTACATGATAGATGGGCCTTGGAACATAGATTTTGTAATCTGTTTTTACAAATTGAAATATTCCAAGTGGAATAGAACAGTTATTTTAAAAACACCACTGGTCAATCTAAGTATAAATCAAATATTATTTTCTCTTTTATTATTTTAGTAATATTGGGTTTTCATATATTATAGAGATGTTAGCTCCCCTCTTATGGTTTTTATAAAGCAAAGCCCAGGTTTAAATGCAAACACTGCATAAAGATATTGCTCATACATATGAACATAGTAAACTCAATCATAGGAAACTGATCTTCATTATTGTAATGATGATTTTTCCATTTTAATATTTATTGCATTTTTCCCTTTTCTAAAAAGAATCTGAGGCAACAGATCCTTGATTGAATACATCACAAGTGCCATCTAGTGCTTTCTTTGAAAACAACATTTTTTCCCCCTTCAGACACATGAACAAACAACATGCAGAACACTCAGACTCCTTGGCCAGAGTGGATTTAAATAGCTCTAAAACCTAAGAAAGAGTCAGTTTTCAATCAAACAAGATTTTAAAAGAAAAATTTAGAAGTGATTTCTTTGACGACAGTCAGATCTCCCAATACTGCATGGTTCTAATTCTACATAGGTATTGACAGGGTTAACTAAAGAATGTTAAAGAAAGGACAAATAAAGTAAGGCCTTTCACCAAAGAAAAAGTAATGACAATAATTTCAAAAGATAGTTTCTTCCAACTCTTGATAGCAGCTGTCATCTCACTAATCTCTATTTCCATCATCATTATTTTATGCCCCAAAGCATAAAATAACCTTTACAGTATTGAAGCAGCAGCAGCAGTAGCAGCAACCACAGCATTATCTGAGTGCCTGCTGCCAGGGGCCCCAGAACTCCTGTCAAGGAGACCAACACACACTTTCACCTCTGCCAACACAGAGCTTAAAATCAACCTGGTGGGAAGGAAGAGGAAAAGGAGGTGGCCAAGGGCCAGGAGGAGGGAAAGTAGGTGAGTAATAATTAAACAGCAGGACCAGATCAACACCCTCATCATTTTCCTGTCTAAACACCCCAAAGCCTTGGAACCCTCCCCACCCAAGTATCCAGTCCTGGTACCTGAGTCCTGCAGAGTCCTGCTTTGAGTGCCTTCCTGATGGTTCTCTTCTCCTTCCCTAGTGTGGGGCTATCCTCCTCCTCCTTGGGCCTGGAAAATTGCAACAGGTGCATCCTTCAGCTTCCTGCCTCTCCCACCGCAGGCTGGTGTTTACTCCAAAGCTGCCTTAACTTTTCGTTCTGTTCTTCAAGAACCAGTTATGGTTCTCTGGGCCTCTTTAGACCACAGGTACACATTGGAGTGTAGCTTTGAAGGTCTCCCATAATCTGTCCAGACACTTCAACTTGACGGCCACTCATTCCACTCAACAGTGAACTTGGACCCCTAGAGGGCAGGTCTCTCTTGGGAACTTGGGCACATGGTGCTTTCACTTCCTTTTCTAATTGTGGGATTTTTCTATTTTCCTTCCTCCCCCCCCCCCACTCCCAGATTTTTCATTTTATTATTTATTCTATCACTTGTTGCCATTCCTCTCCTTTAGGTACCCTTTCTTACCTCCTGTGGCATCACAGTCTCCTCCCATCTCTACAGATTTCTCATTAGTCTTGCTAAACAGCAAATCAAAGAGAAACTTCCTTTTCTGGCTTTTTGGGTTTGTTTGCTGTTTCCTGGATCACTGGTCTTCCCCTTTCTTAGTTTTTCAAGGAACTTCCCCCAAATGAGCATGTGGGAGGTAAATGAATCAAGTCCTTGTGTATCTAAAAATGATCCTATCCCACATTCACACTTAATTGTCTTTTTCTGAGTACAATTTGTCTTTTTCTAGTTCATAATCATGTTATGTCTGGCTAGGGTGTAGCTTGTGGCAAAGTATTTGTTGAGCATACTCAAGGCCCTGGGTTCAACCCCTTATACACACACACACACACACACACACACACACACACACACACAAACACACACAAAATCATGTTGCCAAAGAATTTGTGTCTTAGTACCCGTGTTGCTAATGAGAACTCTGATGTCACCCTGACTGTTGCTTTGTAACATGGGAGACTGTTTGTATTTTATCAAGTAAAATCCTAATAATCCATTTTCCATTTTCTAAAATTGAGCTGCAGTCTGGGTGCAGTGGTGCATACCAGTAATCCCAGAGACTCCAGATGCTGAGGCAGAAGTTTCACGAGTTTGAGGCCAGCCTCAGCAACTTAGTGAGACTCTTATCTCAAAATTAAAAAAAAAGAAAGAAAAGGGATGTGGATGTAGCTCAGGGTTACAGCGCCCCTGGGTTCAATGCCCAGTACTGCAAATAAATAAATTGAATTAAATTGAAGTTCACAGGTTTGCATTCTGGTTTTTAATAATGCTAATGAACGACACATCAGAACTTGGCTCTAAAAATATAAAATGTCATTTTTTTAAAGTCAAAAGTCAAATAAAGAGATGAAAAAAAAGTTTCTTCTCCACAGCTGCAAAGGGAGACTCATCCTTTACAACTTCAAACTCAAAGGACCCAGTAAGGAAAAGAGTAAATGTGAACTCTCCCAAAGACATCAGTCTTTTTCCTTGTGTGTTCTGAAGTCTTGTCCTGATACCAATTTGTTCTGTTCTCTTTAATATCAATCTGTCACCAGAATAATTTGAACAAAGCGGTCTTTCAGATGCTAGGTTTTAGAAATTGTTGCCATGTTTTGTGAACAAAACCTTCAGTGTCACCTGTATTGCCAAATTACAGTTGTATTTGTTGATTCATTGCCCTGGGTGATAAGGTAGTTGGCATTTATGTTCCCAAGTGACATAAATGTTAACAGGGTTGCTCATTCCAATCAGAAGAGGATCCTTGGTCCTCTTCTCTTCCTGCTTATGTAACAGACAAACAGAAGTCTTAGCATAGTAAATGCTAATGAATAAAGAGGTTGAGTCTTGTACCATTTATAATGCCACACAGATAACCAGTTACATCAATACCAGGGACTACAGTGACAACTTCTCAAATCAAAAATTGGTTTTATCAGATATTTTAGTGCTGACACCTGACCCTTATTCGCGGTATGGTGCCTGTTCAATATTATTTACAACATCTCTCATTTCAATGCCATTTAGGAATTTTGGGAGGGGGGAAGAATACTTGACAACAACATAAAAGGCAAAATGACTCTTCCTTTGATTTAAAAAAAAAATTTACCCCTGTCCTTCCTCCAAACCCACACTAAGATTCAGTGGGACAACTTTCCAGTAGGGGGGATATGGCTCAGTGGTTGCGCACTTGACTGCCAGGCTTGAGGCCCTGGGTTCAAGCCCCAGCACTGCAAATAAAAGGGGGGGAAAAAAGAGAAAAGGACAACTTCTCACAGTCGGTGTTTTTAAATTATATTTTTTAATATTTATTTTTTAGTTTTAAGTGGATACAATATCTTTATTTTGTTTTTATGTGGTGAGGATCGAACCCAGTGCCTCACCCTTGCTAGGCGAGTGCTGTACCACTGAGCCACAACCCCAGCCCCTAATTATATTCTTCTAAATATAATTAAAATATTTCTATCAAAACCAAAAGTATTTTTCTACACTACCATAGTATTAAATCTCACTGAGCCTATCGTAAAGAGTAACCAGCTCTAAAATATAGAACAGGAGGAAAAATAATATGGTGGAAAATTTTCCTTGTGGTTTATATGAACATCCATATCAACATTAAAACTGATGTAATATATAAAAGATAAACAGAATAAAATTGAGCCCAGAAATAGACCTGCAATAGAGGATCACTTAATTTATCACAAAGGTGCCAGTGAAACCCAATGGGGAAAGAAAAGGCCTTTCAAGATATTGGGTTAGTTCCTTGAATATCTGCATTGAAAACTAGGATGGATATTTAAAACTGGAAAGCTTACACTAATTTATACTCTTACCAACTTGGTTGAAGAATGCTCCGTGTTCTCTTCATGTAAATGTTTAAGGATGTTTGAAAAGATTGGCTATTCTATTTATGAAGCCCCAAATCCTCTTTCTGTATGTGTACACAATGCATTGTGCTCATTGTTCAAGCAACAAGTATTTATTCAATGCCTCAGACATAACAGGGACTGCTCTAGGCCCTGGGGATTTGGCTGAAGCAATGTGCTTATTTCCTCAGAATTTACATTCTAGTGGGAAAAGACAGATCATAAACAGATAGAAAAATAGTAGAGTCTCCTATGGATCTCAGTATGAGGGAAACCCCTGCAGCTGAAGGAGATGGAAAGAGATGGGTGGGGGTGAGAGCTCTATTTCAGATAGCAGAGACAGGGAATGCCTGTCTGTGGAAGTGGTCTGCATATTGAGAAGGGGGAGACATGCAGCCCAAGGGAAGGCATGGGTCCCTCCGCAGGAGCTCAGGGAGCGTGCTGAAGATGTCTGAGAGAGGTCAGTGTGGCTAAGATGCTCAGAGTGGTAACGAAGCCAAATCATATCTCGTTGGCTATAGCAAAATGTTTGGATTTTATTATGATGTAATGAGAAGCCACCAACGGTCTTCAGCCTTGGTGAGGCATGATCTAATTTACACTATATTGTGGAGGGAAGGGGTATTGGGATTGAACCCAAGGGCGCTCTACCACTGAGCCACATCCCCAGCCCTTTGTATTTATTTATTTTAAGACAGGGTTTTTCTAAATTGCGCAGGTTGGCCTCAGACGTGTAATCCTCCTTTCGCTGCCTCCCAAGTAGCTCAGATTACAGACATGTGCCACTCACTGCTCCTGTTGGTAGCTAGGGAAATAACCCAAATTGGGACAGATGTTGATGATATAACAGTTGGGAATTGCTGATGGTTTGGGGTCAAGAGAAAGAGGAATCAAGGATGTCTTCTAGGTTTGGGGCTTTAACAACCAGTCAGTATTTGTACCACCAACTGAGATAGAGATGTCTGTAGAGGGGAAAGAGCATAGGGCAATGAAAAGAAAAACCTTAGTGTGTATTGGTGGAAAAATTCATTCCAGTGAACACCAGCAGATAAATGGATAAGCAAAGGTAGTCAGTTTGCCCGCCCTTAGTCCAAAAATCTGAAATCTGAAACATTTTTTTAGGTTTGTTCCTTAAACATTTTTATTTTTATTTTCTTACTTGTTCTCTTTAGTTATACAGGACAGTAGAATCTATTTTGACATATTTATACAAACATGGAATCTATCTTATTCTAAATAGGATCCTAGTCTTGTGGATGGACACAATGGTGAGATTCACTGTGGTGTATTCGTATATGAATACAGGAAAAAGATGTCAGATTCATTCCACTGTCTTTCCTTTTGCCTCCTCCTCCCCTTCATTCCCCTTTGTCTAATCCACTGAACTTCCAACCACCCTCTTTGTTGTGGGTTAGCATCCACATATCAGAGAGAACATTCAACTGTCGGATTTTTGGAATTGTCTTATTTCACTTAGCATGATAGTCTCCACATTCATCTATTTACCAGCAAAAGTCATAAAGTCATTCTTCTTTATGGCTTAGAAATATTCAATTGTGTATATGTACCATAATTTCTTTATCCATTCATCTGTTGATGGGCATCTAGGTTGGCTGCACAACTTAATTATTGTAAATTGTGCTGCTATAAACATTGATGTGGCTGTGTCACTGTAGTATGCTGACAAAGTGAAACTTTTGGCATCTGACATGATGCCACAAGTGGAAAATCCCACACTTAACTTTATGTGGTGGGTTGCAGTCAAAATGCAGGCACCCAACACACAGTTTATTCAGGCAAAGTGTGCAAGTTATACATGAAATACAAATGAATTTATATTTAGAAATATAAATGAATGTTTATATTTTATATTTTGGGGTTTCCATCCCCAAGATATATCATTATGTATATGCAAATATTCCAAAATCTGAAAAAAAAATCTGAAACACTTCTGGTTCTAAGCATTTTGAAAAAGGGATACTCAACCTGTATTCCACAAGTAGAATATTATTCAGGAAAGAAAAGGACGACACAATACATGCTACAACATGAGTGAACCTTTAAAACATTGTGCTAAGTGAATGATCTCAGACACAAACACCACATATTGTATGATTTCATTATATGAAATGTCCAGAGTAGGCAAATCCATAGACAGAAAGCAGGTAAGTGGTAAGCAGAGGATTGGGATGAGAAAAGGGCAATGGGAAGTGATTGCTTAATGAATATGGGGTTTCTGTTTGGGTGTTGAGAAGTTCTGGAACTGGCTAGTAGAGACGGTTGCACAATATTGCAAATAAACTAAGTGCCATGGAACTGTTTTAAAATGTATACAATGGTAAATGTTTTGTTATAGGTACTTTAGCACAATAAAAAAAAGAATCTGAGCTATTACAAACACTTTAGAATGTATGTAGAGAAATTCAAGAGTTTAGTTTGAGACATTAAATTTGAGCTGCCTATTAGTTATTCAAGTGGAGTTGGGTAAAGGAATCTGAAACTCAGGGGAGAGTTCAGGGTAGGAGAAATACTTTTGGGAGTAGTTAGCTTAGAGATGTCATGTAAAGACTTCGAACTGGAGGGATCACCTAGGACTCATTCTCAGGCAAGTCAGTATTAATGAGGTCAGGAATAGGAGGAAGAGCCAGAGAAGTAAGTTCACCACACTGGACCCACTACAGGAACATCAGAGGGGAGTGGGGTCTCTAGAGCCCAGTGCAGAGCTTCAGGAGAGGGGATGCTGAACATCAATTGTTGCTGAGACAGGAAGGTGAAAACAGTGGGATTTTGTGGAGCAGAGATTCCTGATATCTTATAAAGTTATTTTTTAGTTTAAGATGGTTCAACACATTACTCAAATATACTTACTAACTTAAAAGAATGTCTTTTATTTATCAACTTCTGAAACAGGTATTATAGTCCTCCCTCCCTCCCTCCCTTCCTTCCTTTTTTTCTTCCTTTTATAGTACTAGGGATTGAACCCAGGACCTCTTGTATGCCAGGCAAATACTCTGAACTACATCCCTAGTCCTTTTTAGTTTGTTTTGAAACAGGGCCTCCATATATTGTTCAAGCTGGCTTTGAACTTGCAATCCACCTGTCTCTGTCTCCTAAGTAGCAGGGATTATCCATGTGCACCACTGTACCTGGCTCAGATTATTGTAGTTTTCTACCATCATTGTAGATAGATCAATATCTTTTGGTTTTCGAATTTTCAAGTTCTATGTTAAGTGAATAAAGATTCTTGATTTTTTTTTTGGTCTGGTTAGTAAATTGTGACTTTTATCATTTGGAAAGAGCCTTCTCTCCCTTTAATGTAATAGATATCTGTTCCATAAGTAGCATAAAATTGGATTATTTAAATTTTTTTTTTTAGTTTTACTTGGACATGATACCTTTATTTTATTTATTTATTTTTATGTGGTGCTGAGGATGGAATCCAATACCTCACAGGTGATAGACGCATGCTCTACCACTAAGCCACAACCCCAGCCCAAAATTGGATTATTTTTAACCTGAATCAGCACTAGATTTTTAAATAAGGGAACTTAACTCATTCACATTTATTATTGTTTATCATGTTTACATATATTCCTGTTATCTTGATACATATTTTCTACTCATTTTTTTTCTTGCTGTTTCCTTTTTCTGCTTTTCTTGTATGTAGTTGTATTAATTAAGTTCTCTTTGTTTCATTTGTTTTCCTTGAACGGTTGGCAAAGGTATGTATTCTATTTCAATTATTTAGATGTTAACTTATTTTTTTTTAACTCCCATGCTGTTTTCTATCAGCATCTACAATCAATACATCTTTACATTGTAAGGGAAGCAAAGTTTTATCTCCACCCTCTCAGGGTTTTCAGCTTGAGAATAAATTGGCATGAGACAGATTAACAGGAGAAAAGCATCCAAATTCAAATAAGTCTTACTTAACACAGGAAGAAATGAAGGCACAAAGAAATTCCAAACCTAGGTTGAATAAAGAGAGGCAATTTTTTTGGGAAAAAAAACAAACCTAAACCATGTGGGGAGCCTAAAGTAAAAATAATTTTAACAAGTTCTGTTTCTACAGAGTTCTCTTGTCTTTGAATCCCTGCACAAGAATGTTGTTTCCCTCTGGTACAAAGAGGACATCTTTCACATGGTAGTTTTCATTTCATTTTCTTTTCTTTTTTGGTACTGGGGTTTGAACCCAAGGGTGCTTAACCATTGAGCAACATCCCCAACCTTTTGTATTTTTTATTTTGAGTCAGTGTCTCACTAGGTTGCTTACAGCCTCCCTAAGTGGTTGAGGTTGGCTTTGAACCTGCCATCCTCCTTCCTTAGCTTCCTGAGAGGCTGGGATTACAAGTGTGCACCACTACGCCCAGCTCTGGTTGTAATTTCTTGTGTCCTGGAAGGAAAAGGGAGACTAGAATGTCCTGCTTGCATTGGCTGTTTCTCAAGTGCCTTTAACTCAAAATAATCCTTAAACCAAATTGTCATATTATAGGGTCACATATTCTGCCACCCCTCAATATCTCCCATAAGAAAAAAAAAATATATATATATATAAAATGTATACACTTTTATATATATATACAAGCATATATACTTTTAAATAAATTATACATATATGTATATATATGCATACATATGCTCTGACTTTCTCCTTCCCTTATAGTGTAAGCAATTCGCTAGATTAGTTTTAGTTTCAGTTGAGTTTGACTCTTGGGGGTTTTGTTTTACCTCTGACTTTCCCCTTTCTTTGTGTGTCACGTGATCTTTTTCTTTGGAGTACTTCTTGTCATTGATGTTTTTGTTCTAGCACATTTTTGAGGGCAGAAATTATTTTACTTTTACTTATTACTCATATTTGGTGCTAGGGATTGGATTTAGGACCTTGTACATGCTAAGCACATGCTCTACTCTTAAGCTACATTCCCAGCCCTATAATTCTTTTAGAGATGGTATATTTGCAGCGAAACTTCTGAGTCCGTGTATGTTCAAAAATGTCACCAGGCTTTTCACCCTTGATTATAAGTTTGCCTCCATATAGAATTCCAGGTTCAAAATTGCTTTTCCTCTCAGAAATTTGCAGATATTGTTCGGATGCCTCCAGCATCCAGGATTGCTGGTGAGAGGTGTGATACTCCTCTGCTTCTTCTCCTTTATAGACTTTATTTATATGGAATTTTTCAGGATGGTTTTCTTCATCTGTGTGTTTCTTAAATTTCACGAGGACTTGCCAGAGAAACTTTCAATCTCAAATTTGTGCTCTCTTCAGCTCCAGGATGTTTTATTAATAAAAAAAATTAAATGATTTCACCCTTCATTGTTTTCATACTTTTCTCCTGGAACACCTACCTATTCAATGCATTTTTGGTCACCTGGTTGAATTCTCCATATTGCTTAAGATATTTCTTCTATTTTCTGCTTGCTTTTTCCTTCTTATTTTAAATTTTGTGAGCTTCTTACCTTTATCTTTCAGATTACTAATTTGATTTTCAGCTGTACAGGTTCCATCAATATTCATTCACTCAATAAATATGTATTGAGTTCCTGTTGGATGTTAGACATTATTTCAAATGCTGGGCTTTGGGGTTGAACAATGTCCTCTTATTGGAGTTTTATTATCTAAGAACTTTTCCACATTTTGGCAGTATTAGGGATTGAACTCGGGGCTTTTCACATACTAGACAAGAAAGCTCTACCACTGGACTAAATCCCCAGGTCTTTTTATTTTATTTTGAGTCAGGGTTTTGCTAGGTTGCATACGTTGGACTTGAACTTGATATCCTCCTGCCTTAGCCTCCAGTGCAGCTGGGATTAGAGATTTGTGACACCTGGTGTGCCTTCAAGGTCTCTTTCTTGTGGACCTGAGTGCCATGGGGTTGAGGCTCCACTGAGGCATGGGGCTCCTCCAGGGTGTGAGGCTTCCTGGAGCCTTGGGTCTCACTTAGCTATGAGCAGGTGGCTGGCTGACCTTTGTTCTTTCAAGACAAATCCCCAAACTTGGGTCCTCATCTTGTGCAGGTTTCTGGCCTTGGTTGGAAAATAACTGTGAATGATAATATGCTGCAATTTCGTAAAGGAAGCTAGAAGAACTACTTCATTAAAATAAGGAAATTAAACAAGAAGATGGAAGATGTGGAAGCATCAAGGAGAACTCTAAGGTGGCTGGAGGGGATATCCCAGAACCTCAAGGGAACAGCTGTGCTATTGAGAAGGAAGGGGGAGGGCTCCAGAAGCAGCTCAGAGAAAAGAATCTTAAGTGTTCTCAGCTTCAAAAAAAATAGAATTGGTTAGTATAGAGCAGATACACTGGAAAATTGGGGGAAAAAATGACAATAGGTAGATGAAAAACAAAGCCAATGAGAAAATGAGGCAATTATTAACTTCAGAAAAAATGAAAGCAGGTGGAGGAAAAGAGGTTGCAATGCATTATTTGGTGCAGTGAATAACATTGATATTGACTTAAGGTAACATTGGCCATTGATTTAACAAAAAATTACATATAACTAGCCATGAGGTAAGAAAAATGAGGGGATAGGGGAGAGATATTTAACATTTTTTCACCCTGGAGGGAAGTTGAAAGACAAGGATTAAAGTTGACAAATCAATAGTGACATAGGGGCTGGGGATGTAGCTCAGTGATTGAGCACTGGCCTACCATGTGCAAGTCCTGAGTTCAACTCCCAGCTCCAAAATAAATAAATAAAAATAAAGAAAATTAATATAAGCATATAGTTTTTTAAAGATATGGAGAAAAATGTCAGTGAAACTATAGGGATAGAACTGGGTGTTGGGAAGGGAGGAATGAGAGATTTGTTTTAATCACAAGTCTTCTAGTACTGTTTGGCTTCTAAAATGATACAGACTACAGACGGGTATGCTTATTTCTCTGTTTTCCTTTGATTAAAAACAGTTTATTTTTAAACTTCAAAAATGAATGTTGTTATTCTCTTTTATTGCTGAGTAATATTCCATTATGTATATACACCACAATTTCTTTATCCATTCATCTACTGAAGGGCATCTAGATTGGTTCCACACTTTAGCTATTGTGGATTGTGCTGCAATAAACATTGATGTGGTTGTGTCCCTGTAGTATGCTGTTTTTAGGTCCTTTGGATATAGACCGAGGAGTGGGATGGCTGAGTCAAAAGGTGGTTCCATTCCCAGTTTTCCAAGGAATCTCCATACTGCTTTTCAGATTGGCTTATCATTTTGCAGTTCCACCAGCAATGTGTGAGTGAGCCTTTTCCTCCCACATCCTTGCCAACACTTATAGTTGTTTGTATTCTTGATGGCTGCCATTCTGACTGGAGTGAGATGAAATCTTAGAGTGGTTTTGATTTGCATTTCTCTAATTGCTAGAGATGATGAACATTTTTTCATGTATTTGTTGATTGATTGTAGATCACCTTCTGAGAAGTGTCTGTTCTTGTCCTTGGCCCATTTATTGATTGAGTTATTTGTTTTTTTGATGCTTAGCTTTTTGTATATTCTAGAAATTAATGATTTTTAGTATATTCTAGAAATTAGTGCTCTATCTGATGTGCAAGTGGTAAGAATTTGCTCCCAAGCTGTAGGCTATTTACCTCACTGATTGTTTCTTTTGCTAAGAAGAAGCGTTTTAGTTTGAACCCATCCCATTTATTAATTCTTGATTTTAAATGGATGGAATTGGAGAATATAATGTTAAGTGAAGTTAGTCAATCCCAAAAAACCAAATACCAAATGTTTTCTCTGATACAAGGAGGCTGATTCATAGTGGGGTTGGGAGGGGGAGCATGGGAGGATTATGTGAACTCTAGATAGGGCAGAAGGGTGGGAAGGGAAGGAAGGGGGCAAAGGGGTAAAAAACATGGTGTAATGAGATGCACCCTCAGTACATGCATGAAGACATGAATGGTGTGAATATACTTTGTGTACAACCAGAGATATGAAAAATTCTCTATTGTATAATATGAATTGTAATGCATTCTGCTGTCATATATAACAAATTAGAATAAAAAAATTTTAAAAAATGGATGTTGTTAAAATTTTTATTGGGGCGGGGGCTAAGGGTATAATTCAGTGTTACAGTGCTTGCCTAACATGTGCAAGGCTCTGGTTTCTATCCCCAGCCCTATAAAAATAAAAATAATGAAGGTTGTTGTTAAAAAGATCTCTTTCTTATACACTAAATAAATGCTCTTGTGTGTAGGCAAAATATTCTCAAATCCCTGAGTATACCAAATAAACTCTTATAGTGTTAAGATTTTGTTCTGATCTCTTTTTCTCGTAGGACAGTTCTGTTTTATTTTTCTCAAAATGCTCAGGGTGTTAATTTTCATCAATGCCTGGTGATCCTGGGTTCTAAATGAAGAACAAGGTGAATGTTTATAGACAAACAGCATGGGTCTTACCTGCTTTTGCATAGGAGTGTTATCTAACAGACCTTTCCTATAAGTGCAAAAATGTAAGCTGTGTGTAGGTCTGTGGGGGAATCCACAGGAAGCATTTATTTAAAGATAAATGGGTGTGGAACAGGCAGTAGGATATTTTTATCAGTCAAACTGGCTCTGCGGGACTGTGGATGTAGCCTAGTGGCATGAACCAAGCCCTGGGCTTAATTCCTAGCACCACAAATGCAAATAAACAAAAACTGGCTTTGGCTAATTTTTGCAGAAAAATAATTTATTGACAGGCTTTTTGGGTGCTTACAAGATTGACCAGAAGGCTAAGAATCAGAATTGAGAAACCAATAGGAATCAAGGGAAACAGCCAAGGCTACCCTGCAAAAATGGGCTGGCTTAGGCCACTGCTGCCTCTGCCCAGGGACATCACTCCAGCTTCAGGTGGAACTGCCAACCAGGATACAAGGGCATCTTGTGGTGGGCAAAGTAATGGCCCCTAGTTCCTGCAAACCTGTAAACATGTTCCTTTACATGGCAAAAGGGACTTTGATGAGATTAACTAAAGGAATTGTAGCTGAGGAGATTATCCTGGGTTATTCATCTGGGCCCACAAACAGGATTCTTGAAAATAATGTTCCTGGCTATTATCAGAGGGAGATGGAACTGTGAAAGAAGGGTCAGATGGGACGGGATCGTAGCCCAATGGTAGAGTGCTTGCCTAGCACGTGTGAGGCACTGGGTTTGATTTTCTTCACCACATATAAACAAAGTAAAGGTCCATTGACAATAAAAAAACTATCAAAGAAAGAAAGAAGGGCCAGAAAAGTGCAACACTGCTGACTTTGAAGATGGAAAAAAGAACCAGGAGCTCAGGAATGTGGGTGGACATCAGTTGCTGGAAAAATCTTTTCTGGGGTCTCCAGGAAGGGATGCACTTTCCACAGGCCTTGATTCTAGCCCCACAGGGTCTGTGTTAGACTTCTGACTTACAGGACAGCGAGACTATAAATGTGGGTTGTTGTAGGCCACCATGTTTGTGGTCTTTTGTTCTGACAGAGATAAAAAACTAACACCCACACATCTGCAGGTTTCCCTGCCTGGTGCTAACAAAAGGAGGGTTTTACTCTGGGGGCAGGTCATATGCATGACCCTCCTTGTGGAGTTAGAAGTAACACTTCCTCCCAGGCATATCTTTGGTGCCCTCTCCCTGCCCTCTGCCCTCCTCAAGCCAATCACTACTGATGTTTTCCTTCTGCCAGTTGAGGGGCAGAAAAAGGCCATGGATTCCATGCTTTGAAAATAGATTTTAATAAATCATCCTGATGGTTTACTCAGAGTCTTTATTGTAAATGCCCTTCTGAGTTGGGAACTCAGAGTGAATTTGATTTGCTCTTGTCTTTCCATTTTTTTAACGATTTATTAGGATCATTTTCTGCAGCCAGTTTTGGGATGTGAGTTTTTCCCCTCCAACTCTTATTGATATTTATTTTATTTAATTTCTATCTTCCAGAAATTTCAATTTTTTTTCCTGATAATAGCACACTTCCCTCTTTTCCGGTGCTGTGTGTTCTTTAAGGCAACACTTTTCCTTCTTTAATTATAAAATAAAAAGTTAGAGGAGGGTGATGGAAGGGGGACACAGTCTTAAGAGCTCACTTGGGCATCTATTATTTAGAGTAGTTGTTCTGTACCTGGGGCTCCAACAGAACAAAGAACTACAGTGTTTCCAGAAGAGTGGACTATGTGATCCAGTCTCAGCCACAGGCCACAGGAGAGATGCAGATTACTGGTGGGTTAACACTAGGGCAGTCCAGGAGGAAGCAGAGGTGGGGAAGATCCCGGTTAGCATCAGGGAAGCCCTTTAACAGGAAAAGACAAGACAGACCTAGTTTCAAACCCTGATGGTGCCCTTGGCTAACTAGGCAAACATTGTCTCTTTGAGCTTTAGTTTCTTCCCTTGTAAAATGGGGGTGACAGTATCTATTAGAGGGTTGCTGCAAGGATTATAGCAGGTAATCCTGGTAAAATCCTTACTATGGCTTGGTGTATAACAGTATTGGATATCTCTGAGTGTGCTTACATGGATTAAACTTGTTTAATCCTGATTATTAAGCCTATTACACAGATCCAGAAACTGAGGAATGAAGACTTTAAGTAAGCTGCTTAAGGTCATAACCACCAGTGACAGAGCCTGGCTCTCTCTGCATATAAACACCATGCCGCATGCCCACCATGGATGAGGATTCTTGGGCTGAGTGTTTTTCTCTAGCTTTTTAAATTTCTTATGCAATTTTGGGGTAGGGAACTATGTTCATTTTAGGAATTGGAACGGGCTTGAGTCAGCAAGAGGGGAAAAATGACCCCAATAATAGGCAGGCCACTCTAGGTTATTGTTTAGTATCTGTGTTCATTTATTGGCTTGTTTGCTTTATGATGTATTTACTATTGCGGAGGTAACATTTACCTAACAGTAAAGTCCATGGATCTTAGGTGTACAGCTCAATGGCTTCTTACATATGTGTGCACCTGTGGAACTCTGAGTTCATAACAAAATTAACAATTGTTTGTTTTTTTTCCCCTGTAGGAGGCTTTAGTTATTCTCTCTTCCCAGTAAACATTTTAAAATCAAAGAGCACATCCTTTCTTTTAAATATCACTCAGGAGCTAGGTGTGATGGCACACTCCTCTAATTCCAGGTACTCAGGAGCCTGAGGCAGGAGGATGTCAAGTTCTAGGCCAGCATGGGTGATTAAGTGAGACCCTGTTTCAAAATGAAATAAAAAGGGCTGAGGGAGTTGCTCAGTGGTAGAGTGCCCCATGTTTGTGTCCCAGTACCTCCAAACAAAAGAACCACACACACACAAAACTCACTCAGGGAAAGCCTGATGGACCCCTGCTAGATTTATTTTGGATAGCACTTCTGAAGCATGGTCACCTTGGTAACTATTTTTTGAGCTGGGGTCTAGCTATATTTCCCAGGTTTGGCCTTGAACTAAAAACCTTGGTCTCAAGCCATCCTCCTGCCTCAGCCTTCCCCATAGCTGGAATTCTAGGTTTGCTCAATTTGTGGTAATGATCACTCTAAGCTTTCTAAAAAGAAATTTTGAGAAAGAAGCATTGTCTGGCCCTAACTACTTAAAATCACAGTCTTTCTCATCTACACCTGCAGAAAGCATCTGATGGGCAACCCTCTGGTGTCCCCCCCCAGGCCAGGCTAATGCTGCCTTTTTCTGACCCTGCATTCTGTGCAGTGCCATGAAGTTTGTCCACACATGTACCACGACCCCCTGTTTTACCCACCCCATAAATACTCGCAGACCCTGTTCTTGGGGAGGTGGATTTGAGTCCATAGACTCAAATCTCCTTTTGGTTGGCTGCTTTATTGACTCAAGAATTCAAATGCTTTCTCTTTTGCAAAACTGGGCACTTGAGGGATTGGCTTTTCCTAGGCATCAGGTGGAGATGAGCCTGGTTTAGAAACACAGTTACTATCCAGACCAAGATAAAGAAGGTTTCCAGCACCAAGAAGGCTCCCTGGTGCCTTCCAGTCAATACCTGGCCAGAGATACTTGCTGTATGAACCTCCCTTACCACAGGTGAATTCAGCTATTTTCTAACTTCACATAAATGGAACATAAACAGCTTGAGCTCTTTCACATCTGGTTTCTTTCATTCATCCTATTTGATCCTTATTTTGATAACAAGTAAGATGTTTGACAGGCCATGAATTTGTAAGCAGATGAGCACACTCCATGACTCCACAGCAGGGGCAGGAGGAAACGTGCTGGTCAGGGTCGCCTCTGCTCCTACTTGGACTCATCCAGAAGGTTCTCAGGATCCATGGGTCCCAGAAAAAAAGTGATCTTGGAACAGTAGAGGTTGCAATGAATATTTCTTTTCTCTTCCTGCAGTTCCTGTGAGTCTGATTTTGAGATGGGACAACTGCGAGGTTTGCTGAGGGTGGCATGTTCCTTGCTCCTTTGCAGGTATGGTGGAGGGAAAACTGAATTTGCCTACACACTGAGTGCAGGAGATGTTCACACCGCTTTCCAACGTGGAGTAGGGTGGTTCCATCTCTCTGGGGAGAGGCATATCTGTCTCTGACCGGAAACAATGTCTTACATCTCCTCTATTTTTAGAATAATCCAAATTTTTTAGTCTATTTATCTATCATCTATCATCTATTTTGAGGAGTAAACAACTCCTTTGGGGCCTTTTCCAGGTTAACTTTTGGAACACAAAGTTCTTAAAACTCTTACACTTGAGCATACATTTAAATGTCCTGTGCCTTGGAACAGGAGTGAGGGACTTCCTTCCCAAGAGGAAAAGAGGGGGGAAATCCGAGAAACAAGGACATAAATTACTATATAAATTACCATTTAAATTACTTTATAAATTACTACAAGGGCATAAATATGGCAATAATCTAGCCCACCCCATCACATTGGACTCCAACCCTCGCCCCCCTTGACTACCCACAGGGAAAACCTAGCAAAATTAAACATTAGTTGTCTAGCCACTTCCTCAACTACAGAATTGAGCTAATACCAACCTTCCAAGGAAGTAAAGAAGTTAGCTGTTTGATACTTAGGGTTCTAATGAATTTATTTCCTCTTCTTATTTTTCCCCTACAGGAGGGATCACTGGCTTTTGTAGAAGTGCAAACAGCTGAATTGGACGATCCAGACTCTAGGGGTCTGAGAATAGAGAATAGATGAACTTTGCCAGGCAGGGGACACCCTACAGCTCACAAAGTCTTTTCTTCCCTCTCTATGTGGTTCTGAGCAGTAAGAGGTACAGCTTAGCAGGTACTGGAGAAATCTCTGTGCTCTCAACAATGATGCCCAAACCTGACTGATCAATAGAATTAACATGGAGAATTAAAAAACACTCCATGGCCATACCACCCTTAAGGTGCCTAATCTTGTCTGATCTCGGAAGATAAGCAGGGTCCGGCCTACAATCCCAGTGATTCCAGAGGCTGAGGCAGGAGGATTGCAAGTTCAAAGCCAGTCTCAGCAACTTAGTGAAACCCTAAGCAACTCAGTGAGACCCTGCCTCAAAACAAAATGTTAAAAAGGGCTGGGGATGTGGCTCAGTGATATATATTTATATTTTTTTTAAAAATAAAATTCCTACCTCAGACTCTTATAGCTCCTCTCCCACCCTGGCTAAGAATGTGATTCAACAGGGATAGGGAAGATTAAAAATGCTTATTTAAAAAATTTTAAAAATTCCCAGGAGATTCTGATGACTAATAAGGTTTAGAAATAACTTTTGTAAAAATATTTTCCTGCCTGAAAGTCTAAAATTTAAAAATATATCCATATTATCTCAATGGGGGCATAAAAAGAGATGGATAGGGAAATCATGAGCTACCTTGACTTTCTGGAAGAAAAAAATACTTCTATGAAACTAACAAAACTACATGACCCTTCTTATGTGCATCTTTTAAAAATTTTTTTTGTAATTGTAGAGGACAGAATGCCTTTATTTTATTTGTTTATTTTTATGTGGGGTTGAGGATCAAACCCAGTGCCTTATACATGCTAGGCAAACGCTCTGCTGCTGAGCTGCAGCTCCAGCCCTCTTATGTGCCTCTTAAAGCTTAAGTCTTAACTTCTTTTCTGTGAAAATTTTCATGAGGTGAGAGAGCAAAACCTATTAGTCCTTTGTTCTGTTGCTTTGTACCACTCCTATTCCCAAATACTTAGCCAGGCTCCACTTTTAATTTTTTTATTAGAGCTTTATAATTATACATCATAATTGGGTTTATTTCTATTTTTTTTAATTAGAATGATTAGGCACATTTGAAACTTCTTCTCATTCTCCTTGGTTTCTGTTATGCAAGGCCTGTGAATACCTACTTCTTTAAATGCAACTTTTGAGCATTCCATGAGAGAGAATATGAGGCTAATAGGCCCTAAGGACTGTGATCTGGTAGCTGAGAATGTCTGTTAGAGGTAAGTAATATGACCTTATTATCCATGGCCAATTGTCTTCTGAAAATAATTAAATGGAAAATTCTAGAAATAAACAATTCATAAATTTTAAATTACATACCATTCTGAGCAATATGATGAAATCTCATGCAGTGCAGTTTCCAGGACATGAATCATCCCTTTGTCCAAAATATACATGCTGTATACGCTGCCAGCCCATTAGCTGCTTATTAGACATCCTGGTAATCAGATCTGCTGTTGTGGTGTATAATGCTTGTGTTCCAGTAACCCTTATTTTACTTTGGGATCATTATTGTCCCAAAGCACAAGATTAGTGAAACAGGAAATTTGTATATGTCAAAGAGAAGCCCTGAAGTGCTTCCTTTAAGTAGAAATGTGAAAATTTATCATAGGAATGTATTAATGGGGATAAACACGGTACAGTATGTATAGGGTTTGGAACTAGCCTCTGTTTCAGGAATCCACTGAGGGGCTTAGAATGGATCCTGTGTGGCTAATGAGGGACTCCTGTAGTTCAATTAGACTGCTTTTATAGCTATTAGATTAGATCACACCAAGAGAATAAGGAGCAATGAACATTTAGTAAGAGGGCAAAAATAAGAGAGGTTCAGGGAAGCCGGAAGACCTGAGAGCACTGGAATCCTAGGTAGGGATGAAGAGGGATGGAGTCAGAAAGTAAGAACATCGAGGTGGAAAAATACCCAAAATAGGTATTCTTTCTTTCTTTCCCTTATGGTCTTTTCTGGGCTACTTACATCCCACTTTCCCCCCCAACTCTTGTCTCATTATGGTAGAAGTAAAAACCAAACTAGCATCTTTTTTTTCCCCAAATGTGCTGTAACCAATTTATTACAAAGAATATATTAAAGGGTAAAAATAAACAGCTGGATGATGAAATACACAGGGTGAGTCTGAATGGGTCCTGAGCACAGGATCTTCTGAGCCCATGGAGTTCTGGGGTGTGCCGCTCACGTGCCTCATGAATGCATTCTTGTCTACCAACTGGGAAACGTGCTGAGCCTCATCCTTTTGGGTTTTTTGGGAAGTTTTATTATATAGGCATGGATGATTAAATCATTGGCCATTGGTAATTAAGTTGACCTCCGGTGTCTTCCTCCATTTCTCTCTCTCTGTCTCCCTCCATCCCTCCCTCCCTCTTGGAGATGGGATAATGGGGTGGGATAGGGTTTAAAGTTATTTTTTTTTTTTTCGCCAAACTAGCATCTTGAGCTACTGTGAAAATGATTTACAGAAGTCTAGGAAATGCTTAAATGTAGTCAGGAGAATACCTACCTATATCAAACCATAGTTTTGTGCTGTGGTTCAGATGTTTTATTGGGGACTATGCCCATTGTTCTTTTGCAAGCAACCTGGAGCTAAGAGGGGATCTTTACCATTCATATTTTTTAAAAAGTTTGAATATTGTTTGTCTATTTTGGGTGTGTGTATGTTTTGCATTTTGTTTTCTTGTCTTTGGAAAGTAGAAATAATTAAGTCATATTGGAGCAAAGTTGGCTTACCACTCTGGAAAAGTTTGATTTTTTAATTTGCCCATATTTATAGCATGCAAACAGTCTAAAAAGTAAGTTTCTCAAAATGAGCAGAGGCTTTATTGAAAGTGAATACTTGTAAGTCTTTAGACACTCACTTTGAAAGCAACATATAGGATAACAGTACTAGAATTTTATTTTTATCAAAAAATAAAAATCTAAAAATTACTTAGGACTTCAAGGGCATTTAACACTTTATAACTTGATAACATTTATTTAAATGGGACAAAGTTACTTTATTTGAAGATGCTGGGTTTAGAATAGTCAGAAATGCTTTTCTGCATTTTCTCATAATAATGGTGCAGACTACTGTTGTGAGTATTCCCTTGAAACTGAGTCACTCTAAAGAAGCAGAAGGCCAGCTGGGTGCAGTAGTACATGCCTGTAATCCCAGTGGCTCGAGAGGCTGAGGCAGGAGGCAGGAGAGTTCAAAGCCAGCCTCAGCAACTTAGCAAGGCTCTGAGCAACTCAGCGAGACCCTGTCTTAAAACAAAATGTAAAAAAGAGCTAGGGATGTAGCTCAGAGGTGAGGTGCCCCTGGGTTCAATCCCCAGTAACAACCCCCCTCCTCCAAAAAAAAAAAAATTGCAGAAGGCCTGTCTAGAGGAGTTTGAAGTATCCATCACTGTCAGTTCCTGCCTGGACCATAAAAATCCCAGCAGAAGTCCATTGGTTCAAATGGATGACTGAGTCAGTATAGTTTGCAGTAGTTCTTCCTTCTTTTCTTAACCTTTTCTCATCTCTTATTTTTTAAATCTACAAAAAATGTCATTTTGAAGTAAACAAAAACAGGAAGAATTGCATGATGAACTCCATGTACACATCACTCAACTTCCCAACTGTCATTCACTGCCAGTCACTTCCACCACCCTGGCTGCCCCACTTCTGCTGCACTATTGTGAGGGCTCGGAGGTAAATCTCAGATGTCATATCATTTCTCCTATAGTTATTTCAGCATATGTCTCTAAAAGACGTGAGCTCTTTTATAGAATGACCACAATACCTTTACCACTCATGAAAATATTGATAATAATTCCTTACTATCATCAATTATTCAGGTTTAAATTTCCTGTTATTTACCATTGATTTGTTTGAGTCAAGATTTGTGCAAGGTCTAAATGTTGCATTTCATAGATATATTTTAATCTAGAAATGTCTTTATCTTTTATTTACTGAAATCAGATCACTAGTCCTATAGAGTCTGGGTTTTGATGACTTTTTCTCCTGTGGTGGTGTTTAATAAGTTCCTCTGTTCCCTGTACTTTCTGTAAGCTGATTTTTTTTTTTTTTTTGCAAAAATGCTTCATAGATGCCTTCAAAGGAAGGCAAATAAGGTTTTTTTTTAAAAAAGACCTCTTTTTGCAATCTTAACAGCAACTAATTATCATTGTCTAGAAGATTTTCTTTCTTTATTATTGACCAACCCTTCAATTCAACCATCAATCTATATACCCCCTCAGGCCTGCCTTCTCCTTTTTATGGCTTTAACTGAGGAGAAAATGATTCCCTGGTTCTAAGTGCATTTCACAGATATCATCTCCCTGGAAAATAACCAGAAGGACCTGTTAATTTTCAGCACATATGATTGGAGTTTTTCTAAAGTCTCCCTATGATAGATATTGTGTCTCTTCAACTGTCATCTCCCCAACCCACCTGCCCACACATTTTTATATGCTCATGGAGCTCACCTCCCATTTTAGAGGTTGACCAGTTGCTTACTCCTTTGAAGCCTGGATAGTTTTGAGGAAGCTTTTTCTCTTAATGAAGATACTGTCACCTTGTGCCTTTAGACGATGTGTGAAGGTGCTGACTGTGCAGAGGTCATCTTCACCCTCTGGTGCAGACTTGAGGATTAAAACCAATGTGCCCAGGGTGGGTTGGAAATATGGAAGGAAGCTGGGTCCTTAGTAGGTCACTGAACCTCAGAGTTATTAAGGAGGAAAATTGGGATTTCTAGATCTGAATTTCTTCCCTTGCAAACAAACAGTTCCCAAGTTTCAAACTGAATGTATGGGAGTGGTAGACAGAGCCAAACCCGCAAATGCCCTACCTCCAGACTTCCTCTAAGAGATTGTGAGTTTAGTCCACTTTTATTTGTTTGTGGCTACAACAACCTAAAAGACACAGCAAGTATGTTCAAATAAATTTATTTTATGTTTCTGCTTACTATTTAAAACTCTGATATGGAGGAAGGGGAGAAGCTTGGGAACCTTGGCCTTGAGTTTCCCCTAAAAATGAGCTCTTAAATACTCTAATAAAGTGTTTATTCAGATAGCCCAAGTCATGGAAATATCAAAATTAACTTATGATGCCATATTTTTAAGTCAGATTTTGATAGGATATAAGTTTAAAAAGCACACAGCAATTTAAAAGTAGAGATGGAGGCTTAGAAACTTCTGTGTTGCTGCTAGGAATTAGAATTAAAATATTTTCCAAGGCTTATTCTCAAAGCACATAACTGAGAGCTGACTTTGAGTGTTGGCAATAAAGGGAAACTTATCTCCTATTACATTACACTGGACATAACTTTCTTATTAAGTAGGAGAATTGGAATTTCTGAATATCTTCCTTTGCAGCAAAACAGCTCCCAAGTTTCAAATTGAATCAGAAGACTAACAAGCAGAGGAATGAGGATTGAACTTTAAAAATATGGTGTGTTTTGAAATCTATGAAAGAAGCAGTTATAGAACTGGAAGAGAAAAAGACAACTGGTGATTTGCCCTGTTCTTGCTCCAGCTCCTGGTATTTTGCATTCCCAGACTGTGTTGTTTGGAAGTAAAGCTTCATTGTTTTTTGGTCAGGAGATTGCACCTTTGTGACTTGCAAACAACAAGGTGATGACAGCACTGGTTCCAGGAAGACCTCATAACAACCCTTCTTTGTGTTGGGTGAGGAAGCTCTGGCTCCTAAATGGATGACATCAGCAGGCTTCCCACCCACTCCACTGGGTCCCTCAACTCACAGAGATTCATTGTTCATGACTTAAACTCTGAACAGCTGCTGGCTTTTGTTGTTTTTTTTTTTTTTTACTGTGACCAGATATCAAATGGTTTGTCCTATTATCAGGCCATGGACCAGACTACCTGCCCTGGAGTCTAATTAGAAAAGTTAGATCACTATACCCTGGCACAGTGCGTCTCAACATCTAAACCCACTTGGAGGTCTCTCCTACTCCATTCATTGGCTTGGATCTCTCTGTAGTGGTATCCTGTCTTCTTTGCCCATAAGCAACTTTTCCACGTGTCTTTTTTTAAAATATATTTTAGTTGTAGTTGAAACATATCTTTATTTTATTTATTTATTTTTATATGGTGCTGAGGATTGAACCCAGGGCCTTGCACGTAGTAGGCAAGTGCTTTACCAGTGAGCCACAACCCAGCCATCTCTGCGTGTCTTAGTAGAAATCTCTCTCTCTCTCTCTCTCTCTCTCTCTCTCTCTCTCTCTCTCTCCCCACACACACACACACATACACAAGGATTGAACTCAGGGGCACTTAATCACTGAGCCACATCTCCAGCTCTTTTTCTTTTTTGTATTTGAATTAGAGACAGGGTCTCATTGAGTTGCTAAGTTACTGAGGCTGCCTTTGAACCTGCAATCCTCCTGTCTCAGCCTCCTAAGCCACTTGAATTATAGCCATGCACCAATGCACCTGACCAGGAATACTGTCTCTTTGGGGATCCTGCAGAGAAGGGGCTTAATCAATACTAAAATTAGACAAAGAAGCCATAATTCTAACTCCCTATGAAAAGCTACCTGAATCAGAATTTCAAGTGAATTGAATGACCATCATCACAGTAAATTTTATACATTTCAAATTCATACTCTATGCATTAAAAATGTATAAAGTAATGTATTCAAGGAATTGAATATAACTTGTCTTGGAAAAGTCACTGAATGGAAGAAGGCAGGTTGGGGTTCATCTTTGGATATCAAAGATGAGCAAAAGGTATGATCAAAGCCCACAGGGCAGCTTGCTTTCCACAGGTGATGGGACAGGTAGTGGATTAAATAAATGGATTCACCATTTATTCTGACACTGTGTCTTGGATGTTGAGGGCAGAGAAAGTGCTAGAATCTCTGGTATCTTTCATGGTACTTAATACAGGTATCACCACCATGCCTGTACCACAGAGGTGCTCTGTGGATATTTGTGGACCTTTTTTGACAGATAACTTTTACCTGGATGGAATGTTGATCCAGATTAATACATTTGCAACTATTTTCTTCGTCCATAGTTTAAAAGCCTATCTGAAATGATATAAAGATTTTTTGTTAAAAAGGTATTTTTTTAGGAAGGTATATCTTTGATTTCCCTGATTTTTGAAAATCCCTGATTATGCAGAAAGAATAGGAGAATAAAATTTAGGAGAGGACAGACAGTCCTTGGGTGTAAGGAGATTGGCTTGTTATATATAATAACATATATTTATTTGGCTCTCTGGCTTTACCCGAGCCTTTTTACAACTACCAGGTATATTACAGACATGTTTTTCTATGAGGTAGTCAAACTGTAAACAGAGTGAATCCACACTAATAACCATGTGTTTAAAAAGAAAGAAAATGGAAGAGAAGCACCACAATCATTTCCCAATTGAAATGTCCTCAGTCTTCATCTTGGGAAGCACAGGGCCAAGGTATGAGGGCAGATTTGGGGTTATGCACTGTCATCTGGCATTTCCTCTGCTTCCCATCCCCCCTCATATGGACTGTTTAGGTCTGCCTATACAGAGAACCATGGTGCTCTGAAAGGATTCACTGCGCCCCAAGCACAATTCCTATGACACTACTGCAGTGTTTTGTACACAGAATGGGAGGTGCTTAGAAAATGCTTGTGGGGTAAATAAAGCATGTTTTGTTTTAGCAATATTTATGATCAGTCTAACTTCTTCATGTTTATATGTTTCTTGGGTCAAGAATTCCATCTTACATCCCCAAGTACTTCCTAGTATACAAATGTATGAATCCATAAGTGTTTGTGACTGAGTAGGCAAAGGGCCACATTCCTGCCTGCCACAAGGGGCCTGTGCTATTGAACTCCATGCCTGTGTCACCAATCTTGCTCACTTGGCAATGGAAATGGTCTCCCATTTCCTTTCTAGATCTCACAGATTCATGGTAAGAGTTGGAAAAGGACCTGAGAGATTATTCAGCCTAAACCTTTTATTTTATAAATGACAAAATTAGCAAGATGGAATGACTTACTAGTCTTTGGCCAAGCCAAGGAAGAATTTGAGTCTCCTTGAAAGTAATTTTTTCTTCTTGAAGTATTTTTAAATTTTATCTAAAATATCTTCATTTCACCGCTATATATATGTCCTCAAATAGTTGCTATAATCGGTTACTTCTCAAGAAAACTCTACAAGCTTTTAGCTAGTTATTCCCTATATGACACATTTCAGAATATTAAATAAGAAGTTCTCACCAAGTCACCAAGGTAGAATATATATGACAAGCCTAAAAGAGGTGTCACAGAAAGATAAGACATTTTCAAAGGGGTTATCCAAAAAATGGTAACATGACTCAAATCTTCCCTGCCTACCTTCAAGGTATAAAGGTGTTGGCTCTCTGAGGGGGCTAGACAAATGGCACCTCTCTTCCTCTTCCAGATTCTGCACAAATGGAAAAACTCAATGAAGTGAAGTAGATGGAACAAAATCTTGCCTTCGTTATTTAGAGAGGCCACGCTGAAGGGTGGGCTTAGCATAGCAGCAAAAGGGATATTAGCCTAAGCCCAGGTTTAGGTCCACTGAGCTCCCAAGCAGGACAGATGCAGCCTGAGGAGTAAGAGCCAGGCCAGTGGTGTTGGGAGTGACGGGCTGGGGGAAGCCTGGAGTATTGGGGTTGTGCAGTTCTCTCTGTCACTGTCAAGGCTGGGAAGAGCCATTCTACACACACACACACACACACACACACACACACACACACACACACACAAATCAGAGGGAGAAGATGGGAGGGGAAACTTGTGAGGAGGTTTTCTCTGGGAGAAGACAGGCTGAAGAGTACCCCCACCCCAAAGTGGTTTTCTCATGCAAAGGACTTCCTCCAGAACTATTCCCTGCCACTTGGAGAATGTTTAGGGCACTGAAGATTGGTGTTTGGCTCCTGCCTGGAGAAGAGAGTTTCTCTCCTGGAAAATTCTCAACTAACAGCTAAAGGAGAGGTGACTGAACTGGATGGGCCAGGGCTGGTTGTAGAGAGATAAAGGGAGGGAAGGGGTTAGGGTGGGGGGTAGGTGAAACTTAGCTCCTATCCAAAAGAGCCACCTAGAGGGATGCTAGGCTTCAGCAAGGGGAAGCTACAATTTTGCTACAGAACTGAGGGAATTTTAGCTGATCAAGAGAGGGTCAGGTGAGAGGCCTCCAGAAATGCAGCTATGGAGTGGAAGTGTTTCTAAAGAACCAATGAAATTATGCCACACAAGGAAATGTCAGCTTTAAATATTGTACCTGGCCCAGAAATAGAGAAGTCACCTTACGAGAGAAACCAGTTAGTTAAGCACTGTTCTCCCCTCTTTCCTCTTCTTCCACCTTTGAGCCTGGAACAAACCACAGTGAGTAAAATGGGGCAGGGAGTTGGAAGCAGAAGGAGGAGGCAAAGAAGAAATGGCTTCGTGGCTGCAGAAAGCCCAGATGAGCAAAGAAGTTTCAACTTTAAATCTATTTCTAAAAAGTAATTATTACAGCTGGGCACGGTGACGCATGCTAATAATCCCAGTGATTTGGGGGCAGGAGGATTCCAAGTTCAAAGCCAGACTCAAAATTCAGCAAGGTGGCTCAGTGGTTCAGAGCCCCAGGTTCAATCGCCATTACTAAAACAAAGTAGAGAATTATTGCACAAGACTGGATACTTCTTCAGTAAGACTATTGGAAACATAAAGTGAGTGTGGGATTTTTTTAATTACCAAAGAATGATAAAAAATAAGTCATAGGATGTTGGAGGTTTTCACTCAGGGGCAAGGAAAGAACTTTACTGAATAACTTGAAAGGAAAGAGTGGGACTTAAAGCCAAAGTTCTTTCCTCATTTGAATGTTTTTATCTTCATCTTCCAAATGAAGAGCCTTATTGACTTCATTTTGTTTTTTATTTCTTTAAGTCATCAACATATCTTCTGGTATCTCTATTAAGCATTTGGGATATTAAGAACACTGGACATGCCAGACTCTGTCTCAAAATCAAAAAATAAAAAAGAGGGCTGGGATGTGGCTCAGCGGTAGAGCACTTGCCTAGTACGTTGAGGCCCTGGGTTCTATCCTCAGCACCACATAAAAATAAATAAAATAAAGGTATTGTTTCCAACTACAATGAAATATATATATATATATATATATATTTAAAAACAAACAAACAAATAAATAAAAAAGAGCCAGGTATGTGGCTCAGCAGGTGAGTGCCCCTGAGTTCAATCAGTCCCTTGTACCACAACATACAAACAAACAAACAACAAAACACTGGACCCTCCAAGCAATCAGGACCGGAATCCCCAGGTGGTACTTGCTACCTTCTCCCCAGGTGGCATGTTGCTTGTGCAGCAACTCCACAGCTGTTCCTCCAGCAAGTTATGAGTTCAAGAGGGAAAACCATAGATGGATTAAAGTCAATAATGTTTTCTTTCAACAAGGTGATCGAAGCACTCTCCCAGCACAAAAGCACAAAGCACTGCTGTTATACCTGTTGGTGGGTAAGCCAAATGAAATATGTAAAAAGGCTCTTTAATCATGCCCAAAGCCAGGCAGAGGAGGCCAACTTGAGTCCTCATCACCATCTCACAGCACATTTTTTTTTTCTTTCTCTCTTTCTTTTTGGTATTAGGTTTGAACTCAGGGTGTTCTGTCACTAAGCTATATCCCCAGTTCTTTTTATTTTTTATTTTGAGACAAGGTCTCACTTAGTTGAGGCTGGCCTCGAACTTGGGATCCTCCTGCCTCAGCTTCCTGAGTCACTGCGATTATAGATGTGCACGACCATGCCCAGCTTTACTCTTTGTTTTTGGAGTGGAATAGTTTCCCTCTGCAGGATATTAAGGATCCCAAGGCTGCTTTAAGAAGTTTCTTTATTGTATGAGATGTGATTGAAAACTGTCAATCATGGATCTGCGGTCCCTGCTCCTCAGCTTAAAGACTGTTCTGATTACGGTAATTACCTTTTTATGAATATCCTACCTAGAGAGTAACAATTTTACTATGTCAGACTACACCACACAAAGATGCATCAATTTCATCTGCAATGAAAAATAGAGACTAATAACATAGTTATATTTATATGATAGTCAAACATCAAGATGCAACATAAGTACTCCAACTAAAAGAATTCTGATCATTATTTAACCTTGAGATGATTAAGGGTGAAGGCTTCTGAGCTTTCATGATTTGCTTTTTTTCATAGTTTGTGCAGTTTTGATTTGATTTTTTAAAATCCATAATTAACATTTATTAACATTTGGATTCACTCAACCCCAGTGATATGGTGGCAAAGCAAAAACAACAACAAAAGACCGATAGGCATGATTAATGGTCAAAGCAAGGGCCATTGGCCCTGACCAGGGAGCCCAAACCAGCAAGTTGTTTTGGCCAAATCGGAAGGCATCTGATGCCTCTTGCTAGATTTTCTCTTCTTTGAGTCTCCTCAAAATTGTCGAGGGGATTCAACTAGTCAAAATTGTTAGTCCATCATCCCTGGTAGATGAGATGGTTATGATACCCTTCATAATGTCAAAGGAGGGCTGGGGCAGGAGCTCAGAGGCAGAGTGCTTGCCTTGCATATGTGAAACACCAGGTTCGATCTTCAGCACCACATAAAAATAAACAAGTAAAATAAAGCCAAAGGATTTTCCTCACCCTGAATCCCTGTGGATGCCTTCCCTTTGTTACCAACCACTTCCTTGAAGTCATTTGACCTGGTTAAATTTTTTTTTAACCATCCAAAAAGTTAATCTCCTATATTTCTTCTGTAAGGCGGGATCCTTGTTGTCACCTTTTGAGAGCACCATGGGTTGAAATTGTTTACAAGAACTCATTAGAAAATGGCACAGATAGAGGCCATCCTTTGCAAGTGCTAACGTATAGTCAGTACAGAGTGCTGACTCCCACTGGCCAGATTTGAACATTGCTTTTGCTACATGATTTTTCTTTGGCAGAGAGAATGTATCATCAGTTTAGTAGTAGATAAAATTTCCTTTTATTGTGGTAAAAATATCATGACATAAAATATACTGTCTTAGCGCTTTTTTTGGGGGGAGGGGTAACTGAACTGTAGATTGAACCCAGAGGTGCTTTACTACTGAGCCATATCCCCAGACCTTTATTTTTTATTTTGAAATAGGGTCTTGCTAAGTTATTGAGGCTGGCCTTGAACTAGAGATTCTCCTTCCTCAGCCTCCCTAGTTGCTGAGATTACAGGCATGTGCCAGCTTGTCTTAACCCTTTTTAAGTGTGCAGTATGTATATTCACATAAACTTAGTTTCCAAGCTGTTTCATCTTGCAAAATTGAAACTCCATTTCCTTTAAATAAATATCTTCTCTTCCCTTACCCTTAGAAGCCAGCAGCTACCATTCAACTTCCTGTATCTATGAATTTGATTTTTAAAAAATATCTCATAAAAGTGGAATCATGCAATATTTCTCTCTCTCCCCACACCCCTCTCTTTTGGATTGATTTATTTTAGTTAGCATAATATCCTCAAAGCTTCTCTGATAGATAATTTTAAAGGAAGGTATTTTAGAGACAAATAGCATCCTGATAAGCAGCACACCCGAGGTAGTGCTAACTACTTTTTTGGTGATTTCATCTTTATGTTATTTCATATATTGTTTCATAAGAATATACTATTTTAAATGTCTGGTGCAAGAGCAGAACATGTAGAACAGTGGTCCTGGAGCCTGAATGTGCATCATAATGACCTTGAAGTTTGTTAAAAACACAATTTCCTTGGGTTCTGAGGATTTCTATATTGAAGAGTCTGAGTTGAGCCCAGATATTGCTGGGGATTCTGGTGCAGGTGGTTCTTCACTTTTGTTGTGGGAAATACCTCTATTCGAAGCCAGAGGTGAGGGCGACCTCCAAGTGTGGCACAGTAAGGCTCCACCCGCTTTCCAGGAGCTTTATTTTCTGTGGATCCTCATGAGGTATTATTTTAAATGCACCACTGGGTGTATTCTGCCTAGTTCTAGAGGTCTTCGGGTACTTGCCTCAGCACCCAATCTCTGCAGGAAAAAAAGACATCAGCTCCTGGGACCTGAGCAAGATGTAGCACTGAACTTCTGAGTCTTCAACTGAGCTCATCCCACATCTTCTTAACATTTGTCAAACTAATGAGGAAAATAAGGGTAAAAATATAATGAAATGAGCATGACTGAAACGGTCAGAGAGTGGTTTAATCCTGGCCTCCTTTTACCCAACATAAAAGTTGTGAGATCTTGATTGACCAACCCCCACATCTCAGTGTCATTAATCCTGCATCTTTATCATGGAGGATTGGTTTCTGCCTCCTGCAGAGGGCTGCGGTGGGGTACAAATGAGGTAATGTATGGAAAAATACTTTGAAATTGTGGAGGCACTTATTTCAATTTTGTTGAATATGAATATGACTGTCTTTTTGCTCTAACCTCATTTCCCCTGTGAATAAGTGCTAAGTTGTTTGACTGCGGTGCACAAGGTCTACTTCGGGCTTTTACAAGAAAAAAGAAAATCCTATTATTTGGTATTTTTAAAAGCCACATGGCTTTTCAAACTCTATGGAGAATAAGAAAAGAAATTCATTACTACAACTTTATGATATGAATGGTAGAAATACCCAACAAATAATGAGCTGTACAAAGGATGGGAGATACACCAGAGAGCAAATTAACTATTCATGGTGCAGTTTGACTCTTCCATGGGGACTTTTAGAAACCTGCAACTGTTCAGTGAAATGGCATTTGAATTTTAGCAGCTCCTTTGATATCATCTTAAAAAGTAGCAAGTATCTGATAAGATGAGCTGAAAAGCATGCGTATAAAATGCCACTTTTAAAGCCTTAAGTTAGGTTTATAACCACCCACTAAATTGTAAAGAACTAAAGATTTAGATTGCATTTAAGAAGCAATGTGCCTCAGGTGACAATAACTGGTGTATGACTAGAGCCAGTCCATGGTCCAGTGAGGAAAATAAGGAGTTTTCCAGGAGGCATCTGTATTTATCCAGTTGAGCCTGCTGTCCTTGACCTCAGATTAGGTCTTCCCTTACCCTGGTTTATTAAAATGTTCTTGCTTTTTATGAAATGTCAATATTTTGGAATTTGAATTCTAGATCCACTCAAGGCAAGTGGCTTGAGGCAAATCTCTAATCCATGCAGGTTTTGATTTCTCTATGTGTAAAGATAGAAATATTAGCAGTAATATTTGCAAAACCATAGCTCAAATTATAGTACATACTAGATAATAATTAGTGGTGGCTATATGAAACATAAAAGACAGTAGGTAAGTTTGTAATTTAGGCAAATAAATTAGGTAGAGTGTTATGAAAGTATAAAATTATTGTTTTCATTTCTAGGTTACATATTTTTCCTTTTTTCCCCCTATAGTCCCATTTGGGACCTATCCTTACCTTTGCTCTAAAAGCAAATTGCTAAGGAGCCAGTGAATGGGACATCTCCCTTCTCATGTGAACGACCAACCAAATAGCCCTATGTTGGTGATGAGGAACATTCTAGAATCAGTGGTAGAATGGTGTTGTGCCTACCTGCGGAAATTTTGGTTGGATCTAGAATTTCAACTTCCAGCCTTGGATCTAGGACTAGGTCTTAGACCTTTCTAGAATATAATACATATCTTTACCAATGTTTTAAAAATCATAGTTTTTCAACCAGTATTTATTGATTGTTTGAATGAGTAAATGTTCAATAGCTCCATAAATTATTTGGGTCTTCCTAACCATGTGCTTCTATGTGGTCCATGAACTATCTGAAATACATAGCATGTTTTCATTAAAAAAAATGTTGGTGCATTATAATTATATACAATAGCAGGATTCTTTGTTCTACATTTGTATATGCATACAATATAATGTTATAATTTAACTAATAAAATAGATAGCATTTTTGGTGAGTGATGTTCAACTTATTAAAAAGAAAACAGGAAAAGGGTGGGAGCCCCTCATGATTAAATATACATATGCTAAGTCCATGATGGATAATCCAGGTATTCTGGCAGGTGTCTTCCTGGGTCAAAATTGAAGGTAAATTTGAGCTTGATGTCTAATATCATCCAGACTTGTTTCCCAGATACCTGAAAGGTCACACATATTTTCCTAGCTGGGTCACATTATGGGACTTTGGTTCTAATACAATATGGACAGCCCATTTACCAAATCATTTTAGAATATTTGCAGGCCACTCTGGGAGTACAAAGGAAGCAAATACTTTTGCCATCTCCTTTTTCTCCTCATGCCCTCATGTCACTCATAGGAAGCTGGTGGCTTAAGAACGCTTTTAAGACATTCACTTTTCAAGAAGCTGAAGAAGACAATCATGCAAGGAGACACTAGGTTTTGTGAGGCCCAAAGCTAGAGAGAATTTAAGATTCCCTATTTCAGAAGTATTAATGAAAGCTCACAACCAAAAAAAAAAAAAAGATATTAAAGACCCTAATTAGGACTCCCTTTGCAGGTGAAGTCCCAAAGCTTAACCTTAATTAGCTTGTTAAAGACACACCTCTGTAATAAAGGAAGCACCATTTTAAGCCAAAGGGATTTGTGTTGTAATATCGATTAAAGGAACATTTCTAAATACTTACAGGAAGAGCATATGCTATAAGTAGCTCCAGAGACAGGCACTAAATGCCAAGTGTTGCAAGAGAAGGAAGGGAGGATGTCAGGTTGCCAGGGGAGGAACCACTTTAAACTGACTTGACATTTGTGTGTCTAGGAAGCCTCTGTTGAATAGGAATCTTTAGGGAACTTGGAATCCTTGAATTTACTTTTCATCAAAACCAAAAAAGACACCTGGCCAAATTTTTCCTATCAAAAAATTTAAAAAATATTTTTTAATTATAGATGGACACAATATCTTTATATTGTTTATTTATTTTTATGTGGTGCTGAGGATCGAACCCAGTTCCTCACATGTACGAAGCAAGTGCTCTACCAACGAACCATAACCCCAGCCCTCCTATCAAATTTTTAAAAGAAATCAATGTAATTCAGCCATTGAGAAAACAGGTAAAAGGAAAAGCAATTAAGTTACTTAAAGAAGGGGGAAGATAAAGTGTAGGCTTCCCTCCTTGGTAGAAAGCCCTCTGCTGGTTGGGTGGGTGAAGCTGTACCCATGCATGGTAAAATAGGTTCTGGGTTTCCTAACTGCCACTCAGAGATCACTTGGCATGTACAGATTTGCTACACATGCCACTTTGCCACAAAGCTGGCACATTGTAAGTGCTTACTGAAAGTGCACTGAAGGGATGAACGAACCAAATAAGTGAGTCCACTTTGAACAAACAAGGCCAACTCTGAAATAAAGTTTTACAAAAGAGTCTGTAATTAAGTGTTGTCAGACTTCTTTGCATTGGGAATTCCTTCCTATGTTTTAGGTGTGATGGCAAAAGGATTAGGAAATACAATGGGGTCAATTTTCACTCCTTGCCTAACTTATGCTAAATATTTTGACTGATGTTTGTATATGTAAGTGTTTTAAACACTTTGCAACTGAGAAAATGAACCCCAAAAGCTTAAATAACTTGTTTGTGTCTTCTCAGGGAACAAGTGTCAAGAGCCAGGATTTGGATCCTGGTTTGGGTGTGCAGGGCACACTCTCTGACTCTCTGGCCTCTCCTTTAGCCTCTTCTTGACAGCAAATGTGAAAGATGTGAAATAGTGACTAAGGGGAGGGAGGATAGTAAAGAAGGGAGCGTGGGGTAGTCATACTGCCTATTCATGTGCAGGGTGTGTTTTGTGACATTAAAATGCCCATTTGTGCCAGGCACAGTGGCGCATGTCTGAAATTCCAGTGGCTTGGAAGATTGAGGCAGGAGGACTGCAAGTTCAAAGCCAGCCTCAGCAATTTATCAAGGCCCTAAGCAACTCAGTGAGACCCTGTAAAATTAAAAAAAAAAAAAAAAAAAAAAAAAAAAAAAAAAGGCTGGTGATGTGGCTCAGTGATTAAGTGCTCCTGGGCTTAATCCCTGGTACCCCCACCCCCCAAAATAAATAAATAAATAAAAACATATTTGTAAGGTGGCAGGACAGGTCTGGATGACCTCTAGTGGGGTGACCAAAAGACCCAGCTTGCCAGGGCAGCTGCCATATATACCTACTGCACCTCAGCAAATGTTCCTAGCAACTGTTCCACTCCAAAGTGTCATACTGTGGACCATGAGTTCTGTAGCCACCCTATCTTTACGGTTCTTTCTGGCTCTTAATTTCTGTGACTTCAGATTGAACCTAATAAGAACTCTTTTTAAAAAAATATTATTTTAGTTGTTGATGGACCTTTATTTTATTTATATGTGATACTGCCTCACACATGCTAGGCTAATGCTCTACCAACCTCAGCCCCTAATAATATCTCTGACTGAAGAAACAGTGTTTTCATTTTCTAGGCCTGTGAAGGATAGGGACTGACAGTACCTCACCTAGAGGTTGCTTTGCATTTCTGATACAGGCTGTTCATCTGTTAGTACTCCTCTCCTTTAAAAGTACACTAGTAAATTCCCTTCTAACAGATTTGGTTCCAGTTAATCTGGAATTGGTACATATTTGTTTCCTTCTTCCTATCAGCAGTGGCTACCACTTACTGAGGAACAAGGGCATCATCTTGTTTATCGCACATATTGATGCTATTAGTTCTTCATTTTATAGATATGGAGAAATGACTTGCAAGAAAGAGATGGAGTCAGCAAATGCACCTAACCATTGTGCCATATTGAGATATGTGTATACAGTATACACATACACAGCAGATAATTTAAAAATCATCAGGCTTCCTAAATTCCCAGGGGCTTTTCCTAGATCAGTCAGTGTCCATGTTAGCCTTTGTAATTTCACCTTTCTTTGCTTCCACTATTCATTCTACAGACTGAGGCAGGTTCTCCAGAAAAATAAACAAGAAGGGATAAGCAAGGAGGTTCAATGAGTGCATTGAGTGTTTCACCCACTTTTGTGGACCTTATTCTCCTTTTTGAGTTTGTCTTTCTTTACCACAGTATAAGACAAAAAAACAGGCACTTGCTTTTTTGTATATTTACATAGACGATACTTAAAGAAAAACCACCAGTCGACATGTATCATTCTGCTTTTATTTATTGTCTGGCTAACTTACAAAGACGCAGATGTCTAGGGTAGATTCTACCCTACCATTTAAACTATCCTGATGACATAGATACCAAAATGTGTCTATTACACAGTGCAATGGTATGAAAAAAATATTTTTCTTCCTCTACAGTCGGAAAAATTAATTTCATACCAAAAATTTTTGGGCATTTGAACAACCATCCCATTTCTGCTACTAAAATAACAAACGGGTATTACAAGTTAAAATATAAAGGCCTAAGACTTTTTACAAATATGCAAATTACCTGCTACTTAGACATAAAACGCTGATTTCTTTTAAATCACAAAGTAAGGCACCATTGGATTAAACATTTTTCTCAGCTCTTACTAAATAAAATGCATAGTGAAATAAATACCAAACACTGAATTTTAATACTGTAATACATTTCAGTATAAAATGATATGTGAATGTTAAAATACTGTATTGCATCTTGAATACATTTATCTGGAAATTTTATGGAAAGAACATACATGTAAGTTTTGATTTCAGGGAAGAAAATACTCATTTTTGTGATTTGCCAGAGTTTGAAGATTTTAGCATAGAACTTATTCAAAGTTTTGGATACAATTAGGTTGATAATTTTTCAAAGTCAGCATGTAGGTGTATTAATGAAATATTGCCTTAAAAATACAGTCTAAAACATCTCTATTCTGGATGAATGGCAATTTTGAGCTGTGACCCTGTTTCAAACTTTAGAAAGGTACCTGCAAGTTGAGATACACAAGGGATTATTCAATTCCTGCTATCCCTTACAAAACTCAGACCTACCTTTTTGGAGGTCAGAATTTTCTCCACATTTGCTAGGAAGCCCAAACTCCATTTTTTGTGCGGCGGGCCACTGGGCTCTATTATGGGATGTTTTTCACTATTGCCAACAGATCAAAAATCCAAAATAAAATGATGCTGCTAAATTACCAAAACCTCAGTGATTTTAAATCACCAAGCTTGTTACACCTTTATATACCTTGGTTCTCTTTGGGGAAAGAGCCTAAGAGGCTATGTGGAAGGTGACAGATGAATGGCAGAAAAGAGGGAGAAAACAAGTTCTCTAATGTACTAAACCCGGGACTTTGGCAAGGAAAGTTATAAAAATACAATATATTCAATCAGTAAATTCATAATTTATTAGACATTCCATTTATTAGAACTCTAAGTTCTGCTTTTATATAAATGAAACAGTTATTTATTCTATAAATAGGAATGCATCTTTCAAATTTTTCTTTGGATTGATTTCTTGTTAGCATCTCCCAGTAATACATGAATAATACACTGAACCCATGATACAAAGTTAAGGTAGATAGGTATATACATATGTGGTCATATGCTTTTAAAAAATAAGAAATGGTAATTTTAAACATAACCATATAAAACATCAACATGGAAATATTTTTTCCAACTCTATAGCTATATTTAAGAGTCCCAGTAAAATTTTGTAAACAAAATCATATTTAAAAAAGGCAAAGGCTGGCTCTTCCTTGTGGTCCTTTAGTGGAGCTTTATTTGCATAGATCTAAAAAAAATGATTCTCCTGGAGAGTTCAAAACAAATTCCCTCCCAATTTCTACTAACAAGCTCCCTAATTCACTCAACCCCATCAGCATCAGAGTTAGATTTGTAGAGTTTTGCCCATCAACTCAAATCTATTCCCTTCTTCCATGATTCTGATTTGAGCCCTTTCCCTCATTTTCTTCCCCTACTACCTAGCCTTCTTAGCTTCTCCAGGCCTTGAGGAGTTTGTTCAGTGGGAGAAAAACAAAGGCCACTTCAAAACTCCAAGACAGGCCTCCAACTGACAATTGAACACACAAGCCAGCTGGTTTTGAGTTAGGAAGGCCTGACATGCTTTCGGTTTCTTTCCAATGGCTTGATTCCACATGACTGTAAACCATTATTAGATTGATTTCTGACCTTGGTACTGTGAAGCAATACTTCAACACAGATAGCAAGGGAAGGGAAAAAATAAATGACAAAAATCAAACGTCAAGCTGCCTGCCAAACAAGGTTTTGGGTCCTAATTTTATTGCCTCTTGAATTGCTAAAGCTCAATCTTGATTTTAAAATAAGAGATTTTGGTACGAATGTCCCTCTTCCAGAACTGTGCTGAACACTAGGGTAGCTACCATTACATGTGGTTCCTGAGCACTCTATATGTGAATAATTCCAATGGAGATGTGCTCTAAGAGTAGGATACACACTTTTGTTTGAAGATTTAGTACCAAAAAAGAATGCAAAATGTCTCCTTAGTAATTTTTATATAGGTTGTTGGTTGAAATGATATTTTGGGTGTGTAAGGTTAAATAAAATATACTATCATTTCACCTGTTTCACTATCTTTAAAAAATGTGGCTACTAGAAATTTTACAATTATATATGGAGCTCACATTATGTTTCTGCTGGACAACTCTGTCCTGGAGCCTACCTTGGTCTGCCAAGGATTGGATATCCTTGTAACTGCAGAAGCTTCATGTGAGCCATGCTCAGCAATTTGCTTAGGCAGTCTGTGGTTCATGGAAACAGACAGGAGGCCAAGCGTGCGAAAAACGCACAGACGAAAACAGCTCTTAGGGACTTTAATAATTATAGCCTGTAGCAAATAAGCAGTGAATATTTGAGTTTGTTTGGTTGAAAGCTGGGATACAATTTGTCTCTGCCTACTTTCCACAAAAGCCTATTGATCCCAGCAGCCAACACTGGCAGGCTGTAGCTGAAGCAAGCAATAGCTTTGACAATATACACAACAGAAGCTAGGTGCTTCTCTTTACTGGATTCCCCCCACCCCCAACACACACATACATGCACACACACATTCCCACCTCACCCTCCCTTCTTCCTGCTTGCCCTAAGTGAAGGGGACAGGGAAGTGGGGAGGAGGGTGTGTAATTCTCCGACAGCAACATCAGAAGCAGCTCTGGAGCTTGAGTAGAGAAGAGCAGGTCAAGATCACCTTGGGATCGGAGGAAGGGGTGGGGCACCCCTTTCTCTTCGGTTGGATCCACCTTCATGAAAAAAATCAGACAAAATATAATTTTGGTTAGAAAGCTTATGTTCTTAGTGTGGGAATTCTGGAATGGTGCCCACTACCTCACCCCTTATGATCAAGGCTGAAAGCTAATTGGCATGTGCAGGTGAGAAAGGAAAAGTGTGGAATGATCTGAATAAACACTAAAGATGACCCCACTGACTACAGAGTCCCCACACAGAGTTAAGTAAAAACAAATACTTTTCTTCTTAGCACACAGTTTGTGTTAATTATTGATTTATAAAACATGGATGAACAAAAACAAAACATTCACCCATCTTGCACCACTGAGATAACCAATAAAATTTTGTGTATATTTTCCATTTAGATTCAGTTCCCTTTTTTCTTACAAAAGTTTGAACTTCTTCCAGTCAATATTCTTTCAAATGTAATCGTTAATGACACACTGCATTCTATTATATAGAACTCTATTGTATTTTTCTGATCTAATCAATCTGCTTTTTTGGGGTGGGGTAAGGTTAAAATGATTGTGAAGTCATATTTCACTGTAGGTTTTTTTTTTAAAATGGTATTGGGGTCAAACCCAAGGGCTCTGTACCACTGAACTATACCACTGAACCCTTTCCACTTTTTATTTTGAGACAAGATATCTCTAAGCTCTGCAGGCTGTCCTCAAACTTGTGATTCTCCTGCCTCAGCCTCTTGAGTCCCTGGGATTGTAAGTGTGTGCCACTGCACCTGGCTCACTGGAGTTTGATTTGGCTTTCCCTAATGACTAGCAATGTTGAGCATCTTTTCATGTGCTTATTGACCATCTGTATATCTTCAGAGAAAAGCCTATCAAGTATTCAATCTATTTTTTGATTTTTTTTATTGTTGAGTTGTAGAAATTCTTTATTTAATCAGAACATTAGTTCCTTAATAGATATATGATTTCCAAATATTTTCTCCTATTCTATGGACTGCCTTTTCACTCTCTTGATGTGTTCTTTTTAAAAGCTATGCACATCTGTGGGCTACAAACTGTAACTGCCGTTAAAACCCAGTCACATTGGAGAGTCATTTATCCCACACTCATACTTTGAGGATCTAGCAGGTGTGAGGTATGAAGTCAGGTGTTCAGAGGCTGTGGCCAGGTCTGCTGGAGGAACATGTTGGTTAGGTAGTCGTGTTCACCATGGCTCTGAGATTCAGTGGGCTGGCTCTGCTGGGTTCCTCAGCAGGTGTCTCGACACTGACCCTACAGACTTAGGGACTTCTGAGACAGAACCAAATATCTGAGCAAGGAGAGGAATTAGAGGAAAATATCAGCTGTCTACTCCTTTGTGTCTTCCTTTTACCATCTTTTCTTGAGCAAATGTCTGAGCAAAGGCTTATCTGGATGGAAACCAGCCACCTGCCGTGGAGCCTTGACCATCAGCTGACACACCACAAATGGTTAGCAAAATGAGGGCTGGCCTTATTCAACACTGCTGAGAGTGTACTCTGTGCTGCTTGGGATGGTCTTGGTGCCTACCGGGCTTTGGATATGGAGGCTAGGGCAGCTACAGAAGCAGAAGAAAACGTGGCGCTCAATAGTAATGTATTTATTTTTGTTAGATGATCTGTTATTATTATAAAATGTTAAGCATGACTAAGACTAGAAATATTTAAAGCAAATCTACAAAAAAACAAAAACAAAAACAAACAAACAAAACCCCCAAACAACCCACTTCAGCAGGCAGTGGAAATTAACTTATTTAAAAATATTTTAAAATGTCTACTATATTTCAGGTTCTGTGGAATATGCAGTAGTGAGCAGGATTAGCATCATTCCCATCCTCAAGTTGCTTACTTGAGTTTTGAAGAAAGAGTAGGGAGGGAAATCTAGAAGCTATGGGTTCTATCATTGATTAAAAAATATGAATAATATTTAAATTAGATTAAGAATGTTTATAACAAGTCAGAAAAAGTATTTAGAGTTTATATAAGCAACTCTTTAAAGTGAATTCATTTGTTAATGTGCAAGAGGGAAGAAAGACTGGCCGTACTCCTATCAGACAGAAACCCCTCTTTAAATGAACACATACACAGAAAGATAACTGTTCCATGTAAAGGCTTAATTTTCATCAAAATATTGAACTGCTAACTTGTATATATTAACTTTGTTAAAGTTATATAACTTTTTATTAAGTGTTGTCTAGGAATGTGGCATTCCATCTAAATAAATTTTTCAAGGAATTAGTTTTTCTTTCAAGCAGCAATGTTCTCTTTATTTCTGGCATTTTTTCATGGAGATTTGCCCAAATATTTCCTAACACTTTGAATTCTTCAACAGAGGCACAAAGCATAATTTGACTCATTTAATTTAACCCAATAGAAATGTACTCAGTAGAAACTCTTGAGTTCCTAGCTCCTCCTCTGACCTGAGGCGGCCACCCATCTCCCCGACTCAGTGATTTTGCTTCTAACTGCCCTTAACTTCAAGGCTATCAGCTGCTCTAAGAGTGGAACCAACAACTAAAAATTAAGAACTGGTGTGTTAAGAAAGAATCAGTGGCTCTGAGGGGGTGTAAGGTGCTCTGCCAGGGGGTAGGGACAAGGCTGAGGCTGTGGAGACTGTTATTTGACTTGCTCGATTTGGTTTTGAGGTGAAGTCTGCTATAAGTCTGAACCTCATAGGTGACATTTGTATGTCTCATGCTAATTCATTCATTCTTTCTTTCTCCCCTCCTCTCTCTCCCTCCCTCCTTCTCCCTCCCTCTCCCTCTCTCTCTCAATTTGTGGTGCCAGGGATTGAACCCAGGGCCATGCACATGCCAGGCAAGTTCTCTCCCACTGAACTACATGCCCAGCTCCCACACTAATTCTCTCTTAGTCCTGTCACAATATTTATTGTTGTGAAATTCCAATGTGTCTATTTTCCCTTCGTGTTCACATTTCTTGGATAGGGGGAAAGTGCTTTATTTTTTATAGTGTATTATTAGCAAACAAACAGGAACGATCTAAATGTCCAATAATGCTCAACTATTGTATGCTAACCTGAACACCATGGAATAAAAGCCACGTGATAAAATGGGGATGGATGTTATGGAAAATCCTATCACCAAAAAAACCTGTATAACTATATAAAAAATCAGAAGTATATGAAGAAGAATGGGAAGAGAACCTAGTAAAACTGAAATATCTGTCCTATGGAGAGATTATGGATATATTTAAGATTTTTAGATGCTCCATAAAGCTATGGTTATAATACATTTAAAATATCAAGAAAGTTGACAGTGAGTTTTTGCTATAATTAGTAAGACATTTTGCCAGTCTCAAAACTTGTTGGAATAGAAAATGGCTCTCCGTTCACTTTGTCTCAGGAAGATCAAAATGGGGTAAAAATGATCAAAGAGGCCAAATAGTAGCATTTAATCCTGACAAACCAAAGGTCTCTGAGCTCCCCATGACACATAATAATAATTATCCCTCATCCCCTTTCTAAATATCTACAGCCTCCTCACTGCTCGTGCAAGGGGAGTTTACCAGGATTTAGAGAACTCGGAATCACGTTCTCCAGGTCAGAGGCCTGGACTTCCTACATAATGCCACACATAACCCGGGCTACTCAAGTATGCATTTGCCAAAAGTTGGCAGAAATACTCACTCCGGCTTTCACTTCTTGCCAATTTACTGGGATACGTTTTGGTCGTTGGTACATATGGCTCTGGAGGTGGCAATTCAGAAATCGGATGGAAGTAGAATCTGCTTTCCCACTCATCTGGGGAAGAAACAAACAGTATCTTCAGCAACAGACAATCTGCTACAGGCTTACGTAATGAAAGGCACAGACGAACCATAGAGAGAACTGCAGAAGTCAGTTCTAGTTTTATGCCTAGAAATTTACAAATGTCCTTGATTAGCACATTGATAAAACATATTGGCCTGCAAATCAGTGCTTTTTTTTTTTCCCAGTGCTGGAGAGGGAACCCCAAAAAGAATTTAACTAGGGTGTTTAGGGTGATGATGTGATGCATGCTTGTAAGCTCAGCAACTGGGAGGCTGAGGCAAGACTTCAAGTCTGAGGCCAGTCTCAGCAACTTAGTGAGATCCTATATCAAAATAAAAAATAAAAAGGGTTGGGGAAGCAGCTCAGTCATAGAGTATCCCTGAGTTCAATCTCCAGCACCAAAAACAAAACAAACAAAAAACTAGGGTGATTAGGATCCAGCCAGACCCTTTCAGGAGCTGGGGACTAAGGTATAGGACACTCTTCTTCCCACAGTGGGACCAGGAATAACAGGGACCACTCTGAGAACATGATAGACTGAAGCAGCTTAACAGCTGCAGGCCACTGGGCCTCTTACCTATAGCCAACTATTTAGAAATGTAGATGACAAGACGATAAGCCACAAAAATGTTGTGGCCCCACCTCCCTGCCCGCCCCCCTGCCAAATTCTGGAATCTCTGGAAAGTTAATCAAAATGAAACTCCAGCAAGGAACAAGTTACAGACAAATGATCTGCCTTTGTGGGAGGTGGGAGAGGAGAATTACGAGGATTACTAGTTTCAAGGTGAAGTTGTAGTGGGCCCTAAAATGCTAAGTTACATCAGTGCCCTTCAGTGTGATGACGACAGTGGATGCAAACACCACGCACCTTCACAGGAGGAATCTTGGAAGCCATTTCTAATTGAAGTTGAAGGCGGTGGTGGGGGAGGTGCCCCCGCACCAGGTCTGTCAGGAGGAAGAGGTGGCCTGGGTCCGCCCCTGGGACTATCAACTCCACTCCTGGACGGCAATTGGGGGGTGGCAGGCAGGGCCCGAGATGTGCTGCCATTTCTGTTTATTGGAGGTGGTGGTGGGAGGGGTCCTGAGGCAAAAAAAAAAAAAAAAAAAGATGATATTTAGAGTAATGCTGCCTTATATCCCATATTGCTATTATGTTCATCATCAGCATGCAACTAATGACTACCTACTGGATACATATGCTTTAACTAGGGAACATGGAGAAATGGTGGAGACTTTCCAGGACTTGAGAAATGAGCGACATATATAAACACACAAATGTGCACTAGCACACATCTGTATGGAGAGCCAGTATGTATTCAGAGCTAAATGGCTGTTTGGCTTTGAGTTAGCACCGAGGCTGGAGATGATATGGTGAAACTGAAAACAGGTGATAATTTTTTAAAAATGTTTTATAATTCTTTTAAAGAGCTATCGAATTAATCACTTTGACACCATGAAAGAATTAAAAAAGAGTAAGACAGTTATGAAGTTATAGGTCTTCAAAAGAATTGATTTCTTTAAGGACACAGTATCACTGCTAACCACACAACCATGTTGCGATCCATTTCCAGGCAGAGAGGCATCAGGAAGCCAGTCATCCTGAGAACAGTAGGATTTCCTTCTCCTTCTTCCTCTTTGAGCAGGCAGATGGCACCCAGGCACTGACAAACAGCTAATCAATGTTCCTGACTATTGGTGCCAGAGTGGGTCCTGCCCCGTAAGCCAGCTGCTGTCCCGTAGAGCTTGATTCCCTGTCTACACGGAGTGCCAGGTAGCAACTTTTCTCACAGCACTGTTGCCTGGAGTAATCAGTCAAAAAGCAAGAAGAAGAAAAAAAAAGTACTATCTAAACAGTATTTGATACTGTTTTTTAAAAATTCAAAGATATGGTATAACCAGAACATTTTAAATTCCAAGAAAAAAACCCTCAAATTCTTCTTTTTGATAAGAAATGCATCTTGCTTTTTCTCTTATTCCAAATATAGCAGCTGTTTGGGTAGTGAGTAAATTTTAAAAATATTAAACTTGAGCATTTTCCCATGTAAATCAAAGTGGCCTTAGTAATTATTCCTGATTTTTAGTAGTGTGTTTCACTTGTAAGATGATGATGTTTTATGTAAATACAGTCTTAAGGCATTATAAATACAGATATTATAGATTCAGAATCTGACTTAGGGACCTTGAATTGAACAACCTTCCCGCTGCAGATACCCCGTCAGAAAGTCTGGGCTCAAACATTTGATGGGGGTGGGAGGCACTGCACAGTGCTGGCTGCTCTCCCAAGGAGGCGTCTGTGTCTCACCTTGTAGCATTTATTGTCCCATACTGCTTGTCACTGCTAGAGTCCCCACAGCAAGAGGTGATTTACTGGGTGTCAATGCTGTGGATTTAACTTCACTGGTGATATCAGCCTCCACTTGCCACTAAATGCAAACTAGACATCCAGCATTATGGAGACAGGTACCACCTAATATAAGTAGTATGTTACCAATGTTGCAAAAATAACATAAATATGCATTAAAAAGATTGAAAATATATGTATAAAATTATCAATAATTATTTCTGCATGGTGGTGGTAGGATCATATTTTTTATTTTCTGTACACTTTCTTCTATTTCTAAATTTAATAGGTATAACTTATGTAATAAAAATAAACAATACTTTTATATGTCACTGCCTATCATATTTTGAACAAGATTTAATTTATTCATTCATCATTTGGTAGATCCATGCAAAAAGGTTTGCAGCTACTTTGCAGGAAAATTTATAGAAGTTGAATGAGAAGAAAAATGTCAGATTTTATGCATTTAACTACCTGATATCATTCATTCATTAATGAGATGCCATTACATCTAGGGACTGGATTTAATGAACTAGTAATTCTTCAATATTTGTAGCACACTCTCCATGGTGTAGTGTTTTGAAGGAGTGGTTCTCAAACTTTGCTGCACATTAAAAACTCTGGGAAACTTTCAAATATATCGATGTCCAGCCAGGCACAGTGGTGTACACCTGTAATCCCAATGACTTGGTAGGCTAAGGCAGGAGGATCGCAAGGTGGAGGCTAGCCTCAGTAATTTAGCAAGACCCTAAGCAACTTAGTGAGACCCTGTCTCAAAATAAAAAACTAAAAAGAGATAGAGAAGTGGCTCAATGGTTGAGAGCCCCTAGATTGACCCCTGAATTAAAAAAAAAAAAAAAATCTTGATGCCCAGTGTGTATCCCAGACCAATTATACAAGAAATCCCCAGGCAGGGACCCAAGTTTCTGTGGTTTTTAAAGCTCCTCATGTGATCCCAGTATATTAAGTTCCTGAGGTCACAAAGTCAAAGGTCAGTTAACTTCTCCTAAAGAAAAAAAATTCCCATTTCCTGACATGATGAGGTATAAATGAAGTTAAATTTAAAAATGCTTCCTGGCTGGGTGCAGTGGTGCATGCCTATAATCTTTGCTATTTGAAAGGCTAAGGAAGGAGGATTGCAAGTTCAAGGCCAGCTTGGGCAAATATAGAGTTTATGACTATGGAAATTTTTATAAAGAGAAGGTCTATACTTTGATTCTCCAAGGGACTTATATATCAGAGATTTTAATGAAGGACAAATAGATTTTTTAACATTTGTCTGTAAGGAGCAAGGTAGTGGCCTCAAAGCCTGGCAAAGAGAGAAACACAGACCCTCATTAGCTCTGATATAACTGCCATTCTCCTTAGAATCACGGGCCCTCCTGGAGGAGATGAGGATTGACTCCCTATTAAATTTCCCATTAGGGAGGCAGGGGAGGGAATGGCGAGTCCTCATAGATGGAAGAAGAAAGCTCCAGCCTCTTTCTTATTAACTTGCCTGTGACCATTTACTTGTTGGTTACTCTTGTCTTCTCACCTTTAAAACATGCTGAAATACTGTTCTTTCCTTAGCAGGTTATATGAGGCCATGATGACATATACACGTCAGTGTCACTTGAAAGCACTGGAGCAGCCCGAGGGTTTACTTATGCTTTTGACTGTATTCATGTACGCATCATCAGTGACATTTGGGTAGGTTTTAGGGAGACAATTCACCCATTTCTTGACATACCTGATCTGCCTGGTGGGTCCCTCACTGGAGGAGGGGGCCTCTCATTAGGCGGGGGAGGAAGAGGGCCCGACCGTCCTGGTGAAGGTAAGGGAGGTGCAGATGAAGTGAGGGACACATTCCGCTGTGGGAGCCTTGGGATTTCATCACTGCCACTGGAACCCGGAGGCAGGGGAGGTGGGCCAGGCCTGCTGGGTGGCGGTGGAGGAGGTGGGGCCTGTGAGGCGGAGGAAGGCCGCGGCGTAGAAGGCACTGGAGGCTTGTTGTTTTGAGGGGGAGGAGGTGGAACGGCTTCCCTGTGCAAGGAGGGCCTGTTGCCCATTGGAGGGGGTGGTGGAGGGGGTTTGTCATCCAGGGCCCTGCCTGGGGTTGGGGGCAGAGGAGGCCTGCCTGAGAAGGGTGAGGAGGAGCCTGAGGGGGTCTGGCGTATGGAGCTTCCTCCAAAAGCAGCACCTCTGTTTCCGGGGAAAGGGGGAGGAGTAGGCCCAGGGCTAGGCTGCCTGAGGGCTCCTGGCACTGGTGGGGACCCCCGGTTGTGAAGACTTGATTGAACGGGTCTTGGTGTATTAGGTACTGGAGGGGGAAGGGTATCAGGCTTTGAGCCCACATCAGGCCTTGGGGGAGGCATTCGGTTCCTTGGAGGCTCTGGGGGACCGGTTCTGTGGCCTGGAGAAGGCACAGGAAACCTCCCTGGGCCACTTGGGGGTGAAAAGGGTTTGGCAGATGTGGATCTTCCTCCTGGTGGCAAAATTGGTGGTCGGCTTCCTCCAGAATCTAAAGAACAGGAAAGCATATCAGTTAGGAAATCAGGAGCCTAAAGAAATCAGAAGGCTGGAGTACAGTCCCAGCTACAGGAAGCCCTTTCCCAGAATATTATGAAATATAGGTAACTGTTACTTATATAAATTGGGTTTTGTGTGGTCCTTCCTTACTGGAGGCAGAGGGATAGATCATAGCTCTCTGTTTAGCTTCTAATTCTAGGTTTTACATGCCATCTGCTTTCAAAGGGGTAATAGAGATCTCTTAGCATTAAATGTGGACAAAAGCCAAAATGAAATTGGTGAGTTCTGGTCGCACACACCTATAATCCCAGAGGCTTGGGAGTCTGAGGCAGGAGAATCACAAGTTCAAAGATAGCCTTAGCAACTTAGTGAGACTCTGTTTCCAAAAAAAAAAAAAAAAAAAAAAATATATATATATATATATATATATATATATATATATATATAGAGAGAGAGAGAGAGAGAGAGAGAGAGAGAGGAGGCAGGAGGAGGGCTGGGGATGTGGCTTAGTAGTTAAGCACGACAGTGGTTCAATACTTGGTACCAAAAAAAAAAAAAAAGGAGAAGGCCCTTTTCATTGAGAGAGAACAAGAACAAGATGGCTGGGCAGAGATTTCCGTTGATGATTTATCTAGGCCACCATTCTTGTTCCCTGGCCCTTGGACCTCTCTCTCAAGTTTGAAAAATAACTCACTCTTTTAGGTGACAATGTTAGTTATTCCAATATAAATTCATATGCCGAGGTTACATAGTCCCTTTGAAAAGCACTGCCCCCAAATGGGAGGCAATTTAACTGAAGAGTTATGACTACAATAAGAAGTAAGAAAGAAGCCAGGCACAGTGGCACATGTTGTAATCCCAGCAGCTCAGGAGGCTGAGGCAGGAGGATTATGAGTTCAAAGCCATCGTCAGCAAAAGTGAGGAGCTAAGCAACTCAGTGAGACCCTGTCTCTAAATAAAATATAAAAATATGTGGCTCAGTGGTCAAGTGCCCGAGTTCAATTCCTGGCACCTGCTCCCCACCCCGGAAAAAAGAAATAGACAAAGGTCAAGTGAAAGAATTTACACTGGTGCAAGCAAGCTGGCACTACAATACAACTCCTTCCTATTGGGATAATTTCCATCTCAATATCAGCAGGAAAGAACAACCCTGCTAACTGCTTAAGCTCAACAAATGAACAAAAGTTTAGGGAAGAACTAAAGGGGGAAACAAAAATATGGAAAATGTGAACTCTTGCCTCCAGAATCTCTTGAAACCCAGGGTAATTTCTGAAAAATGGTTAGCCTTAAAACATCTACCACTTCAATCAGGAGCTAACTGATGTATCAAATATTTATTGCTCACTTGCTGTTTGTCATTCATCATTGTAGATGCTAGAGACGGAGAAATAAAATAAAAAAGATCCTGCTCTCCTGTAGTCTCTCTCTTGTGGGAAAGATAAATAGCAAGCCAGTAAAAAATATTTTCAGATAGTTTAAAGTACCAAGAGAGACTGATGAATCAAGAGTACCCGAGAGGCCAGGACAGATAGGGTGACCAGGGACAGCTCTTCTAAGGATGTGACATGTGAGCTGATACCTGACAAGAAGTGGCCAGCCATGGGTAGATGAGGCAGAGAGTCTTAAGGTAATAAACCAGCAGGTGCAAAGGCCCTGATGTGGGCATAAACTTCAAGTTCAAAAAAAAGAAGCCTAGGTGCTCAGGGTACAGATAGTATGGGGTAAAGGTCCTGGTGACGGTAAGGGAGGTGCAGATGAAGTGAGGGACACAAATATGGGGAAGTATGGAGCTTTAGTGGCTTGCAAGGGCCAGGTCACAAAGAGGCTGGTTGACCAAAAGGAGTTCAGATTGCCTTCTAGGCACAGTGGGAAGCACTTGGACAGATTTATTCAGTGGAATAACATAAACTCTAGAGAGAATTTTTTTTTAATCTCGACGTCAGTACTAGAGGAAAAATTGTATTTTCCTTGACTAGGTGGTATAATTCTATGACCAACTTGTGATAAATTATATCTCCCAAGTTCAGATTAATGCTGTAGTCACCATCCATCCACACAGATAGAGGTCTTTTGGCACACCATTCTGTGTGCTAACTTAAATTCCATCTTCATTACTCTCACTCTCTTTATTTCTATTTTGCCTTAATTTCTTCACCTATTGTATGAATATGTGCTTTTGTCAACTGCCTCAAATCCTTTTGGTGGGTTTTTAATAAATTTAAATTTAAAGACAAGACAGAATCTCTCATATTATCTCTTTCTAGTTTTTACCATCCAGTGCTAAAATAGTTACCTTTGAGGATTCAGACTTCATCTTCAGATCGATGTGTAAATTTCACACTTTCCCAGAGAACATTTCAAATGCTCACAGAATTAAACAAATAAAATTCTTCTAACATGATAACCATTATCAAAACAAAAAGTTTTACAGTAAAATTTCTTGAGCTTCTGTAGTAATCAGCAGAGGGCCTCATGTTCTCTGCAGGGTTTCTTGTTTAGGCATGATCAAGTTCACCTCTTCTCTATCATCAGGTTCAAGACAATCCTGAAGGACTAATTTTAGTGGGTCACTGAAGAGAATACAGATTGGGCATCTCAAATCTAAAAATCTTAAATCTGAAATGCTCCCAAGTATGAAACATTTTTTTTTTCCCCTTGGTGGTGCTGGAGAATGAACCAAGCCCTTGCACATGCTAGGCATCTTGAGCCACATTTCCAGTCCTAAAGTCTAAAACTGTGGAGCACTGACATGATGCCACAAGCATAAAATTCCATACCATGAAACTGTTTCATGCACAAAATTATTAAAAAAGTTGTATGCCATCACCTTCAGGCTATATATGTATAAAGTCTATATGATATGTACATGAATTCTGTGTTCAGAATTGGGTCTCTGCCCCCAAATATCTCATTATTTTATGAAATATTCCAAAATCTGAAATCCAAAATACTTTTGATCTCAAACATTCCTAATAAGGGATATTTGACCTGTACTTAGAACCACTGGCATTGACATACTAATGTCTGTCACGCAAAAGAACTTTTTATAGTGAGATTTGTAACTATATTCCCTAGGAGGTGCTCCATAGTATGTTTCAAAAATGGCTCACAACTATTTGTTCTGCTAGACAGCTGGGGCAGGTGACCTCACAAAGAAAGCTGCACTTGCAAGGCCAGAGGGCAGAGCTCTGGGGGTGGCAAGTTCCATTTGCTCCTTCTTTCCTTCCCACTAGCTCACTCTTCAGAAAAGTGCAAAAAAGGATACACTACCCCCAAGGACACTGGGCAAATACACTGGGCAAGGGCATTGGAAGGGAGAGAGGGAGGGAAGGAAGAAGGAATAAAGGATACAGTGGTAACATTTCAAACAACAGAGCCCTGGTGGGTCTACCAGCCTCCAAACTACCAAACTTTAGTTATGCAGAGAAGGAAACTCTTGATACCATTATCTCTGTTGGCTGTGGATCTCAGCTTCGGCATTCCAGCCTGGAATAGTCCTCCCAATCCAGGAGGTCCACCACCTCCTGTGCCACCGCTGCTCCCTCCTCCACCAAAGCCACCACCTCCACCAGCACCAGCACCTTTCGGTTCTGCAAAAGGAAGAAAACACATATATGAAAATACCCATCCGAGTACACTACCATCCGTAGCCCATGGAGACCACAGAACGATGAAGCAGGGAGCAGGCTGAACCTGGTCCTCTGGTAGACACTGGGATTTCTTCATTCAAGTGCAGGATTTTAAGGGTTTTCCTTACTCTCAATCAGGACAGAGAGGTTTCTTTCCACTGAAGGGCAGTCCTAGGCCCGGGGATGGAAGAAACTGTAAGAGATGATGATTTGTTCCACATTCCTCACCTGACCATATGGGTTAATATCTACTAGGACAGAGTTAGCAAATAAAAGAATCTTCAAAGGAAGAGCCCCCTTCCCAAGATTTTTTTTTTTTTTTTTTTTGGTGGTGCTGGGGATTGACTGGCTCTTGTGCATGAGACAAGTGCTCTACCACTAAGCTACATGCCCAGCCCCAGGATTGTACTGCATTTTAGAACATTAATGTATTATAATTTATTTACCCATCCACTTATTTGATAGCTTTTTAGGCTGATTTAATTTTTTTAATATCAAGAAGTCCAACAGTAGGCTTTTAAAATTTTGTTCTTTATAGATGTTTGTGACAGTAGAATGTCTTTTGACATACGTGCATGGAGTATAACTTATTCTAATTAGGATTCCATTTTTGTGGTTGAACATGATGTGAAGTGACACTGGTCTTGTATTCATAGACATTCACATTAATATGGAAGAACTGACATGTTCATGACTTTTAGGCTTCACATGAGGAAATGTGGTCAATTTTCTGATTTATTCATGTCTTCTGGATTTTTGGGAAAAGTTTTATAGTTTTTATGATACAGGTTATACATGCTTCTTATTAGGGTTTCTGAACATGTTTCTGAACATGTTTTTGTTTATTTAAATTGTGGAAGGGACATTTTTCCTATGATATTTTGGAGTTGGTTACTATTGGCATCAAGAAATATCATTTGCTATCTCATAAGTCACTATGCTATGTATCACAAATTAAAATTTACAAAACTTTGTGACTCACATTTTCTAGCGGATACACAGTCTGTAAATGACAATGGTTTTGCCTCCTCTTTTCTAAGCTGTAGATCTTATTTCTGTTTTATACAGGGGATTACTTTGATGTCTGAATTTATAGGAATGTAAATTATTAATGTTGCTAAAGGCAACCATGTTCTGATTTTAATGAGAATGCCTCTAATGTTTCAAAGTTAAAATATTAACTATTGGTTTGAAATATATTTTTTTCCTTTCTAAATATTTACAGTTAGGAAGTATCCTCTGATTGTAGGTTTATGAGATTTTCTTGCAGCATAGAATTTTATCAATTTAAGATCTATGGTAATTATATGGTTTTTATTTTTTGATATAATGGACAAATAGATGTTCAATCAAGCATTAAAAATGGGGAAAACCTTGGTCTTGGTGAATTACTCTTTTAACACATTATTGAATTAGATGTTTTGGTTTTTTGCTTCATGTTCTCCCACCCATGATAATAAGAGGTCTATGGTGAAGCTTCTTGATTTTGGAACTACCGTACTGACATTTTATTTTAGAATGATTCTTTTATATGGGTGGATATTCTATTCTTTATACAATGTCTACACATCTCTGGCCTCTACACACGAGGTGTCCCCCACATCCACTGAAGGTGTGGTAACTAAAAATGTCTCCAACACAAACATACAAACAAACAAACAAAAAACCAAGAAGATTTAGGAAAATGTCTTTAGACAGTGCCACACGTGGGAGGCAAAAATCACCCTGACTGAAAATCACTAATGTACAACTTCTTTTTCTGAGTGCTGCCTTTGCCAAATTTTGATCTCCACTAGAATGATAGTGGTTTCATTCCATCTATCAGCCAGCTAGCTTTCCATGTCTCCCTATTTGGGAATGATTTATACAGCATTTGAATTAGCTGGTTTTTTTTTTAATTTGAAAGAATTTCCAAAATAAAACCAACTGGCTCCAAAACTTTTTGGAGAAAAAATAATGGATAAAATGTTTTCATCTTTTTCCTCACTCAGAGGTACGTTTTAAAATGTACCTTCATTATACTATCCTTAATTTTAGAAAATCTGTTTCTATTCTTTTATCTGCTTTTGAGGTTCTCATTTTATTCATGGGTATTTCTTTTTTTTCTGTGTTAGATTTATCATAGGTTGGTGTTAGCTCTGTATCTTTTCCAGGTGTGAGGCTTTGGGGATGCTTTAGTAGCTCTGCTGACAGAAGAAATAACCCGATAATGAGGTGATGATTACTTCACCTAATAGGATAAATCAAATTAGAATAACAATCTCTAGAGAGTATGTAAAATTGCTTCCACATAAAAACATTTAACCAGTTTTGATTATTACCAATATTAACATTGCCCTTGTCATTCAAACATTATTTATTAATGAATAATACATTTTGAAGTGCTGCTGAGGACACAAAATTCAAAGAGATCACTATATAATCAGGTATCCTCCATCTGGAGCATTTGTCCATCTTTCAATAGAGAAGCGCTATGGTTTGGATATGATTTATATGTAACCTCCAACAGTTCATGTGTTGAAAGTTTGGTCCTCAGTGTGGCGAGGAGAGTGGTGGTGGGACCTTTAGGAGATGGGGCCTAGTAGGGAGTAATTAGGCCTCTGGGGCATTGGCCTCAGAAGGAATTAATACAGTTCTCACTGGACTCTGGTTAGTTCTTGAGAGAGGGTTGTTATTAAAGAAAGAAAGCCTGGCCCTCCCCTCTCTCTGGCTTCCTGTCTTGTCATATGTTCTTTCCCTCTTGCCTGTGCTCCCACCACTGTGATACCATCTGCCACGAGGGCCTCACCAGAGCCAAGCTGATGCCAGCGCAATGCCCTTGAACTTCCAAAACAGTGAGCTAATTAAGAGTCTTTTCTTTTATTAAAGCACCCAGTGCCAGGTATTTCATTAATAGAAAATGGAGCAAGGCATGGTGGTGCATGCCCATAAGCCCAGCTATTTGAAAGGCTGAGGCAGGAGCTGGAGGCTTACCTGGGCAACTTAGCAAGACCCTGTATCCAGAAAAAAAAAAAAAAGAAAGAAAAAGAAAAAAGGTGTAATACAAAGGCTAAAATTGAGCATAGCTAACTGACTCCTGGTCATTTTGTGAAAACTGTAAGACAGGGATGGATTCAACAGCTATCATGCATAATTGTGATCCCTATTTTGATATAGAGCCCAAGGAGGTTGCACATGCAAACAAATACAAAACCATAGATGAACTTTCGTTACTTATAAAGAGCTTGTGACTGCAGTGTAGGTACAGGGATGACAAAGGTACTCACTGGGTTACTCATTTCCACCAAGTGAACTACACTCTGGAACATCACAAAGAAGTTGGAGGATAGAGGAACTAACAGTTCACATGTAATAGGAGAGAGGACCTTGAAGGATGCAATGAGTTTCCACTTGTGGATTCAGGATTAGGTCCATGCTGTTTAGGTTCCTTCAACATTGGTGGGGAATTCACGTTCATCTCTCAGGGGCCCTAAGCCCCTCTCATAATGAGAGAGCTGCTGGCTTCTGTCCTAGAGTTCAGTAGCTTCTCTGGCTCCATACCAGGGACCACAACTCAGATGGTTGCTAGAACAAGGCTCCCTGATATAATTGATTGTGCTGGGAATTTTGTGACCCTGATGGGCATTTTGACCTATAGGTCAGACTGTGTCAAGAATCAAAAACCCCCTAGTTCCTTTTTTGATGAATGGAACATTCTCATTTTCATTACCTTGCTTGAGAAGCATTCAGAAGACTTACCTTGATCATCTTCTCTATTTTTCTCCCACACTTACTTTATTCTAATTGACCCTTCTTCCTTCTCTACCTACTAGGCACTTTTCCCAGCAATTCCCCCCAAACTTCTAATCTTCTACTTCCCTAAAACCCTGCATCATTATTCGCTTGTCTACAAAGCTCCATTTGATGATTTTTTTTTTTTTGGAGGGCAGGCCTATTTCCTACTAGGGTCTAATGGGATCTGTGATCTAGGATGAACCTTGGGGACATCTCATGAGTAGTGGAAAGGTCTAGGGACATGAAAGGACAGTGTCAGGACATGATTATTAATTATTAGTAGATTCTTAGTGTTGGAATAATAATTAATTATTAGTGGTGGATGATTTTTCATTCAGTTGTAAGTGTTAATGAGAAGTCTTGTGTTGTGGCTACTTGCCTGTTTATATGTACCCTGCCTTGGTGCAGAAAGTATCTCAGATTCAGATGGACACATAAGCAAAGTCGTGATCTCCTTTCCTCGCTCCTAGTAATAATCTTACACTAGAATTACACCTTCCAGATAACAGAGCTTTTTTATAAAGGTTATCTCATCTTAAGCTCACAACAAACTTGGGAGGCAGTAGGACAGGTGCCATCTTCACAAATGCAGACCATGGGCTTGGAGATGGCACATGATGAATGTGCTAGGACCTGGACTCACTGCTTTGACTCCAAGGCTAGGGCACTTTCCATATTTCATGCTGCCTTCAGATCTGTGGTGCCAGGAGCAATGAGTTAACCTCCAAAAAGTGTGAATAATTCAGAGAATTGCTGCTGTGTATGCCTTGGACAAAGAATTATTATACTGGCTTCCTGCAGCATTAGAGGGGAATGCAAGCCAAAGCTGTGGCCCACAATGAGGGACACAGTCACTTATTTTGCTAGCTTTGCAGCTGTTGTTAACCAAAAAAAAAAAAAAAATTTTGGTGGGAGGTGTAGGGTTGATTGTTAGGCTACCAACCATTTATCTCTTTGGAAAATAGATTTTTCACTTACTGTCCAATATTGGTGCACTTCTGTCATTGGTGACCGTCTTCTTTAGTTTCTTCCCTTTATTGATGTCAGAGAGAAGAGCATTTCTTCCAGCCTGCTCAGACTTATTCAAGGTAGGCTTCTCTGTATTGGCCTGAAAAGAAAACCACAAGAACTTTTATGCGGTTCTTGGATTCAAATCAGGCGCTGTAATACTCAGCTGGATAGGCAGGATATTGGAATCTAGTTATTAAGGTTCTTGGTGATAGCCTGTAGATTCTCCACAAGTTTTAGACTCCATGTCATTCTTTTTAAGACCCAGATGTTTGGGAGCAGATGTAGTAATAAATCACTTTCATTTTCAAGGCAGGGAGAGTCATTCCCTGATGAAAATCTCTAAAGATTCAGGCCACAGTCTGGCCTTAACCAACAGAGCCAAATTAGGGTGAGACGGCTATGCACAGAAGGGAATTCTAAGTCTGAGAGGATTCTGCAGGATGTGACTAGGCTTCATTCTTCAGGGTGGGTCCTGAAGAACAGGATCCCTCCCATCTTTCAGAAGTAACCTGGTGCAAGGGAAAAATGGTCTCTCATCAACCAAAATCAATGAGACAGTTTTAGAAAACAATTTCCTTTGAACACATTGACAGAGAGGCTTTTTTAAAAATTTAAGTCCTATATATTGAGGTATAATTTATGTATAGTGAAATCATCCTTTTAGTTTACAGTACTATGAACTGTGACAGAGGTATACAATTGTGGAACCACCGCCACAATCAAGATACAGAAACATTTTCATTACCCTAGGGAGTCCCCTCATGTCCCTTTGGCCTAAGGTGGGTCTGATGTTTAATCTCTTTAAATGTTTAGATCACTGAAATTGCAGAGTGAATAAAAATGCTGCTTTAAAATGTTTGGGGATTTTTTTTCTCTGCATTTCCAAGTTCCTGGGAAAGCTCCTTGCTAGGAATTTGGGATCTTGTTCGTTCAGGGCTATTTTAGGAATGGGGACACCAAGAACCCAGCATATGAGCTTGGAAGTAGGCATCTGCCTGTGTCTGTCACACTTGGAACTGGCTGGGTCTTGCTTGGTCCCAGGGTGAGGGTAACTGCTACAAAGCCCAAGGTCCTTCCAGCAGACCTGAGGGTCCTGCTGGGCTGTCCCAATCCTTATCAAAGGGATGTGACTTCAGATAAGCAAGTCAGGACTAGAAGAGGTAAATCTGGTGTGTGGCTTGATCCATACCCAGACTTTCACTATCAGAGTTAGGGGCAGAGATAGCGTTCAGAAGAACCCTGAAGGTGGCTACATAGGATTACTCTGTGTTCAGTTGGAAGCATCTTAAAATAATTAAATTATAACATATTACTTCCTTATAATAATAATAGTTAACATTTATGTAGTTTGTACTCTGGGGCAGGCACTGTTTTTCTAGCACTTTGTGTGTATTATTTCATTTAGTCCTTACCAAACCTATGGGTTATTATTTTTATTTTAAAGAAAAGAAACTGAGATATAGGGAGGTTAAATCATTTGCCCCATTGGCTTACTCAGGGCACCGGCAAAGCCTGCTGTATCACAACTACGACAAAATGTAAATGCCCTTAAACACATGCTTGTATGCCAGGTTTGTACTTTGTTCGGCTTGTTTTATGCATAGAAAGTAAGCAGACAGGAGACACTCACCAAAGCAAATGTTAGACTTTTTAGCAATACTCTGTTCTAATATTCCTCCCTGCTTTCCCACCAAAGTTAACCTTCATGCAGGTCAAATTTTTAAAAGGAACAGGATTACTTTGTTTTGAGAACTGCTCTGGAAGGACCTTAGCAGGGGGTGCTTCTGAACTGAGGTGCTTAAAGAGAGTGAAGTCAAATCCAGTGCTCAAACTTACCCAACTCCAGCCCCATCGCTGCAGACCCCAGTAGAATGAGGGGGCCTTGGGGCCTGATGGACAGAGCAGTTTTTAAGAGGAGGAGCCAGGATCTAAACCCTGGCAGTCTGACTCTAGGATCCTCCTTATAATCTGACAGAAGGGTAAATATGGCCTCTATCATAGCCCTTCCCCATCTGCCCTCAACACTCCCCAGGAGCAGCCTGTGAAAAGCTTCTCAGCTGTCCTTCCAGCTTTAAAAATTACCTACTATCTTCATTTTAAGAATAAAAATAAACTAAGGCCCAGAGACCTTAATGGACATGTCCACACTGGGTGTTTTAAGAGATTTTGGGTCAAACACCATTAGCAGTCTTCTATTCTACTTCAAAGTTTATTTTCATACCTGACCTCCTTGGATGCTTTCTTCTCTCATGTGGCACACAGGGCCTTGACTGTACTGTTCCACAGGACAGGGTCCCACCCTACCTTTCCCTTTTCTCCTCTCTATATCCTATTTCTCTAAGATCTTGCTTTGAATTAGATAATAATGGATAAAAATGAATTAGTAGGATAAACAAGGGTTTTGTAAACTTTAATCCTTCTGTTACAGTGTTCATGATTTTCACATCTTCTCATGTCACCTGTCTTAATTTAATATTTTTCATTAAGTCAACTTACTATATTATTTCCTATACTATTTGCCAATGAACATTTTCTTTTAAATTAACTCACTATCAAACCCTTGGTTTGATTTGCTAGTTATAATTTTTAGAACACATGTTAAAATAAATACATAAGCATTAAGGTTTTTAAAAATTCATATTTGGGAGAAATATATATATATATAAACCAGTCCTGCCATGTTAGCCAGATCAGAGCTTCTCAAACTTATTCATTCAAGGAATCAGTTTCTAGAATTTTGTTCTAACCCATCACAGTCTGACATTTTGTAAAATAACAATGGATTATTATAAAAATGAATTGGTTTTAGAAGAAGACACAAATTCAATGTTAGAAACAGACACATGACTACCATCAAAATTCTCTGAATGATTCCCAACTCTCAATATCTGTGCTTATCTCCTTGGGTCACTGATAAGGTGGAGGACCATGTGTTCAGGAGCAAGGAGGTGGTTAAAGGTCAGTTCTTCCCAGCTAAGTTCTCACCTCAGATGGATTATCTAAATGTGTGTCAAAGCAACCTGGAGGAAGAGACTTTCCTCTCCCCATGCCTCAGTTTTCCCACAGGAATAATGAAGGGACCATCACTGTGAGGTTCCTTTACAGTGAAGGCTTCGGTGCTGGGGAGGCCTCTGTAATGGAGTGTGGCATCCTGGAGATGAGGCTCTGATTTCCTTTACCAGGCATATCAAGGGATTAGGATAAATGCAGTAAAGAAACTCTTTTGGGAAGTCAACAACTGGAATGCAAGCATAGGTTTAAAAGGGGATGGCATGTGTGGAGGAGAGGTGGGGGTGATGCTGGTGGACATAATATTTGTCAAAAACAGAGTGAGAAGAATGAGGGGAGAAGGCAGAAATAAAGAAAGGGAACTTGAAGACACTGCATGCACTGCAGACAGAGACTTGTGTTTCTGGATGGTTCTCCCCAACAATAAAAGCCTAGATGTTGAATTCATTTGAATGGAAACAGTGCTTGCTGGCCTCCAAACTGCTCCTGCAAATCCCTGTCATGGGTGGTCTTGCTTCCTTTGATGGACAGAGCAGGGGAAACCTAATACTTCACATACCATGCCTCATAGGAGACCTTCACCAGAAGAACCCTTCGTGCTGTTTGGATTCGGGTGGTCTCAGGGTTTGGCTTACTCAGGGCCCTGGCAAAGCCTGCTATATCACAACTACGAAAAAATGTAAATGCCCTTAAACACATGATTGTATGCCAGGTTTGTACTTTGTTTGGCTTGTTTTATGCATAGAAAGTAAGCAGACAGGAGACACTCACCAAAGCAAATGTTGGTGGTGGTGGGGGTGCTGGCGGGGGAGGGACAGGCATCTTGGATGGTTACGCTTTCAATAGTCTTGATAAATCTGTAAAGACAAAACACAGACAGACGTTAGACTTTTTAGCGGTAGTCTGTTCTAATATTCCGCCCTGCTTTCCCATCAAAATGATAACCTTCATGCAGGTCAAATTTTTAAAAGGAACAGGATTACTTTGTTTTGAGAACTGCTCTGGAAGAGGGGTGCTTCTAAACTGAGGTGCTTAAAGAGACTGGAAGTCAAATCCAGTGCTCAAACCTACTCAATTCCAGCCCCTTTGCTGCAGACCCTAGTAGAATGAAGGGGCCTTGGGGCCTGTAGCTGAGTCAGCAGGAAGCTTTTCATGAAAGTACTAGAAATGGCAAAGTGTAACCGTGATATACCATTGTTTTTATTTGGCTGCCTGTACTAAAACACGTTCGGCAACAAACTAACTCCCTCACCTCTTTGTGCTATTTAAAGCAATAAAAATTTTTGTTTCCAAAGTGAAAAAAAAAATGTATCCTGGACAACTTTGATGGAAAAGAAACGCAGCAGAAGTGGCTCCCCTTCATCACTCGCTCCCACACAACTTCCTCTCTTGTTCCTCTCCTCTCAGCCCCCCTTGAGCTGGTATCAGCATTTTAACAAGATCCCTAGGCAGTCCATATGCACTGGCATTTGAGAAGCCTTGTTGTAGAGTTTTGAGTCTTAAACCAGTGGGCAGCCTGGGACACTGACCTCCGTCCCAGTAACAATTTCCATGCCACATATGTCCCAAGTTTCAAACAGCAGAATTATTTTCCTTTTATTCTCAATAGTCTTCCGATTACAAAGAACCATTTCTTAGAACTTAAAATATTAATGTAGCTCCATCACTAAATGCTAATGTGGAAAAATTTACACCTTGAAGTAAAAACTTTCTACTGAAAGAATGCTGGATGGCTAGTTTTCTTTGAATACAAACAGAAGGGAGAAGCTAAAAGGATATTGTTGGACTTGTCCCAGACACTGGAAAACAAGAATAAAAACCAGTGGGTACAGTTTTTTCCAAGTGGGCTGTCTAGAAAAATGGAAATTTAAAAACATTCCACAGCAGCAGGAGCAGCTATCACTTCCTGAGCACTGGTGGATCCAGGCGCTTTATCTACGTTGTCACTAATGCCTACAGCACCAGGGCAAGCTAGTGAGACTCTGCTCGTTCATAGCAGAGGACGCAAGACTCAGAGAAATGACGGATCACTAGCGGGCTCCACGGCAATTCATTCAAATCGGCCCCTTTGGTGCCTGCCCCTCCCCTGGGCCACCCTACCTTGCTTTGTTCCCACCAGTTCAGGCATTTTTAGGGCAACTAGGTAGTGCTGCAGCTCACCTGTTAACTAGCTGGAAAGGTGTTTTTAAGCAAGATACTGTCTCAGACAAGGATTCTTTTCAAATGTGTTCCTTAAATTGGTTTTTCCTGCATGACATCGATCCATCCCCCATGGGGCCAATTAGGCACCGTAAGCAGGGTTGGGCGCCCTTATGAAGGGGGCTCTCCTGCTGTGGAAGACCTTCAGAGGCCTTGGGGCTGGATGTCCTCCAGGACCAGGATGAAGGATAGGGTCTGAAGCTGAACTCAGGCCTGACTATGAAGGATGATGAAGCCAAAGCAACAGTATTAACAGTTGGAGAAGGCAGCTTACCAAGGCAGGGGGTAGCCTGGTCTGCCTGGTGGGCCGGAGAGATGGGTTTCATGGCACAGTTCATCCATGAGTTTGACTCATATGATGTTACTCAAGACTCTTATTTTGTCTGATTTCATGTTAACCAACATGAAATCTGTCATCCTATCCTAATTTAGGAATGATGGATTCTGGCCAACTAACAGGAACCCCCTGTGGGCTTGGTTCTCATGAGTCAGTTTCTGGTTACAGAAATCAAATTGAATTTTTATACTGCGCAGTCCACTGCAAATGGGGACTCTTTCAGGATGCCTTCAAAGGCCTCCTTCATTATTCTAAAATCTCTGCTGTTACAGTTTTAGTACTGTCTGTGCACAAACTGGTTTATAAATAAACTTTTGGACCACATTTGTAGGGGTGGCGGGTAGGGGGAACTGAGCTAACCAGAAGGCTAGTGTGAGAGAATCCACAATGGACTTGGCTGGGACTGGGGTCAGGGTCAAGACCATGGCCAGCTTGCAGAAACATACAGTCAAAACCAAGTATAAGAAACTATCAAAAGCTTTAGGGTCTTGCATGAAGTGGGGCTGTCATTTCCTGGCTACCTTAGATCAACAGGGAAGAGGATCTACGAGTGCCTGCTCTCACCTTCTAAGGCCAATGCAAAACTAAGCTCTCTCTTCACTCTTCTGTGCCTGAGGACCTTTGTTGCCATTTTTTCCATCTGCATCTCTCACTGCTTTCCAGATGAATTATTCTCACACTCACTTTAATGCTAAGTCTGCCACGCCCTCCTTGCTCCTTCCTAGCTGAGTAGCTGCTGGGCAGAGTCTGAACTACTCTGGACTAGGCTGTAAGGAGAGTCTCCAATCCTGTCATTCACCACACAGATCAAAGAAGACCAGTCTTACATCTCACCATGCTGGGCCTGCTGCTGGAACCACTTGACTGTCTTCCCACCAGACTGTGGACTATACCAGGTCTCCCCAATAGCTGACACAAAGTAAGGTTCTCACTAAATATGAGTGGAGTGAGAACCAAAGATCACATACACAGGCCAAGTGCTTGCCACCAGAATGGCTCTTAACCTCATCCCACCTGCACTGTGAGGTGATGGGCAAAGAATCAGCACTATGTCACGGGGCTTGCTAGCACTAAGTACTGGGATTTGCTTTCCTTACAGCTCTGACTTCTCCAGTGAAGTAAAACCCCAATGTCTGGGAGGCACAGGGGGATTCCCTGATTCCACAGAGTTAACAGCTCACATCAGAATCAGAGATAGGCCTTTCTAAAGGGTCTTGATACCAGAGAAAGACCCTAACTGACTATGCATTCCTGCCTGCATTCTCACACCCACAGAGTCCAGGGGTAGAATCAAGGTCTCCTGAATGTAAATAAAGAAAAGTACAAATTATTTAACATTTCCTTCCATTACAAATGCAGACCACCAATCACAGTGCCCCTAGACTCCTTTACCAATGTTTTTTCCCAGAGTACTTCCACGTCATAGTACAAGTGTTGCAGGTCTCTTTTGAAATTCTGTCAATGTTTATATCTTGTTGCTTAAACCATTAGTAAAGAAGGGTGTATTTCACTGCAATTAATTTCCTTTGTAATCCTCTGTATTTTATGAGCTTATAAACAGTCATAGAAGGAGACCTTTGGATTTTACCAGACACCAGTATGGTCTCAGGAATGAAAAAATGAGAACATGAGACCTGAGTTAAGTGAATGTGGTTCTGAATCCTTACTCTCCGGCCTATTAGCCTGGGTCTAGAACTGAACTTCTCTGAGCATTCCTTTCCCTTCTGTTAAGTGGAGAGTTGCTGGGAAAATAAAATGAACTGTTGTGTGTCAGGTTTCAGCAGAGTTTTGGAGAGAAAGGCATCAGTGGACGGGTCAAGGATCTGTCCTCCCTGATGGTGAGGACAGATCCTGCTGGTATGCAGGCTGCTGAGCACCTAGCAGAGGAGGGACAGACCTGGGGTGAGTGGTGGGGAGGGCTGGCTTTGCCTTCTATGTCTGTATATAGAGCTGCACCAGGTAGGAATAAGGCAGCCAGGCCACCAGACCTCCAGGGCTCCACTGGGTTCTTCCCTCAGGAGAGGGCAGCATGGCAGGAAGGAGCGGCTATCAGGGGGCCAAAAGCGGACCCTGAACCAGGGAAAGGCCTAGGCCATTGGATCCCACCATGCAGCCTGTCTTCTCCTGCATCAGAATCAGCTGTCCTGTCCTGCTGCCCACCCTGTTAGAGTCCCCACAGTCGGCCAATCACAGACCTCACCATGAGTGGAGCCTTGTCCTCCTACCCAACCCATCCCAGGCACTGAACTTTTAAAAATATACTTTTAGATTTAATTTCATTAAAAAAATCATTTTGATGCTTAAATAACTTTCATCATAGGGAGACGAGCCACACTTTCTCAAATGTTCACCTGTTGTACTGGGTTTTACATGTGCTAACTAAGAAGACTCCAGGGGTGGAAAAGGTTTGTTTTTACACACAGCATTAGGAACTGAGTTATGTCCCCTGCAAATTCATCTGATGAAGTCCTAACCCTTAGTACTTCAAAATGTGACTGTGTTTGGAGATAGGGCTTTAAAGAGGTGATCAAATTAAAAGTAGGACTATTAGGGTAGAGTTGAATTTAGTGCTACTGATGTCCTTATAAAAACAGAAAGAGACACCAGGGACATACACAGGCAGAGAAAGACTATGAACAGATAAAGTAAGAAGGAGCCCTCTGCAAGCCAAAGAAAATCTTCAGCAGAAACCAACCCTAACTCAGAACTTGATCTTGGACTTCTAGCCTCCAGAATTATGAAAAAACAAATTTCTGTTACTTGAGCCACATAGTCTATGGGATATTGTTATGGCAACCAAAGGAAATTAATATACACTATTTTAACATTGTTTTGTTAACATTGTTTTAACACTGTTTTGCATTGTTTATTATCCATTGTGGAAATAGGACAATGGCTTTGAATACAATATCCATCAATTGATTTCTTACTCACAATATATCTGGACTGTCAAGATGTTAGAGAATTAAAAAAAAAAAAAATCAGCCTGAACCTTAGTATATGAGTGGTTGTCAAAGCTTTATCTAATAACTAAATGAAACATCCAGGAATCATCGAATTTTAGATGAAGCACAATTGAGGGGAGGCAAAGGATCTTCCATTTTTTAAAAGTTATTTTTCAAGTCCTTTATTTTATTTGTTTATATGTGGTGCTGAGGATCGAACCCAGTGCTTCACAGGTGCTAGGCGAGTGCTCTACCTCTGAGCCACAACCTCAGCCCAGGATCTGCTATTTTATAAAGAAGTTATAAGTTAAGAGAACAGAGCAGATTATTTTGCATAAGTGACTTAAAAACTATTGGTTGGTATGGATGTGCACACATGCAGAGTACACATCAATATCAAGCAATTCTAGAATGTCTTAGATCTGTGAATGAACTGGTTGGCATCTTTGGTTTTACTATAACACAACATCATGGTTTAAAACTCACATTAGACCACATCACATGCCCAGACCAATGTGGGCATCTTGAAGCCTGGACCCATTCACTAGGCATTTCATGTAGGGTTATAGGAATACCTTGTGAGAAACAGTGTCACTAGCCTACTCCCTGCTCCAGAAGGGACTTAGTCTACCCAATTGCGTGGCCATCTAGAGGCTCAACCATAGCCCACATTTCAGTCCAGATATTCACCAGGAAACTCAGGGTTTCTTCTTCAATATGCTAAGAAAGTAGAATTATTCCTGAATGTACAATGATTGGTCTTAGAATTGAGACAATTGACTATTTAAATAAATAAATTCTTAGTTTTTATAACCAACTTAAAATTAATTCTAGAACTCACTGCGTGAGGCCCAAACTATAGAATGACTTGTGAGGAGAGATTTCCAACATCCCCCAATGGAAAGAGCTGTCACTCCTCAGAAGGTGAGTCTCGAACCCTGGGGATGGGTTCTATCAGAGAAGACAAGAACCAGCTTTGCCAGTTGTTTAATCACTACTATGGACTATTTGAAAAAATAAAGCATTTTGCTTTATAAATCATGCCCAACGTCACTGTTAGATACTATGCTAACTAAAATATTGGAGGAAAAGTAAATACCGCCCATCCCCAAATACTTGAATCAATGGAAAAGCATCTTATTTGCTCTGTGAGGTAGGAGTGGGGAGGGGTCACAGAAATAATACAGTGGGACAGATCTGAGGTCCACTGCTCTTTTCCCTCATTATTTTCTGTTATCTTATTTTTATTTACATTCCTTTATATTTCACTTTATAATTTTCTTCATTTATTTTCACACATGTACTTCTTGTGTATTATTGGCTTCTTTGGCTAGATTTTTATTGTTGTTGTTTTTTCTCCTGCTTCCACAAGGAGCATTGTGGAGAACAGTAGTCAACACAAAAAGGAAAATAAAACACAACAGTGGTATTTGCTACTGATGGAAGCATTCAATAATGATTAAATGTTAGATGAAAAAGTTGGGGGGTAAATGACACCCAGAGACAGATCTTGTTATTCTGACACATTCTAGCTTATAAATATATGTATATACCCTCCCTTGGTTCCCTGTCTCTTGTGCGCTCGTTCTTTCTCTCTCTCTCTCACACACACACATACACACACACAAAATAGTTTGACCAAAAGATAGTAATAGAAGGAAATTTATACTACATGTAACTCAACAGCGTTTCAAGGCTCAAATTCATATTGAATTATTACAACCTTAAAAAATAATTTCAAAGGCATTCATTACAAAGACATTGAATCCACCCACAAGGTAAACTGAAACAAATGAAATAATTTACCAAACTCACATTGCTGCTAAAATCCTGAATTTTAAAAAGCCCATAGATTTGGGATTCTGGATCAAAATTATTCTTGATTCTCTTCTTTATACTGGCCATGATGCAAACTTAGATATCTTTAAGATGTGAAAGCCATTAGAACTAGTTAAGATGAATTTGGCTTTGTTCTTCAACTTCCTGTAAAAAGGCTCAACAGGAAAATCGATGCTCACAGTAAACCACAGTCATCCTGTTTCTTTAACACGATCTTTTCACAGCTGCAGTGGCGCATAGTTTCTATTTTATGATATAAGTCACTGTGCAACATCTCTGCCTCCCCACCCCACAAGCTCTCGTTCCTTGTTTGGCCATTTAGAAACTCTTAATACCTTTGCAGAAAGGTTTGTTGCTGTTATCTATTCCTCTCCTCCTCAGGTTGAAGGTCCTTGCTCAGAGCAATGAGGCAATCAAAACGAGAAAAAAACAGAAAAGGCAGCTACACCAAAGAGGAAGCAACATGTAGAGAAGAGAAGCCAGCTTTCCTTTGTAAGCAAATCAACAGCCTCACCCAGTTATTTATCATCGTTATTCTCCATTTGTGCTAAATGTAGAAAACACAGTTGCCTTGCCCGGACTCTCTGGGTTGATCAGCAATTAAAGCAATAGCTTAAGTGACTCTGCCTAGGTTATCTTCTCAATGACAAAGGTTTATGTCTCTGCTGTAGAGGGCTACTTTAGAAATGCTTCTCTTAGAATTCTTGTAGACAGCCAGTTGATTTACCTGGGGTGGGTGGGGGGGAGGTGGTGAAAAGCATTTTTCACAGAAGACATTTTGAAGCATCTATAATGTTATTAAGATTGGCTAGGAACTTGGACACAAACTCACAATTTTACCCTAAGAGTCACTGCTGGGAAAAGAAAACTTGCTCTGAAGTAAAATTATTTTTAAATTTATTATACATAATTAACTTCAAAATTAATACAAATTCACCCCTTTTGTGGTGAGAAAATAAAGTTTAGTTGGGTGACTAAGGTACCTGTCATTTAACTGTGGGTGGGGAAAGGAAACCCTGTTTTGCTTTATCCATGTACTAAAAAGTGTCAGTTTTTTACCCATGACTTCCAGTATTTTCCAAGTACTCTCTTTAAGGGGCTCAAATCTCAATGCTACCATCTTCCTATATCATCAGCACCACATTGACTTATCTTGGGGAATAAGATCTGTCCCTGTTCCCCAGCACTCACAACACCTATAGGTCAACATACTTGGTATATTGTATTCATTTTATCTTTGAAAGTATAACCTTGTAACATAAGCAGAAGGGTCACCAAATTTACTTCTGGAAAGAGCAAAAGATTCAGGAAAATATCTTACTTGAGATTCATCATTTTAAATATATTTACTATTGCTGTGATTATTTAAACAAAGCATTTGTGATCCCAGATTCCCAGGACTGGAAAGAATCTCCAGAAATTGTGCAATTTATCACCTTGGCTTCAGGCTACAGCTTGTGAAAAGAGCTCTTGAAATTCAGAAAACTTCCTCCACACCCAGCTGTTAGGTGGCCTTGGGCAAATTGCCTGGCCTACGTTCAGTTTCTACAATAAAATGGGGACAGTAGTACCTACTTAACAGGGTGAAGAGTTAAATGAGGCAGTGCTTAATAAGTATTAGCCATTTGTTAAAAATAAAATAAGCAAAAGTAAAGAGCATAACCCTTGCTAAGTGGCTGGTAGATGAAAGAGAAAACAGGAGCTGACTTAAAGCTCAGCCCGTGTGTGTCCACCCAGGCAAACTCCCAGATCATAGAAGAATGGTAAAAGGACACGTGTATAAAGTGCACTTTTAATCCCTCAGAAAAGCATACTGATTAAGGCATTTCTTATTTTAGTATTTCTTTTTCAGTTTTAATTTTTAGGACTGGAGGTTACAAAAGACAGACAGGTATTTTATACCCTTCAAAAGGGCATAAAACTCCAAGAGTCCCAGAATTAGGTAGCTCACTTCCTCTTACGTTTTATCATAGGCTGGGAACTTCCAGCCTATAGGCCAGATCTAGAATTTGATTTCTCAACAATCAGTGAAATTGCTGCAGAACCCTGGGAGTAAGTTTCCCCTCAGGGGGTTTCTGAACATTCTAGTTCTTCCACAGTGGCCACAACTCAACGTTTATGTGGTAGAGCAGTTAGAGAGCTCTGAACAAGGAACCCAAGGAGAAACTTTCCAAAGAGTGCAAAAAAGCTGACTGCGGTTTTAGGTAAATTCTTTAACCTCTTCAGATCTATAAAAAAAGAGTTGTGACTAGACCATCTTCCACTTCAAAACTTTATGAAGCTAACACGTAACGCTCTACAATTGGCAGTTCAAATGAATTTTGAGTATGGGTTCCACACAGACCCCCAAACCTTTCCCTGCTTCTCATCCTCCTCTTACCATCCTGTCTTAGTCTTCCCCATTCCCCAGCCCATCTCTTTCTACAAAGCTGTTCTACTTTCCTAAATTAGAATTTTTCTGCAGACTTTTCTTCATCTATAACATCTCCATTTGTAATGAATGCACTAGTTATGCCATCAAGTTATTCAAAAGAACTTACTAACTAAAGTTGTATGTGCTCTTCTAATTTATTTATTTTTTTAGTTGTTGATGAACCTTTATTTTTTATTTATTTATATGCAGTGCTGAGAATCGAACCTAGTGCCTCACCCGTGCCAGGCAAGCGTTCCACCATTGAGCCAAAACCCCAGCCTCCTCCTACTTTTTAAAGCTTTATTGTACACTCCTCAGAGGGGAAAAGGGTGTGTAAGTCAAGTTGCTTTCTCAAACATAACCTAGATAATTTTCTTAGCGCAAAATAGTATCCTAATCCTGTTCTGTAGCTTTCTGACTACATGGCTTGAATCTTTTAAATGATTTTTTTTGCCATAATATTATTTATATTAAATATAAATAGTTGTAATAAATGCTATAGAATTTTATTTGCAGTAGTAGTCGTGCCCTGCACCATTTCGATATGGATAGAATTATTCTAAAAGACCAGAGGTCTTTTCCCTAACAGACTCTGCTTAGAAATGGTTTCTTTTGGGAGTTGAATTTAACACATTTGCAGCAACAGCTTCTTTCCCAGTTGGTTCCTTACTTTTGTCTGAAACTGCCAAGGACTCCCTCTACTTTAAAGCCCTACGGTCATGGGCCAAACTGAGGAGTCAAAGGTAGCTGTGTAGACAACAAACTGTACCTTTTTCCAAAGGACATGTTTTCTGATCTCTAGATCCAAATGTGTCCAATGGTCAGGAAAATTCTACTTCAAATCTTGCTTACAGCTTGGCTAAAAACACAAGTTGTCAATCACCCACAATCACCAAAATGGGCAACAGGAAAAAAAATCACATGGTCTTCTACCGAAAAGTTAAACAACTGCATCTCCACATATGATGGCCCATTAAAAACCGTTTAGTTCTTCCCTCTCACTGATAAAATAAATTCAGTCTGAATACGATTTCTCTTACCGTTAAAAGGAACTGTAGGAAGGCATTATCAGGGACACGGACAGTCAGAGAACATGCAAGACATGAGCTGAGAGAGAAAACCACCCCTGAACAAGGCATCATCTTCCAAAGCAGAGATGGGGTCCTGCCTGGTCAGCCATTTTGGACCAGCTCTGGCCTGTTCAGTGTGACACACTGAGTCAGAGGCAGACGTCCTTCTGCGGTATTCGCTTCCTGTCTGATTAATTTGTTGTTTGTTCCTTCCTCCTTTGCTACAGAAAAAGAAACTAGATTGACTTTACTTAAGAAAGCAAGCAAAGAAAAAAAGAACAAATTTAAAAATAATTGAACGTCTCCTCCCCACCGTGTATAATACAGCATCCGTGCAGGCGCAAGGAGGGCTCAGCATCTCCATCCAGTCAGTCAGCAGCCCCCCAGCTTTCCAGACACCTCAACAAAGACAACTGCTCACAGAGGATGAGATTCCTCCACAAAAATTCTTTGAAAGCATCACTCTCAACTCTGAGTATTCCATTTAGTAATAATAAGAAGAGTCACTTAAGAAATAAAAGCTCTTAAACGCATTGATAATTAGTCTAAGTGATCCTCATTTACAGAACATTCCAGTGTGTGGGGAGAAAGTAACAAATGCAGATGAAGAAAGCAGGTCAGGTGTGTGAAGGCAAATGAGTTTTGAGATGTGATCTGGGTGCCGAAGTCAGGATATGTGACATACAGTCCAAGCTGGCTGCAGACCCATGGCTTTGTAGGCCCCAATGTTTTGTTTACACCCTCCATACTTAGTGGGATAACAATAACTCTCTCAGAAGATGCTTGACAAAAGCATTCAGAAAAAGAGGGTAGTCAGAAGGAGTCAGATTTTTCGCTTTAAAGGTAGATTCAGAAATGTATGATATGTCAAGATCACTGTAATGTTTTGAGCAACTAATTAAAAAAATAAAGGTAGATTCAGTGGAACACGTACAGACAACGGTATATATCAGAATCTTGACTTATGTATAGAACAATATGAAAATGCTCAACTTTTTCTTGACCCACCTGAAAGATTCAGACTTATATTTGTAGCACATATAGTGGAAGTCTGAGAAAACAGAATCAGTTGAAAGGATGAAAAACAGATGCATATTTCAGAAACTAACTTCATTGTAAAATGTGCATGATGAATACAGATTCTGCTGGGTTCAGAGCAAAGAGGTGTGTAAGCTCCATAAGTTACCGGCAAATTCAGAGGCCTGGGCTACACCCAAAGTTCTCAGTCACTTTTGGGAGATGCTCAGAAGCATTTTCAGTTTGGGGTGGGGAGGAGGGGCCTGTGGGATTCAGTGGGTGTGGCTAGGAATATGAGATTTCCTATGGTGCTCAGGATAGTCCCTTTCCAAATACTAAAAGTACTCTTACTGAGGAGTACTGGGATGGATGACTTCTAAGGTTTCTTTCAAACTCTGAATTCTCTGAGATGCTAATTGAATTTCAGGAGTAGTTTCATGATGCCAGGTCATGGGCACAATTCCTGGAAATGGAGCATCCAAGGATTGGTGACTGAGAGTCCTCTCTACTTTGCCTGGAGCCACCTGAAGGCAAGGATTATATTCCTCTTGTCTAAAGTAGGGCCTGGAGTTCAGGGGACACTTAATACAGAAATACATACAGGAATGAGGCTGGACACAGTTAGAGGTCTGCAGCTATCATCAACTTCCTCCTCCACAAACCCTTGGGACAAGAGAAACTTGATCAACTCAAAAACTTAAATGCCTGAGTGAATCTTTGGGGAAGTCTAAATATAGCTGGATCTAAAAAGAGAACATGGCAATTATGATGATTTCTCTATGTATTTACAGAATTATTTTGACATTCACTAGGTGAGGCACCCCAAACACACACACACACACACACACACACAAACATATACACACACACACTTTGTATACACACTGTTCATGGCTACTCCTGTCCATTAGTGAAAGCTCAATAAGTACGAGCATGTCACCTAAAGGTAGCAGCCCCCCAGCAATGCAAGGGAGGAGCTGTGTAGAGTTTGGATCTATTCCACCTGTAATGAAAACTTGTGAAAGTAGTTAACAAGGGACACATTGATGAGGTGACTATTATGCATGACTGGACATAAATCAGATAATGTTCCTCCCCTGCTTAAACCCCTCCAATGGTTTCTCATTTCACTTAAAAGGTTCAAACTCTTTGCCTGGACCCACAAGGATGCACAACACCTGCCCCTCCCTAGCCTTTATCTCAATGCACCTCTTGCTAATTTACCTCTCAGCCCTTTCTGTTCCTTAAATGCACCGATCTCATTTGCATCTTGCAAGCCCTCTTGCCTGGGATGCTCCTCTCCTGGTTTGTTCTCATTTTTCAGATATCAGCAAAAATGCCCTCCACCATGTCCCATCTCTGCACTTGTTCTCTCCTATACACAGCACATGTCACCAATTGCTATTTTCTTATTCATTTGTATGTCTTTCCTTACAAGATGGAATTCAAGCTCCATGAGAGCAGGGGTCCTATCTGTTGTCTCAGCATCTGACTCCTGGGAGGTGCTCAATAAAGTCTTAACACAGGCTACCATAATATAACATTCCTTTAATAGCTAACTTTTGTTCCTCCTTTAACAGTATTTAACAAACGCCAAGATCAGCCTTCATGGGGAAAAGCTGTTAATGAGAGATTTTCCAGAGTAAAGGTCAGCAGGTGGGCTCAGCACTGTGTGTGGAGTCATGCAGTGTGGGTGGTTCCCTGGGCAGTGGGGAGAGAAAATGGATTAAGAAAAACAAACTGATCAGGAAGAAGGAGAGGAAATACAAAGATTTAAACAACAACAACAACAAAAACAAGGCAGGAGAAGATGGAGAGACAGGGAGAGATCACAGGGGTGTGGCACAGTTCAACGACAGGACTTCAGAGGCCTTGGAAGCCACTTCTGCAATGCAGGACACCAGGTGTTGCATGAAATAGTGCTTTCCACCCTTCTTCTGTTCTCAGATCAAGGTCGGCTCTTCTAGTAACAGCCATAAGTCAATTGCGTTCCTACACACCAATGACGAAACAGTTGAAAGAGAAATTAGAAATATAGCCTCAAAAAAAAAAAAAGAATATTTGGGAATTTAACAAACTTAACAAAAGAGGTGAAAGACTTCTACAGTGAAAAGAGGAATTTTATATTCCATGAACTAGAAAAAGGAGGGAACCCTTCCAAAATTATTCTATGAAGCTAGCTAGTGTCACTGTGATATCAAAACCAAAGACACATGAATTTCAAACTTCAGACCAATATTCCTGATGAACACCGATGCAAAAATTCTTAATAAAATACTGGCAAATTGCACACAAAAACACATTAAAAAGACTGTGCACCATGATCAAGTGGGTTTCATCCCAGGAATGCAACATTGGTTTAATATAAGGAAATCAGTAAAGTGTAATTCACCACATAAATAGACTTAAAGGCAAGAATCACATGATTAGCTCAATAGGTGCAGAAAAAGCATTTGAAAAAAAAAATACAGCATCCATTAATGCTTAAACACTAGAAAAGCTGGGCGCAGTGGCACATGCCTGTAATTCCAGCTGCTCGGGAGGCTGAGACAGGAGAATCGCAAGTTCAAAGCCAGCCTCAGCAATTGTGAGGCACTAAGCAACTCAGTGAGACCCTGTCTCTAATAATATACAAAAATAGGGCTGGGATGTGGCTCAGTGGTTGAATACCCCTGAGTTCAATCCTTGATACCAAAAAACACACACACACACACAAACAAACAAACAAAAAAACCAAAAACCCCACTAGAAAAACTAGGGAGAGTAGGAACATACCTCAACATTGTAAAAGCTATATATTCTAAACCCAAGGCCAACATCATTCTAATGGAGAGAAATCTGAAAGCATTCCCTCTAAAACCTGGAACAAGTCAGGTATGTCCTATTTCACCACTTCTACTCACCATAGTCTTTGAAACTCTAGCCAGGGCAATTAGGCAAAAAAAAGAAAAAAGAAAAAAAAAAAAGAAATTAAAGGATTATGAATAGGAAAAGAAAAGCTCAAATTATCTCTGTTTGCCAACAACATGATCCTATATTTAGAAGAGACCCCCCTAAAAATCCACCAGAAAATTTCTAGAACTTATCAATGAATTCAGCAAAGTAGCAGATCACAAAATTAACACCCATAAATCAATTGCATTCCTATACACTGATGAATCGATTGAAAGAGAAATTAGGCAAACTATCCCATTCACAATAGCCTAAAAAAGAAAAAAAATTTGGGAATCAATCTGAAAAAAAAAATAGATAAAAGACCTCTACAATGAAAACTACACAACACTAAAGAAAGAAATTGAAGAAGACCTTATAAGACAGAATGATCTCCCATGATGTTGTATAAGCAAAATTAATATTGTCAAAATGGCCATGCAACCAAAAGTGCTATACAGATTTAGTGCAATTCCTATTAAATTTCCAATGACATTCATCATAGAAATAGAAAAGGCAGTCATGAAATTCGTTTGGAAAAATAAGGGGCCCAGAATAGCCAAAGCAATCCTTAGCAAGAAAAGTGAAGCAGGATACATCATAATACCAGACCTTAAATTATACTACAGAGCTATAGTAACAAAAACAGTATTGTCACCAAAACAATCATGAAGATCAATGGCACAGAATAGAAGACACAGAGACAAACCCACATAAATATAGTTATCTCATACTAGACACAGATACAGAAAACATTGGAGAAAAGGTAGCCTCTTCAACAAATGGTGCTGGGAGAACTGGAAATCCATAGGTAGCAGAATGAAATTTAACCCCTATCTTTCACCCTGCACAAAACTCAACTAAAAGTGGATCAAAGACCTAGGTATTAGATTAGAAACCCTGTATCTACTAGAAGAAAATGTAGGCCCAACACTCTAACATGTCAGGTTAGAAATCAACTTTCTCAACAAGACTCCTAAAGTGCAAGAAGTAAAATTAAAAAATCAATAAATGGGATGGTATCAAACTAAAAAGCTTTTCCTCAGCAAAGGAAACAATCAAGAATGTGAAGAGAGAGCCTATAGAACGGGAGAAAATCTTTGCCACCTGCATCTCAGATAAAGGGTTAATTTCTGTGATATACAGAGAACTCAAAAAGCCTAACACCAAAATCAACAACAATTACAAATAACTCCATCAATAAATGGGCAAAAAAACTAAAAAGACACTTCTGAAAAAAAGATAAACAAATGGTCAACAAGTTAATGAAAAAAATATTCAACGTTTCTAGCAAGTAGAGAACTGCAAATTAAAACAATACTGAGATTTCACCTTACTCCAGTCAGAATGGCAATTATCAAGAATATAAGTAACAATAAATGTTGGCAAGCATGTGGGGGAAACATTGCTGGTGGGACTGCAAATTTGTGCAACCACTCTGAAAAGCAGTATGGAGATTCTGCAAAAAACTAGAATGGAACCACTTTTGATGATCGGATAAAGAAAATGTGGTATATATACACAATAGACTATTACTCAACCTTAAATAAGAATGACTTCATGACATCTGCCAGTAAATAGAAGGCTCTGGAGACTATCATGCTAAGTGAAAAAAGCCAGTCCTCTAAAATCAAAGGTAGAATGGTTTCCCTAATATGTGGAAACTAACCCACAACAAGGGAGGGGAGGGGAAGAATAAAGGTTCAATGGATTAGATAAAGGGGAATGAAGGCAAGGGGAAATAGGAATAGGAAAAACTGTGGAATGAATCTGACATAACTTTCCTATGTACAAACATGAATACATCACAGTGAATATCAAATCGTGTACAGCCACAAGACTGGGATCCTAGGTAGAATAAGATATACTCCATGTTTGTATAAATATGTCAAAATAGACTATACTGTCATATATAACTAAAAAGAACAAATGGAAAAAAAAGAACTTAAAAAAAAAACGGAGGAATTTTAAGGCTGAAGGAAATGGTAGAGGTCAAAGTCCGCACCATCATGTACAGATGAGGAAAAGAAATGGCCCTCAGTCCAGGGCCACTGCAGCGTTAAGTCTCACATTAAAGGCAGAAGGCGATTAAACCTAACTCCTTTCCATAAGCACAAGAAGTGGCAGAAGGAAGAGGGGTAGAGAGAAAAGGTGTCACGTGGAAGGAAAAAGATGAAGGCAGCAGACGTGCCATTGTGGCTGTTATGATCAAAGGCTTACAAGAGTGGTAAATAAAGACAATCACAAATCTGAACTTAAAGGGGAAATTTAGATACCTACATCTTCCTCATTCAATACACAGATCAGTCCGAGCTTAGGATAGAGTAAAATAAACATCAGTAGGCTCTTGGGTCAATTAGGTAAAAAATATTCCATATTAATCTATTAAAAAAAAACAAGGGCAGACAGAAGATTATAAAAACAAAAATGTAGGTCTCACCAGTCTCAGAAAAGTAGTAAATAATAGCCAACCCCCTTCTGTAGTGACCCAAACCAACACCTACTGAATCAGTCCCACAATGACCTGTATAAAATATGAACATCAGGGTTTTTTTTTTTCAGTAATTCTCATCGAGCACTGTTTCCTATACTGTAGTAGTTTTACCCTGACAGTACAAAGATGTTTACAATCCTACATTTCCTTAATTAAAAAACACCTTCTTTAATAGCTAAATGCCCCTCTGATATCTTTTTTTGGGAAAAAAGAAGCACTACTAGATTAATTGTATGTGTCTATTATAAGAGAAATCTACTTTCAAAATGTTAAAGTATGGGGGCTGGAAGTGGAGCTCAGTAGTAGGGTGCTTGCCTAGCATGCTTGAGGCCCTAAGCACTGGGGACAAAAAGACTTAAAATGAGGGAATTGTGTGATTTTAAAAAAGCAGGCATTAAAGGAATAATCCTTTGCTCCACACAGTGATCAGTTTTGTTAAATAAAGAAAGGGTTGATTATTTAAAACTATAAATTTAAAAATTAAATTAAAACCAAGTTTTGTAGTTTTCCAGGACCTGTTAATATAAACTGGTATAATATTACTTGGGGAAAAATGTACAATATATTTGATTATTATGTTTTGGTGCTTAGCAGCCATTCCGTTTTTTTTCTTTTATTTTGTGTGGAGACTCCTCCCTTTCAGTTTACGTGATTTCAGAGGCATTCACCTCTGAAGTCACGTAAGATATAGGCCATTTTTTTGTGTGTGTGTGGTGATAGCCTGTGATGTCATCCGGATCAAGGAATGTGGCCAGAAGGTGAGTACACTTTCCGAGGGAGGAGTCTATACTCAGATCTGTGAGGTGAGAACTGCCACACTCATCTTTTGACCACATTGGGTTTGAAACTGAGACCAATATGACAGAAAACTGGGATGGAGAAGAACCAAGTACTGATGTTGCTGATTGAGCCCTGAACCTACCTATACCTGGAGCTAGCCCTATTTCTAGACTTTTAAATTTACATGAGCAAATAAATTCTCCATTTTGCTTAAGCTAGGACAGCCAGGCTTTCTATCACTAGAATCTTAAGTGATGAAGCAGCTGGTACTAGAAGTGAGTATTGGACATAACTAATCCTAAAACATGCAATTAGTTGGCTTATGGTTGGGAGACAACTATAGTACTGGTTCTTCTGGGCTAGAAGGTGGTAATCCTTGTTATACGACAGCAAAACTGCTAGCTATGCTGCCACCTATTGAATCCTTGGTCTAATACCATGAGCACATCCTTAAAGGATTCAACAGAAAACACTTGGGATGTTGGGAGTATCCTCTAGGAAGATCCACAGAAAAGAGAAAAACTTAGGCTGAAGACTGACTGGGTGCACAGTGGGGGAAAATACAGTTTTGTTAACAAATGGGTGAGAATCAAATAATCTGGAGGCTTATGGGATGGAAAACCCAAATTTTCCTATGCTGACATTAGATAGGGCAAGGAGGTAAGAATTACATCAGAAAACAAGTTTGGAACATGGAAGTCTGATTCCTCACTGTCTCTCCAAATATACTGTTATGTTCTTTCATCTGGGGAAAAAAGGACAGTTCACTGAGACATTGGGATCCACCTCATGAACAAGGAGTAAATTATAAAATGAGGAATCTGGACTGGAGTGAGGCTTGCACCTGCATTAGCTGTCTCTCTTTTGTGGGGGAAAAATGGTGAGTGCAATGTATTACCTATTTCTGAGCCTGTATGTATAGGAAAGATATGTGTGTGAGTCCTGGATAAACAGTACATATGTATTTGTTGCTTCTGGGTTGTCCAGTATCCATCCTCCTAAGTGACAGTAACAAATTCAGATTTGGGAAGAGGGCCCCTGACCTTGTACTCTGCTCTCCTGGCCTCTGTTGGGCTAACTCTACTCTGACTCCAGGAATGCAAAGTGAGCAGCTGGGGTTAAGCACAGCCTTGGAGTTCCCTGGCTACGGTGGCTGGTTCAGAGAGGAACGTGTGGCTACTTCTGAACCAAGGAGATGCAGTGAACCTTATTCTAAGATGTGTGGGGACAGGACTGGTAGTGTCATCGCCACATTATTCACACGTGGAAGCCTGGGAGGAAGCCAGTGCAACACGTGCTCATGGGAAGCTGGCTGAAAAGGCAGAGCAAGCAATGCAACATGTGGACATCATGAAGTCCTGATTCAAATAAACTAGAGAAACACAAGGCAACTAGAAATTTGAAAATCAAATTGAATATTGAGCAACATTATTACTATGTTTTAGGTAATAATGATGCTACTGCAGTTATGTTATATTTTACAAAGAGTCCTTCATATTTAGATAGTCACACTGAGATATTCGTGGATGAAGTGACTTGATGTTTGCTTCAAAGTAATATGGAAAAGGGGGGGAAGTGGGTAGAGGAGCAAATGAAACAAAAGCAGTCATGAGATGATCATCTTCAAAGCTGGGTGAGGGGTACATGCAATTCAGTTTCCCATTCTGTTGACTCTTCCTAGGTACTTGAAATGTTTCCATAATGATAAAGCTTTAAAAAAAAAAAATCAAACAAACAAGAACTGTGACTCATTCCCTTCTCCATCCACTAGAGGCTGTAGAAGAGGTGTGCTCACTCAATTCGAAACTTGCTCAGACTTGGGAGTTAGTTACCTTCTTTGCACTGTTGGATGAACTGGGATAGAGACGGAAGCCTCTCCCACCAGAACTCAAGTAGTTCTTCCCAGAAAAGGATTTAACTCCCCAGACTGTAGACCGATTAAGAGTAGGAACAAAAAAAGTAAAAATAAAAATTCCAACCATCCAACCAAGGAAGGAGAGAAAACAACCCTCCTTTTGGTTTAGGACTATCCAATAGAAATATAATTTGAGCCACCTGTGCAATTCTTGACTCTATGCTAGCCACGTTACAAAGAGTAGAAAGAAATAGGTGAAAGTGTAGCCATATCTTTTATTTAATACAAGATTTCAAAAAGAGTACTACTGAAATTACCAAGAATTTTTTTAAACAATTATTAATTAGGGATTTTTACATCCTTTTTATCACATATAGTCTTCAGAAATGTGTTTATTTTCTTTTTCTTTTAATTTAATTTAATCTTTAAAAATTTCTTATTGATTTTATTTTTTTAAATACATGACAGTGGAATGCATTACAATTCTTATTACACAGAAATGTGTGTATTTTCTTACTGATGGCATTGTAAGTGCTTCAGAGCTGCTACCATACTGGCTAAAATGACGCTAGACAGGACAGACCTGATGGGCGTGGGCTCATCTTTCTCTCTGGCAAGATGCCCAGATGGCACTCAGCAGATGCCCCATCAGTGTCAGTCCTGGGATAGTCCTGTTCTGTCCAGAGCCAACTCTGAGCCATAGCTGTAAGTTCTTAAGGAGAGTGGCTTGGAGCCACTCAGGACATTGGCTGAGTATTCCTGGGCTTGTGGCCAGCAGGATTGAAGTTATACTGGCTCTTCTTCCTGGAGTCTTAGTGCTAGCAATCCCACTACAATATATGAATCCTCGGCCAAGAGATACTTACTGTAGCATATAAAAGTTTGAAAATAGAGGCTCAGAAGACATTCATGGACTCCAAAGCCTCAGTGGCTTTCCATTTTATACCAAGCGAAGTCTGCAACGAATACCACTTCTGGCAAGAGCCAGCCCTCCATTCCCTGACCTTTCCTGCCCTTCTCCCCTTTTCCTCTATCTTCAGGCATTTGCACTTGCTGTTAGCTCTCCCAAGGACACTTTTCTCTTGGCTGTCCACACAGCCTGCTCCTTTACTCCATCTGGGTCCTCCACTATTTGTACATGATCTGCTTTTCCACTGGAGAGGCAGCTACTTGAGGCCAGGGACCTTGTCTCGTTTGCCGCTGTCTCCCAGCTGCTGATAGAACAGTATCTGACATATCACGGTGCTCGAGAGATATGTGTAAATGAATTTTAAAAGCTTCCATTCCATGTTAAGTTTCATCCTTCTCTTAACCTGGGACTGTGATTTTGCTGCCACACACTGGGTTCTAGACTGAGAGGTGCCCAAGCAAAGCAGAAATGTGCTGGGTTTGCTCCCCCAAAAGACCTGGGGAGGCTTTTACTTCTCCTAACCTGTGGTGATACCAGGACTGCCACTCAACACTTACCATAAGAGAGACCTGTCAACATATTTGGCAACTCTCTTTCTAAGCAAGGTTATTTTCCAGTGTCAGGGATAGGACAGGGTCCCTTACTTAAACCAGAAAGTTGTGAGGTGACTAGCTTGGAAGGATAAAAGGGGAATCAACTCAGGGTTGGAAAAAGAGGCCCCAGGACTATCTAGAAAGAATGTTCCTGAAATGGGTTCACATACTCCAACTCAACAAACATGTTTCTCTGTCTCTGGAGCACCCAATGCCCAATACTCTAGGTGCCAAGGATGCAGTGGCAGTCTTGCCTCTCCATACTATGTGGCAGTGTATGCTCAGCAGAAACAGAAGATGAAAAACAAAATAAAACAAAGTAAGTACAAGCCAGACACACTGTCACACACCTGTAAATCCCAGCTGCTCAGGAGGCTGAGGAAGGAGGATCTCGAGTTCAAAGTCAACCTTGGCAAAGGATAATGCTAAGCAACTCAGTGAGAGAGCCTGAATTGTTAAATAAAATACAAAATAGGTCTGGGGGTGTGACTCAGTGGTTGAGTGTCCCTGAATTCAATCCCCATTACCACTCCCCCAACCCCCCAAAAAAACCCCAAACAAACCAACCAACCATAAAAAACAAACCACAAAGCAAACACAGAAATTCTGAAGTTTAGAACATCACATACTTCATTTCTTAAGGGAAAAATGCTTTTCACGTGTAAAAAGACCCTTCATATTTCTATCGAAGGCAGTCTTGTCATAGGTACTATAATTAAACTGCAAAAATTTCCCATTTGGTCACCAATGTCCAATACAAATGGCCCCCAGGGGAAAACCCTGCGAAATACAAGGAGTGATTTCTTTATAACCCAAGGGGCAAAAGATGGAAAGTCCCTTCTCACATCCCGCCATGTACATTCTAGTGCACACACACTGGGAGAAGGTACTGGCACGCAGAAAGTAGTGTGTTCCTGTTGGTTGTCTATCATTGGGTTTGAAAGCAAGTGGAGGATCTTTACAATTATTCCTAGGTTGGGGACAATGGTCATCTAGGTCCTTATTCAGACTTCAGCCCGGTGGTTACTCTGTGTCTCTTTCTGGGAGAGAGAAATCACGAGGATCTTGAAAACCTCCCTAGGCTCTCAGGAAACAAGGGTTGGTACAGCTCTGCACCTTCCGGCCTGACATCACCTGCCTGAACACCGCAGGAAATGCTCAGGGACTGGAGATTCCCCTTGGGGCCCTCAGATTGCACAGCAGCCAGGCTTGGCTGGTGATGCTGCCTGTGAGAGGCAGTCCCAACTGCTCTGTGCATGAACAGGAAAGGAAGAGAATTTGTGGGTGTCACAATAAAGGGAGGCTTTCCTGGGATTCAGAAGATTTGAATTGTATTACACCAAACTGTCCCATTCAGTAAAAAATTGTCCCACAAGATCGTCAAAGGTCTGGGTGGACACTGATGTAGATGAAGAAACTGTTTAGAGTTATCTGAGCCTAGAGCTTGACTCCGGTTGATATATAAACTCAAAGTCATTACCAATAGATACTCCTCGACTTACAATGGACCATCGTAAGTAAGACTGGGAACATCTGTATTGTATTTTTGCACTTATTCCTTTAATTTCCCCGTAATGCAAATGTCCTATTAATGAAATCACTTTCGTTTGGATTGTGAAAGTTGTCAGAATCAAAATGAAGTTACTATGTCAGCCCTAATAACAACGAAAGTAAATAAAGCCAGGAGTTTCTGGAGGAAGGCTTATCACACATGATTGCCCGATAGTAACTAACCACAAAGTCTTGGCCAGAACCATGAGCTCACAGAGAGGCCACCACCACCTACCTTATAACCAAAAGGACTTCTGTAAGGATGTCTGCCCAGCAATTGTTCATTCACCCTTGACTGACACCACTCTTGTGGCCAACATCACTGTGGCCAAAGGTTATTGTTTCAAAATATCTGATATAAATCCTCATTTTTGCTTTTAGAAAATTTCTCCTTACCTCAACTCCTTTGAATCCTCCCACAGTTTACTATGGTGGGTGTATTCCCAAGGCAGGGCTCTGATATTCCCAAATGAATATGGTATTTTTCAGAGAATCTTGTTGTTTTGTTTTGCTTTTTTTTTTTTTTTTTCTTTTTTAGGTTGACAAGATGTTTACCAAGAGTTATTCATCCTTTTTGGAAAATCATGTGCCCAAGGATGTTGTCAATTGTGGTATTTAAGCCTCTAATAAGAGTTAATCCACAGTGGTAGTAGCCACATTCACAGTGACTCTGTGTATAGATACAAATACCTGACAACTTACTCTGTTTTAACAGTTTTTTAATGAGCTGTGCCTGATCACTTCTCAATTGAACTTATTTTATTTTATTAAAAAGCTGCTTTTATTTTATTTCTTTTAAAATTAAGATCGCAGTGATTTTTATTTTGGAAATTAGGTGACGTCAGACCACATCATTTATGAAGTTCACTGAGAATTGTGATTAGAAAATTGTTATTAAAAGTGGCCACTGGATCAGATGAGGCTGGGAATCACAGCTTCTGATGGTTCTGGGGATGTTGGGCCTCCTTAGTGCTGTTTGGGTACCTGCTCATCCAGTTGTGGGAAGTGGAGAGAGCTGGGATCCCCACAGCTGCTCACCTCCAGTCCTGGGAGATATTTCCCATTTGTTCCCAGAAGTGTCCAGAGGCCTGTGTACTTTTTTTCTCCTGTGTCTTAGCAGATTGCTTTTCTCAGTGGCTCAGCCAAAACAGAATTTGTTCTACCCAAATGACCCCAGATTCCCTCCAACAACTGCCCCGCCTTGCCATTGGCTGCTCCGGATTCTCCAAATGACTGACTGGGAAAACAGATTGTTGGAAAAACACTTCCAGGTTGTCTCTAATGGGGTCAGTACCCTATCAGACCACAGGAAAGATCCTGGAAAATGCTTCCTGCTTCCAAACATGCATGTAGAGATCAGAAAAGGGGCAATCACAAAGTGATCAGCTCCACCATTTTGCGTGGGCATTTTTTGTTGTTATTTTTCGCTCAGTACTGACCAAATGACTCCTTCCCTGCAACACCGAGCTGCTTAAGCCAAAGTCTTGGACCATTCTGCCTGCTTCAGATTCATTCCAACAGAATGATCAGTTGGTGGCTTATGTAAAAAGCAGCTCCATGACTACACTTAAATATTGACTAGTTTGAGGATAACAAACCACCAAGACTTGAGGTATAAAAACCACATGTGGTGTATGTTTTGTAGGACACCCACAGGAAGAGAAATGGACAGAGATAGAAAAAAAGTCAAAATCGTCTCTCCCTGCCAACACCAGCCCCCCACTAAATAAATAAAAAACAAAATAATATGAAACAACAATTAAAACCCCACCTGGGTGCTACTCTTGGCTTTTGGGTGGCAGCTGTGTGCTGACAACACTACCTGAGCATCATGGCCAAGGCCAAGGTGTCAGAATAACCTGCTATAATCTCCACCGGGGTCCACAACATGGTCCCTGACCATGGCTTCTATTTCCAATTCCTTCTTCAGATTAACTTCTCCAACCCTGAGATCCCTGCCATCCCTGCTTTCTTCCCTTGACCTGATTCTATACTCACTCCCCTGATCTTCTTCTCTAGCCCAAAAGAACAACACACAAAGCTGTAGTTTCCCTTCTGGAATTAGAGTGAGGTAGGTCGTATGATCTCTTACTCTGCTCACCCTCCCTGCGTGGCTGTAACTGCCCTGTTAACTAGTGAGCAACTGTGCGAGGGCTCCTGAGCACAGAGGTCATTTAACAAATATGGAGCATCTATCAGGAGCCCAGAACGTTTTTAGATTTAGGGGATATTACAATAATCAAACAAACAAAACTCTCCACCCTCAAGGAGTTTGCCTTCATATTCAAGCTGGTGGCCTGATGGAAATTAAATAAATTCATTCCCCATGTGTGGAGAGCAGGTGTCCATTTTGGTTCAGTTTATATTTATCTTTTGTAGAACAGCCTTACCAAGGACGCTGCCACAGGGCTAATGCAGGATAACTCAGAAAAAAATGTGCAGTGCTCAATTGTCCTTTGGGAATTACTCATTTCTATATGAAAACTAAACACATGACTATTTTAATTTCCATTTCAATGGTTTTCATACTTGCAAACATACATGATGGTACACTGCTAGACCAGCCCACAAAAGTCTAATTAATTTATAATGTGACTAAACTAAAATTTCAGTTTCAGATCTACTACCTCTATGGGAAGAGGGGGGAGAAAGAAGGACTCTTTCATATTTTGTGGTCCCCAGCCTGGGCTTCTCCCCACTACCCTGAACAACTCTGAACTCTTTGGACCTCACTGGGGACTGACCCTGAAGCACTCCTGACCCAAATGCTTTTACCTCCAGATCATAATTCTCCTTCCTGGGATAAGATGATGTCATTGAGCCACCAGAAGGAAATCAAGTTGTCTTTTATCACAAAAGAGAGGGGAGGTGTGTAACCAAATGATGCTAATTTTTATTGAAATAAAAGAAAATACTTGGTTGGAGATAGGTACAATATAGTTAATGTTTTAGAATTTCCTTCTAATACTTTTTCCCTCTCAGTTTTGTTTTTATAAATTTTATTTTATTTTATTTTTTGCAGTGCTGAGATCAAACCCAGATCCTTATGCATACTAGGCCAGTGCTTTCCCCCTGAGCTAGCCTTCCCCCAGTCCTCTCTCTGTGTATTTCAAATGGGATGAGATGCTGTTTTTATGTGTCCTTCACATTTCCCCATATTAATATTCTCTTAAAATAACTTTAGTAGTTGAATATTTTATTTTACAGGTGTTCTATTATCTGTAACCTTTAAATTTTTAGACATTAAAATAACACCCAGATTCATTATTATAAATTCTACTATGATTAATATATATGTATTTAGATGTCTGAAGTCTAACAATAATTTTAAGTTATTTCCTCAGGATAAATTTATTATAATACAATAATAAATTTTATTATTGTATTATAATAAATAATAAAATTCCTGTCAAAAAAATGATAGGAACAGAGTTTTGTTTGTTTGTTTGCTTTTAGAATCTGGACACATACTTTTAAACTGCTTTCTTTTGGTATTAGCTACTACAGTGGCACCAGTACCCATTTGTTTTCAATATGTACTATTATCACTTTTCAAAATCTTTGATAAGTGAAAAACTATATGTATGGGCAATTTTAATTTTCATTTTTTTATTAGTAAGGTTGACAATATTTCATAATTTATTATATCCTCTGTTATTAACATATTTTAATTAATGAAATATTAACTGGATCTTTTTTTTCTTTTTTGTTGTCCTGGGGATTGAACCCAGGGCATTGCACATGCTAGGGAAGTGCTCTACAGCTGAGTTATACTCATGTCCCTTAGATTTTTTTTCCTCCTGTTTGAACCAAAAGGTTACCTAAAAGCTCCATGATTTGTTTTTTTTAGAGCTGGGGATCAAACCCAGGACCTCATGCATGATAAGCAAGTGCTCTACCCCTAGCTACACTGCAAGACTGCTCCATGATTTTTCAAAAACAAATGAAATGTTTTTAACTATTGGGAATTGAGTAGAGAGCAGTGACCATTTCTGTGAGTTCTTAAGCAAACGTTCTTAAGTCAAGGGCCACTTTTGATGTTCAGCTATGGCTAGTGTTGTGAAGTGAGAAATATTTCCATGCCCTGTTGGGAGAGGGTGTGGGAATTCTAGGCACATCTCACTGAAGCTCTTCCTGCTCAAAGACAAAGGCAGGAATGCCTGGGTTTATGTTACACACGTGCAGACAGGAAGCAGCCATATGACCCTGAGTCATCTTATTCTATCTTTCACAAGACTAAACTTCCCAGGAACCAAGGAGTAATTCAAGCTGACCTAACAAGTAGCCAAGCTTCCGTTAGCTTCATCACCTTCATTAGCCATTATGCACTATTTTGGAAAAAGTAAAATCTAAATTAGATTTAAAAAAAAAATGGTTGAAAACCTGGCAATCAAAACCTCTTTCTGAGTATTGGTCATTCAAAGCGACTCTAGTGATGTACACAATGACTGACAGAGGACCTGAACTTTTATGACATCGTCTGGCCTACTTTCCATCTGGCTCTTCCCAAGTCAAAATTTGCGACAGGAATGACCCTCACTTTCCACAGTTCTTGCCCCTGGTCTTAGAAGGTGTTCATTATATCTAAACTAGGCAGATGCTTTGGGGTAGAGTGCCTGGCATATTCTAACAATAAACAACATCAGTTAGCATTCCTATGGTTAAGTGAGCTTAACTTCTCCATTAGTGCCACGTGGTAAAGAAGGAAATGCACTGGCTAGGGAAGGAGGGCAAGACTGAGAGACAAGGCAAAGAAGTGGCTCTTTTTGTTTACAGAGGGATAATTGAATGAAGAATTTGCTCTATTTGATATTTGATAAACATTAAGAACAGATAATTTCAAACTCCATTTATATCATTTATCTACAACGAGTTCTTAAATACACTTAGTCCTTTTTCTAAATGATCCATTCAATTTGCCATGGGCCCAATTTCACTAATTCTTTTGCTTTTTTGTACAATTCCAAATATCACTAGACTTGATGAACATAATATTTTTGGGAAAATGCCCACAAGCTTAAAAACAAAAATAAAAGCAACTTTCTCCTAACAATTAAGATGAGCTAGAGATAAGTACATTGATTTTATGCTCACTGGCTTGTCCTCATTTCACCTGGAGAGGGCTATGGTCAATCAGTAGGTAGGTAAGTTAAAGGTCTGATAGAGGAATGGGGAGCCACTCATCCCAAAATCTTATACTGCAAAGACAGAACTTCTCTTCAGTTTACTTAGAGACTGTCCAAAGGCCCTTTGGGGAAGTCTCATCCAATTGGGGAATATGGAAGACAATGCTTATTTTCAAGGCTGCTTTATTCTAGTGCCTGAGGTCTAAATTAAGAGAGCAGTGATCATCTATGAAAGTTTCCAGAGGTGGCACATAATGAACTGAGAGGAAACAGGCCTTGAGACCAGATCTGGTTTCTCTGAGTAAGTGAGAAAACAAAACCTGGATTCCTATCATTATGCCCAAGTTCAGCCACCACAAGATGATGGCACTGTGACGTGAAAGATACCAGGGCCAAGAGCTGAATACAGCTTTGGAAAACTGAACACCACACAGAAAACACTCAGCATCTCCAGCTCTTATTAGAGGGGCATTCATGGAAAACCAGTGTGAAGATCAACGGGAAATTTCATTTTCCAAAGTACAAAGGTTTCTGCACACAGAGCGTCCTATTCATGCACAGTGGACTCCTCCTGAATTCAAAACACCTGCAGAAGCACATATCTAATACTCCTCACAAGCACTGTCCACCACATTTTTCTTTAACCTCTAACGGCACAAATCTTGAGATAAAGTGTTCTTCTATGGCTTTCCCCAACCCCAACCTCAAGATCTTGAAAAGATAGATAAGAATTCCTCAGACATGCCAAGAGATTCACAGAGATGAGAGTACCTCAAAAACAGTAATGGCAAAAGCAATGTGTAGAAACTCAAGTAATGAATAAAAACAACTTATATATTACTCTAGATCCATTAAAGACCACTATCACTGGATGCGGTGGCACAGGCCTGTAATCCCAGCACTTAGGAGGCTGAAGCAGGAAGATCACAAGTTCAAAGTCAGCTTGAGCAACTTAGTGAGGCCCTAAGCAACTCAGTGAGATCCTGTCTTTAAAAGGGCTGGGGATGTGACTCAGTAGTAAAATGCCTCTGGGTTCAATCCCCTACACCAAAAAAAAAAAAAAAAAAAAAGAAAGAAAGAAAGAAAAGAAAAAAAAAGAGCATTATCTGTGTATAATCAGTCTTTAAAATGCAGTGTTAAAAACCTTTTAAAAGTATTATGTGGGCTGGGGATGTGCTCAAGTGGTAGCGCGCTCGCCTGGCATATGCGGGGCACTGGGTTTGATCCTCAGCACCACATAAAAATAAAAAATAAAGATGTTTTGTCCACCGAAAACTAAAAAAATAAATATTGAAAAATTCTCTCTCTCTCTCTCTTAAAAAATTAAAGTATTATGTGATTTTATTCTAAAATTCTCCAAAACAACATTCAATATGTTCAATATGTTGCTCAGGGAAGTGAATGATACCTGCTATCACTTTCCCAGAAGTTCAGCTTTTTCAAAATTCAAGTCCATGACAGGACTTGGTCAGCTCCTCAGTCATTTTACTTAAGGGTGACTCTTCCTTCCTCCTACACAAAATAAGCAACTATATCCTTAAAAATATAAAATCAGAACTTGATAGGAATCAAATCAGTTTTAATGCATAACTCTGAGAATATAACAATCACTCTAAGCTTATTATGCTTTAAATCTCTGGGCTGGGGCTGGGGCTCGCCAGGCATGTGGGAGGCACTGAATTCAATTCTCAGCTCCGCATGTCAGTAAAAAAAAATAAAGGTCTATCAACAACTAAAAAAATATTAAAAAAAAAATCTCTAGTTCTACCTAACATAAGTATAAGTATAAAAATATGTAAAGGGTTAGAATTTACTCTGAGATACTATAATATACTACTATTTTAATGGCAAAAGAGATTTATGAATTTATGGAAAAGGAGATATTTACAAAACACCTTAATAAAAGCACTATTTACATTTGTATATCAACACTTAAAAGTATCCAATGGTAGTTCACTAATAAAAAGTATTTAAAACACAACAATAGGAAAGTGAAGAATAGTTTTACTTAAACTTGCATCCTCTAAAATTTGTCAGGACCAGAGAACCTGAAAGTATCAAACATTATGTAGAAATCCATATTCAAAAGAATTCCATGAAACTCTCAAAAAGAGCAGGAAAAGATCACCTGAGGACATTGTTTTAGCCTAACCTCGGAGCATCATTCAAACAGGGAACCAATGCCTGATACTTACAAAGTGCAGTTTTCTACTGCTGAGCTCAGATGAAGACAGCCCACCCTATTACAAAAATAAATGGAAAAGCGATCATTCCATGAACTCACCTCCAAACATGAAGTACACAGTAAAGTTGTACTGCCATTCCTCAATTATCTCTTTGCTTGGAAGTGATGGCAGGAGTATTTCCCTCTGCAAAACTGTTCAAAGTAATGACTTGGAGGAAGTGGTATGCTGATACCAGGAAAAAAAAAAAAAAGCCCTCAAACACAAAGATAGTTCAAAATGCATCTGTGCATGGCTCTGAGGAAACAAACAGCTCAGCTAATTTCAGCTCAAAATAAACCCAAGAGACCAGTTTACCTTGGCCATGGCTACACGTATGCAGGAAAACTGAAGGTCAGCGTTTATCCAGTGATTTTGTTCTGTGCCAAAAGGGATGCAAGGGCAGGGTTATTCATCTCGAGGTCAGGATGGAATAAGAGGAGATATTCCATCCAATGGAATCGTGTGTAATGAAAAGGGCTTCCCTGCTTTGTCTCCATGGGACAGGTGGGCTCCTGACTGCCTTACCCTCTAGGAGACAGGCGAGTGAACTTTGACATCGATTCCTGAAGCCAATGCTAGATCGGAAAAACACGATGTCTCCCTTGCTGAGGCCTTTTCATGGGTCCTCCCTCTACTGTATTGTCCTTGAAAAGCTAAGGTGGGTTGTTCCTAAATTACCTATTTCTTTTGTCAAGCTTGGGCCGAAATACATCTACCATCTTTAAAATGACCAATACTGAATTTTCAATTCTTATTCATTTGAAAATAGTCTTCAAATTAAGTAAACACACAAAATAACATTTATTTGGTTTTGAAAAATCCAAATTTTCTGTAAAAGCAGTTACTTTTCTGGGATAACAGATGGTCACTGCCACCAAATTTTTTTTAAAAAAAGAGCCTAATAAAATTTAAAAAAAAATTATTTTCAAATAACATTTATTTGAGAAGTTCTGTATCAGCAAAAGTCTTTAAATTGGTTGCTCCCCCCGCCCTGCAATCCTGGTTTTGTGTTACTTTTTTTGGTACTGGGGATTGAACCCAAGGGTACTTTACCACTGATCTACAACCTCAGCTCTTTTTGAGACAGGATCTCACTAAGTTACTAAGACTGGCCTCAGACTTATAATCCTGTGCCTTAACCTCCCAGATCACTGCGATTATAGGTCTGTGCCACAGGCGACCAGCTTGTATTGCTATTTTGAGGTGTTTATTTCTAATGGGGATAAGGAAGTCAAAGAGCCCTTTGGTTTTGCTCATTCAAGGAAATTCACCTCATAGCCGATGACCCATTTATCTTATTTTCTTTTTTAGAGGAAAAAGGAAAGAATGATTAATCTTTAACATCTGAAGCTTGTGTCACTAACCTTCATCTTGAGTAGTGAGCTATAGTTCAAAGGGCACAGATCACATGTGGGGACAATTATAACACTTTAAATGACATTTTCCCTTTTTCGGGGGTTGGCCATAATATTCAAGTGGGGTACAGGAAGCAGAGATTTTGTCTCCACTCATTCTCCTGCTCGTGGGTGGACTCACAAAAGCTGTTCCAAGCCTGCAGTTTCCAAAGTTCATCCTTCTAGGTGGTACACCCGTCAGAAATCCTGCGCAGCTCGTAAAACCCAATATAACCTTTTAGGCTGCTCTGGAAAAAACGTTGAGTAATAGGGGATAGAATGCTTTGTGTCCAGGGTTTCCAGAGCTACTCTTTGGCTAGGAGAAATGGCAAATCACAGACATCTGGAAAAGAGCGATGGCCCAGAAAGGAACAATGATCTTCTGAAGTCTTTAGAGCGCACCTCCTTACTGCTCACCTGTCTGTTCCCTACTGTTTGCACAGAATGAGCTACAGGCACCAGAGCAGGCAGTCATTTCTAGCAGATGTGACTTGTGGGGTCTAAAGTGGCAACTGGTTGACTTTTTGGAAGTAAAACATTGTTCTGATCACCTTGAAGCCAAAGGGAGTGGTGGAAAGCTGTGGGTCCCCAGCATGGAGGGAGACAGTAGCAGTGTGGTCTGTGGGAACTTGCACACATGGTGTTGGTGCCCCCCTAAACCTTTCCTACAGGTTCCACTCAACTACAGAACATTATGAGAAGGCCCACCGGTATTTCTCTCTATATGGTATGAATACCACATTATGTTTTCTTGGCTGGTCCGAGCACTGGAAAAAATTAAACAAAGAGACAGGCTGTAAGGTGAACTGACACAGAGTGGAAAGGGCAAGGCCTAGAAAGGCAGGGGTTCAATAAAGGCCTCTGAGGTTTCCTTTCATTTCCACAGTTCTGAGTCACATCATTTCCTTTGTGGATTTGAACAATAACTAATGAGCCTTAGACAATGAATCAGTATGCAAGGGGGAAAACACCAAAGATCATCTGTCTCTTCAGCAGAGTTAAGTCCTTTATGACCTTTCTCTTTCATTCTACAAGTCCTCATTTCAGAACAAGTTAAAATTACTTATTTACAACAACTCTCTTCATCTGCACTGCAGTGGGACCATCAGCCGTGGCCATCTGGACAAGAACAGGCCCATGCCCAGAGTGGCCAGTGCTCAGGCTGGAGTGGTCCTGGCCTGAAATCTCTGATCAAAGAAGAAAAAAGGAAACTACTCCAAGTCTAGTCCCTCCTTGTCTGAGATATACAAACTGGGAACCGTGGAGAAGGACACTGGAAAAACAAAGACAAAAAGCAGCAGCTGAACCAGTGGGTCAGTAGAACTGGAGCCGGGGAGAGGAGGGCATCCATCTCCAGGGACTTCCGTTCCTGAACGGCATCCTCATCTTCAGTCATTCTAACTACCAAGAATAACAACCACAATGAGCATTCACTGAGCTCTTATTAGGTTCTAAGAGTGTTCTAGGCATTTCCATAAGTATTGTCGACTCATTCCAATCTCACAACAACTCTATGAGATATATATGACAGTGATGAAAAGTTACATAACCTGACCAAGGCCACACAGCTTATAGGTGGCAGAGGTCATCTGAACTTAAAGCTTTGGCTCCAGAGTCCATGGTCCTATCCAGCATGCAGCTCCCTGTGGTGCTGGTCCAGAGCTTCCTGTCTTCATTATTGCCTATTCTCTACTAAGAAGGCCTGACAGGGGGTCTGTTTCTTACTTTCCTGTTATCTCACAATCAGCATTTTTCTTGGCTTCATTTGTTATGAATCTTATTTACTAATGTATATTTATTAATTAAAGAACTACTTAATGCTTACTATATGCCAGGAGCTGCTTGGAAGCAACAAAGAAAACTCTACCCTATTCTAGTCTTCAGGAACCTTATATTAAGTAGGGAAAGACTTGGTCTGCCCCCAACCACTCTAGAAATCATGCTTCTCATTTTTATGAGGTCATGTCACACTTGACCTGATGCATGACTCTGTATGGCATCCTATCTTTAATATCGTGTACCATTCTTGCATGATAATATATTATTTTATCCTGAGCTCACTGACAAGATAATTTCTTTCTTTTCTTTTTTTGGTACTGGAATTTGGACCCCAAAATGAGAACAGACATGGTAAACATGGCTTCCCTGGAGGTCTTCCTGCCTAGGATTCAGGATAAGGGTGTGGCCGAAAGGATGGCAAGTGTCCTGCTCAAACTGGGTGGGATCAGCTCTGAAAGAGTACATCCCCAGAGGTGGTGCTGCAGTGTCCACACCAGCACTGCAGTGCACAGGTGAGCTCTGGCAAGGTCACTGAGGGGAGGCACCATGGCCGCTTCCTCTTTTCTACTTATTTGAGTTTCTTCTTCACACTGGGTCCTGGTTGCCCCAGATAGGTATTTCTGTGAATTTGTAGCCCTTACAAAATGGTGTTGCTAGATGTCAGGTGTCGAGCGAATACTCTCATCTTTCCACCCCTACAGCACCCAGCACACTGCTTTGCATCTGATAGGCATTTCATACATTTTAAATGGTTGTTTTCCCAAATAATGATAGGCTTCTCTAGAAAATGGTGAATATAAATAAATAATTTATAGAAGATAAATTACTCGTAAAGCTATGGGTAGAAATACACGTTGTTAACTTTTGAGACTATTTCCTTCTAGTCTTCAAATATGTCTAAAGTATTTTATTAGGATTATAATTTATGTAATTTCAAATCTAGCTTTTGTTTTTCTTTCATGCCACTAAACATTCCTTGAAAATGTTAATTTTTAATGACTGCATGAAACTTTTTTATTAATTTTACTTTTAACTTTCTCCTATTGCCAGTCATTTAATTCTTTCTTTGCTTTTATAATTATGTTGATATCAATATCCTTATACACGAATTATTGGGCACAACCAGAATTAAGCTATAGATATACTGAATCAAAGAGTTTGAACAACTACCACTTGATACATAGGGCAAGTGACATGCCATGCTAGAAATCATGCTTCTATGACTTATGCTCCTTTGGGGCATATTAAAAATGCTCTGTTTCGTCAACAGAAAATCTGTATCTTGGGGCAGCAGTTGTAGCTCAGTGGTAGATCGCTTGCCTACCATGTGTGAGGCACTGGATTAGATCCTCAGCACCACATAAAAATAAGTAAAATAAAGGTACTGTGTCCATTTTTAAAAAACTAAGATAACAACAGAAATCTGTATCTTAATTTGATTCCTTCAACTGGTCAGAATAATGACCCATATATTTAAACTCCACGTTCCCAAATAATATTCAGAAGACCCACTTTATATTTTTAAGAGCACACACACTCCTGATTAGTGGTCCCCAACTTCAAAACTCATGACGCCTTAAAATGCTTTAGAATCTCCGAAAGGGAAATCACTTTAGAGGTCATTGAGTAAACTGTTTCAGTGTTTCTATATGGCAACCGAAGCTCAGCAAGGTTCAATGACCTGGGTAACACATCTGGCTTGGGACTGGAATCTAGGTGTCTGGCTCTAGGAGTTATTTCTTTAGCATGGGTTGAAGAATCAACCAAACAGAAGCAACAAACCATTGTTACCAGAATGAAAATATGAGGAAAAAGCATGCTGATATACTTATTGGAAGAAGAAACTATTATTGTTCTAAGTTCTACCTTTCAGATAGAAGTGATTTGTATACACTGAGCTTGAAATCCAGCAAGATATCAAGTACGTCTGGAAAGACAGGGGAAATATAAAACTGGAGATCAAGAGATGAACAAGCAGAGCTGTAGGCCAGCAAAATCTATTCTACAGCTGCCCCCCAACTCTCTCTCCCACATACATGGGAATTTCCTCTTGTCTACAGATAGGTAGAACAGCACTGCTCATCAAATGCCAGCCAAATATACAATTTGTGATTTTTTTGTAGCCACATTTAAAAATGTGATTTGAAACAGGTGAGATCAACTTTAAGAATATATTTTATGTAACCTAAAATATCTAAAATATCATTTTGACACTAATTAAAATAAAAATTTCTGTGAGATATTTTATTTTTTTCTATTTATACTAAGTTTTCAAAATCCAATGTGGCTTTTGCACTTACAATGCAGCCTGTCTCTATGTGTCCTGGTCACATTTTAAGTAGCCAATTCATTCCACTGTGCAGGATTAGACAGTGACTCACAGAGAATTTATTTTAAATATATATATATATATATATATATTTAGTTGTAGAGGACATAATATCTTCACTTTATTATTTTTATATGGTGCTGAGAATCAAACCCAGTGCCTCAGGTGTGCCAGGCAAGTACTTCACCACTGAGCTATGACCCCAGCACCCACAGAGAAATTTAATATTAAAATTTTTTAGACCCTGGTATTTGTGGAGTTAAATTAATTAGAACTTAATTTTACTGATGAGAGAACAACAAGAAAGATATTTTGGGTTCCCAAGTCACTGTCTACCCTCTTCTCATGCTCTGGGAGGGAGGAAAGAGGAGTGTTATTGGAGCCTGGGAGGTATGACTTAGAGAATCCTCTCCTCCAATCCTGGCCTTCCAGGTAACCCAGCAACTGGACAAAAACCTGATTGAACTTAGTTCTCACAGCCTTGAGTTTGTTATCTCTGAATGTGTTTATATGTCTGTTCTCCTGATGAATTTCCTAAGGCAGTGGTTCCCAAACTTCTTCAAATATTTGCAACTGACTTCAGAATTCTGGTACCAGCATACCACCAAAATGTAGTCATTTACTGCACAATGACATTTAAGTGAACAAGAGACTATCCAGATAACAGTGGTCCCATGAGATTATATTGCTTGGTGCCACCATAGTTCATGCAGTATATTCTATGAAAAAATCACCCGATGACACATTTCTCAGACTGTCCCCATCATACTGTGACACATGACTATAATCTACTCCTATTTTTAATTTAACTAAGCTTAAACAAATCTAAATACATAATTTGGTGTCATCCTAAGAAACTGTGTCCATGAAGTCATGAATTTCACATGGTATTGTAATGTTTTTCTAGCACATATTATAATCATTTAAATAAAGAGTGTCGGACTGAGGATATAGCTCAGTTGGTACAGTGCTTGCATCATATACACAAGGCCCTGGGTTCCATCCCCAGCACCACACACACACATACACACACACACAAAAGAATGTTTATTCACATGTCTCCTGAGATCATCTCACAAACCATCATTGGTATAACTGATGAACTCTGGAAACACTATCTGAGGAAGGAAAGGGAAGGACTGCTGGCAGTTCCCCTCTTTGCGCCAAGAGTGCTCAGGGGTGCACACATCCTGACTTCCTGAGTTTCCACTTTCCTACAAGCAAGTTCATATTCACTGCTACCCACTGCTTGGTTTTCAGGCTGACATTTATTCCGGCTGACTGGCACCTGTGCCTGTCACTTGTTATACATTTTAGGTTACTAGCCCTATCTATAAGGAAATGATCATCTTCATTTTAATTTTCCAGAGACTTCCAGAGCTGCTAAGTCTGGGAAATGAACTTTCAATTATAAACCTCACAAGGCACAGATAATTACAACACCTATCACCAGGCCCTCCTAAAAGTTCTTCTTGTAAACCAACTGATTTTCAATTATGAAATATCTGTAAAGAATGGAGACCTTAAGAAACAAGAACTGGTAAACTTCAATAGTGGAAATGTATGGCATCAAAATGGTTTAAAACCAATTTTGTTATACATAAACACATGTGCTTCCTTATGCTTTAAATGCATTCAATTACAAGACTGTGGTCAGTCTAGTAATTACTATAATTCCGAAGCAGAAATGAGCTCAAACAGTATTTGGGAATATTGGCAGTTATAATATGCATTAGTTAATCTACTATTGTCTAACAAATTACCCAGAACTGAGCAGCTTAAACAAACACACACTTATTATATCACAGTTTCTGTGAGTCAGAAACCTGAGAGCAACCTGTCTGGGTCCCTCTAGCTCCTGGTCTATTACCAGACTGCAATCAAGGTGTCAGCTGGAGCCACATTCCCATCTGAAGGTTTGACTAAGGGAGAATCGGCTTCCAGGCTCACTTGCGTGTTGGCAAGTGTCAGTTCCTCCCTGGCTGTTAGCCACACGCTTCCCTCAGTTCCATGCCACGTGGGTCTCTCTACAGGGTAGCTTATAACATGGTGGCTGGCTTCCCTCAGAATGAGCAAGACACAGAGAGAAAGCCCTCATATTCAAGTTGCAGTCTTTTTATAAGAAAATCTCAAGTGACATCTCATCTTCTCTGCCATACTTACTTCACCAAAAGTGAATCATTAAATCCAGCCCATACTCAGGAAGAGGGGTTATACAAAGGAATGAATTCCAAGAGGTGGGGATCATTGGGTATCTTATAAGCTGCCTAGCACATGATGACATAAAACATCTACCATTTCTATTGGTGACAATGTCACAAGTGCTCCTAATGCTACTGTAGTTTGTTGGCTACATTCATAATCAAAGGAAATGCAAAATGTCAATGAGGGGCTAGTGATAATATGTAAGTACTACTTCTCTCATCCAGTTCATAGACTTCAGGTTAAGAGCCCCTGTATTAAAGTATATCTTTAACACAGGGGCTCTTAACCTGAAGTATGTAGTGTATCTTGAACCATCTAAAAATTAATCTGGTACTTTGAGGATGGGGACAAGGATTCCTTGCTTGCTCCTGGAATCTACCACCTGTGGGCATTTGCTGTTTGTGATTGGTTTCTTGTTGTTGTTTTGTTTTTTAACCATGTGGTACTGCTGCTCCACTCAGAAACAAATCAACTTTGAAAACTTCCTCACAGCTGCAAAAAGCAAGTGTTTGGCACCAATAAATCAGGATTACTGGAGCCTGGCTTATAATGAACCTTTCACCTCCTCTTGGCAAGTGGTCACCAACTGGGTTATGGAAGCAAACAAGTCATAGTTTGGAACAATAACTACTTTTCCAGAAAGAGTACAGAGGAAGATGTTTTCCTGTAAAATTCAAAATTCAAACTTGGGGACCTCTAAAAGCATGAATTGAAATTATACTTCCAGGGGCACTGCTTGTTGCTTGGAAATCCTAACTGCTATAGCCACTTTCATTCTAGATAGTAAAGAAGAGCCTGGGATATCAACAGGCCTATATCATAGAATCAGGGAAACGGGATAAAATTTCAGGTTTCAGTTTTATCCTCCTGAACCCCAATCAAAATTTCTCATTACCTGCTCACAAAAATGCTTTCAATGTTTTGTTTTATCAGGATGAAATGGGGGGTAATATCAGAAATATTTAACAACCAGGAGGCATAGGCACTGAACAATCTGATGCTACAACAGGGTCCCAGGCACCTGTTCTGTGGCCAGTGCTGACTTCAATTATGGAATTACAGGAAAAGTCCTAGGGGTCCTCGAGTGCACTCAAGCAACTGATAGTTCACCCACCAGTTTTGAAGCATTTCAACAGTTTTGATAACAGTGTGTCTGTATCAAGGCAAACAAGACTGACTATCAACTGTGGAGGGGGACTGTGCCTCCTCACACCCCCAGGAGGGCTACTGGTATGGGAGTGGAGCTGGTTGTCCTACAGGACTCTGAGTGGCCAGCACTGTGGGGACAGAGCCCAGCCCTTCTTCTGAACCCTGAGCTGAGGCAGAGCCTCCAGGTTCTGAACCATTTCCAAGACTCCCAGAACCCCTCACTCAGGACTCCCAAGGGTGGCTGGCTGGCAGTCTCCCCATTCCCAGGCACCTTCAAGGAGTAGCCTGGGACAGCTGCTGCCAGCTGGCATTGCAACAGGCTTCTGTAGAAGGGAGGGCTGGGTGTTCCTCTGAGGGTTTAATGGAGCAGCATGTTATCAGCCACTGGTGTCATTCCAATCAACAAGCCCACTACTGCATGGGGTAGAGGCCAAGCAAAAGACTGGTTCATGAATTCCCCCACCTCAAGGCCTGGTATGGCAACTCCCTGAAATATGGGAATGGCACCTTGGGTTTTTGGCTTATCATAAAGAAGACGATTCTGTATTACAATTTAGTCCACATGTGAGATCATGGAAGGATTTTTGAATTACTGAAATGCTCTGGTTTGTTTCCCTTTACTCCATGCTTCTGGGAAGGGGACTTGGGGAGCTGTGGGTACAGGCAGATCTTGGTCTGAATTCTGGCTCCTGACAGTGGAATGCGGTCAATACCCTTCATTCTCTGAGGCAATACATACCTCTGCACATGGGGCTTATCATAGAACCTGCTTCATTGCCTGATTGAGGACTACTGAGATTACGTAAAGATACATTTGATAAATGCTCTTATAAGCTGATGACAAGTGGAGAATTAAAAACTTTTCATCTCAGCTTGGACCAGGAAACACCAGTATTATTCCAGAGAATTTCTGTAGGTACTTTTTAAACAGATGCTTTTTGTTCATACAAGTTGATTAAAAAAGCAAGACAAAAAGGCAACTTTAGATGTGAAAACAAAAGTTAACAATCTTGCATGGACTGAGATCCAACCAATGGGAACTCAGAATTCTACCTCTTGAATCAAGAGTCTACCTCCTTTTCCATAGGAAAACAACATAAATTACTTCATTAAAGTTTGCACAACCAGACATTGTTTGTTTAAGGGACAACAAATGCAACTCCAATTATATTAAAAATAACATTCACATAAACAAAAATTCTAGCAATCAATCTCATAACATTTCCTTTGATTGCTTCAACATATAAGCAAAGAAAAGCTTGCTTATTTTAGGCATTGATTTTGCCCATTTAAAGTTTTTTTTTTCAAGTTGTAGTTGGACACAATACCTTTATTTTATTTATTTATTTTTATGTGGTTCTGAGGATCAAACCCAGTGCCTCGCACATGCTAGGTGAACGCTCTACCACTGAGCCACAACCCCAGCCCCTGCTTTTGCCTATTTAAAAAAAAAAAAAAATTGTCTTTTTTTTTTTTTTTCAAAATAAGAGTTATGGAATCACTGAGGCTTAAACCCTGAAAGACAAAGTTTTCGATAAGAATCCTGCCCTTTTTACTGCTATTTACCTTAAAGAGCATTCTCTGAATCAGTCCTAGGAATCAAGCAGTGAATAAGATATTATGCAGAGTCCCATTCCATGTTGTGTTCTTTAGGACTTTTGAATATTAACCACTAAGACCATTAAGAAAAATTAATTTCTTCTAGGATTCTCACTCCTTCACCCAGAAATGTGTATCTAGTTCTCCATTGCCATCTCCACGTGAATGTCTGTTTAACAAACACCTCGAGCTCAGCTGATCCCAAGCCAAACTCTATCCCTTCTCCACTCCACACTGTTCTGCCTATAGCTTTGCCCATTGCAGTTTGATGGGATTCCATTCTCCCTGTGCTTAGGCCAAAAACCTTGGAATCATCCTTGACGCCTCTCTTTACTTATTATTGCTCAACCCAACAGTTAATCTTGTTAGTTCTATGTTCAAAATATCCAGTCTCTAATTATTCCTTGTCACCTCTGTTCCTGCCACACTGTTCCATGGCACCATGGCCTCTCGTGGGAGTACTGCAATAGCCTCTTAACTGGTCTCTCTTCTACTCTTGTGCTCCTACAAACTATCAATCCAGCAGCCAGAGGGATCCTTTAAATGTAAAGTCAGTTCACTGTCTCTCATTGCTCACAGTCCTCTCACTGTGAGGGAAAGCCAGAGTTCCACATGGGCCTGCCAGGACACTAGGGTCTTGCCTCCAACTTCTCACTCTGCCTGAGTCACACCTGCTCTTTTTATTCCTTGAATATGCCAGGCATTCTATTGCCTCACTGCCCTCTGCTTTCCCCCATGTATCCACCTGGAAAATTCTCTTACCCCTTCCAAATATTACCATCTTCTCCATGAAACCTTAGTCATCTCCACTTAAATCCATATACTCAACATGGTGCCTCTGCTCTGCTATACCCTGCTGTAGTTCTTCATAGCAATTATGACCCTCTAATAGAATATATCATGTAACACGTTTTAGGTTTATTGTTTATTGTCCATATTCCCCACTAGAAAAAGATCCACATTAAAAGTTGCTCTATAAATATTTCTAAATTAAGGGGAAATGGTGGCAGTGGTGAATCTTATAAAACATATCCTGTGTCCAAAAAGGGCCCTGTGATTTCCAATGCTTGTGGCAGTTTGCAGAACAGCAAAGAGTTAAGACTGACGCTAAGGGAACAGGCAGTTGCTTGCCAGGAAAGACCCTTAGAAGTGGCTGTGATATTATGATACATGTCTTTTGGGGTTTAATTCATGGTTTCTGGCTCTTCCTCAAGGCAGGTCATAGAAATTCTGGTCTTCCCCAGCCTTTCTGTCTTAGAGCTGACCATAATGAAAATTTCTGACTTACACTTATCAGATAAGAGGTCACAAGACCCTTATATTACAGATTGGTCCCGCCCTCTGCCCTGGAGAAAGGATTGCTGCACAGACAGGATAAGAAGAATGCTGAACAGACAGGCCTCCCTGGGTTTCCCCACTCAGTATATTAGCATGACGTATGCAATGAAGTCTCCACAAAACCCTAAAGAACCAGATGGAGAGTTTCTAGATACCTAAATAGTGCACAGGGGAGGTTCCTGGAGGGTAGCAGGTAACACCATGTCCCTTCTTCCATACCTCACCCTATGCATCTCTTTATCTCTGTTCTTTGTAAAGTGTTCTTCTGAGTTCTGCAATCTGTAAACCACTCTAGCAAACTAAGTGAACCTAAGAGAAGGTTGGGGGAACTTGGGTTTATAGTCAGTCAGAAGCACAGGTAGAGCAACCTGAAGCTTGTGACTGGCATCTAAAATGGGGGGGGGCTGTGTAGGAGCCAGATCCAGGGTCCAGTTTTGGGGGCTGAACCCTCAACCTGGAGAATGTGATGCTATCTCCAGGTAGACAGTGTCAGAACTGATTTTGACTAGATACACAGCTGGTGTCTGCTGCTGCAGAATTAACTGACTATTGGCAGGAAAATATGCTCATGCTTTATAGGGTCACAGAAGCAATCTGTGTTGTGTGAGTACAGCAGGAGAAACTGAGTCTGAGTTGGAGTTGGTTTAGGGATAGTTTACCATACTTCAAATAGTCACTGTCATAAAAAGTCCTAAAACTTCCCTTTTATCTGGGAGCCAGAGAGGTAACTTAGAATGGCTGACCCCAATTAAAAATCTGCAAGAGCTGCTGGGCATACCAGAATTTCCAAAAGATGTCATTTCTTTCTATTGACCGTGTTCATTGTCCAGGTTTTACCCTTCTGTGATAATGGTACCCAAGAAGCCTTGTTAGCATTCAGAAGATAGTTCAGAGACCTTGGAATCAGTGCTAAGGAGGGCTAACACTTTTGAGGACTGCATAATCCAGGTCACAATGAGAGCTGATATCATCCATATTGCACAACAGATCTTTATCCATATTTCTTAATCTACTTTCATGTCCACAAGATTAAGTCTCTTTTCCTGGCCTCTCCTGAGTCCATCAGTAATTTTTCCTCTCGGGGTCTGTCCTCTTCTTTCCCCATGAGGACCAGCTCCTTGCACACAAACCATTTCCAGGTAGAATAGGTTAGGTTTCTGCCTACAAAATTACAACCATTTGACTGTCTCCCAGGAATTAGGGAGAGATCCGTTTGTCAAATCCTTAATCTCTTAGTATACTTCCATTAGGCATGTATCTGGTTCTGCAGATCCTGGAGGGGCACCTCTATATGGATCCCAAGTCCTTGAGACCCCCTCAACATGGCTCCCGTATATGGTGGCCAGTGCTCGAATCAGGAGCCTTGTTCTGTGCCTGCTATTTACTAATGAGTTATTCTGACTCACACACAAGTCACGGGACCTTACTGGGCCTTAATCTCCAAATCTAAAAAGAAAGGGGATAGAACTCCTTAAGGTCCTTTCTGTTTCTTAAAAAAAAAAAAAAAAAAAATCCAAGTTTCCACCAGGTGCAATAGTGCATGCCTATAATCCTACTTGAAAGGCTGAGGCAGGAGAATTTCAAGTTTTGAGGCAAGCCTCAGCAATGTATTGAGACCTTATCTCAAAAAAAAAAACCAACCTAAAAATAGGGTTGGGGTGTGGCTCAGTGGTATAGTGCTTGCCTACCATGCACAAACTCCTAGGTTTAATTCCCAGTACTGCAGAAAAAAAATAAAAATAAAAAAATCCAAGATTTTATTTTTACCTGCCTCTTTAAGTTTTAAATGACAACAGCGTCTGAAAGCCTCTTTCCTAAACTTTTCCCAAGACCAGATGTTCCTGGCACTAAAGTAGAAGGGAAAAGAAGTTTTTTAATAACCTGACATTTTTGTCTTTTGGAGCAAATTATCCTCTGGCCTTTTCACTTCTCTTTCTCTTACTGCTACTTCCTTATGAGTCCTTCAAAAAAGTTTTTATAAGCAGTTCATTCATCCTAATTCACTAGGATCTCATAACAACATTATTTTCTTCAATTTATTTTTCTTATAAGAAAATTCTCAACTATTTTTACTTTGGTAACTATGTTCATCAGCATTAGTTTGTTCCTGCTCTGCAGGAAAGGTTGTTAAACACTCTGGGAAAAAGGGCCTGGGAAGGAAGCACATGGTTCTTGTACACAGGTTCTGGCCTAAAGTTTCAGAAGGTGGTGGGCATGAAATGGCAGAGATGAAAGATGGAAGAGAGAAGAGGAAAAATAGGGAGAAGAGAAAGAGTGAGGGCATAATACACTGTTTGCTTTGAAGAGGTTCAAGAGAAGCTCTGGTGGCAATGCACCAAGAATGTTCATTTAAATGATTTGTAGAACTGGGACTTTCCTAAGGAGTCACACTGTAGTGAGAAGCAAAACTGGAACATCAATTCTCTTCTTTTAACAGTTCCCTCTGTGCAGCTTTGTACACAGCAGGCTGTGAGGTACTGGGCAGCCTCTCTACTGGGCCTGCACTCAGTTCTTGAGAGGATCATTCTACAGGTCTCTAAAGCCTTAAAGGAAGACCAAAGCTTTCCATTGCTAGCCTAGAAATCAAAGATACTCCAAATCACTACCATTTGTATATCAGTGATTTACTGAAAGAATGGCAGTTCACTAGCAAAACCATATATGCTTAGCCACATAGCCGCCTAGTCTATGGTTACTAGCATATTCCAAATAACTGTAGGCTCCAAGATATCATCTAATTTCTTTTAGCCAAGGAAATACATACTCTAAAGAATTTCCCCTATTAATCCGTCCATATACAGATATACGTGTGTACATATATCTGTATATGGATGGATTAATAGGGAAAATTCTTTATACATACATATACATATATATGGTTATGTTTATACATGGTATAAGGACAAATGCTTATCCTACAACAAGACTTTTTTTTTTTAAGCCACACTGAGATTACAATTACCAACACAAAGGCCACAGGTGGTATACATCTGTAATCCCAGTAATTTAGGAGGCTGAAGCAGAAATATCTCAAGTTCAAAGCCAGCCTCAGCAATTTAACAAGGCTCTAAGCAATTCGGTGAGACCCTGTCTCCAAATAAAACATAAAAATATCAAAGGGCTGGGGATGTGACGCAGTGGTTAAGTGTCCCTGGGTTCAATCTCTGGTACCAAAAAAAAAAAAAAGTTAATTTAAAAAATGACATAATGAAATGTAGACATGAAAACAAGTATAAAGCAAACCTAATTCATACCAGAAAATATCAAAACAGATATTTTGGTAAGTATCTAGCTAGTTAAGCCTCAAAGCAGTGACTTCTCATTAGCATTGAGAAATTACAATGTTAGTGGTACATGTAGTCGGCAGAATGTCATATAAACTAGAAATAGGCTCTCTTAAATTCAGTTTGCTGCAAGACAGTTCCATTTCAAGGTCTCATCTTTTTCCAGTTTATTCTTTTCAGGAAAAGCTTTCTATGCCCTTTCGTAAGCAAGCAAATACACCCACTCATCATTTTCATGAATGAACAAAAGCAATTGTTCTCGCCATTTTCTGATGCCTTGGGGAGTGGGGGCATTTACTGGCTTATTTAAAAAGTAACACCAACCTTCCAACTAATGAAGAAACTGAGGGAAACTGAAATGGCCAAGTGAAAACTCCATCAGGCATACAGGAAATTCCTTCCCTGGTGATGTCACTGAGTCGACATTAGCACTTGTAATACTTTATAGAAGACAGCACTTCCAGCAAAAGAATCACTGCCCACTATTCAGTCAGGCTGCTCATCACACCTTCTGTGTTCCATTTTCTTCCAGAAAATCTGTAAACTAAATACCCCCCTATGGTTACCTCTCCAGAAGAGCCCAACTAAGCTTACTTATTTTCCTGGGTTAATAGTCCAAGTCCCCTTTGGATCCTTAATACCCAGAAGCAAAACATGAACATTTTATCATGAGCATGCACGAAGGAAAAAAATAAGATTTTGTAATGTGAGTTATCTTCAGTCTCTGTATTTAGAAGGAGGGTGATAAAGGAGGACTGGATGATCAGAAGCTAAATGCAAACTCGCCACATGATCCAGCAATACTGGTTCTGAGTATATACCAAAAGAACTGAACACATGATCCTGAAGAGATTTGCAAACCCACATTCGTAGCCACATTATTCACAATAGCCAAAAGGTGAAAGTAACCAAATATTATTGATGGATTAGTGAATGAAGAACATGTGACATATATATACAGTGGGATATCTGACCTTAAAAAAGAAACAAATTCCAACATGCTACAATGTGGAAGAGCCTTAATGACATTAAGCTAAGTGAAAAAAGGAAGTCACAGGAAGACAAATACTGTACGGATTCCACTTAACTGAGGTACCTAGAGAAGTCGAATTTGTAGAAACAGAAAGTAGCATGGTGTTGCCAGGGGCTGGTAAGAAAGGGAAAATAGGAAGTTGTTTAATGGATACAGAGTTTCAGTTTTGTAAGATGGAAAAATTTTGGAGGTTGATTATACAACCATGTGAATATTAATGCTGCTGAACAGCACGCTTGCTAGTTAAGATGATAAATTTTATGTTATGGGTATTTTAACTCAAGTAAAATAATGTACAATGCCTAGTATTGCCCAATGTGATGGTAATGCCAATAATACCTTACCGATGCCCAGGAAATTCTCTCTGAGAAACCCAAAGTGTTAGGCCTCTAGATTTGCTCATTCCAACTCAAAAATGAATGAATTCTGTTAAAGGGTGGCACCCATCAATTTTATTTTCTTTTTCCCTATTATCAAGAATGTTTGTATGTCATCATTTTATCCCTCTGAGATTCAAGTCACCCAAACATCTGTGAATGCTGACTTATTACTCTTGTGTCAGGTGGGATTCTGGGGAGAAGAGGCTGCTTGTATGTCGGGGTCTGGGGGAGAAGAGAAACTCATGAAGTCAGTGCCACTCCTCTTCCTTTTTAGAGAATAAAGTATTCATACTGTTCTTCCCCATAAAATTCATCATTTTATCTCTATTTTACAAGTGACCAATCTTTTTCTTTCTACTTTTCCCCTTCAAACAGAACTCAGTGTTCACCTTGGCAGTAATACCTGTCTGAATATTAGACACAAGATTACTATTCCAGGAGCTCTGTACCATCCAGCAGGATCCACCCCCTTCTGCCATCCTGTGCCTTCCTCTTTTTTTCTAGAACCCCTTCCAGGCCTGGGATCAGAGCTGTTGCATAAAGATTACCCTTTAAATCTTTTCTTGCAATTCAAACACACAACAGACAAGCACACACACACACACACACACACACACACACACACCAAAAAAAAAAAAATAGAGGAAGTAGAAGACTGGGGAAGGGGCCAAGAAATGTCTAAGGAGATAAAAAAGAAATGGAAAAGGCTTTTGGAAGGACACATTCACAAGAAAGACATCAGGTCCATCTGGAAAGTATTTTAACAAAATAAAAAGCCCCTTTCTACTACAAGTATCAGATAAGCATAACACAAAACTCCTTGAACAGCAAAACTCTATGATAAATTTCAAAAGCAAAATGAAAACTGAAAGAAGTGCTCCTTCGAGGGACATGGGCCCACTGGTTAGCTCTAAGCTTCTCTCCAGTGCTCAGAGGTGGTGGGCAAGCAACAGGCCATCCAACTGCAGTTACCCCTTGGGCGTCTCCTCCAGGCGCTCCTGGAGGCGAAGGCAGCAGGTCCAACCAGCCCCCTCACACCCAGGGAAACTGTGCGCTGCCTCATGTCAGAGCTAGTGAAGGGTTTCTGAAACCAGCAGGGTTGAGATCCCAGCTAGAACCTCCCTGTTGTCATCTTCTCCCTTTTCTTGCACAACAACGGTAGTAAAAAATGAAAAATATGTGGCAGTCTGAGGACATACCCAACCATGATTTTCCTCTTTCATCACTGTTCTGGATAGTTTGTATGACTGAGATATAAATAACACGTGAGTCCATTAAACCTTCACCCCTTTGTTGTTTTTCAGTAGACACGGTTTAGAACACGCCGGCTGGAGTGAAGAGATGAAAATGGAAGCTCTGAGTCCTAGTGTCCTCTCCTCGTTACTCCCCTGCCTCCATTAACACGTTAACATGGCCAAAAAAGCAACCTAGGATGTTTTCCAAAACATCCAGAGAGAGCTGTGAGATCTCTCTGGCTAACCCGTCCTCGCACTTAAGAACAGTTCAAGAATGAAGTGATTTCCTTCTTCTAGCTCAGATTTGAGACATTTTCCTTTTTCATTACAGGTCTAAAAGCAGCAGGTCATTGTGTCAGAACCTTGACTTGCTGTTCTTTATCAAACTGCCCCTCATTGGCCATAAGATAAACAATCCTGGGCCTTTTAGATGTGTCTGGGCTCTTCTTTTCCAACCCTTTACCCATTTTTCTGGCTCTTCTGTAGACTCTTCAAAAATCTTCCTTTCTAGAGGAAGCACAAGGCTGAAGTCAGAAAGCTCTAGTAACTAACAGCCAAGCCTCAAGGCGTCTCCAAACCCTGCTGGCCTTAGATCCAGGCTGTGCTGGCTTCTTAAACTGCTGCAGGCAAAGGACTTCCTCATATCACATTCAAGCAGCCTTACCCCTCTCTACTCCCATTTTGTGTTAACAAGAAAGAAAAAAAAAAAAGGAACCAAAACAAAAAAACCCAAGAGTTTATAGACATTAAATTATTTTAATGTGAACTATAATCCAAAAAGATGTGTTTTACAAGATGAAAAATACATAAAAACAACCAACTTTTGCATACAGCCTTGCGGCACATTTTTACTCACAGTATTTCTGTATGCTCCAACACCCCACATATGTCTGCAATGATCTGTCCTGTTCCAAATTTATGCTAATAAGTAAAAATGAGAAGAGGCTTAGCTGCATTCCATGAAATAAGTTATTTAACAAACATCTGAAGTTTTGTTCTGTTTCTTTTTTAAAGGCATAGAAGTTCTAAACAGGGAAGCAAGAGGTTCTGAGAATTTCATTGAGCCACTATGGCTCAATGTTTGTTCCTCTAACAAAGTGCAGTTACCACCTATACACCGGATCTTATATTCAAAGCGAGAGCAATTTCTTTCCATTAGAGAAACAAAGACAGTTCAAGGAAAGAGAATCAATTAGGTGTTTTACAGAAGCTATGAAAAGTTTTTCAAAGGTGGTGGTGGTTGCGGGGGGAGCACTAACCTTTGTTGTTTTACTCCGCTGCAAACGGCCAAATGCTCAGTCCCCTGCTATCTTCTGGCTAGCTTCCTGTAAATGCTGCATGTGACATTGCACTTCCTCACAGGCACCTTCTTCCACTTGCCTCTCTACTCACTCAGAGGCATGTGATAAGATCGCCTGGCTGCTTTTTCCTATGGGAGTAACCCTGTGCCTACAGAAATGGTTGTCTCTCTGCAGGGGTCCCCCAGCTTCTTCTGGGTATTCCCAGGACACAGGTAAAGAGGAAATAAACCCTGGGGAAGTGCTTTCTGAACCCTTGGCACTTCGGACTCTGTTCGGAGGCAGAAGGTGGGGAGGAGGAAGGGAGGGAGAGAGAGAAGCTCCAGGGTCTCCATCCTGGGGTTGAGGTTCCACAGCTGAGAAGGGGGTGGTCACTACAGCAGAGCCTGGGGCTTGGGCACTCTCCCATTATCAGGGCAGCCCCTAGTACTCCTACTGAGCCTCCAGACTTCTGGGGAAAAGCCCTCAATGGTGCTGCTCCCAGGATGTCTCCGTGCTCCTCTCTGGAGGTCACTGCTATCAGTGGATCACACCCGGGTCTCTGCTGCTCACATTTCTGGATTCTGCAGCAACCACGGCTACTCACCCTGGACTTCGTGGGAGAGTTTCAAATTCACACACCATCTAATTTGTCATGTTAGACAGTGTGCCCTAATTCCTGGTTTAGAAAACAAAGCCCATGTATTGTCAGCCTCCCTAAGCGAAAAAACTCCAACACTAGCCTGGCAAGAGAGCCAGGGGGTGTCCAGATGATGTGCTCTTCTCTGCCCTGGACAGGGGAAGACTGGGAAAGAGTTGGGGCCCCTTCAGCAAGAAGCCCCAAGGTGCCACAGCCAGCTTTCTGGTTTCTGTAGTCAGTGCTCTCCTCTTTTACAATTCCCCAGCTCTCAGGAGGGTCCAAACACACTGGAATGTGCAGATGTAGGAAGTGGTGTGTGGGAGTAAAACCATGTCCTGGACCAAGGGGAATATTCTACAATTTGTACAACTTGACTCAGTGTAGAAACCCCAAAATTGTTTCTCTTTGGCTTTAAAGGGCCTTTTTTTTTTTTTTTTTTTTTTTTTTTTTTTTTGGTTTTTAGCAAGGTAACTTTAGAAAAGTTCCAAGTCTTGAAAATATTACCCTATAATTCCCCAATGAGGTTTTCCATATGAGAACACTGAGTAAAGAAAGGAGTCCTGAGAGTCAGAGCTGTGGACAACAAACTGAAGTCTTGCCACACGATTGCAATTCTGGCTTTGAAAACACCCATAACTATTTTAGCATCTTGACAGTTGATGGCTAGTTTTCTGATTGAATTGTACATTTAGATTAGCCAGGAGCCAAGATGACTGTCCAAGCTAGAGACATGGCATCAGCTTTAAAATACGAATAAGGGTAAAACTTCAACATCCTGGAGTCAGACATTGCAAAGGGCTTTGGAAAAGCAAAATGCTAAGTGGATGAAAAATAATGATTCTATCTGAATGTATTTAGAAATGTCACACACTGGGTTAAGCTCCATTTTTCAACCAAGCAGTTGCATTTGTTCTGCTTAAGTTGTGCTCTGTGTGAAATTAGTAAAGGTCTTAACAAAATGCTTTATAATGTTCCTTTTAAATCCCTGACCTGGCTTTTGGTCTATGATTTTTGTTTTTCTGTTTACACATTTAAATTTTTTAATAGACTTCCTTTTTTTTTCAGAAACAGCTATGAATTTACAGATAATTGAGAACATGGTACAGAATGCCCATATATTCTATACCCAGTCTCCTATAATTAACATATAATGTTAATATGATACACAAAATGATACAAAATTGCTGCATAAGTAACAATTAGTAAACCAGTACTGAAACATTATTATTACTACCATCCACAGTTTATTTAGACTTCCTGAGCTCTGACCTGGGGTACTTGTGTTCCCAGCTCCTATCCAGGACACCACATTACATTTAGTCACAAGGTCTTCCTGGCTCCACTTGCCTGTGACAGTTTCTCAGATTTTCCTTGTTTTGGTGAGTGTGACAGTTCTGAGGAGTACTGATGAGGTCCTTTGCAGAATGTGCCACAACAGGATTGTCTGATGCTTTTCTCAAAATAAGAAGGGGTTATGATTTATTTAGGACAAAGACAATGTACTATTTTAATTACAACATATTAAGTGTCTATGTTATCAGTATGATTTAATAATGTTGATGTTGGGCTCGATCCCTGAGCTGAGGCCGTGTTTGTCAGTTTCTCTACTGCTGGGCTGTCCCCACCCCCCTGCCCCCCACAATTCCACCTTTCCATGTACACTCTTTAGAAGAAAGTCCTTGAGGGTGGAGTTCCACATAAATTACCTGAAATTCTTCTGCATGGAAGATCTGCCTCTTCCTCACATTTATTAATATTTTCAATCATTTTTATATCAATATGGCCATGTAGATATTTATTTTATATTTTGGGCTATAATTCAACACCACTTTGTTGCCCAGAGTATTCCAGCTTTGGAGCTGGGAGTCCTTTCCTTGGTTTCTGTGTTCCTTGGACATACTCCTTTCAGTGTTTTTCTATTTTTTGTTGTTTGTTTGTTTGTTTGTTTCTGAGTATTTCTTACTTTCCAGCACTATGAGATGCTCCAGGTTCACCAGGTGTAATACCTTCCCAACCATCCATGATTTTTGTTTTGACAAAATAATAAAATAAGTTTATGGGCATGAGAAAATGTTTATTTGCCTTCAATTTTTATTAGTCTGCCCATGTATATTAATAAAACATGTCTTAATTGCTTTCATAAAATTGTAGCATCTACCCAGCAGCAAAACATCAAAACCAAGATACAAAACTGAGTGAAATTCTGCATTTCCTTAATTCTAAGACATATCTGCAGCAGTAGCATTTTTTCTTCATGTTTTAACATTCCTAGAACTAAGTGTACTTTTCATGTTGTGTCCTTTTTTCTTTCCATACGTGTCATTAATTTGCTGATGCACTTTAAAATCAATGTTGTCTTGGCAGTGGAGGAAGCCAAGCCATCAATCAGCTCTTGTTTGCACCACTGAACACCACTGAAATATTTCCACTGATCCCACCCCACTGAAAAAAATAAAACGATTAATTAAAATGATAAAAATGGTTTGATGTATAGCATCTACAGACATTAAAAAAGCCTAAGATTTATAATTACTCCAGATACTTTCTTTTTCCCAAAACCATAAATTCTCATCAAGTCCTAAAAACAGATGAAAGAGGTAGAGTACTAAACTTTTTCTGGGCTTACTATTGGACTCCTTTTATGTCTCTCTACCAAGATCTCATGAATCTATTATCATGTCTAAGGAGCCTACTATGGCTGCAGGGCTGGGAGAAGGGTTTCAGCCTGGCTGATGAGGAGTGTGCCTGGTTAGGGGAAGGCCTCTGGATTTCTACTTTCTCACTGGGGGCAGCTGGACAAGTACAGAGTAGCAAAACCGCCATTCCCATCCCTGGAGCTAGGACCTGGTCTCCAGCTAATGAATCACTATTGCTTGGGAACATTGTACTTTGTAGATTTTTTTTCTTCTAATGGATAGACACTAATTTGACCACTTACCACTGGCATATTTCACAAATTGTCACTGACAAAATGTCCAGTCTTTCCATCCGGTTAGGCAGAACTTGGCTAATCTAAACTCTGCTTTCTGCCTTGCTCTTGTATAGACGTACCAAGGTACTGACAGTACTGTTATCATCTCACCAGCACCCAGAAATGACTGAAGAGATGCTGCATAGACTTTTCAGCACTTGTTTATTAAATCCTGATTACACGCAGATACTGAGCCAAGTGCTTTACACACATATTTCCACTTAATTCTAACAACTGTGAGGTAGGTACTGTCATCTCTACCTCACAGGTAGAATAACCAAGCTTATAGAGATTAACTAACCTGTTCAGGGTCCCCTGATAACCTTGAGGCCAACTTGCAAGTTCAGCTGTCTGATCACTAGGGAAATAAAAATCAAAACCACAATAGGATACCATCTCCTCTCAGTTAGAATGATTATTATCAAAAACAAAAACAATGAAAAACAAATGCTGGTGTGAATGCAGAGAAAGGGGAACTTTCAAACACTATTGGTGGGAATGCAAATTAATACAGTCCATATGGAAAACAGTAAGGAGGTTCCTAAAAACAAACAAACAAACAAAAACTAGAAATAGAACTACCATATGCTCCAGCAATCCCACTACTGGATATGCATCCAAAAGAAATAGAATCAGTATGCTGAAAGAACACCTGCATTTCATGTTTACTGCAGAACCATCCATAATAGCCAAGATACAAAACAGTCTGTGTCCATCAACAGAAGAATAGATTTTAAAAAGTGGTATTTGCACACAATGGAATATTACTCAGCCAGAGAGAGAGAGAGAGACAATGAAATCCTGTTATTTGAAGCAACATGGATGGAACTGGAGGACACTATTTTAATTGACATAAGCCAGACACAGAAAGACAAATATCATAAGTTCTCATTTATATGTGAAAGCTAAAAAAGTTGATCTCACAGAAGTAGAGAACAGAATAGCAGTTACCAGAGGAAGGAAAAGGTGGGGAGAAGCAGGAGGAGAAAAAGATGATGGTTAATGGGTACAGGGTGCCCACTGGGTGGGAGGGGTAACTTCTAATGTGTATAATACAGTAGGATTCCTATGATTGGCAGCAACTAATTGTATATGTGAAGATAGCCAGTACAGGTATTAAATGTTTCCCACAAAAGGAATGACAATTATTTGAAATGATAAATATATATGAGTATACCAGCTACCCTGATCTGATCATTACACTTTGCAGGGACTTACAGAAATATCACACTTTACTCCATAAATATGTACAATAATTATGGGTTAATTATAAATAAAAATATGAAAACAAAAACTCACAAAAGAAAATAAAATTTCAATAGCCTTGGGTTGTCATATGTGGCCAATATAACTTTTTTTATTAATTGAAGATTTTCTTAGTCAAGACTTAATTAATTTTTGTAAATACCTCCCTCTTTTTAAATTGCTTTCCCTATTTATTGGGTTAAGCTGATGATATTGATGTTATTCAATTATTCTATTCTACTTATTTTTGTCTACTTGATCAAAGTCTGAAAACATTCTGTTAAAGTCTCCCAGTATGAGTATAGAAAACCATTTGTATTTTTAATTTTTTTGTTTATATTTTTATTTGCTTATATCATTTTATTTGTAGTTTTAAAAGATATTGCTTTATCTAATTCAGTGATAGTGTGTTCAGTACATCAAGATTTATTACTGATAAGTATTCTTTTTTGGATTTATATTACTTATTCTTCTATACCTTAAGGTATTTTTTTAAATATATTTTTAGTTGCCATGGACTTTTATTTTATTTTATTTTTAGTTGTAGATGGACACAATATCTTTATTTTATTTATTTATTTTTATATGGTGCTGAGAATTGAAACCAGTGCCTCATTCGTGAGGGTAAATGCTCTACCACTGAGCCATAACCCAAACCTTATACCTTAAGTGTTTTTTTTTTTTAACATTTAATCCTACCTTTTTATACTAAATTATCCCATTTTCGTCTTGTTAGTACTTGCCAACTATTCCTTAATTTTCATCCTGTGTAATTTTGGTCTATGTACAACTCTTGAAGAAAGCATATAACTAGATTTTTTTTAATGAATCTTGAGTGTTAACTGATTTTATTAAAGGAATTAAACTAGTCCCATTTATTGTTCTATGTTAATTTTATTCCTGACAATTTTATATGTTTTCTATCATACTGTTTAATTGTTTTGTTGTGTTTTTTCCCCTCTTTTTCTGGATTTTTGCTGACATGCTTTTTATTATCAAAATACCCTCTACCCTTGGCTGTGTGAGTTTTAATATCTGATGGTTTAGAAGTCCCCCACGTGTCCTCCCAGTGAACATCAGAGACCTGCATGGTAGGGTCAATCCATTGTTCTGGGGAATGAAATGATAGCTTCATGTTAATAACAATAATGACATATTGGGGGGTGGGTATTACATGGGCATTAGAACTCCTCTAAAAGGATATGTCACTGGATCTCTATTTATTCCCGGAACCATATGGAAGGCTGGCTATAACTCTCACCAATAATATGGGTAAGTGTGGACGGCCAGGAACCCAGCTAAAACATCACCAAGAACACCCTGGGGCATGCTTCTGCAAACTTTGGGCTTTGAGACATGCAGATACTGCAGATATGCGTAGAAGTATCTGCAAAAGAGATGCTGTCAGGGAGCAATTCTTGGCCACCTGACTCCCAGTCACTAAAAATCATCACTGGCTGAGGAATCTGTTCTAGGACTGCACAAGAACATAACAATGTAAACATATCCTCTAAAGAGTCCAGGAGGTCAGCCAGGTGTGGTGGCACTGGCTTGTAATCCTAGAAATCAGGAGGATGAGTCAGGAAGATCGTAAGTTTGAGGTCAGCCTCAGCAACTAAGCAAGACCTTGTCTCAGAATAAAAAAAGGGGGGGGGGCTGGATGCCAGGGTGGTTGTGGCACAGTGGTAGAGCACTGTCTGGCATGCATGAGGCTCTGGGTCCGATCCTCCCTGCCAAAAGAGAAAAGAATTAAGGAACTCAATAGAGAAATTGAGAAAATAATGTTGCTAGAAGAGCTGAGAGGATAGATTTTTGAGTTTCTTAATGCCTAAGTAAGAGAACAGTAATAAATGAGACATATCTTTTCTAAAAATTAGGCAGTTATCATTTTTGAAAGCTTTGATATCACTGTAGTGGGGAAGGAGATGGAGGAAATTCTGACTATAAAATACAGATATTAGCTACATAGTTAAAAAATATGTGTATGTGTTTGAATAAGGTTAACGTTTAAATTCCATATCTGATTTTTCTCAGAGAATTCTGGGGTGGTAGGGAAGAGGGAATGGAGGACAAAAGTCTTGCAACTGTTTAAATATGTCAGTAGCTGAATTTACTGATCTGAAATCCTGTTTTGGACCACAAAGAAGAAGTGGTAAAACACCTTAAAAAGAGTGATTTTTCTGTTAACATATTTAAAACACCAAGTTAAAAATTATGTTTATCGTTCTCTTGTTACAAATGAACAGATTAAGTTTCCAAGAGTGGGAGGGATATGTTCAAACCAGTGAGTAAGTGATAGAACTGGGATTTAAATCCAGTTTCTGGCTACAAGTCCAGTGTTGTTTCCAGTATATACCAAAATTGTCTCCTTGTTCTGCCTCCAAGAGAAACTGAAGCTTATGCACACAACATGTAAGTGGTGCAGGGAGAAAATGCTCAGTGCTTCACAGTGGGGGTCAGGTAGTCCAGCCAGATCCTAGCGCAATTGTGTCTAACTGTTTCAGGGTGGGGGGTAAGCAGGGTTTGGACATTATGTCATGCAAAGGCTTTCCTCATTTGCAATCATGCAAAAAGATACCATGCATCACATTTCTCAGTACTTGGAGCAGCTAAAAGGAAGTTGAAAGGTCAAGAAAGTTCTCTTGCTGGTGCACTGTACACTGGTACATTGTTTATGCCATGGTAATGTAATCTAAGCCAAAATTATCAAGCCCTTGACCATTTACCCTCAAAGCCAGAGCCCTACCTAGTAGGATCATTCTTCTATGGAATATCATGGGGTCTAATGCCAACAACCCCATCGACCCTTTTCACTATTATGCAACTAAATTCCAAATAACCAGGCTCTTCATTCATCTTTCTTAGTGATCAAAACATTGAAAGGAAATGGCAAATTTCTTTGTTCACAGAAAGATGGACTAGGGTTACACAGGAAAGCTTTGTCATTCATCCAAAATGACTTTTAAGAAGCTTCAAAAATATAGAACTTCAGAAGTAGCAGATAGATAGTACTAAGAACCAAGGGGCTTTCATACATCTGCTGCCCCTTTCTTTTAGGGTGAGTACCGAATAGACTAATATGAGATAATGTAAACAAATCAAGTGTGACCATGGTGTTGGGAGGAATCATGAACAAGAAAGGGCCTTTCACTATGCAGATTTGTGGCTTTGATTTAGAATCTCCATTTTCCTAACACATGTACAGAACATGGGACCAAGAAAACACCTAATTTTCTACTTGTATAGTCTTAATCAGACACAACCATCCCTTTCTTGCACACTCAAGAGCACATGGAATGGAGCAAAATTGGCTGGCAGGTTTGTATCACTTCTAAAAGGAAGGATTCTGGAATCAAACTGCCTGGGTTCAAGTAACATCTATTATTTACTAGCTGAAGTGAATTACTTTATTTGGTGGGGGGGGCCAGCACAGTTTCTTCTATAAAGCAGTTTTATAAGTATTAAATATGGATTCAAAGAGTACAAAAATGACTGCGAATGGTGTTAGTAAGTAAAGAAATTTATTCTCAGGAAATTCTAGATTAGAATTTCTTTCAAGAAAAGCAATTAGTCAAACAAAGATCTTCCTTTCTGAGGGTGTTCTACATGTGGAAAGCAAAGGATATTCAAGAATCAGGGGAAATGGAGCTATAGGTCTTTCTAGAGGGGTGCCATCCAGTTGGGAAGTAGGAAAAGAAATCCAAAGGGTACTGTGAGATTGCTGGAGGTCGTGTTTGTGTCTGATCAAAAATAAGGAAAAAAAATTGTGTGTAAAATGTATGTCCATAATTTTTTTTAAAAAAATGAGTAGAGCTTCAGGACTAATGAGAAATTGGAAGAGAGAGATCAAGCGAGGTTCGGCAGCAGCCATGAGTGTTAGGTAGAGGAACAGGTTGGCCACATAGAATTTTGAAGAAGTTGTTTATGTGGTGTGAAGTATAAAACTCTTAAGCTGTGTTTTTTAAAAAAACTCAGATTAAAAAGACATGTTCTTCAGGGCTTCTGGTACTAGAATGTGTTTTCTTTTGATGGAGACGGCAGGCAGAATCTGGCCATGAGAGAGAGGCCTCAGGACTTATTCAGGTTACAATTAGAGTGTGGGTCACATCCAGCTGAGCAACATCAAACACAACCTCCTGTGTTTATCAGATTTTTTCTGGTCTGTGATTTGGATTTTGAAGTGGCTGCAGATAGGCTGAATTACATGATCCTGTAAAGGAAGTAATTTACAAAAATGCAAACATCTGTTAAGAGTTTATTAATTAGTAACAGTTATTTTTAGTGGAAAACACTACATTTTGTATATCAGCATCTATTATTTTCTTTGTCTTCCTTCAACTTCTAGAAATAAAGTGGGTGCTCTGGTGGTTGCTAAAATAAAACAAGGGTGTTATTACTAAATTACTCTTACATACCTCCAATGATATATTTAGGTACGGAAAGCAACATAACATCCACCAATTAACTTCCAAGGACAAATTTATACACAAAAATGATCAGCCATCTCTGTCTAATAACATTGTGTTTTACTGAAACATATCTCCCGAACATTTTACATAAACCGCATTTTAACTTAAGGACACTGTAGCATTAACAACACTGGGAAGTAGAGGCAGAACCAAAGTTAATGGAATATTACAATAAATCGATTGTGCCTTTTATTTTTAATAAACTGTTTCTTCCTTTATTACTGGAAAACTACCATCATGAACTGTAATACTTACCAAAGCATGCTGAGATTTCTAGTAACTTAATTATATCAGTGTGAAACCCTCTCAAGCGTAAGGATTATGCAGGAGGGGAAACAGGATGTGACCAAGTACAGTATGCTACTGAGTGTACAACTAGATGCACGAATTAAGCTTTAAAAAATGCATCTAGCCCAATTAAAGACAAGAATTTGCTGGACACAGCAGCACACACCTGTAATCCCAGCAACTTGAGAGGCTGAGGTAGGAGGATTCCAAGTTCGAAGAAAGCCTCAGCAACTTAGTAAGACTCTGTCTCAAAAATAAAATATAAAAAAAAAAAGAATAGGGATGTACCTCAGTGGTAAAGTGTCCCTGGGTTCAATCCCTGATATCTGCCCCACCCTCCCATCAAAATTTAAGGTGTAAAAATAAAAATAAACAAAGCAAAGCAATACCACCACCACTCTGTTGTTAATGAGAAACTGCCTTAGCCTATTCAAATTTTTTAAAAAATAATAATCATCCAGGAATCCCCAACCAATAGGTGGACTGACATACAATAGGACTGCATTTATTATTTGTGGAGTTTGTCTAACAGCACATTTAACTTTCTTAAATCCAACTCTTCACACAAGAGGGAGGAGAGAGAAAGCAATTCAAATGGTGATGTGCATCTCACCCCCCAAAACTGTGTACTTCGGGGGCACCTTCAGATATCATGAAATGAGACATGAATCCACTGTTTCCTCTTCATGGCTCTCAGTGTTGTCACCATCAGGCCACACTCAGTGTGATTCCAGTTTTTTTTTAAATATGTATTTTTCACATGCCAGGCAGGGCCCATAAATGGTAGCCAGCTACTTTATCTGTGGTGTGTGTGTGTGTGTGTGTGTGTGTGTGTGTGTGTATACAAACACATATATAAATGCTTTGACATCTTTAAAAACAAATCAAACAAAAAACCTTCCTAGCTGGGGAAAGACCACTTGTCCCAGGGCTAGCCAATTCTTAGAGACAATGCAAGCTTAGCTAGGAGCAGGCCTCTGACAGTCCAGAACCATACCTCCTTATTCGGCTATACGCCCAGAAGGCAACATTTCTGGTTCCTTGTCATTGCAGAACCAGGTCCCAGACAACCAGGAACTACCCCTGAAGCTTAGAGTCCTCCAAGTTATTCAACTAACCAGTACTAACCTGCTCCCCCACCCTGCCCAGCCTTTTAATTCCTAGGAAGGTTCCGGCCTAAACATTCCCTGGCTCTTGTCTTCTGCCTCCTGATCACCTAGTGTCCTTCCCATGTGGACCCATGTGGCATGGCATGCCTCCTGTGTCTGGGTATAATCAGTTTTGTTTTCTTGAACTCCTCCTTTGGGGGCTGCACCTGACTAACCATCACATAGAAGAATGCAAAGCGATCTAGAGGTCAAACAAGGAAAGTGACCACCAGTCATTCTGAAAACGCATTTCTACCTCAGCCTGGACAGGAAACCTTAACTTCACTGAAATGCACTGGGCAGGTGAGCCTTTATCTCCATGCAGTTCTTCCTGTCCTGACAACAAGAGATCAGAAACTCTGCTACTCTAGTGACTTTAAGGCTAAATTCTAAACCCCCCCTTTCCTCTGGGCAGCCCCTCCAAATTCAGTCCTTCTACTGAGCTGGCTAAATAAAGATGAGTATTTGGGGCCTGTCAGCACTTAGAGTGACAAGCACCTCAGAGAAAATGTTCCGAATCCTGCAGTGCCAATCCTGGTGTCAGTTCGGGGATCAGCCAGGTGGAGCCCCTGCACTCCACTAGGGCACGAATACAGTCCACCATTCACCCTCCTTCCAGGTTGACCTCCTCCTGGGAGGGGAAAGCGTTTGGCATCTGGCAGGTATGTTCTGAATGAATGAAAGATTACTGCCTCCCAGCAACAGAGAACAGAGGACCCCCCATTCTCAAAATCCAGTTTAGTCGGCCAATTTTATCACATGTCTACTCTGTGTACATACAAAATATAAGAGCTTCCGATTCCTTAAAAAGTGTTGGTTCAGAGTCTAAATTAACCAGTTTATAGTTCTAAAGGCAGACACTAGGATGTAGACCTTCCTCCTTCTACAAGCCCTGTACAAGGAGGTGTTTTCTGAATCTAAAAGCCATCCTAGATGTTCTTCTAGAAAATGATGAACTTTCTAGCTTTTCAGTTTTCTTTTTAGTTTTTTAGTATTCAACGTAAACAGTATCTCCTGACATTTTTTTTTTAACAGAAACAGAAAGTCTCTGACAAACAGAAAGCATCAATTTCTGTTCATTTGTGGCCACGCTAGGACCTGTGTTCTGGCTCCATGTGTCCCCAGGCTCTCCTCAGAAAGATGGGCAGCAAGAAATGTCCCAGAAGGCCCGACCAGGAGCACCTGAGTGACCACCCCACAGCTGGATGAGACCAACATGGCAGCCACCTGACGTGTACAGAGGCAGCCCTATAGACTGTGTGTGGGTTTGCCATCCCCGACCTACACACTCAGCTGTGGACCCACAGGGAGCTGGCTTTCTACATTCTTGTCAGGCTGCAAGGCAGTAAGTGATCTGTGATCTGCACACCCTGACTTTCAAACTCCTGACTTGTTCACAGACAAAACCAAGGAGAACTGAGGCGGTCACTATAGTCCAGCTGCCTCTATAGCACCAGCTACCTTGGGCCCCAAGAGCCTGGTCTTCCTGTATGGCTCAAACTGCTCAAATGCTCATAAAAGCACAAACTATTAGTATTGCCCACTAATCTAAAATAATCATGACATCAAGCATTTATGTGTACCAACAGTTTTATCTATGTTTAAAACACAAAGGCCTTTGCCTTGCATTAATTCCTCGTCACTGAGGAAACTGTTGTTTCTACTTGAGAAGCAATGACACTGAGTTACTACTGAGTGAAAAAAACAATAGCACGCCCTTCCAAGCAAGCTATAAAATTTTAGGGGAGGTTGGTTTTGTTTGTTGCCTTTTGTTTGGGTCCAGCTCCATGGATATCTGTTAACCAATTAGCTAGCTGTGTTAGCTAGCTTTCTGTCACTATATGAAACACTTGTGATAACTTATGAAAGAGAAAGATTGATTTAGGCTCACAGTTTTGGAAGTTTCAGTCCATGCTCGGTTGGTCCTGCTGCCTTGGGTTGGTGGTGGTGAGGCAAATACCACAACATTATGGAGGCAGCACACAGCAACACAAAGTCACTCACTTCATGGCCAATAAGCAAGAGAGCAAGAACCCCACAACCACCCACCTCGCTTCCCTTTAAGGTATTGGAGATCAAACCCAGGAGCATTCTACCTCTGAGCTACAGCCCAGACCTTTTTACATTTTTTTCTCAGTTCATTTTTATTTCTATTTCATTTATCTCCTGCTGCATTTCCCTCTCCCTTCAGGGTTTATTGTTTTATTTTTTAATATATTTTTTATTAGTGCATTACAGTTATACATATAATGGGGTTGGGGATATAGCTCAGTTGGTAGAGTGCTTGCCTCAAATGCACAAGGTCCTGGGTTCAATCCCCAGTACCAAAAAAAAAAAAAAAAAGAAAAGAAACATATAATGGGGTTATGTTTTATTTTGAGACATGGTCTCGCTAAGCTTCCCAGATGAGCCTCAGACTCTTGATCTTCCTGCTTTAGCACCTCAAGTTGCTAGAATTACAGATGTATACTACCATGCCCAATCCCACAGTCCACTTTGACAGCACACTCCCAAATGACCAAAGAATTTTCTTCTAGGCCATACCTCTCAAAGGTTCTGTCGCCTTCCAACAGCGCCACCCCTGAGGACCAATCCTTTAACACACAGGCCTTTGGGAGACGTTCAAGATGCAAATTATAGTACTAACTCTCATTGAAAAAACTAACTGATATGGCATATTTAGTTTTTATAGTCAAGATCTCAGAAACACAATGGTGTGTTATATGGTGACTATCCAAACTCCAGAGCATGGCAACCTTAATGGGCGAGTACTCCAGTAATCTATTGCTATGTACAAATAACCCTAAATTTAGCTGCATAAAACCACCATCATTTCACTGCTCTCATGGATTCTGTGGGTCAAGTCTTCAGAAATGGCACAGTGGAGACAGCTATTCTCTGTTCCATAATATCTTGGTTTGGGATCACCTGAGGAAATAGGGGCTAGAACACTGGGGCTGGAGAATCTACTTCCAGTTGGGCTTCTTCATTTATATGGCACAAGGCTTAGAATGTTAAAGAATGGGCTCCACCAAATTTGTCAGCCAGAATGCATGAGGCCTTTCTGGCATGTTAATGGACTTCTTGTACGGGGGCTCAAGTTTCTAAATGTGAGTGTTCCCAAAGAACAGGCAGAAATATGACCTTTCATCACCTAGCCTAGGAAGTCACAATCCTCTCTGAGACTGAAAAATATATATTCAATATAGATAGATAATAAGATAGGTAGTAATAAATATTATTGAGAATCTGCTCTGTTCCATGAACTAGCTAAGCAATTGCCATTTATATCTTATTTTACACTCAGTAGATATTTCTTGGGTCAATACTGCTGTACGTGATTGATCAAAGTAATAATAACCCTCTCCATCACCAGATTCAAGTACTTTGGATAGTCACCATATTACACACCATCGTGTTTTTAAGATCTTGACGGTGAAAACTACCTGGTCCCATCAAAATGTGCCATATCACTGTTAGATTTTTCAATAAAAGATAAACATGAGAGTTAGACCCACCTCTCTGGAAAGAGTCAACATAATTTACAGTCATATTTTAAAATATTTGCAGTGAGTCTTCAGTTTCCTATTGTCAGGTACACCAACATTTTGAACTTTAACTTTTATTGATAAGCATGTGTGCTTATAGAATATCAACAACAAATTGGCTACAACTGTATTTCTAGATAATCACTTCTGAATGATAATGGGCCATAGTCCCAGGGCAGCAGAAATCCTACATGGATGTTAGGTAAATATTAATTTAGAATAACGACAAAGGAAATAACTGGTAGAAAATCCATTGTTATCTTTGGCCCTTTAATTGTACTAAGATTATTCAGATTTTTCTCTATCTCCATTAAAGTTACATAGCAATTAGATGCCTTTGTTGTACGATGGGTCTCATCCCAAAGGATTATTGAACATAAAATAAAACACAAATGGAAACTGCTTAGTTCAGTGGCTAGAACAGAGCAGATTCTCAACATATTAAAGCATTTGAGGAGCTAGGACACTTATTAAAAATATTTAACTTCTAGAGCTAACCATTCTGCTAAAGGTAGCAAACTCAAGCTCCTACCTGCTAGGTGGGAAAAGGAATAAAAGCAGGCCGGAGTAAGACAATGGAAATACTGGGGATTAGAGTTAACTGGAGAGCTATGACTCTGCCTTAAGATATTTGAAATCAGGTTTTTAAAAACACTGCATTTTCCAAAATTGGCCCTATTGCTTATGATTTTTTAATTTGCATTAGGTGGTGAGTATTTCCTTGATTTATGGTGTTTTTCCTTGGTTCTACTGGTCTACTGTGCACTCTTCTGAGACTGGAAATAAACACTCAATATATAATTCTGTAACTAATAATAAACTTTTGTACATAGGGTGTGTGTGTGTGTGGTGGGGGGCAGTTCTGGGAATTAAACCCAGGGCCCTTTACCACTGAACTATATCCCCATGCCTTTTCTTTTTTTATTCTGAGACAAGGTCTCACTAAGTTGCTTAGAGCCTTGCTAAGTTGCTGAGGCCGGCCTGGAATTTGTGATTATCCTGCTTCAGCCTCCTGAGTCTATGGGATTACAGGCATTCACCAATGCACCTAGCAATAATGAAAATGGAAAATCTGCTCTGAGCTAAGTAGTTGTCATTTGTGTCTTATTTCATGCTCAGAAGTCCTCTAGGATGTGCATTACTTGGACCCATTTTACAAATAAGAAAGGTGAGTTTCGAGGAGGTTAAATTAACTGAAAAAAGGTCACAAAGCCAATAAATGGCAGAGATTAGGTTCACTGATCTCAGTGGCTATTCTCTTAACCACTGCATACTATAACATGGTGCTTTTGATGAAATGTGGCACCCCTAAGGAGAGAGGTCAATGAGAGGGAGACATGTCTTTGTTAGGACTTCTCTGTAACCCACCCAGCTTCTCTAATTTGGGAATAAAAATGGAAGTTTACCTGAGGTAGTGGACTTTAAGAACTGTGCCTCTTACCTAGGAATCCTGAAAGTCTAAGATTATTTAAAAAATTGACCCATGACAGTTCCTCTGAATATCCGAAAGGAGACAGTGAGACTGTACCACTATCTACCTGATAGAATACCTTCCACTAGGAGATACTTCTCCTAAGTATCAGAGAAAGTGCAAGATAAAGGAACATGGAAGTAGGGCATTTCTGTGCTCAGCAACCTCTCCTGGCAGACATGATTCTCCCTTTAACAAACCTGTTTTGAAAAAGTCCCTTTAAAAACCCTGCTGCATTTCCTTGAAGAGAAAATTCAAATAGAGTTCTCATACATCAAACATATGACAGAGGCAATTTTTAATCATTTAAATTATTTATCCTTCATTGTTTAATGCTTTATTCCATTCCTTCATGCATAATTTATTATACCATTTATGTTTATTAAAAATTGATCATGGGGACATGCTCCCTCTCCATTCTCTGAGGCTACAGATATTTCTCTGTCAGATCATTTGGGAATAGACAACAAAGTATTCTGCTCATTCTTTTTAATTCATTTTAACTGTTTTTATGTCCCTTTCTTTTCTTAAAAGTTCTCTTTTTCACAAAAATAATGAGAATTTATCTTACTGTAATAGCTGTTTGTTTCCATATAAATGTGTGTGTGTGTGTGTGTATTTAGTTGTAGATGGACACAATACCTTTATTTTGTTTATTTATTTATTTCTATGTGGTGATGAGGATTGAACCCAGTGCCTCACCATGTGAGGCAAGCGCTCTACCACTGAGCCACAACCCCAGCCCCTTGTTTCCTTTTCATATAACAAGAAAGCTTATTGAAGGTCCCTGGTCTACCCACTGGGGCCTTTAGAAATAAAGCCTTATTTAACATCTCTAACTTTTAGAATGCTGGTACACGAGGGAGATATAACAGAACAAGATTCTAGAGACTTCCATGACAGAGGTCAGAACTTGTAGAACCACCTTTTTCTCTTGGCCTTTTCTTATCTGTCCTTTTTTTCTTCTCAGATGACTCATTTATCTTGCCTTGATTATGTCTCCAATCATTTCTCAACTTTCTTCTGACTTGTTTTTTTCTTTTTCCCACTTTCAATTTTCCCCCAAATCCTTTCACCTCTGGACTCTTCAGCCCTGTGACCTGAGCTGCTTTCTGCAACCCACTGACTCCAGAATCTGTGACTCTCCATCACCACTGCCTTGGGACATTCCTGCTTAGTCCTGGTCATTCCTCACTTCTCTAAGTGAGGGAAGGAAGAAGCAGAAAGGAACCAAGTATGTGAGAGAGGCATAGAAGCCAAGTAGAGGTTAAGAAGCATCTAAGGAGCTCACCATACATGAGCCTGAAAAAGGTTTGCAGTGGATTGCTAAACTCAAAGACATTCAACGTGGAGTCCACATCAGCTGTCCTTGGCAGGGACCATGGATCGCTTGTTCACCATTGCCTAGCACAAGATAAATGCACCCAATTCATATCAACTGATTGAATAATGACTGTGTGGTTGTCTGTTCCACTGGTGGCCCCCAGTGAGCCATGCCTTCAGGTATTCACATCATGTGTGGTCCTCACCCCTTGAATTTGAGCTGCACTTGTGACGATTTAACTACTAGAAGTCTACAGATGTGACATTCTTCTACTTCTATTTTTGTGATCCTTGGCTCTACATGGAAAAGAGAAAAGTCACCCTTGCTTCCCAATAGAGTCCTGCCCCAGCTAACCTACCAACTGAATACAATCATAGGCCAGAACAGCAGAGGAGCTGCCAATGGAGCCCAACCCATAAAACAGAACTGTCAGCAATTAAAATGACTGATGTATTCAGCCACTACATTCTGGTGTGGTTTGTTACACAGCAATATGTAACTATAACACACTAAGCCTATGAATAAAAGGGAATGTGAAATTATTATTCAGAATGAATTTCAAGCAAAGACAAGTCAATGTTTCTAAGAAACATTTATCAGAAATAGATCCAGAAGAATACAGCAATAAAACTGAAAGGGATTAGAGGAACTCATATCACCACTTTCCTTTACAGTACATCACATTTTTTCATCTGCTGTTTTCTTGTGTTTTAAGACATTTTCCAATGAAAAGATTTTCCCGCTCTTTTTCTTTTTAATAATAGATCCCAGGTATGACATGAAAGTTAAGGAGTCCAACCCAGGATGGCATGAGAATTGAATGCACAAGTGGAAACCACTTAAAATTCCAGCCCCCCTCCTCACCCTGGCTCTTAAACTTCCTCTCTCCACCAGCAACAGAGGCTGCAGTGCTCAGGGGGGACAAGGACACCGTGTGGCTCCTAGCTTAGTTGGACTTCAATTTGCTGTGAAGAATCTATGGTCCCCAAAAGAACATAATGGCCAGCTTTTACACACACAGCTTAATGACTTGTCAGTGGTCCAGTTAAAGTATAATAAACAACTACCCAATGCCTTTCACCCAGGCATTTAATCATTTACATATATCAGAAAATTATATTGATGTGCTATGGAGATAGCCAATGAACACTATTAGAGAATCTAGGTTATGGCTAGATTATTTGTAAAACTTCCAATCCTAGACATTTATATTAGCATGTTCATCTGCAAAATGAGCACAAAGACTGCTAAATTTATACTGGTTTGGAACTACTTCTAATTGTTGCTGCTTTTTCAGAAAGAAAAAGGATTGTTATATAAAACTATGGCCTAAGCAAAGTATCCAAGTTTTTTTTTAATTAAAAAAAAAACCCAGAAAACTAAATGCCAAGCACAATTTCTAATAGTTTGAAATTCAAAATTATCTCCTAAAGGTAAAATTATCATGTATTTTTTAGGATGATCAAGTCTCTCTTAAAACTCTAATTATAAAAATTAATATAATAAAGCTTTTTAGAGTAAAGAAGTACATTTAGGAAGGATCTGGTCGCTCTATTGTTTCCCAGTGTTTGCAAAGCTCCAGGCACCAAGTGAGAGAAACAGAACGTCTAGCATTAACACTGATGTTCTGGTTACTGGAGAGACTGGGTATAAACTCTATTCACTGGGGCAGAGGGCAAAAGCAAGCCTGTAAAGCTGGGAAGTATTTTCCATTTATTGTCCCCTCCTAGATAAGGGTGCTATTTGAATAGATTGCACCTGGCTGCCCCTGGGACCTAGCAATGCCTGAGAATGGAAAACAGTTATTCTTTTTCTTCCCCTTCTTTCAGAGTCATTTCAGATGGAGCCCTGAGGCTACAGGGAGAGGACAGGATACACAGGCAGTGAAAATGAACCAAGCACCCAATTTTCACCTTCTAGGGAAGAGGAAAGGCTGGCATAGAGGCATGCTCTTGGTAGCCAATCACCTCAGACACAGGGAAATGAAGAGGCATTGTGCTTTTTAGACAGGATGGGCACTTTATTCTCCTTATGTGCTGGCCACTGGGCTGAGCCTTCTCATATGATTTTATTTAGAGGTATTTAATATGTGTTTATTAGGTGGGTGGATGAATGGGTCGATGGCCACTCTGGAGCCAGAAGGCTGGCAAGTAATGGCAGATTCCATTTATGGTACAGATAGGAGTGGGATTCAGCAGATCAAGGTGGGAAAATGGCAGGGAGGGTCTCACTGCCACCCAGAGAGAAGGAGGTGAAAGACTGTGCCCATGCAACTGGCACAAGCAGCATGAAAGGCAAGCACACCCTCCAAGGCATCCAGAGAAGCTTTGCTTCTGAGAAAGGAAGCTCTCGGCTTACAAAAATCACAAACTGAAAACTACAAGTCCAGTACAATGTCTAATGGGTAAGGGTTCCACAGACACAAACCTGAACTGCAGTCCCTCCACTCATCGGCTGTGTGTCCTTGGACAACTTATTCCACTCCTTGAGACAGTTTCCACCTCTGGAAAACAGTGATAATGCCGCTTTACACGGCCACTGTGAGGATCTTTTGAGATAAATTATGTGAAAACACTCTGAAATTATTTCTTGTTTTTTGGGGAATAAGAAAGTGAGAAATCAATTTCTCACTAAGTCAAGAAGTACTTTGAGTGAAGGCTCAGTTTATTTCCTGTTTGTATCAAAAAAAAATCCATGAATATCTCAAGGAAAAGCATTATTTAAAGAAGATACTTAGTGCTTGGAACAATTTCACCAACATCTTGAAAAAATGCTGGATGGATGGGGGGAGGTGGATCTGGCTGGCACACTAAAACCTACCTCTGGGGTTTGGCAAATAATGGTAGAAGTATTGCTAAACTGACAGAAAAGAGGTTGAAATTTCAAGTTCCTGTCTGTGGCTTCCAAGTAAGAATGCAGACCACTGCTTGTTTAGGGAGAGCTGATACAGGGTCAGAGTCTTAGAACTGGATGGGACTTTCAGATTAACCACCTCCCATATACAGATGAGGAAGCTGAGAACTCAGAGTAGGAGGTGACTCACCCCATGTCACATTAGCGGTTGTGGGACTCGATCTTATATCTAGCATTTTCCTCCTGTGCTAGTTTGACTAATGGCAAATTCCTAAAATCTGATGATTTCCCATCCATAATGTGTCTGTGTATAGTAAGGTCAACTTTCCGATAGTCCACTGGAATGCAGGCTTCAGAAGTCAATTCCAGGGGCTGGGGATGTGGCTCAAGTGGTAGAGCGCTCGCCTAGCATGCGTGAAGCACTGGGTTTAATTTTCAGCACCACATAAAAATAAAATAAAGATATTTTGTCCACCTAAAACTAAAGAATAAATATTAAAAAAAAAAAAAAAAAAAAGAATTCAGTTCCACCATGGCCTGAGGGCAGGGTGAACCACATCCTGGTTTGCCCAGGACAGTCTCCATTTATGCTCATTGTCCCAGCATGATTACTAATGATGCTCTGTTGCCTCTCACAAATATCTGGATATGGATGGTAAATTATAAAGTACTCTTTGTGCTTTTCTGGGAGGAAAGGAGAGATCCAGGGTAGAACTGCTCCCTGACAGCTTGGCAAGGTGTTTTGGAACGAAGAAAGATGTGATCATTGTCTTCAAGTACTTACAGAGCAGTCCTGTGCTAATAAACTTAGACCATTCTGTGCCAGCAAGGATTAAAACCCAGACCACCATGTGGAAGCCACAGAGGGTAGAATTCTTCTACAATATAAAAGAGTACAGGAGTAGGCTCTCAATGGTCACTCTGGAGCCAGACTGCCTGCCTTCAAATCCCAGGTCTGCCATTTACCTGCTCCATGGTTCTAAACTTTATAAAAAGAGATCCAGGTACATAGTAAGTGCTCTAGCAATAATAGCTACTAGTTTATTCCAGCAGCTATACAGCATGAATTGGGTATTCCTGGGGCAGAGGTTTTCACATCTGGACCAGAACAAGATTGTTGGGCTCAACCTAGAGAACAGTCAGCATGGGTTTAGCTGACATGGGAAATACCAACCCAATGGTGAACCTATTAGATTTTCCTGGGATATTATGACACTTTGCTCACTACCTGGAGCAGAGTATATCACCAGGGAGGACTCAGTGTCCCTGATGAGGGTTGCATGCTAGCTGAGCAATCTGGAAAAGGGACTCAGTTCAGAACTGCTGGGGGTGGGACAACAAAGCTACTCTTGCTGTGAAGATAGCAGTAGATAGAGTGTAGGAGTGAAAAGGATCAGAATGCCCTGAATGCTCAGCCGTGCTCTAGATGCAAACTCTGGTTCCTTAACCCCTTTGTGCTTAAGTTTCCTCCACTTTAAAATTAGGTTAATGGTAGTGCCAATCTTGAGCATTAGGAGGAATGAATGCAGCCAGGTGCAATGGCACATAACTATAATCCCAGCTACTTGGGAGGCCAAGGAAGGAGGAACACAATGTAGAGAATAGCCTGGGCAACTTAGCGAGACCCTGTCTCAAAAATTAAAAGAATTGGGGGTATAATTCAATGGTATAGCATCCCTGGTTTTGATCCCCAATACCAATAAATAAATTATATATATATATATATATATAGAGAGAGAGAGAGAGAGAGAGAGAGAAAACAGAGAGAGATATGAGTGAAAAAAAACAAAACAAAACAAGTAAAGCCCAGCAAAGAGCAAGTGCTTGACAAATACTGTTATTACAATCATGTCACTCACTAAGTCTCAGAGCTGGGAAGCACCTGAACAAGAGTAGGCATTGAAGTGAAGTCAAGATGGGTGAGAAGCCTGTCCAGTCTCTCAGCCTAGTAAGAATGTTCCTCTAGGGGCTAGGGATGTGGGGCAATGGTAGACTGCTTGCTTAGCATGCATGAGGCCCTTGGTTCAATCCCCAGCACCACAAATCTCCCTCTCTTCTAGGTCTCAGGATGCAGCACAGCTCATAGCAAACTGATTTGCCCATCATTTAAATCCCAACCCCATGACTGGGGCTGCAAAAGGAAACTGAAGGGGCAGCTGGAATGGGAGGGCCAGAGCCTGGCAGGCAGAGGTGAGGGGCTACCTGACTGAGCACACAGGTATGAGTAAAAGTGAGGGGGCAATCCGAGCTGGGCAGGGTGAGACTGAAGCAAGAATGCTTTTATTAAAAGTGCCTACACCAAAGCACATGACCCCACAGGTTACTCCCGCTGGAGCAGTCTGCAGAGGGCACCTGCCCTTGCTACACTTCTGTCTTGGTCCCTCGCCTCTCTCACCATTTTCTGGGACTTGTCCAGCTTGTTCTCATCTCATGGCCTTTGCACTTGGCATTCCCTCTGCTGGCATATGCTTTCCCAGATACCATGTGTCAGGCCCCTTGTCACTCATATCTCCACTCTCCAGACACTTCCTCAGATGGCCTTTCCTAGACAGCTGCATCTCCAACTGTATCCCCATGGTTGTCCATCCTCATCATCGGGTCAGCTTTTCTCATAATCCTTATCACTCCCTTAATTTACCTAAGTCATAATTTGTTTGCTGGTTCACTGTCTGTTTCTCCCTTGTAGAACGTAGACTCCATGGAGACAGGACCTTGCCTTAAGCAAGCCTCATGAGTGAGCATTCATCAAATGTCTGTCAAATAAACAGGAAGCAAATGCAGGCTGCAGATGAGTGAGCTAGCATGAGAGCGACTGCCCTGCAGCACTGGGCTCAACGCTGTGGGTCAGTGGGTGATTGTGGCTACCTCAAAGCCAAGAAACAAGACAATCATTTGCCCTGGAGAAGAGAATCCCTGGAGGTAGAGAATAGATGAATGGAATCTTCTTTCCTTTCACAGCAGGGAGCTGCAGTGCCCTAGTCCAGAGCACACCTGCCCCACCAGAGGGAATCCTCCCGTCAGTCAGCAGCAGGAAGGGCCTAGGTTTTGCAACTTGTCTCCAGGATGGTGCTTTGGATTATTATCCTGGAGAGAACAGGAAGCAAATCGGCTGGACTGTCTCTGATTAGCACTGGAGAGAATCTAGCACACAGCCCCACAGAGATGGGGCTCAAAATAAACACTTCTGATTATGGTTCTACAGAATGGGAATATCTATGTATAGAATTACAACTGAGATAGGAATTTGGGAATAAAGGGAAAGATACTGAGTTTCAAAGGAACTGTCCATAAACCACTGAAATATGGAAAGTACCCAGGAACAACTGCTACTTCTGATTGACATATCCTTGGCCCGGAGTCCTGGTAACTTGAGGGCAATTAGCAAGCACAGGGAAAACTGGCATGAAATTGTGTAGCTTCACCCTGGCCCCACCTATAGTCCAGACCCTAGCAACGGTCCCTAGCAACCCCCCACACCGAGTTGCTGTCTGTCTTTCTCCTCTTGAGATTGCCCCCACTCTCTGTTGAATGTGTATCTACTTTCCTGAATAACCCTCTGTCTATGCCTGTGACTGCCCATGCTGAAATTCTTTTCCATCATCTGTGCCAAGAACCCTGCTGGTCCTGAGTCAAGTTCCCCCTTCTTTCTGGAAACTTCTTGAACCCTTTGGAGACGTGTCTTCTCCCGTGACACAATCATGTCCGAAGCCAAGCAGAGCTAATCGGAGTGTCCTGAAATAGGGGACCAGTCACGTGGGGTTCTGATAAGTGCTTCTGCCTTCATGTCATGTTTGATTTCTAGCCCTCCAGGGCAGCAACCCCGGGACAAAGCCAGCCAATTGTAAACATGCTTTCTCCGAGCGGAGTAAGAGAAGCCTGCCTGGACCAGAAACCTTTGCACTGGAGACCCAGAAGCAAAACAAAGAATGTGGTCCCTGCTAAGAGTCTTTTGGTGCCCATCAGCCTACTGTCTTGATTTTGAGAATTTTTTCCAAAAAGTGGAAGTAATACCTTGCATCTTTATAACAACATTTAATTCGATACCCTTAACAAGTGTTGGTAAAACATTTATAGATTCTTAATTACCCAGATTTCATTTCTAGGAAAAACATCTCTGCTTTACAAAATTCATTTTTAAATTTTAACATCAGTGGTGGATTGGGAAATAGAGAAGTTAGAGACAGACTGAAAGGGGAACTAGAACCGTTTCACAATAAACATGTCCTTTTCAGTAATCCCCCTCCCCAGGAATTCAGGTCAGGAGAGAAGAGAGTGTGAGAGTAAACAGGCAAGGTCTGCAGGACCACTTCCAGGGGCCAGGGCGACAGCTGAGGCTCTGTGGGCCAAACTGTGCTCTGGGAGCGGTCTCTCCTGACCTGCTCTTGGGAGTAAATGCTCTGATGCTTCAGTTCACAAGAGTTGCAGGGCACCCACTAGCAACACCCCCACCCCAGGAGTTCGGAAGGGGACTGTTCGTTTAGTAAAATGTTTGTTTGGCAGAGAAGGAACTAATAAAACATTTTCCCCTCCAAAGCTTGGCTCATGTTTCCCAATTCAACTTTATAGAGAGCCTTGCAGCCAGCCATTAACAATCCTCATTTTAACAGACCAGAGAGAAAGATCACGGTAAATGTGGGAACAAAACTCAGGAATCCATGGTCGCCCCAGTCCCCCAGGCTTTGGCCTCTGGAGAGAAGCAGTTAGTTCAATATTCACTTTGTTTATCAGGAATTTTTTTGTGTGAAATACCCAAACCCACTGGCACACCCTGACTGAGCACAGAAAACAGACTGTGCAAGCGACTCCACGTATGAAAGTCACCGTGGTAGAAAACACAGGAAAACGCACGCAGGGTTTTTTGTTTTGTTTTGTTTTTTTTCCTCTTTTTCCACTTACCACCACCGAGCTCCTCTGTTTCGGGTGAGCTCAGCAGCACAAGTGCCTTGGATAATCTAGAAATTGCTTCCATATGCGGGCACAGGAAAGAATGTCCTCACTGGCTGCCTGAGAAGGAAGCTCTGGGCAGCCTCTCCTTCCTGCCAGAAAACGTCTCTCAGGCCAGAGAGAGAGAGCTGCAGGCCTTCTGAGCAATGAGATCAGAAGGCACATCCTGAAGAGCCCCAGATTGTGGATGAGGAAAGTGAGGGCCACACTCCTTGGCGACTCAGACAGGGAGAGAGCTGGAGGAGGAATGTGGGCCCCTGGTTCCAGCCTCAAGTCATGCATTGCCCTTCTGTCTCCTCCCTGAAACCCCTGGACCCTCCCCACTCCCACCACCACACACACACACCACTAGAGCAGCTTGAAGAAAGGCCTGTAGCTAATTTAGTGTCACAGCAGGATGCCAAGCTGGGGTCTGGGGCTCCAGGCGTGGGCTGAGGGTGGCACTGGGGCAGGACCATCTGAGCAGTGTGCTTCTGGGAAGGCTGCCTCTGAGGGTGCAGAAGGGCTCCTATTCACTCTGTGCTGTGGCTGCACCAAAGTCTCCAGGGCCCCTAAACCTCAGTGCCCCGGCCTCAATGCCCCTACAGTGCTGGGGTGGTCCTGGGCTTGGAACAAAGACTTTATTTAAGACCCAGGCAGCACTCTCTTCCCTACAGAAACCTACCATGCAGAAACTAGGGGTGCCTGAAGCTGGAACATCATTATCTTGTACTACTGATGCAAGAGGGGAAACAGCACAATTCCAATTAAGCAGCAGTGGACGGTCAGAATGCCCTCTCTGTCCCCTAGGTTACAAGGGTCAGGTTCACCCTATACCACTAACTTCTCATCTCCGAGCACAGAGCCAAAGCACACCATCCCAAGGCAAACCTACAAGTAAAACCAGACAAACTTCAACTTTTTAAAGGCTTGCTAGGCAGAAGACCTGAAACCCAGATGGGGTTCGGCAGGTCTGCTATATAACCCAAGTTTTTCTGGGTTTTCTATATATCTGTCCTCTCCCATCGTATGCTACACTGTGCATCAAGTGTGTTAAAATGCTCTTCAAATAATGCTTTGTTAACAATATCACCATCAATAATTAGGATTATTACAGGCCTAGTTGCAAAGCAATAATTAGGTAACGAGTGTGTGTGTGGGTGGGTTGGTGGGTGTATGTGTGTTTGCTGGGAATGGAACTCAGGGCCTCACACATGCCAGGCATGTACTCCACCTCTGAGCCACAACCCAGCCGGACATGGTCTTGAATAAACATTCACTGAATGTTTCTATGAGACACAGAAGTAGGATTCTAACATTGTTGATATCGTCCAACATGGTTCCTTCTTTTAGAGAACTCAGTGAAGGGGCCTCAGGTTCCCCATATCACTCTGTTTATGCCCCTATTTCACCATAAACCATACTATCTTCACATATAATACCATAGTAGTCATTCCACACCACACCCAGTGGACTATGGGAAACCCACGGACTATACACAGGGGTTATGCCTTACTTGTGTTAGGACAAAGCAAATGTTTCTTTTCTGAGCAGAATTAAGGCTCACTCCATCAACCATCATTTCCACCCTCTCCACCTCTCCATCACAACCACTTCACCAGCTGTTAGTGATTGACAGAAAGAAGGAAATCTCTTCCAGGACCTCAAAGCCTATATCATCGGATCTCCATCAACCAGAGCTACAATGACACTGGTTTCTACATACCTTACACATTTCTGTTTAAATCAGTATTTTTCAAACTGAAAGTTCCCCTTTCTTTGGCCATCAAACTATTTTAGGTGGTTCTAACTTGCTTTAAAAAAGAAAAAAAATAGAAGATATGTTGCCTTTCACAAACATAGAATTGTTTTATAAAATGTTGTTTTAGTTTCTATCATCTATCTTCAAGGAAGAATGTGTGTCTGTTGGTCATATCAAAAAAGATTTCAAAATACTGGTTTAGACCATGCTTCTTCATGTGTTGGGCTCTGCTCACAGGAGATTCCTTTCCAGATATTGCCCGGATACTGTTCCCCTTCGTGTCTGTCATTCCAGTGTAGGAATGGGGCTCTACCTTGACCATATTCTTTTCTGTTGTTGTTTAAACTGTAAACCACTTCTAGACTCCTAAATTTACATTCTCTCTTGAAAATAGTTTGAGAATTGAAGGGACATCCCTCTACTCTTTCCCCAGCCTCAGAAATCTACACAGTGCAAGTTTCCTTGCTTGAGGTCCCAAAATTGGAACTGAATTTATTCCTAGTTTTTTTGCCTTGGGCCCTTTTGGTTTACCTCATGGGAAAAGAAGGAGGAAGTCTCTGTTATGCAACAGGGTCAGTTACAGCACATTTTGCTCTCTGGTTCCTCAACCCGAGCAAGCCAACATTGGTTTCAAGGGAGTTTACTAGACCTGGCGCAGTAAGTTCAGAAGAAGGTGGAAGGAAGCCAGCCTGGTCTGGGCCCCCTGCAGTCCCCTCCATACTCCTTGACACTCAGAGAAAAAGCTGAAGCCACTTCCTGGAGATATAGGTCTAGGACAGTAGCCTGTGCATGCCTGGGGCCCTGGCTTCAGCACAGTCAAAGGCCGGACCCAAACCCTAGTCAAGGACAAGTCCGGGAGGCCAGATGTAGGAATCAAAACTTCTAATTTGAATTCTAGATCTGCCAAGAGTTTCTTGCATAATTCTAGGATAGTCGCGGCTGCATCAGGAAAAAAAGAGAGAAAGAGGGAGAAAGAGAAAGATCATTTCCTTTGAACCAAGGACTCATGGATTTGAGGTTGGACCCCACACAGATCAGGCTGAAGAATAGAGGTGGCTTTGTTTAGTCTGCTCTTATGAGCTTTTTACTTGATCCTTCCCTGGGTTTGTAAAAATGACCAGATAAACTGCCAGCAGTGGAGTCCCCAGGAGGACTCACAGTGCTGCAGAGCCTAAGGGAGGGAGGAAATGACATATTTCCCACCTGAGGAAATATGGATGGAGCTCTATAGGAGCAGTGGAGAATTTCCTTCAAATATTTTCTCTGGCCTTACAGTTTCAATTCCCCAAAAATGTTCTTCCTGTGTGGAGATCTTATAAGATCAGTGCTGAAATCAGCTGCAGACCAATGATATCCCCACTCCTGTTCCAGCTGTTCTGAAGTGGTCTAGCTCAGAGGTGGGCCCTGGGCTTCTGTCTTATCTGATGAAGAGCTGACCTCCTCCCCATTCTTGCTTGTGAGGATTCCTGGACCACTGTTGTGCAGATACAAAGGTGATAGTCATCCAGCGATTCTGAGCCCACAGGGGGCAGTCTTGGTCCTGACGGGGGTGCTGGGTGAGGTGGAGCACAGGATGGGGGGCCTCCACAGGTTGTCCAAGCCTCTTCCAGGAGGGGCTTAAAGCTCTCCATCCCAGCAGCTCAGCAACAGCACACAGCCCTCTGGCTTCTCTGACCCCAGGCCTAGTTTGGCCACAGTTTGCTGAGTCTGAGCTGCCTAAAACTGCTCTTGGCAGCAGGGTTCTGGGATACAGTTATCTTTACGGAAAGGAAGTGGCCCTTTCCCTCTTCTCTCGGCCCCCTCACTACCTTTGCTGTATACAGAGCTAGTTTGACTCCCTCACTTTCAAAACAACGACTCCAGCCACAGCATGCTAGTGACAGGTCTGTGCTGTCCAACTTGTACCTGAAACTGTCTAGTAGGTAGAGCTGAGCAGTGCCAACCCCATGGCGTGGCTGCAACTTTGAATACTGCCTTGTTCCCCGCCTGTGCTGTGTTTTGATTCCAGTTGCATCTTTTATGGCGGGGTGGGGTACTAGAGATTTAACCCAGGGGTACTTTACCACAGAGTTACATACCCAGCCACCCCCCACTTTTTTTTTTTTTTTTTAAGACAGCATTTCACTAAGTTGCTTAAGGCCTTGCTGAATTGTTGAGGCTGGCCTCAAACTTGCAATGATAGCCATGTGCCACTGCACCCAGCTCTTTCATCTTTAAGGAAATGTTAACCTTGATATGCCCAGTAAAGGAAAAGATCTTCTGTTTCACCTGTAATTTAAGGAAAATCATTTGTAGACTATTTTAAACAATCTTCGGCGGGGGGGAAGATAATTGAACTGGAACTCAACAGGATGGTGTTCTTGTCTCAACTCTGCAACCAACTGGCTACTGGCCTCGGGCACGTCATCTGACTTCTCTGGGGTTATTTCTTCACCTGCCAAATGACGAAATGGTCTTCACATGGCTTCCTAGCTCTAACATTCTAAGATGTTATAAAAAATATATATATATATATATATATATTTTTTTTTTTTAAGAGAGAGAGAGAGAGAGAGAGAGAGAGAGAGAATTTTTCAATATTTATTTTTTAGTTTTCGGCGGATACAACATCTTTGTTGGTATGTGGTGCTGAGGATGGAACCCGGGCCGTACGCATGCCAGGCCAGCGCGCTACCGCTTAAGCCACATCCCCAGCCAGAATGTTATATTTTTTATTGAAAAAAAAAAAAATGTTCTACATTTTTTGTTGAATATTCCTTCCTTAAACAGCTGAATGTAGCTGATGTTATTAATTTATTCTCTAAAACATAATGTGAAACTAGTTGATGACATCAACCTTAGGCAGCACTTGTGATGCTCCATGAAGATTTTCTTCTGCTTAGGGACCACTGAAGTCCTAGCAGGTATTCAGAATGTATGTCTGTGATGGGTGCCAAGTGTTAACATGGATGATGTACAGGAGAGTTAATGCCAGTCCAAAAACACTGCCAAGGAGCTCATGATTCAGCCGCTGGGCTCCATCTCATCTGGCTGTGTTTTCCACAGTGGGTTGGTGGGCCTAACCTCGAAGCATGTGGGACAACAGATAGAAAGTCCAGGTCATAGTCCCAGATCATCCTTTTAGTGGTCAGCCAGCTACCTTGAAGAAACATGGGCCATTTAGGGCCTTTACAATCGAACATCTCTTCCTGGAAAGACAAGAGAGCCTCATGGATCAGACTGGGTTGAAGCCATCAGCCTGGACTGAATCCCCACCCTGCCAAGTTTGCTGAGTGAAAAAGGGCATTTGATTGACCTCAAATTCCTCACCCATAAATGGACATACTAATAGTGCCTGCCTCGTGGGGGTTGTGTGGATGGAGGACTTAATTTAGAGCACTCAGAACACTACCTAGTACATAACAAATAATGTGATTCCTGTATTATCATGACTTCCCCCAAAAATAATTACTGGAAATCTGAATAGGACTAATTCACCACTGATTTCTGTAAACTTGTCAAGGTACTGTTGAATGAGACTCAGACTAGAAATTAGGAGACAGCCAACTTCAGTATAGACATTTTATGTTACTGATGCATTCTTAATAAGAAAAAAATAATAATAAATTAATTTCACAGTTGCACTGACTTCCAGTATAAATAAGGACATGTTTTATTCCTGGACCTGTTTAATTGTTGTCAGCGGTTTCAAATAGCTCAGTATCCCAGAGTTCTTATAGTAGCTAATAAACCATTAAAACCCAACCCAACCCAGATGACTGCTCCAGAAGAACACACACTTGGCAAGTATCTATTAGGCACCTTGTCTATGCCCAGCATTGTGCTTGGCCCTGTGGAGAAAAAGGGTGAAAAGTTGCAATTCTGTGCTACCCAGCAGATCACAATCTGAAGGAGAGACAGCTACTCAACACACCATTAAAGAAATCAGTATGCTGGAAAGGGCTGGGAAGGTTTCAGAGGACATAATACGTAAACTAAGATATTAGGATGGCAGGGATTTTTCAAAAAAAGGAGGTGAAGGCCTTCCCAGGGAGCATCCTGAAGAACAGGCAGAGTAAGCATGAGATGGGCATCCTCTTCTCTGTGCTTCCTGGTGAGCTGTTTCTAAAGGCAGGCCACAGCTTAGTCTAGCTCACTAGCTCCTGGCACTTGCTGGGCCCCACCCAGCAACCTCCCTAGCAGGGGCCTTTCCACCCCTGTGGAAGAAGATCAGAATCCTGTCTCTTCGCCCCTTGTCCCACTGCTGGGCCTCTCCCTACAGCTCAGAAACACTGGATCTTTCCCTTATTTCACTGCTACCTCTGTGCTCTCTCTGTACCAGGAACCTCCTTCCTTTTCCTGTCACTCTGTGTTAATCAGCCCTGGCTAAGAGGGAGCATAAGGAAGGCTTCTAGGATTCTACTCTGCATCTTGGGCATATGAGCTAGAACTTGAAAAGCATTTGCTCTTTGTCATGAATGGTGACTCGCCTCTGTAGGGCATCAGTCCCAAGGCAGACAAACTTGTCTAGCCTCCCTTTAAGGCAGGATCGACAGGGACACCACATACCAGTGGGCTGGTCCAGGATCTTACTGTGCACAACTGGAGGCCCTGTCATGCTAGCACCAATCTTGAGGCGCAAAAGCACTGCGTAGTTCCTTCTGGTTGGCTGCCATCCAAGATGGTCTGAGCTGAGCCCAAACAGCAACGTGTTGTTCTTCAGACCAGAGGAATTACAAGCAAGAGACTCAATCAGTACTGGCCACAGTCACCAACCAAAAGTGGGGCAGCACTCTCAATGGCTCTGCCTCATGTGGGTGTTTTTGTCCACTCCCAGGAATCAGCATCACCATCATAGTGAACATCTTCCAGCACACACTTAATAGTCACCTCCAGGTGGTGCTTTGTCTAGGACTGTACAAAGTGCTCATGCATGAGCAATGAATGACTTCTGCATTCTAAGCAGCGGCAATGACTGAGGCAAAGAGAACTACAGCAATACACTGTCTCTTCCAAGGGAGTTTGGAATTGGTGCTCCCTGGTTAGATCTGAAATGCTCCTTAAAAGGGGTAAGCCATTGGGTGGCATGTGTATGTATCTGTGTGTGTGACTGTGTGCACAGAAACCTGCATGTGGTACATAATGAAGACAGAAGGCTGCAGGGCTGCACATTTGTGTGCACTAATACAGAATAACGGTGAATATAAAGGATGTGCATAGTCATAGAGTGAAGTAGTATGATTTTTATTACATGTAAGTAAAACAAAATCTTCTAGGCTTAACCCGGGCAGCATCTGGCTCAAAACTCATCCCTACAAATAATATTATTAAAAGCCCTCAATGTAATAGGAAGAGTTCAGGGATTCAGCTAACATCCTTTCTTCAGCAAGTATACAATGGGATTCAGTATAAACTCAGCACTCTTGTTACATTTGCTAAAATATAATTTGATCTTTATGCATTATGCATATACTATTTTAGACAGATGAGACATAAACTCATCTCCATTATTTATTAAAAACTTAGTCAAAAACAGGCATAGAAAACTTCAGGCTCATCAGATCTCTGGCTGATAAGTACAATGTTAACTCTTGGGTTGTTCAGACAGCCCTTGCTCAGGTGTTAATGGTCTGTCCCATCTCTGGCGTCACAGACACCTGAGCTTCTGTCTTCTCCCCATCCCTGCAGATTTCTCTCCTCTACTTCTTCAGAGTGTGATAAGGCTGTCAAAGTCATTTGACTCCTGGGCCACAAAGCTGGGGCTGGAACACAAGTACAGAGTCCCAAGCCTATGGCTCTTTTCACTTTACCACTTTGCCTTCGGCAGAGGATGCCATATGAAAGGAATTAAGCAAATGAGTCAGTTGATAATCATGTCTTAATTTAAAAGTGACTTAAGTCTCAAGGGTATACACTATCTCTGAGGACTGGCGGGCATCCAGAACCAGGGCAGTGAGGGCAAGCAGAGGGGCCATCTGCCTTCAGGCATCAGCACATGGGGCCCCAAGAAGATGCAAATTTTTAAAAATCCTAGTGCCAAAACTTTGTCTGCAGCAAGAGAAAATGGTGCCTGGTCTCCTCCAGGTGGCATCTTCCTTCATGGCGCCACTTGCTGGCTAAGCATGATAGGGCTGCCTCCCAAGTTAGTGCCACATCAGGACCAACCCAGGCTTAGGACTCCAGCTAGCAGAGGTAGGGACATTTCTGGCCTTGAGAGTGGCCTGCAGTTTTAAGCATTCTCCAATGTTCAGGGTCCCTTGGGAAAGGGTCACGTGTGTGTCTCGGGGTCTGGAGATTTTGCTGTTTCATCAGACCTCCTGTCCTACAGTCAGTCCCAGAGTCTCCATGAACTTTGGCTGCTTGGCGCCACGTGAACAAGGGCCACATTCTGGGAACTTGCTCAGCTTCTGGGGGCTTTCAGCACTCTGTGTAAAGACATGTCATCTGAGGAATTCCTCCCACTGCACCATTTCAGGCCCTCAGCCTCGGTCTCATGTGGGACCCTGTGTCTCTTCCTGGGTTTGGCGCAGCTCCCTTCAGCCAGATGCGTCACTGCCCGCCTCATCCTGGCACTTCCCAGCACTCGGCCCTTGGTTCGCTCCAGTCCTGGCAGCTTGGCAGAATGTACAGACTTCTCTTTCAGAGGGACAAGTCAGCCTCATTCAGGCAACAGGGCCCTTGGGGAATATGCTCTTTTTTAAAGCAGAATGTCCCTTTATGAATCCTCCTAGCCTTTTAAACACAGACATTAAAAATAAAGTCCCACTATTATTGCAGCTATCACAGGGGTTCTTAATTCTCAGTTTCAACTTCTGCTGCCCAAACACAATCTTTTTACCATCTGTGTCAGGTTAGTTACAAAGCACTGTTATTATTCTGGGCTACACAATGTTGGCCTGACCCACTCGAACACAAGAAATTTTGCTGATTGATTTAGTTTTTCTGTTCATATAAACGACTCCAGTTGTACAGCTGTTTCTGATTAGCCAATGTACTGCTGAAGTTATGTACAAATAATTTTATAATGAACTCAGCAACTACAAGGACAGGAGAAGTGGAATCTAGTCTCACCTCCCAGAAAAATAAGCAGGAGCAACAAGGGCAGGGGCTGTGGACAGCAGTCCAGGTTTAAATTCCTATCTGCTGTGATTCACTTTTTCCTCTTTATGTAATTCAGCAGAACTTAAAACTCTCAAAGAACCTTTGTCTTTAGACTTTTGGATTCAGGAGGGAAAGCCAATTAGCTCTGCAGGCTTAGAACTCTTTTAAAATTTCCCATCTTTGTATTTTGTTAAGTTTCTGCTCTTCCCATTAAAACATTTATATTTCCTAAGAAATATAAATAATATCCTTTTAGAAGGGGAAAATTGGGATTGAAATGTCTATATTTACTTTATTATAAATACAAATCAAGTATTTTGTTTCATTTCAATGCAGGACAATTAAGCTCTGTGAGCTTAGGCACAAGTTTTTCTTTTCTAGTTCTAGAAAACAAATCATATGCACATTAGCAAAATTAAGCAAAAGACAGCATGTAAATGAATCAAATGAGTGAATTTCCTTAAAAAGGTAGAAATCATGACAAGTGCTCCCTAAAGAAATCATCTGAAAGAAAACAGGAAAAAGAGATTAGAAAGTTTATACTTCTAAAATGAAGCATGCTGGCAAGAATGTGGGGAAACAGATATTTTCAAATAGTGTTAGTGAGACTTGAATTACTACAACTTTTGGAAGTAATAGTACTTTGGGGACCCAACAGACAGAAATAAAAGCTTCTGTATGTTAGCATAATCTCTCTCTCTCTCTCTCTCTCTCTCTCTCTCTCTCTCACACACACACACACACACACACACACACAGACACACACACAAATGTGTTCTGAGAACTACCATATTGAAGAAAACTTAAAATAATATGAATGATTAAGTAAATTAAGGAATATTAAGTATCTATGACATAAAAGAGTTTTTTTCATCTGGAGAGAATGTCTCCGATGCTTTGTTGTTTTTTCAAAAGTGTTGCCTGAGACTGGGGGGGGTGTGGCTCAGTGGTACAGTGCTTCCTTAGCATGGGGCAAGGCTCTGGGTTCAGTCCTTAGCAAAGCAAAAGCAAAAAAAAAAAAAAAAAAATCTAGCCTAGTGTGTATAATTCTATTTTTAACCCTAGAAGCTGTGTGTGTGTGTGTGTGTGTGTGTGTGTGTGTGTGTTTGTATGTTTATAGTTACATAAGCAAAGAGCAAGCTGTGGAACTGATGATATTGATTACCCTGAGGGAATTTGAGGGAGACAGAAAAATCATTCATTTGAAAAATATATTTCTATTATGATTGTCTTATTTTTAGGACACACACAAATACTTTTGTAACATGAGCACATTTGAAACTACAATTTTTAAAAAGTGATAGAGTCACATTTTCAGCAAAAACAAGAAAGCAAAGGCTCTAAACTACAAATATTGAGCACCTGGCCCAGTGGTTAACAACTTCTGCCAAGCTCTAAGAAACAACACATTTTATCACAGCAAAGTGGAAATGATGTGTAAGAGAATTTTGTACAGAAAGGAATTTTATGATTAAAATAATACCATAATACTATCCTCACAGTTCATTAACCAAGTGAAAATTTTTTTCTCCTTCTCCCAGTTCCTCATCAAAAAGAGAAGATTAAAGGAAGAGGGATTATGATGTTTAAGTAGTGAAGTTCTAATCCTGAAAGCTTATAAAATGTTACTCAAAGCTCCAAATTTAATAATGTAATTTTTGCATTTGTCTCAAACAAAATGTGAAGCTTTAAAAAAAGAAAGAAAAAAAATGGTAAAACCAGAAAAAAAGAATAAGGAGAAATTTTACTCACAAAATCCCAGATTATTTAAACTGACATTCTTGGTTCTTTCTTACCATGCACGGCAATCAAATTCTGGCTGTAACAGACAAGCACAGGCCCTTCTTAAAGTAAACTGCTTTATTGCTTTTTAGAAAGAGTTTTAAATTGTTCAACTACTTTGCCTTTTTCTAGGCCCTGAAAAATCTAATGAGAAATTTTGAAACCATCTGAACCCTTGCCTTTGTGTCCGGCAGCCTATCTTCTGAAACCTGGCTCGGTCTTCTTCTCTTACCGTCTACCCACTTCTTTCTCAACCCATCTCCGTGGTCCTTCCTGAAGTCCCACCCCAGCAAGCCTAATGCTACACACATGTGTGTGCCGCTTATAGCATGCAGGCCTGTTTAAGAGCCAGGCATTTTCATTCTCTCATATCTGGAGGCTGATCTGACTGTCTCCATTATTTAACTATCCATCCCCATAACACAGGACTATTGTGGTCAGGACACTGATCTCACTGTTTACATTCTCACAAAGTAAATAGCTAGGGTACAAGTTTTCTCAAGATCTTCAAAGTCTGAAGGTTCATTGCTTTCAAAATCTATCTTGCTGGGGAACAAGGAGTCTCAGGATTCCCTGACCATTATTTAATAACGTATTCAACAGCTTACCATTGCATCACTCCAAGAGAGAGTCAGATTTCTCCCTTGGTCCCTCCCAGGCCTAACTGATAGTATGCAGGCCTATTTAAGAGCCATATGTATGTGTGAGTGTGTGTGTTTGTGTGTGTGTGTGTGTGTGTGTATGTGTATATATACACACACGCTCATATATACACACCTGTATAAATACATGTAAATATATGTGAATGTATATTGCAAAGGAGCATGTATTATCTATGTAAGAAAATAAAACATAAAAATAAACTTTTACTTTTATTTATAATTAACTTCACTGGCCCAGAAATTATTTGGCTCTGAATTTTCTATTTTATTCACCAGTTCTTTGCTGCCACAGATCCCCCTTCCCTAATAGAACTGCTATCCCCCCAAAAGAGAAAGGAGCCTATGGCAGTAGGGGAGGCTGGTGCCCTTCAATCCCGCTCAGCCTTCTTCCTCATGTTGTACACTTCTTCTCAAAGCCAAGGGCATGAGATCCACAGGAAGGAGAGTCCATCCTCGTTCATGTGAAAGGGAAAGAGATGCAAGTAGCAGACCAGGAAGCATCACTCTTTAGATTCTACAATAATGATTTTTGCCCTTCCTTATAAGAACACAAGATCTTATTCCTTTATTTGTAGAATCATGGTTATTTTTCAACTTAGAAGATTAAAAAACATTTAAGGTTAATTATGCATATGCATACTCATATCAGTGATGGAGAAGGACCCCTCTTAGGATGAATTTCAAATCCTACCATCTTCAGAAACCCAATGCTCTTCTGCAAAACTATGATCTACTTTGCCTTTAGGAAAAAAATCACTCACCTCAACTCTTCCAGAGTAACAGAAATAAATAGCCACTGAACACTTATTCATCAAAAATCTATTTCAAGATAGTATAAAAATGAATTTTTTAAAAAAGTATTTCAAAAGAGTCTACAATATAAAGAGGAGACACATGTGACTATAATCCAGGACAGAGTGGATTTCAAGTCACAGAAGAGGCCCACACCAACAGCAGAAGAAGTGGACTGAGACTTAAGTAGCATATTCTTACAATGTGAACCAAGTTTATCAAGGTCATTAAACCAGTGTGGTCTTAGGTAATTGTGTCTCTGCTTTATTTTAGATATGTTCTTCTTTCACTGAATGTTATCAAAGTCTACTGTTTTTTGCTTCTCAACAACTAACTGTGTCCAATCTGAAGATTCTACAGGATTCTACAACAAATTCAGAGAAAGGGCGGTGTGGCAGGAAGGAATGGCAAGGCAAAGGCATGCAGATGGGGATGGGAAAGCTCTATTGAGCTACAGCCCTTGACACGAGAAGCAGTGTGCCCTGCAGTGTGCCCTAAGGCTGGTGGTGGAAGGAAGGGGTGAAGGGGTAGTGTTGGGAATCAGATGCAACAGGTCTGAGGACTCTTTTGCTAGCTGTGTAACCTTGGGCAAGGTACCTAGCTTCTTCCATCCTCAACTTCCACATATACAAACAGAAATCCCACAGGGTTGCATGATTATTAAATGATTCAATTTCATGACATAGTAAGAGGTAATCTTAAAGGACAAAAGGAAGGGAAAGAGGGAGTCAGAAAGAAAGAGGGAAAACAAGGAAGGAAGGGAGGGAAGGAGAGATTTTTTTTTAAAGCTTGGACAAGATCATAAAAAGCTTTGAAGAATTTCATTCACTTAAATAAAATTGAGAGATTAAAAGAAATTGAGTTATACTAAAAATATGGCTTATTAGAAAGGAAAAATATACTCAGAGTAAGCAATGCGAAATGTTACATAGTGACATGTTCTTACAATGCTAACCATGCTATCAAAGCTACTGAACTAACAAAAACTGTAAGTGTATCTTCTATTTATTTTAACTACATTCTTCTTTCATTGAATGTTAGCAAAGTCTATTATTTTTGACTTTCAACAACTTTTGGGACCAATCTGTAATGCTCAGCATGCCTCCCTGCACTCAAAGTTCCCTGACCCCTGGCCACAAGAAGGAGCAGTGGTATCCCCATCTGATGGACCTGATTACTGTACCTGTGACCAAGGCAGCTTGACCTGGGGCAGTGAGTCTAATTCCTGGCCACCCCTCATGGTTACAGCCACTGTGTGACTACCACAACAGGTTAACCTGCTATTTCCTGGTGCCAAAGGGCCAGGAAAGTGATACATCTTGTCTTTGTTTTCTGTCCTTAATTGTCCTGCTAACCTTAGTGGAGTAGGTTCTACTGGGTAAGCAGGCACTGCAGGCTGGTGGCCCCCAATAATACCATTCTCAGTGAGATCTCTCCTTCTCAGGGTTAAGAGAATACAGCATGTAAGATGACTGATGTGAAACATTCAGTAAACTACAGACAGCTAAGGGATTGTTGTTATTATTATTATTATTATTACTACATATTAATTTGTTTTTAAAAAAGCAGTTTCTATGTTTAGGCTCTTTTTGCCAACAGTGTCTTCTACATACTGACACTGATAATACTAATGCTAATAATAATAGCCCACAAACACCCCCAAACAGCACTATTGCAGATGGTCTGCTAAGTGACCCACATACAAACTACATCTGACCCTCAAAACAATCCTTTGAGTTAGAGGTTGTTATTCTCATTCTAATGGTAAAGAAACCTTGTGAAAAATAGTACTGGGACAGGAAAAGCATGATGAGTCTGACTCCATAGCCCATGCTATAACCATTAGGAAACTCTGCCCTTAGCAGCACCTTGGCAACATCTCAGCAACACCTATGAGCTCTCAAAATAGATCTCAGAAGCCCAAAATAGATTCCTAAATCCCACACTTACAGACTCAAACCTTTATAAGCTTCTGGTCATACTCATGGATAAAAGCCAGCCTACTTCAATGCTAGTTTACATGTGTTAAGCAGATAGTGTTACTTAACTAACTGCAGATACTCTGGAGACTTTGCTGAGTCTAGAGTTTTTATTAATTAAAAGTACATAAGAGACAGAGTTAATTATTCCAACCTGATCATATACCTGCAGGGTGAGGAACAACGACAAATGTTAGGGCTGGGCAATACAGATGAGGCTGAGTGAGGAAGTCGTCCCCTGCCACAGGGAAGGAAAACCTGCAGTGTCCCTTAACTGGAGCAGAACCAGTGAGATACAAGGTAAATGTACCTATTTTTAATCTTCCTGTGGCTGACACATAGCAAACAATAAATATTTGTTAAATGAACAAACTAATGACAGACTAACTCCCTCCAGCTGGAGGGAAATTTACTCTCCTTAAAACTTTCTGAATTTGATCTGCATCTTTTTTTCACCTTATGCTTTGCATTCCTGCTGTTTGAAACCAGTCTCATCTGTAATTCAAAGATAAACATTCGGGGACAAACTCCTTTTTCTGAGCGAAGTTTCCCTATAGCTGTGACCTCTAGCAAGGACCCTCAAAGCTCAGTGAGTATTGGTTTGATTCCAACTGTTTCCTGATTCATATTCACATCTGTAGGTCCCAGCAAAGCATAAATGTGCCTACCAAAGCTTCAAGAACCACGGCATAATTGTGGCTTGCTGGGAAACAGCAGCAGAGAGATCTCTGTGTGGAAATCATTAGGAATTTAGTAGGCCACACTGGAGGACAGGCCTCAGGAAGACCACAGCTCTGGGAGGCAGAATCCCAGATGCTTGGAAATGAAGGGGTTATAGCAACAAATTAAAAAATCGTATTTGTTTAGTTTTGTTCTCCTTATTCTGTTGTGGAAACCACATGTTGCAAAAATTATAACCATAGTTAAAACACCTTGAAATACCAAAGACAGTGATGCAGACCTAGTACCAAATACCAATCACAAAAGAAGGCAGGTGGTGGCCTGAGCATCTGAGACAGCAAATTTAAAGGGTGTTGGAATACTTCCTTCTCTTCACCACCAACCCCCTTTCAGCTCATTATTGCTCTTGTGTCTTGGTGCTGCCCACTGATAGTGCCTAGGTGGCCCTTTGTGCCAAGCTACTTTTTGCTGTTTCACACCCCATTGTTCCACTTGATCTTTATGCCCTGGGACAAGAGGAAACAAAGGTTATCAGCCCCATTTTTGAATGAGATAAGTGAGGCTCAAGTTGCATGATATGCCTTTATAGGGACCAAAAGGTGGCTAAACATACAGAAGTCAATTTATGAACTGAAAAAACAAACGAAAGCATGAATCCCTCCAGCTGGAAATACATTTATCTTCTCTAAATGTTCCAAATTTCATCTTACCTTGCTTTCCAGTCTCTTTGCTCTAGATCACACAATCTAAAAGAATATTAGTTGCTTTTCTGGAAGAAAAGTTGTGGTGGGGGCTGGGTAGGTCCCCGGAAGTAAGCCAACATTAACCAGCTGTTTTAGAACACCTGCAAAGCCTAGTCAGCAGGCTTCTATTCAACAGGTAATGGGTTCTCAATGGTACTTTGGGATTTGTAGATTGTAACACCTCCAGGTTGCTGAGAAACTCAACCTTGTGGAGATGACAGGCAGGCAATTACAGAGAGCACGGATACACAAGTGCAGTGTTGTTTAGCATTGTAAAAGGGATTAAGATGCATGGTGCTGATAGCCTATGCAGAGTTTTCTCACTTTACAAAGTCTAAAGGTGATTTACAAACTGAAATAGAATATTTATTGGATTTATTTTATCCCTTATAGAAATAGACATTTTTTGTGGAGGCAAAACTTACCAATGATCCAAAATGAAGCTGCAGTGTCTTTGTGAAATGGCTTTGGAAAAGTGGCATAAAGAGCCGGATCTGAACTGGCTCTGCAGCTGCACTGTACTTCCTGGGGTTTGAGGCTACATATGCCAGGCAGGAGAAATGGGGAACCCAGTGGTGTCCAGTGAAGACCCAGGGGACAGAACTGACTAGCGATTTTCAGAAAAAGGTACTAAGTCCACTCAATCTGACAACCTGCAAAGCTTCTGAAGAGCTCAGATAAAGCCTGGAGCCTGGAGCTTACCCTAGGGGGTAATAGTCCATTGGGAAATAGGCAGAGCCAGAGACTTAACCAGGCATTCCTTTTACAGACACACCCTTTATTAATCTCTGAGTTTAAGGTGTAGCCTTCAGTGGAGGATCTGGGTCACCCCTAAATCCACTGGTTTTCCTTACACTTGCAACTTTTAACAGTTCTTTCTTTAACAAGAAAAGTATGTTAATAGAAAGGGGGGTGGTGCAAGACTGAAGTGAAGCTGTCCGAAGGGAAAAGCGCTGACCAGCACTGGCCATGCCTCTAGGGACAACACAGCCCACTATTGCGCGCGTCTATACAGATCATCGATCGGCTATTTGGGAGCTTTGAGAGGAAAGCTCCTTTTGTGGGAGGGGCACGCTCCCTTCAACTAGGAAAGCGAGGCGGTGCCAGAGTATGATGTGTCCGGCGGTTTGCCCGAAAGTCCCCCTCCGCTCGATCTGGGGATATAGATGCGCCCCCGGGGCATCGCCGCAAAGCCCCCGCGCAGGAGGCTTCTGCGGGAGCGGGTCGCGAGCCCCTCCGGGCGGCCCCGAGTCCACGGAGCCCAGCAGCGCGCCCAGCGCGGCAGCGCCCGCGTCCGGAGTCACGGCTGTCCGCTGCCCCTTCCTCCCGGGCCAACCACCGGGTGGGCAGGACGCGCGGGCCGCGGGGCCTGGGATCGTGCCCCTCCCGAGGCCCCGCCCGCGCCCACCGCCTGCAGGGGACGCGGCCTCGGCATCCCGAGCTGTCCCGCCCCCCGTCACCAGTGCCGAACCCCGCTTCCAAACCCCGCCGTCGAGCCCAGACCCTCGCGGCGTCCCCGCACGCCCCGGACCCCGGGCCGCGCCCAGAGCGGTGGCAGTGAGCGTCCCTTACCACGCAGCAGCTCCGGGCGGCTCCACGGCCCCGCGGCGCGCCGGGCATTTTTTGGGGGAAACTTCTCCCAGGGTCCGAAGGGCTGAGCCGGCCGGGCAGGAAAAGCACTCAACGCCGGGAGGCTGCGACCATCCGGGAACTTCGCCGAGATGTAAACCCTCCCCCTCGGCTCCGCGCCCCCCCTCCCCCGGCCCCGCCACATGTGGACGCGCTGCGAGGCCGCCGCCGGCCCTGCGCCCTTCCCTCGGTGCGCCGCGCCCTCCCCGCCTGCTCTGTGCTCCGCGCCCTGCAAGAGTGTGGCGGGAACCGGGTGGTAGGAGGCTGGGGTTCGTGTTTTCCTCCGTGACACTCGCAGAGGGGGATGAGGCGGTGGGGTCCAGGACAGGCGTTTGCAGAAGCGCGGGACCTAGAAGGGGAGAAGGGGAGTCTAACCTCGGGCCCTTTCCCCCAAAGACTTCCCGAGTCTGTCGGGAGCCCTCCCTCTTCCATCCGGAGGAAAAGCCGTTTCCCATCGCCTACTCTTCCGCTCTCAAAAAAGGGGGTCCGGCTTTGACACACCTTAAAGTCATATGAATTTTTTTAGATGATTTGAAAATGAAGTAGAACCCACAGAGGCCCAAGGTTCGCACTCATCTCCGGAGCTCCCCGCCCCACTGTTGAGGATAACTCGCTGCTTTTCCTATGGAAAGATGCCAATTCTCCCACCGATCGTTTGGGATTCTGGGAGTAGCTTGACTGCTAGTGGGGATGGATTTATCATCAGCCACCCACATCCTTAAGTGCGATAGGAACTGTGGCAAACATCTGGAGAAAGCAGAAGCTCTGCTCCATTGTCGGAGTGGACTCTAACTACATTAGGATATGCTCACCAGCTCCACACCCCAAAGGAAACTTGACGCACACTAAGACTACTAGATACTAACATGTATATATTTGAAAAGACATCAAGTTATGCTCCATATAAGAACTTTTGAAACATATTGTTAAAATACAAAGACTGTGTGTCCTTTTTAATAAAAAGATGAGAAGGTGGAAATAGATGCAATTCAGAATTTGATTTTCTGGGCTGAGAAGCCCTTGAGGCTTTCTCTGCTCCTGCACCATTCCCATGTGCACACATAACCCTTCCGGGAATGACATTTATAACTTCAGTCAATTCTCCTCATTGGCAATTTTTGTCCCTAAATGTACTCATTTTTAAAAGATTCACTATATATATTTACCTTTCTGTTGTATATTTGCTTTTCTTTTAGAATCATTCCTGTGAAAATATGCACATGCTCTTCTTTATATAAAACGAAGACAAGTGATTTCATATATAAATATATGACTCTGGACTTGAGAACATTTCAGTAGTGCTTATCTCATTGTAGCAAGAAGTTAAATCCAAGAGCAGGCTGGTTTCCTTACTAGCTCTCTAAACCTCAATTTGTCTTTTTTCAGTTAAATCAGGAGATAGTTCCTAGCTCCTAGGATTGTTGAGATCCTACGATTATGTGGGATAATCTCTCTAAACATGAGGTGACTGGTGACACAGGACTAAGGATTCCTATCTGTAATTCCCAAATATCCAGAAGAACTAGCACCTTATAAAGAATCACGTAAATAATTGGTGGAATAAGAACTCTCTTCAGTTTATGTCTCAGGAATCTCAGGTAATTTTGTCATTAATCTCTACAAAAGAAAGGTGCTATGAGTTGATTTTCCCCACTAAAACTCATGTGGAAACTTAATCCCCATCATGAGACCCAAATAGGTGGGACATTTAAGAAGTGATTAGGTCAAGAGGGCTTTGCCCTTAAGAATGGATTGGTCCATTTGTGCATGAATGTGCTAATAATGGGGAATCTCAAGATTGGATCTGTTATGAAATAACAGATACAGTTGGCTCTCTTGTATGTGCTCTGTATTGCCACGGATATTTTCTACCATGCAGTGACCCAGGAGGAAGACCCTCATTGGACCCTGACCTTGGACCTCTCAACCTCCAGAACCATGAGCTGAATAAACCTTTATTCTTGAATTTCCCAATCTGTGATTTTTAGTTATAGCAACAGAAAACAGACTAATAGAAGAAGGTAAAATACATGTGTCTTTTCATTTCATCATGGAAGTAAAAAAAAAAAAATCTGAATTGTCTGCTGTTTAAAATCATTCATAAGGCCAGAATTCCCCAGGGCTCTCTGTCCTCAAACCCCAACATTTCTCTCAAAAAGATAAAAACCTGAGGGCTGGGGTTGTGGCTCAGCGGTAGAGCACTCACCTAGTATGTGCGAGGCCCTGGGTTCAATTCTCAGAACCATATAAAAATAAGTAAATAAAGGTATTGTGTCCAACTACAACTAAAAAATAAAAATAGATAAATAAATAAAAGAGAGAAATCTGAGCCAGGCACAGTAGCACACACCTGTAATTCTAGCGGCTTCGGAGGCTGAGACAGGAGGATCCCAAGTTCAAAGCCAGCCTTAGCAACAGCAAGGCACTAAGCAACTCAGTGAGACCCTGTCTCTAACTAAATAAAATACACAATAGGGCTGGGGATGTGGCTCAGTGGTTGAGTGCCCCTGAGTTCAATCCCCGATACCATCCCCCCCCCCAAAAAAAATGATCGAAACCTCGAGTAGTATCTTACCAGTGTTAATTTTCTAGTTTTAATAAGCAGCCGACAGTTGTGTGGAGTTTAACATTTGGGGAAGCTGGGTGAAGTGCATATGGAAACATTTTTACTGTTTTTTTAAGTTAATTATAAGTTTGAAATTATTTTAAACTGATAAGTTAAAAAATTAAAGATGAAAAATATCAGATCCTGCAGTTCTATAACCGATAACATATTCCTTTATATGATACCAAATTATAAACTTAGAGATACTGAAGTTAGTAACAGGCCAATGTATTATATAAACCTCTGCAGTATGTACATTTTGATATGAATAAGTTAATAAGAAAAAAATGACTTCATCTATACTACTTTAAAATGAAACTAAGTCAGGAATATTAGTAGTTATGATAAAGAAGGAGAAGGGAGAAAGATAGAAGGATATTGAACCTGGCAATGCTAGATAAATTTACTAGAGTACAATATTAATAGACAAATGGTCCCCAACTTACAGTAGTTCAACTGTTAATTTTTCAACTTTATAATTGTGTTTAAAAAGATATGCATTCAGTTGAAACTATACTTTGAATTTTGGATTTTGATCTCCTGGGCTAGCAAAATATGGGACAATACTCTCTAATGATCCTGGGAATCACCAGGGTAAAGAGGTGATCTCTGCAGTGGACTGGGTTACTAAGCTGTCCAGTTGGGGAGGTTAGGTGTGTTACATGTATTGTCAGCTTAAGATGTTCTCAGCTTACACTGTGTTTAGTTGGGATGTAGCCTCACTATAAGTCCAGAAGGAACTGTACATATATTTGCTTCCCATTTCATCACCACATTAACCCCAAAATAACTCACTATGCCTTAGAACTTCCCTTCTTGTAATAATGATTTGTTCATTCTAATTACTAGTTCCTCAGTAAACAGTAGCCTTAACTTGGGGGGAGAAGGAACGAAGGAGCCTGTCTGTCTCTCCAGTGAATTCTTACAGTAACTATCTGAAATAGATATTTGTCTCCATTTTAAACCTAAGGAAACTGTGCCTCAGAGAGCTTAGGTAAACTGCCCAAGATCACTCAGCTGTGAACATCCAAATGCAGACTATTGTAACCCTAACTCTCATGCTCTGACACCATGCAATACTGTCTCTTAGCTTTACTTCCCATGTTTGTTCCACCTCTGAGCTTCTGTTGGTATGAATGACTTGAACTGAATAACATCCAGATTCCTTGATGTCAAATAGCAAAAAAAGAAAATATTGTTATTTTCCTTTGTCAAGAATGCTTGGAGCTCGAGCTGATCTGATTACAGGCTGTGTGCTAGCTTGGGTTTTCTCTTCTGAGTTAATGCAAGAAGGAATTGGAATGCTAAGTTGAACAACAGCATCATGATAGGCCAGGGGATGCTGCAAAGAATCATGGTAAGTTGGGGAGGAAGTTCCCTACAGGCTGCTTTACATCTCATGGGTACTCAGAAATATATATAAAATGTATGCACAATACATATGCATATATACATGTGTGAAAAAAATATATGTATATGTATGTGTGTGTATATATATATGTATATGTGTGTGTGTGTGTGTGTGTGTGTGTGTGTGTGTGTGTGTATATATCTCCAGAACTAAAAGAACTGAGCTCTTAAGGGATAGATATTTTACTTATTTATACCACTTCTTATCCTCAAAAATAAGAAACTCTTTTTCTAATTTACTTTTAGACAGTAAGAGTTGAATATGGTAAAATTTAAACCTTACTCCAGGATAGCAAGTTTAGTAATATTTTTATTCTTTATCAGTTTCTTTCCTTATGAAAACATGTTCTCATTCTAAATAATTCAAATATTTCATAATGATAAAATATAGAAAGCGAATGTTGCCTGCAATTCAGAGATAGCTACCATTAGTGGCAGGATATTTTTCTTTCACATTTTTTTTTCTACTAATCCTTTTCCCCCCTAGTACTGGGGATTGAACCCAGGGTGCTCTACATAGAGCTACATCCCCAACCCAGCTCTTTTATTTTTTATTTTCAAAGAATGTCTTGTTAAGTTGCTGGGGCTGGCCTTGAACTTGTGATCCTTCTGCCTCAGATTCCCAGTAGCAGGGATTACAGCAGTGCACCACTGCACTAGGCTCCTTATTAATTTTTAAGAGCAATATATTCTTTTACTTTTTGATGTACCATAATTCAACCAGATTCCATAGTAGTGAACATTTGTATTATGTTCAGTTATTTGCCTTTTTAAAATGTGTAGTAAACATTCATGCTCTTAAGTGCTCATGCATCTATGTACTTCCTAATTAGCATTTTAGTTTATGGAAATTAATATCATAACTTACAGAAAAAAAATCCCACTGGCTAAGTGATACTGCAAAATAGAAACAATTTTGCATTTGATAGGTACTGCCAAATTGCTTTCCAAAATGTTGGTATCAATTTAAACTTCCAATGACAGTATATAAAAACTTAAACAGCTAATTCTTAAAAACAAATTCTGTCCATAAACTATTACATCAGGAAGCCATACATGTAATGTTTACATGCATTGGATCTCAGGTTGTCTGACTACCAGTCTCTTCTCTGGTTTCCTGTGTGATCTGGAGCAGGTAACTAAGCCTTAGCTCTGTATCACAATAATGAGGATGATAATAATGGCAGTCTTTCAAGTATTTATCCCTTACCATATAACAAGCTGCTGTGAAACACAGTGACTTAAGACACACACACTGATTATCTCACAGTTTCTGTGGGTTAGGAATCTGTTGGCTCATGGTCTTTCACAAGGCTGTGATCAAGGCACCAACCAGGACTGCAGACATCTCAAGGCATGACTGGAGAGGTCACCTTCAAGTTCACTCACATGGCCGTTGGCAGGATTTGGGTCTTCAGTGGCTGTTGACTGAAGATGTCAGTTCTTTGCCAAATGAGTATCTTCATGGGACAGCATAACATAACATACTCTCAGAGTAAGTGAGCAAGAGGAGTACCCAAGATGGAAGCCAGTCTTTGTAGCCTAATCTTTAACATGATATCTCACGTCTAGGCTGTGTTCTACTTGTTGAAGACATTACTAAATTCAGCCCACACTAAGATGAGGATGTTATGCAAGGATATGAATTTCAGCAAAGGTCAACTTAAAGGTTGCCTTCTAAGCTTCTCATGAAAGTGTAATGAGGTTAAAGTGAATTCATGCAATGTAAAATAATATATGTGGTGTCGTATTTTAGTAAGCACTCAAGTGGTTTGTTGTTACTAGTTATTGTTTTAATCCTCATCATCCCATTACTCACATCCATTTTCCTTTGACTCAGTTTCACAGTACAAATAAAAGAATGGAAGTAAAAACAAAGCCATTCTTCAGATGGTGTAGCAGGCAATTTTTACCAGGAAACAGAAAGCTTCCCAAATAAGGTAACATAGGCAAGCTTAAAAATTTAATTATTTACAAAAGTACTTAGGAAGAGGAATGAGGGATGGTGCCCTGCTCCAGAACCAGACCAGAGTCATTACCACCTCTAGGACTGAAGGGGAGACAATTAACCGGAACTGGGAGAGGGTAGCTCTAGGAGGGGGTTGCTGGGAGGAGTTGTGATCTTCAGCAGAATAGTGCCAAGCCATAGTGACCCAGCAGGGCAAGGGCTAGAGTAATAAATATCCAGATCTAGACCTCTTCTGCCACTGTCACTCATCACATGAGACCACTCAGGAGCCAGGGGACAAGGAAGCCATGATGCTGTCCATTAAAGTCAGCCTCGCTGACCTGGAGCAGCGTGGAGAATGGTGACTGTGTACTAGAGCGATGAATGGAAAATATCCAGCAATGGGAAGGGACAGCTAGTCACTGATGGCACATTTGGTGGGGACTGATACCAAGATCCCTTCATATAAAAGCGAAACAAAAAGAGAGTTAATCCTGAGATTCCAGGATAGTAGCCAGGGAGAGGTGGAATCAGGGAACACAATTCCAAAGACAGTCAATCCAATCTTGGCTGAAGTTACTTCTACAGGAGTTTACATTGGGGCCAGTCAGGAAGGTCCAGGGATTTAAACTCACAGATGGAAGACTGGTCCAGAGGAAATGGCTCAGGAAGCTCATGTGAACTGTAGGTTGTATTTTAACTGGGAAATGGACGTAATGACATGAAAGGTATTCATTCTGCTGACGTATTCTGATTGTACAGTCGGATGACTCTGCCTGATGGTCACATCTTGCTTTGTTGGTCAGGAACTTATGGCAGTACCTGCCAAAGACCTCAGGCTGCCAAAGGTATGGGGTTTTCCAAACATCATTTTCCATAATGGTATCCAGGAGCCTCACTGTGGTAAAAAAGAAAGAAAGGAAAGAAAAAAGCTGTGCAGCTGGAAGGTCCTGGGAGAAGTGGAAATACAATAACGAAGAAATGGGTGACCCCAGTAAAATCATGGAGGGCCTCTCCCCTCCTGGCCTCTACATTTACATGGACTCCTTGTGAAATCTCAATTTTTTTGAATAGTTGTTCCCATCCTTTAAGCCTGTAGAAGTGGAAGACACTTCAGGATTAATTCTCTTGCTGTTCTTCTTTTATATGAAGGGATGTTGGAGCCAGTCCCCAGGAAATGTGCCCTCAGGGAAGGCTAAATTTGTTTAAATTATTCCTTTATTATAGCCGCTGATATTTGTTTTATAAATGCCTTTGGAAGATGCTATTAAAATACGAGTGATCTGGAGACAACCCTTTAAAAGGTGATGAGGGCACTTGCTAAAAATCACAAGTGTATTTTGTAGAATTAGGGATAAAAGAGACATCAAAGACAGATTATCATGTAACACTGACTTAGATGAACTCATCCTCAGGAAGGCCCATGCATAAATATTAACAGATCTCTCAATGTGGACATTTAGAAGGCAAATAAATAAATAAATCCCATAAATGAAGAAACATTTTTTTAAAAAATTACATATTTCAATATAAATGTTTGCACAGGACTAAAATTCTTAAAAAGCAAATACATTAGCTGGATATGGTGGCATCCACCTATAATCCCACCAACTTGGGAGCTGAACACTGGAGGATCACCAGTTTAAGGCGAGGCTCAAAAACTTAGTGAGACTCTGTCTCAAAATAAAATTAAAATGTCTGGGGATGCAGGTCAGTGGTAGAGCATCCCTGGGTTCAATTCCTAGTACTCGAGGATGGTGCCCAGCTGGGAAGGAAACACATTAAAGATGCTGGTTTGTTTTTGTTGTAGTTAGCTCTCAACAGTTCAAGGAAAGACTGTCCCTTGTCCTGCTTCTTCCTCTTGTTAATTTCCTTTTCTCATTTTTAATGGCTTGTCACTTGTTCCACCAGCTCCGGGAACTCACTAACTGTTCTGTGTTGTCATTGAGATGCTCTGTGGCTGTCGTCTGTGGAGAAACAGGAGAAGCTCAGGAAAACAAAGTTTAGTCTACACATAGTTCCTAGATACAGGAGGGAGTATCCCTGCAGGGCCAAAGGCCGTGATTCTGCCCTGTCCCAAAGGAACAGGAACAGAGGTTTTTTAAACAGATGATTCAGAGAAAAATGAGATTAGGGAGGAGAGATCAGGAAAGAGAAGATCAGGGAAAAGAGGATCAGGAAGGAGAAGTTTAGGGAGAAGAAGGTTGGGAAAAAGAAAAAAAAAGTAAGTCTCAAAGCCACAAGGGATATATGTCAAAGCACCAAGGGAACCCCTGTTACATTTACCCATTGTCAATTTCTAGCTTCCATTTCTATGGAAAGTGGGCGATGACAACTCCAAGCTACTTCCTGCTGAAAGGGGGTGAAGTTGAGGGCAATAACCCAAAGTCCTTATTCTCTATAAGGTGGGGAATGGACAGTTAAGGGCATTCAGCATCAGAGCAGTCCAGAGGTCCACAGTGGCAAATGGCAGGTAACTGGACAAGGCATACACAGGGCAGGAATCATGCTAAGACAACAATAAAGACAGCTAACCATTACTTTTTTGTAAACAAGTAGCACAAAAACAATTAGCCAGTCTCACAGGTAAGAAAGTGGAGAGTGCTAGACTGTTCAGATCCTTTTGCCAGAAAGGAAAGATAAACTGGCTTAGACGACTAAGAGACAAGCTCTTAGTAAGTGGGGTAAGGGATGGTGGAAAAATGGGAAAGCCCAGCAAACTTTAAAATAGCAGATTTTATCAGCAAGGTCACTTTTGGCAGCACAGTGGACACCAGCAATCCCCAACTTTGAATTAAGGATCCCCAGGGCTGGATGGAGGAGAATGGATTCAGTGGAGTTGTTGAGGAAGGAAGCAGTCTCCACCCCCTTAACCTTACAGAATGGAGCTGGGAAATGAAGAGGCTGTGGAGAGCACCCCACCACTATGGAGAAAGGCCCCAGTGCAGCCTCTCCCAGGTCCCTGAAATCTTGGTTCCTCTGACTTGGTGATAGAGCAGTGGTTCCACATGTCTTTTGGCAACAGAAAACTTCCTTCATACAATATTCTGCAGAGCACCAAGGTATGTACAGCAGACACACAGATTGCAGATCTGCCCTTGGAGGGACAGTGAGGGCTAAAGGGCAGGAGCTCAGATGATCTAGGGCCCAGCCTTCCAACATGGAGCCTTAGGCATGGTTTGAGAACCACTACCTGGAAAAGCAAGTTCAAGACCTTGATGAGGCATTTGGGGCCTTCCTCATAACACCCCCATCTTGTCCTTGGCCACCTCCTGCTTGACAGTTTATGTTTTTGTTTTGTTTTATTTTGTTTTGGTATCAGGAGCGCTTAACCACTGAACCACAGCCCCAACCCTTTTTATTTTTTATTTAGAAACAGGGACTTGCTGAGTTGCTTAGGGCCTTGCTAAATTGCTGAGGCTGTCTCTGGACCTGCAATCCTCCTGCCTCAGTCTCCTGGGCCACTGGGATTACAGGCATGCACCACCACGCCCAGCTATTTTACACATTGTGACCCAAAGCATAGAATGACTTCTGTGCACATGCAGCTATCTTCTCATCTTCTGTGCTCAGTTTGTCCCTTCTGCTTGGGATACCTTTCTCCACTGGCTGCCTCTGACCCATTCTTCAGAATTCACCTATGAATTATCTTTCAGGAGCCCTCAGGGCTCCCCTAGTGCCTTAACATACCACTTCTTAGAAGTATCTCCCCTCTGCTGATATCCTCTATCTCCTGCCCTCACTAAGCTATAAACACCCCAAGGGCAAGAATCTCTGTGACCTCTGAGTCCTTCTTCCCTTTCACAATACCTGGCGTAATTTATGCTAGTGTTTAGGCATTATCAGTCACCTGTTTATTCACAAAAGCAAGTCTGGGAAAATGGAGAGAGGAGTGCACAAGAAAGAAGGGAGGAGCACAATACCCGAGAAGAGTCAGAAGAGAGAGCTGAGAATGAAGAAGCTAGAAAGAAAGAACATGGGCTGGAGCTGGAGCTCAGTGGCAGAGCGCTTGCCTTGCATGTGTGAGGCGCTGGGTTTGATCCTTAGCACATTTAAAAAATAAACAAATAAAATAAAGGCATGCTGTCCAACTACAAAAAAATTTTTTTTTTCTTTAAAGAACTGGCTTTGTGGATTTTGGTAGAGTCTCTAAAAGTTCAAGTCAGGCCTCAGACTGGATGCACCTGACGCCGCTGTGGCGTGCCTGGGGAGGTGCACTCTGAGCTGCAATAGAGGAGCCTTCCAGTGCTGCAGGCCTCCAGGGATTCTAATGGACTTTGAAAAGGGACACAGTTGAGCTAGGAAAGTCAGTTCAAATCCCTGGAGATGATGGTGGGTTGGTTAAGAACTCCCTTGTCTCTGTCTGAAGGACCAGGTTAGGAAGAAATCTTTTGCTGGAATCATTTGCCCATGGTTAGGGAGCAGGGGTGGGACAGGTTTTTGTATGATGATCACCAGATGGACTCTGGGCCTTGCTTTACCCTGTTGAACTCTCTCTCTCTACCGTGATACCCACATAGAAAATGAGGTGGCCAAGCCCCCACTTCCTGCTTCACAGGCATGTGGCAAAAGCAACCAGTGCTGTCACTTGCTGGCTTTATAACATTGAACTAGTTCTTTAAACTCTCGGAGCCTCAGTTTCCTCATGTGTAAAATGAGGGCGATAATTGTATTCTATCTCATTAATCAACAAAATGTCAATTTATTTAATCTACGATTATCCATGTGATGCTGTTAATACAGAGCCTGATTTATAGTTGGTACTCAATAAACATTGGCTAAAATTATTGCTGTTAAGACCCTGAGCCATTTGGGAAAGCTTGATTGAGGACAAAAGGCAGTGGAACTACCAAGAGGCAATACAGTACAAAGCCTGCTACTTCAGAGGTGACTTTAACCAGCCGCATCAGCATCATGTAGGACCTTGTTAGAAAAGCAGTCCTGAGCTCTAACCAGGGCCCATGGAGCCTCAACAAGATTCCCCAAGTGATCATACATACATTTAAGTTCAAAAAGCACTGACACTATATCGTGGTAACTACAGTTAATAACAATATGTTGTAGGCAGTAGTTGAAAATTGCTAACATATAGACACTGAGCATTCTCAACACACACACACACACACACACACAAATACATGTGGTAATGTTAAATAGCTGGAACGAGCCATTTCACAACATATACATCATGTTACACATCATAAATATTCACAGTCATTTTACTGTAAATGTTTTAACAACTGCTGACAAATAAGTACCGACAAATCTAACATTTATTAATTGTAACTTTGGGCAAGTTACTTATTATGCTGGCTTATTTTGCCACCTGTAAGACCTTACCCAGAGAGCCATGGGTCACAGTGATTAAATGACTTAATAATGCAAGGTGCTGCCTGACATGGTGGCACACGCCTATAATCACAGTGACTCCAGAGGCTGAGACAGGAGGATCTCAAGTTCAAACCAAGCCTCAGCAACTTAGTGAGACACTATCTCAAAATGAGAAATGAAAGGGACTAGGGGATGTGGCTCAGAGGTTAAGCGCCCCTGGGTTCAATTCCAGCACCAGGAAGAAAAAAAAAATCAAAGATGGAAAGTGCTCTTCAGTTTGGGCTGCCTATGCTCTCCAACCCCATTCTTGGGAGATCAAGGTCCCTCCCAGAACCTTGAGGCCTGGGCATGGCTCAACACTTAGAGCATGGTGTGGTGTTGTAACCAGGACAGTTGCCTCACTGTTCCAAGTCTCAGTTTTCCTCTGGTTCAAATTGGAATGCTACCCGGCTCTAGGGATTGCTAAAGCACGGAGAGGTGCAACAGCCATGGGCCATGCTGAGCTGGGTGGGGCTCCAAAGCACACTTCAGGACTGGGGATATAGCTCAGTTGGTAGAATGCTTGCCCCACATGCACAAGGCCCTGGGTTCAATCTCCAGCACCACACACACACATACAAAAGGCTCACTTCAGCTTTATCAGTGGGTGGATGTTGATTAGCAGCCAGGCTGTGAGCTTGACTGTGTCCCTGTGCAGAATGGGCTTCACACCTCTTACGGTTTGACCATCAGGCAAAGGAATTCCTTGGGGCTAGACCTTGGATACTAGGGAGGATGGGGCCCAAACCCTTATCGGCAAAGGAAGAAGAGACAGGAGGCTGGTTCTGGGAGGCACTTGGATTCCCCACCAGACCTGAACCCCATGAGGTCAGGGCCTCTAACTAGCCACAAGTTTATGTTGAGTCTAGCATTTTGTCTGGCACAGGATTGCTGCATATTTTAGGTGGACTGTGGGAAGAAATAGAGGGTGGAAGACTGTGGCTATTAACCTGATTCCCAAAGGGATACCCCCTCCCCAGCCTTTGTTCACTGGGTTCTCCTTCTCCTTCTCCCCCCACCCCTCATCCTGCTCCCTAGAGTGCTGGAAATGGAATTCAGGGCCCCACATGTGCTAAGCAAGAGCTCCACCACTGGCCCGCAACCCTGGGCTTTATACCTGCTAAACCGTTGGTAGGATTGAAGGAAAGACAACCATGTTACTCGTATCTTACTGGTGCTACTAACACCTATTCTCATGGCTCCTCCCGGTGAGCCTAGTGTTACCACAGGAAGCCCATGTAAAGCATGAAAAAAAACAAAAAGTCTCCCCAAATCCCAGTCTCACCAGAATCCAACCAGTTTCTCTCCATGAGGCTATCAGAGAACCTCCCCTCTATATCAACTGAATTGGTGTGCATGGGGAGGGGGGCCTCATTGCTTGGAGAAGAATCTTGTGCATTGAAAGTAGGCACAGTTTTGATTCCAAATTCAGAAGGGACCATTACTAGTCAAGGGGGATGAACCACTGTAGAAGTTGGGTATCAGCTCTGCTGCCTCCCTCCTCAGGAGGACAGTGGCTTCAGCAAGAAGGGCCTGGAGTCCGGTAGATCTGGGTCTGAACACTGGTACTTTCTTGCTTCCTGTATAACTTTAGCCTAACTGTTTATTTCTCCTGAACACTGATTTCCTTGTTTACAACATGAGGATAATAGACACTTCCTTGTGTAGGGTTGTCATGGGAATTGAAATGGAGCATGCTTCAGAGGTATCCAAGTGGGACACTTGAAAGAGTGAACAAAGGTGCTATGAGAAATGCCACCAGGGCCACAGGTGTGACCGCTGCTGGCCCTGCAGGCTGGTCCCCTAATGAAAGGGCCTGTGCTGTGCGCTCAGTGACTAGTGGTATCATTTTGATTGTGACATCTGCTTAAGACTGTGATTTAGCAAATAAAGACAGTTTGAAATATCACATGCAACATACTTATACTAAAAAAATCATTCACTGTTTATCTGAAATTCAAATTTATCTGGACATACTGTACACTGGCAATGGTCTTTCAGGGCCTTGATCCCAAGAAGCTAGGTTACAAAGGTAAAATTCTGTTACAACTAATATAACCAAAGGGATTGTCTTCAAGAAACAAAGTGTTGCTTTATCTTTTTTTCTCCCCAGTAGTCATTTATTTTTCAAACTGGAATTGGGAGAAGGACAGGAAGAAGGACCTCATGAGGTGAGTATTATGGTTTAGATGTGGTGTTCCCCCAAGGTTTGGAGGAGAAATGTCACAGCCTTAACCTAATCATTGAATTCATCCCTGGTGGGATTAACTGAGTGGTAACTGGAGGCCAGTAGATTGTGGCTGGAGGAAGTGTCTCACTGGGGGGTGGCTATGGGTGTATTTGTATCTGGAGAGTGGAGTCTCTCTGCTTCCTGATCACCATGTGAGCACTTCCCTCCACCATCCTTTTCTGCCCATGATGTTCTGCCTCACCTCGAGCCCCGAGGAATGGAGCCAGCCTTCGATGGACTAAGACCTTTGAAACTGTGAGCCCTCAAATAAACTTTTCCTCCTCTACAGTTGTTCTGGTCACAGCAGTGAAAAAGCTGATTGAAACTGTGAGGAAAGATGAGGGGAAGGCCTGCCCCTGGAGACTAAGAGATCTGCTGAGAATGGAGACGCCCTGGGACACTGCAGGGCTGGAGGTTTATCTGAGGTTAAGGACACTGGGAAAGCTGGGAGGCAGCCAGTGAGTTACATGTTTAGTGCCCAGAAAGTGGGAGAGTTATTGGTCACTGATGTTAAGGGACAGGTGCTGTCTCTCTTAAGCCTGACGTTTGCAATGAGTTATTCACCTGCCAGGTTCAGGGACTGGCTGGGCAGAAGACCTAGCAGAAGAGAAAGGCTAGCAGGCCTTGTTTCCCATCTGCTCCTTTTCACAGTTCAAAGGTGCTTAAGTGCTTCTCTCTCCTGTTGAGAGATGATGGTGGGAGGAGGGAGACGAAGCCTGGCCACCTACACTCAGGTCTCAAGAATGTTGCAAGTGTGTGCAGGAAGGAGTAGTGAGTGAGGAGGCCCCATGAGATGGCTCCAAGGGTCAGAGGGCACTGCTGGAGGGAGGGGGACTTGGTGGAGCTCCTTCTCTTTGGGAAGAAGTGGCATATTTAAGGCAATTTAAGGTGTGAAGTGAGGGATGCAAGCAATTTGGGGTCCTGTGGTTCTCTTCAATGGGTCTATCCCCCTTATTACCCACAGATAATCTAGAGCCCTTCAGCTCCTAAAAATACCGCTCCCAAGCCCAGTATCTTTTCCCTCTGGAAGCCCTGGAGTGGGAGGGAGGGGATTCAACCTTGTCATCTCCCTGAAATCAGATGATCAGGTAGAAGCAGTAATTTGAAAGCCTTCAAAAAACCCAGGCAGGAGACAACCTCAAACTCTTGTTCATCTGTGCTCAAGACGGGAGAAGCAGTAGGTAGAATGGAGTCCCTGGGTCTCCCCTTCCTCTTCCTCTCTCAAAAACAGGCAAGGCCATGGCCCACATACTCCCCTGCTGTCTACCTGCCAAAACACACAACTGGATCCAGAAACTGGAGGAAGAGAGTTGAAGGATGGACTCAAGGGCAAAGCCTGACTCTGCCTTCCGCCCATCCTTTCCTTCTGTGGGATGAAATCATTTATTTTGATTTGATAATTCTCTCACTCAGGTTTGGGCACCAGCTGGTTTCCACCCTAACCCTTGTCCCTGGAGATCTAATTTCTTTTCCTTTTTTTTTTTTTAACATTTATTCTTTAGTTGTGGGTGGACACAATACCTTTATTTAGTTTTTATGTGGTGCTGAGGATTGAGCCCAGTGCCTCACGCATGCTAGGTGAATGCTTTTCCTCTGAGCCATAACCGCAGCCCCAAGAGATCTAATTTCTTGATCATTCTCACATCCTACAAGGCTACAAAGAGATGACCTGTTCTGAAGCATTCCCAATGCTTTGGACAGTCGATTCTTTGTTGTGGATCTGTCCTGTGCATTATAGGACACTTCACAGCATCTCTGGTCTCTACCCACTAGATGTTAATAGCACCCCACTCCACCAGGTTGTAGCAACCAAATTATCCCGAGTGGAATTTCTCTGGTCTAGGTCATAAAAAGAATTTGGAGCTCATTGATGACCCCAGGAGGCTCCAACATCTCCCCATCAATCTCTAAGCACCTGTTTCCTAATGTGTGCTCATTCCCCTAACTGATGTCTGCACTTTGAAAATCTTGTCAGTTTTGCTGAGCCAGAACCAATACAGAATTTTCCTGTAAAAATAAGGCTTTCCTTCAGAGAGATAGGTAAGGCCAGCTACTATTCTTTCCTTCTAAGGGGAGAAAGTGTATTTTATGTGTTCAGGCTTACAAGGAGACCCTGTACGTACCCAAACTTGATGAGGGCCCAAGGGAAAGTAGAGGCAGGAAAGATGGCCAAGTGCATTTGCTGAAGCCCTGGATTCTAGGTCAGCTCTTCCCCTGCTGGGTGTCAGAGTGATTCAGACTCTTATCTGCAGAGATAAGTAGCTTTCCCTGGTTCATGATTTTCAGGCCCAATCTCTTGTTTGTAAAACTAAAGGTCTGAATTGGGAAAATCTGAGATTCTGTTAGTGATCTAGACCAGTCAGTGGACCACTGGTGATTGGTGAACTAGATTGGATTGTATTCAGTTGAAAAAAAACCATTCTTGATTTACTTTCTACTATTTTTTGTTTCATACTTAGAATAAGATATTGGCAACTTGATGTTGGTCCCTGAAAAAATTATTGGAGATATTTTTCATAAAACACTGATGTCGGGGAATAACTGACTAGAATCTTGGCCATCCCATGTATACATGGGCAGATGAATTGCCGGACTAAAGCAGGCATTCCCATTCAGATGCGTGACCAGGCACCCGTGGCAAACACCTTTCATGACAGGTGGGATTTCTCTGATACCATGGATTCTAGCATAAATCTTACCTTCCATTGGTAGCCTTATTATCCCATAGAAATTGATGAGAAAAATTCAACATGCATTTTGGCAGCAGCAAAAAAAATAGCTACATACTCTGTTTTTGACAAGCAGCTGAAATACTATTCTCCATTAGAACCTGTTTTTTAATTAGCTGTGGAGCTCTGTTGCATTTTCATTTGACTGAATTCAATTAAACTGAACGAATATACATGTGAATGCTAAGTGGACCAATAAACACTCTGAGACTATGGGAAAATGAAGGGAATCAGACATGACTGCTGCCTTCAAAGGGGTTCAAAGAAAACTACTGGCTGTGGTTCTAAGAAGACAGAGTGAAGAGGCATGAGATGGCCTGACTCAGGATGGGGAGGCAGAGGTCACCGTTGATAGGAGACCAGCATTATGAAAAAAAGCGATATCAAATGAGTCAGATCCCATGAGCAATCTAGGAGCAGCAACTGTGTAATCACCCTAGTATACTTGATTCCTGGCACCCAGTAAGTGCTCAATCAATGTTGGAAAGATTCATTAAATAAAGATTAGTGGAAATGGATGTTCTGGCTACAATAAGAGTTACTAAGCACTATGCTTTGCTTAGACTTAAGGCTATTTGAGAAAAAGCTTTCAGTTTAAACAAGTTTTATGTGCATTAAGGGATGCTTTCCTGAATTTGAATTCACTGGCTGTAGTATGTATTGTTTAACACAAGAGGGAGCTGCTGCCTATTTTATTTAAAACAGTAGTTCTCTAGGTTTGTGGGTTCTTCTCAAACTATGGTATAGTGTCATTTAATCATTGTTCCAAAAAATAGTCCACCAAAAAATTACATTGTAATTCAATACAATTTTTATCCTTTCTTTTCTAAAATAAATTTCTCCTAAATTCATGACTCAGAGAAAAAAAATGACATTTTTATTTTTTTGGTACTGGGGATTGAACTCAAGGGCACTCAACCTCTGAGCCACATCCCCAGCCCTATTTTGTATTTTACTTAGAGACAGGGTCTCACTGAGTTGCTTAGTGCCTCGCTGTTGCTGAGGCTGGCTTTGAACTTGAGATCCTTCTGCCTCAGCCTCCGGAGCTAGTGGGATTACAGGTGTGCCTCACTGCACCCAGCAGCTGCTTCCGATTCTTAACTAAACCCAGGTTTTCCCAGTGATGGAAGCTATGTTTATTAAAATACCACAGGGCCTCAAATGAGGGCAGCAAGGCTGAGATAACAGCCATTACTAAGTGCCCAGCTTTTCATGCAGGTTAAAGTCTCCATGAGATGTTGGTGTGTTGGCAGAATTCAGGTTTTGAACCTAGGATGTGCAATTTCCCTTACAAAGAGCTTCAAAATATAGGTAATGAAATAGTTCAGATTCAAAGTTTGAATCAAGATCATCCAAAATACACAGTAACTCAAACCTGGAGCGTGATTAGCAAGTACATACGTCACTTCAAAGAATTTCTTGCTTTGTTAAAGGATGCTCTACAGAACTTTTTTTAACTATATTTTTTTAGTTGTAGATAGACACAGTACCTTTATTTAATTAATTAATTAATTTATTTATTTTTATATGGTGCTGAGAATCAAACCCAGTGCCTCAAATGTGTGAAGCAAGAACTCTATTGCTGAGCCACAAGCCAGCCCCATACAGAACCTTTTTTTGTTGTTGTTGGTTTTTGTGGTACTGAGGATTGAACCCAGTCACACATCAGGCTCTCTACCAACAAGCTACACCCCCAGTTCAGGTTAAGCTTTGATATTCTGGTTAAGAGGGAGCAGAGAATGATGATGAACCTAGATGTCTCAGGGTCAGATCCCAGCTCTGCTGCTTTTAGCTGTATGGTCCTGGCAAGATACTTGTTTTATAGATGACCCGGTTTCCTCATCATAACATGGGGATGATGACGACCACAATACTTATCCACAGAAAGTTTTTTTATTTTATTTTATTTTTTTAAGACCATATTGTCTAGGCTGGCCTCAAATCCTGGGCTCAAGAGATCCTCCTGCCTCAGCCTCCCAAATAGCTGGGACTACAGGTGCATAATAGTGCTCCTGGCTACCACATAGGATTTCTAACAGCTAAAGCCAGACCTACGAAAGGACATTTTGGAGAGAGAGAGAAAGAGTGAGGGAGAGCGAGAGAGAGAGAGAGAGAGAGAGAGAGAGAGAGAGAGAGAGAGAGAGAGAAGGAAGGAAGGAGAACAATGCCTGACAGAGTAAGTGTTGTTAGTGTCTTTATAGCAGAATCATTGTATTTTAGTGAGATGTAGTCAAATTATACTTTGAATCATTAAAAGCCAAAAAAAGCTATAACAAGTGTGAGGACATGGGGTGAATGAAATATTCTGGAATCATATAGTGGTGATGATTGCACAGCCTGTGAGTATACTCAAAACCACTGGAAAGTACACTTTTAAATGGTGAATTTTATGGCGTGTGAATTATATCTCAGTAAAAAATGTACTAGAAAAAATTTCAATTCAGCAAATATTTGTGACACACAGTAAGTACTTAACCCCCTCCTGAATTTGGTGGGGGATATAAAAGAAATTTAGGATTTAATCCTTGCCCTGGAGGTTATTATTTAGGGAGTGCCTGCAGGGGAGGGTGTCAGCCACCTTGCTCTGCTCAAGGAGGAGGGAGTCACTATCTACTTTTTTTATTCCCAGACTCAGAAGCACTAAGTAGCTTACCCAAGGTCCCACAGGAAGTGGAAATATGAGGAGCAGGAACAAGCACTAGTTCCACCAAACTGCCCTTTTCAGGTAGGGACGGTGTTGTGGAGGACAGAGGATTCAAATACACAAAGTAATGTGTCAGGAGACCCCTGGGTGCAGTGCATGTGGTCAGAAAGGTCCAGAGGTCCTCAGGCTCAGGGCAGCTGGTAGCTGTAAGAGCCACAGCCAAGTAATATGATGCATGACATTTTTGGTTGAAAGGTGATGCCAGCTAGCCATTGAGATGATATGATTATGTTAAGATTTGCATTCATATGGATATTGGACTTCTGCTGTTCACCTGGGCCTGCTACAGGACTCCTGGAGAGTTCCCATTGGTTGGGGAAGTGCAGTAGGAGGGAATTCCTGGGGAGGAACTTGCTCTGGGGTTCCGGGAGAACGCTGCGTGTGTGGATGGGCAATCTTCCCGGGGGCGTACGGGGCATTGGCGGCAGTTTCAAAAATAAAGTTTGTTCCTGCTTGAGTGGCTCGTGATTTTGTGCCCAGCCAGACTGCGGCAGGTAGCCAAGAAGGTTTTCTTCAGGCAAAGGCCTTTGGGGATGGCCCTTGCCAGTGGGGTGAGGTTTTCCCTCCATAGGGTGGACACAGTGATGTGGTTGGGGATGTTTAAGAAGTGCTCACAGAACTAGAATGGGACATATTCTCAGGCAGAGAAGTGATCACAGTAAGAAACAGGGACATCAATGATTTCTAAGTTGATGTCAAAATTCAGATCAAAACAACTGAAACCACAGGCATTTATTGTAAAGGTAGACTGTTCATGAGAGAATGAGAGGACCCTGAAGATAACACGGTGACTTAGTTATCCATTTACTTATTAGTCAACAAATGATTTTTAGCACCTACCTGATTAGTACCAGAGAATGTTAACATAATATGATATATTGTGATTCAGGAAGATTCTAAGCTAGGACCTGAAATCAGATCACAAGAAAATACTGCAAACTGATAAGTGGCATATAGGGAAGGGCCACAGGAGGAGAAAAAAGAAACAGGCTGAAAAACTATTACACTGAAGTTCAGGTGCAGTACATACATCCACAGCATCAAGCAATCATTACCACTATCCATCTCCAGAATTTTTTCATTATCTGAAACTGAAACTCTGTACCTATTACCAATACCTGCCTCCCCCCTGCCCCTGGTAACCTCTAATCTCCTTGCTGTTTTCCTGAATTTGACTCATGTCAGTGGAATCGTGCCATATTTGTCCCTTCACATCTGGCATATTTCCCTTAGCATAATGTTTTTAAGGCTTATCTATGTTGGAGCACGTGTCAAAATTTCATTCCTTTTTAAGACTGATTAATATCCCATTGTGTGTGTGTGTGTGTGTATATATATATATATATATTTCCTTCATCCACCTATGTGCTAATGGACACTTGGGTTGTTTCCTTCTCTTGGTTATTAATAATGCTGCTGTGAACATTGTCATACAAATATCTGTCCAAGCCCCTGCTTTCAAATCCTCTGGGTATATATATGCCTAGAAGTGGAATTGCTGGATCACATGCTCATCGCTGTTTGTAACTTCTTGGGAAACTGCCAAAGTGTTTTGCATAGCAGCTGGACCATTGTACATTCCCACCAGCAATACCCAGGGGTTCCAACCTCTCCACATCTCACCAGCAAGAGCAGAAGAGTGTGGAAGGATCCTGAACTTTTGAGTTGAAAGAAGTCAAGTACCATTTCTAGTTCTTTCTTTTTACTCCCTCCCTTCCCAACTCTACAGGCTGATGATCAGGGTCCATCATTGCTCTGACTAGGGGTGTGGGGTGTACTTGTCTGTATGGGGCTCCACTCTGCACTTCTTGTGCAGTTGAAAAGCCCAGGGATGAAGCTTGGGGTGGATCTAGAAGTTACAGGCCCAGACTCCTCCTTGGGCATTTGAAGTGTGGCAACCTGTTACAGAGTAAGGAGAAAGCCAGGAGTTGGCTCGGCTGCTTTTCAGTTCTCCAGGTTGGACTGAGGATACAGTGAAGTTAGGAGACCAATCCAACATGCCCTCTTCACTCCTGTCTCCCTCTGAGGCTTCTTGGAAAGGTTTTCTGTGCCTTCAGCCTTTGTCCCATGCTACTTCCTGGTTAGTGCTTGTCATGGGTTGAATAGTGGCTCCAAAACGTCTGTCCAATCCTAAGCCCTAGAACTTGTGAATGATATTATTTGGAACTAGAGTTCTTTGCAGATATTAAGATCTTGGGATGAGATCATCCCAGATTTATTGTTGACCCTAATTCCAATGACAAGTTTCTTCTTAAAATATAGGGATAAAGGTCATGAAGATGGAGGCCAAGGTCGGAGTATGCTGCCACAATCCCAGGATCACCAAGGGTTGCTGGTAGTCACTGGAAACTGGGAGCAAAGCACAGATCAGATTCTTCCTCTGAGGCTCCAGACCTGTCTACACCTCAATTTTGGACTTCTGGCTTTATCTGAGTCAGATAATTTTATTCTTTGAGTCTAGAGTTTGGGATTCTGAGAGCAAGGTGCCAGCATGGTTGTCTTCTGATGAGGGCTCTCTTCCTGACTTGAAGATGACCACCTTCTTGCTATGTCCTCACATAAGAGAAAGAGAAACTGAGAAAAGAGTGTACAAGCCCTGTGGTATCTCTCCTTGTCAGGGCACTAATCCCATCATGAGGCCTCACCCATGTGACCTCGTCTAAAGCTCAGTATGTCCCAAAGGCCTCATCTCCAAAGACTCCAAAATGTGAGATTGGGGGAGGGGCATAGTCCAGGCCATAGTGGCCACCGAAATGTGAGAGAATAAATTTCTCTTGCTTTAAGGCACCTGCATTACCAAAGCCCAGGAGACTCCTACAGTTTCCCTCACTTTCCCAAAGACCCTGATGCTCACTGAGACCAGCAGTCCAAAAGAAGACTGGGGCATCTGAGTTCTGAAAACTTCCGGATCCACTTGCAGTCTGTGTACCTTCACATTCACAGGACATTGTGCACCACAATGTCCCTGCCTCCTGTTCTGCTTCCTCTCCGAGCTCCTTATTTCCTAAGAAGCCATCCTGCCATCCAGACGAACTCCCCAGCAGAGCCACACAGGGCCAACCAGGGCTGGTCCTCAACAAACACCTCTCAGTGAAGCAGACCAGGTGCCCCCACCGAAGAGACCCCCCTACCATATTTGTAACATACAAGCTTCTCCAGGGACCTCCCCACATAATTGAGCTTCTCTTCTGGTCAGAAAGATTTTTACACAGGATAGCAACAAAAACTTCTGCAGAGGGCATTGTGGTTTATAGCTTCCTCTTTTTGCAAATGCCAGGTTTGCAGAAGAAAAAAAACAAAAACCAAAACAGAACTTGTAAACCTCTGTCGAGCCTAAAAATATGGATAAATAGTAACTCTTTTGTACCCCGAACTGACATGTAGCCACCCCACTGAGTATACTTTCCAGACTCAGCGTCCAGAGATTTTTAGGCCATAGATACTCTGGGCTGCTGCAGCTAAATAAACTTGCTTCCTGAAAATTCCTCAGGTGTCGCTCATCTTCTGTCCTACATCATCACTAGGGAGATAAATCCCAGCACCCCCACCCCTTTTCATTGGTGGCCTTCTGGAAACTGGGCCTTCCCTGAGGGACAAGATGTGGAGCATTAAAGTCTTGGGCTTGGCAGCAGATTGCTGGCACTGATGTCTGGGCCGATGCAGGACACACTGTGGCATTGCTCTGTCGACTCAGGACCAAGCCTGCTGGCTCCCAGGACCAGGGTGGGGGGGCGGATTATTTGATGTAACAGGAACAGGATGAGAGCAGGAGTTCACAGACCTGGTTTGTCACTATCAGCTCTGTGACCCAAGGGAGGCCACTTCTCTGGGTCCTGGTTTACTTGACTAACTTAAGTGAGTGTAGGGAATGAGGTGATTTTTTTTTTTCTTTTTAGTCTTTTCTCTCTCTAAAGTTGGTGATCAGGGACTCGAGCCTTTAGTTTGCTCTTTTCTTAAAAATTGTGGTAAAATATATAGAACATAAAATGTATCATTTTAATCATTTTTAAGTATGTAGCTCAGTGGTGTTAAATATATGCACAGTTTAGTGCCACCACCACTCTCCATCTCCAGAACATTTTTATCTTCCCCCCCAAAAAAAATTTGATTACATTAAATAGTATCCCCCTACTCCCCAATTCCCCTATCCCAGTTTTTGATAACCTCTATTTTGTTTCTGCTTCTTTAAATTTATAGGTACCTCATATAAGTGGAATCATAGAATATTTGTCCTTTCCTCGGGCTTATTTCACTTATAATGTTTCTGAGGTTTCTCCACATTATAGCATAGATCAGAATTTTATTGCTTTTGAAGGCTTAATAATACTGTATTGTATACACTGCCGCAGCCCGGCTGGCTGGGCAAAATAACCGGGGGGTGACGAGCAACTTGTGTAGATTGATACAGCAGGAGTGGGAGCAGTTTATTGTAGGACAGGAGGGGTATATATACATTCCACACAGCTTATCTTAATTAACATAAACTAGATACAGCAGTCAACCAATAAGGAATCTCCACACTTAATGGCTCGCTGGCGTTACTTCACAAACCACTCCCTCTGCAAAATGTCAGGCGCCATCCAGACTTGTTCACAGACTCTAACAATACACATTACATTTTGTTGGCCATTTACCCTCAGTGGACACAGAGTTGTTCTTTCTTTTAGCTATTTACGTCTTTGAACATTGGCTTATGGGTGTCTGTTCAAGTGTCCACTTTCAATTCCTTTGGGTCTATACTAAGAATGGAATTGCTGGATCATATGGTAACTCTGTGTGTAACTTTTTGAGGAACTGCCAAACTATTTTACCTTTAAAATAGGGAAACAGTTTTATCCTTCAATGAGGACACCCACCCCACCCTTCTAAAAGTATGTGATGGGGAGTCTGTTGGAGGCCAGAAGCCACCTGAGCTCAGGCACTCTGTCTGTACCAGTCAACATTGTCCCTGGAGCTGACATGGGTCGGGTGTGTTTGATGTTCTGAAGGCCTTTTCTAAGCCCAGAGTCACATGGTTTCTCTCATTCTAGGGTAAACTATATTGAGACTGGAAGTTTACTTCAGAGAGAAAAATCATTGGGGCTGAGATTGTGGCTCAGTGGTAGAGTGCTTGCCTAGCATGCATGAGGCCCTTGGTTCGAACCTCAGCACCACATAAATGTAAAATAAAGATATTGTATCCACTTCAAAACTAAAAAATAAATATTAAAAAAATAAAGAAAAATCATTTCCTCTCTTCTTCAGAACTTTAGAAATAGTGATCATGTGTGCACACATTTCTGGTTTCATTTGTAGGAATTGAACCCCAATGATTGATGTAAAGACTGAGAAAAAAAAATGCAGGCAATGAAATTGGGAAGGTGGAAAGATAGTTGACACTAAGGCTGAAGTGCTCAAGAACACTGAACAGAGTCACAGAATGGTCTTGATCAAGGCAAGGGTGACAGGAGAGCAAGCGAGCAGATGCCTGAACCAGCTGAGTTGCTTTGGAATCTCAAGGTTTGGGTTCAAATCTCAGTTCAGATTCTACTAACAGTCAAACTTAACCTTCTTGAAACCAGTTTTCTCCTTTGTAAATAAGGCCATTACAGGGATGGTATGAAAATTGTTATGATGAAATAAAACCACATAGGTGAGATGATTCCCATAGTACCTGCAACTCATGCTCAATAATGTTGCCACCTGTTTACCTTCAAACTTGAGAATCAAAACCAGGTTCCCTGTTAAATTGGGACACCTAGGGCTCAGGTGTAGCTCAGTGGTAGAAGGTATGTATAGCATGCACAAGGCCTCAGATCAGTCCCTAGTACCCCCACACAAAAAAAAAAAGAAAAAAAAAACACCTGAGGAAACCCCCACACCCCAGTTCTTAGAAATCTATTTTTAAAACATAGATTTTTGAGGCTGTTTGCATTTCCATGGTCATTCTAGAAATTACTTTATTTTCTTTCTATTGTTTCCGCTCTGCAAATCAAATGGTTAATCTTTTGGGGGGCGGGTACATGGGGATTTCTTGGTAGATACAAAACTGATTCTTAAGCAAAGGACTCCATTCCAAAAAAAGAAAAGAAAAAGAAGAGGAGGAGGAAAAAAGAAGAGCAACAAAGAAAGCAATTAGCAATAACACAACAGAAAATCTTGGCTATCTGGCAAAACTCTTCCAGATGCCATTTGGAAATGAACACTTCTATAAAGGGTCCAGTTTCATTTACTGAGAAGGATTCACTTTCCAGGGAGACACGGCAGAAGTGCAGGGAGAAGCAAAGGGGAATCACCCAGAGACCATGACCTCATAAAAATGGACATCGTTACTATTAATCATAAGTGCAGAAAACGTCATGTTTGATAAGAGAGAGAATATGTCTAAGTATACAAATCCTCCTTTTCTCGTTTTATTCTGCTCTGGTGGGTCCTGGGGCAGAGCTAGGCTCAATGCAACTTCTCATCCTTGCTGGTTTAATTCAATGAGCCGACCTGCAAACACAGCCAGAGTGCCGATGAGACAGACAAGCATGAAGACTCCCAGGAGAATGTGGTCCATCACCATTGCAACATACTTCCACTCTTCAGACGCCTGGGAGAGGGGAGAGTGTTAGAATTCCACTAAGGTGATTATTAGAGACTTAGAGTTCATGCTACATATTATCGATGGGTCCTTTAATTTGTAGGTCTCAAAGCCCTCCACATCCCTTGGCTGGCAGGATCTTTAACTTTTGAATAATAATTCACAACGTGATGAGTTACTAAGGTGACCTAGAGGTGGTCCCGAAGGAACATGTTAGGTTGGTGCCTGCATCTTGAATGCTAGCTTAACTGTCAAACCAAACCCATTTGTCTGCAGTCATGTATTTGATCATTTAAACCCAGAGGGGAAGATTTCAAACTGCAGAGCTTACGTTATTGGACTCCTGGTCTGACTTCATGGTCTCTGCGATGTACTTGACGCCCTCAATGGCACTTTTCACCTCGGGATGTTTGATCAGGGGAGAGTGGAAGCCCATGGGTGGAGGCCCTGGTTTCCCAGAAATGTCAGAAATATCAATATCTTCTGTAAAAATCTTTTTGTCTTGTTTATCTCTGGATGGTCTTTTCATTGTGGAGAAAAACATAATATTTGGGATAGTGTCGATAAAAACCTAATAAAAAAGCAATCCATGCATGAGAATTATTGTCAACACAGGCAAACATCAAACTCTGAATTATCAACGTAATCTTGGGCAAGTCATTCAACGTATCTCAGCCTCAACCTTGACAGGCTCCTTGTCTTTAAAACAAAAAGAACCATACTAGATGTTCCCAAAGACTCCTTCATATCCACTCCTTCATAACCACTGTGTCAAATTACAGTGGTCGCGATGACTCTGTAATATGAAAAGTTTGCCACCAGAGGGAGCCTGTGAGCAGCCGGCAACCTTTTAGGACACCAGACACCAGGGAGACAACAGAAAGGTCCTAGCAATGTGTTTCCAGGATCATTTAGTTAAAGAAAGGGCTCTTTGCCTCATGTATAAATTTCTGTCCCCCAAAGTAGGTAGACTGTTTTCTTCTCTTTCTTTATAAAGAAACTGCAACATGGGTATTGCCAGGAGTCAAGGAGGACTGCTAATTGCCTCCAAAGAGTACATAGTAACCATTAGTTTCTCTGGCAATTTATGACATAAAGATTCTAGGCTTTAGTGTCTCTGAAGTTTTATCCAAAAGAGCACATATTTGGGCTGTAGGTGTAGATCAGTAGTGGAATGCTTTCCTTGCATGTGTGAGGCTCTGGGCTTAATCCCAGCACCAAAGGGGATGGGATTTGAAATGTCAGCACATTTTTAAATTCAGCAATGTAAACATTTGAGACAAAATTCCTCACTTTTGTGTTATTTCCTCAAGCCCTCTGTTTTAGTCAGCAGTTTTTGCCACTGTGACCACAAATCTGACAAGAACAATTTGAGAAAGTTTATCTGACACTCAGGTTTCAAAAGCCTCAGTCCACAGATGGCCTACTTCATTGCTCTGGGCCCAGAGGGAGGCAGAGCATCATAGGGGGAAGAAAGCAGCTCAGGACATGGAAGGAGAGAGAGAGAGAGAGAGAGAGAGAGAGAGAGAGAGAGAGAGCGCTCTGCTCATCAGGGACAAAATACAGAACCCAAAGGCACAACCCCTGTGACCTACCTCCTCCAGCCACACCCGACCTGCCTATAGTTACTACGCATTTAATCCCTGTGAGTGGATTCATCCACGGGTTAGGTTAAAGCTCTCATAACCCAATCACTTAACCTCTAAAAATTCTTGCATCGTCTAACACATAAACTTTTGGGGGACACATCATATCTAAACCCTAACACCCCTCTTCCATCTCTAAATCTCATTCTATTCTCAGCTGATGATTTTACTAGCAAAAATAAGTAAGTTTGTTCCCAAATTGAAAGACACACAAATGGAAATCTTAAAGAATGTCACAGCATAAAAAAGATGGAGATTTATTCATCTCTATTCAAAGAGATCCTTTAAACTTGAATTTAGAATGTGCTTTATAAATTCTGGTATTTTTTTTTTCCTTTCTCTCTCATGAGTTGTCCCTAGAAAGAAGACAAGGAAAGTTCTTCACCCAAGTCCCCTGAAGTCCAGAAAGGACATAGGTTTCTAAATGTCGCAAGTATTGGCTAGAACAACACTGGCTCTTGTCTAAGGGGGGACCTGGAAGTGTCCTTCCTATGTGCCGCCCGCACTCACCTTCCGCACCCACTCGGGCATCACGTGGGTGCTGGGAGAGCGGTGGTGTGTGTTGATGACAATGACGGTGATAATGATGGATGCGATGACGAACACCATGGTGAACAACATGTATTTTCCAATCAAGGGCACGGCACTGGAGGTGGAAGGGATCAGCTCCACAATGACCAGAAGGAACACAGTCAAGGACAGTAAGACAGAGATGCTCAGCGTCATTTTCTCTCCTGGGAAGACAAAAAGAAGAAACCCAACAATCCACCATGATGGACAGAATTGGCCCCTCCCAATATATTGAAATTCTAAACCTCAGGATCTCAAAATCTGACTGTATTTGAAAGATAAGACCTTTAAAAGGTAATTAAGTTTAAATGAAGTTATCTGGGGTCCCTAATCCAATATGACTGGTGTCCTTCCAAGAGAGAATGTGGACACAGACCATGTGAGGGCATGGGAGAAGGCAGTCACCTGCAGAGCAAGTGAGGGGCCTCAGAAGAAACCAATCCTGCTAACACCTTGATCTCAACTTTTAGCTTCCAGAATGGTGAGAAATGGATGTCTGTTGTTTGAATCACCCAATCTGTGGTACTCTGTCACGGCAGCCCTTGCAAACTTATTTACCACTGAAATCCAAAGGTGAAGGAATGTGACTCATGTTCATGAAACATCATTGTAGAAATTTTTTTTCTTGCATAATTTCCTGCATGACCTTCACTGTACCCATGATGACAAGTGGCAAGATTTTCTATGAGAGGGTGCCAAGAAGTAAATGTCTACTTCATCTCATGCCCCAGGATATTGTTTCTTGGTGGAACCTAGGGAGCTGAGAGGGATTATGGGTTGGCAAGCAGACTCAGGGTGGCAGGCTTTCCTTCTGCAGCAGAATGTGTTAAACTGCATAAAACGGAACCACATGAATAGCCACTGCAATCCCGAGCAAAAAGACCAATATCTGATTTCAAAATACACTACAGAGCCATAGTAGCAAAAAAAGCATGGCACTGGCCAAAAAAAAAAAAAAAAAAAAAAAAGCATGTAAACCTAAAGAAGAGAATAGAGAACACAGAGACAAACCCAGCTATGGCCATGTGATACGTGACAAAGGTGCCAAAAGCATACATAAGAGAACCTTCAATAAATGTTGCTAGGAAAACTGGATAACCATCTGTAGAAGATTGGAACTAGATCCCCGTCTCTTACCCTGTACAAAAATCAATTAAAACTGGGGCTGGTGTAGCTCAGTGGTAGAGCACTTGTCTAGTATGTGTGAGGCACTAGGTTAGATTCTCAGCACCACATATAAATAAATTAATTAATAGAGGTTCATCAACAACTATAAATTTTTAAAAAATCAATTAAGACTGTATCAGACTTCAGTATAAGACCTGAAACTGCTAGAAGAAAACACTTCAGATAAGAGGCACAGGCAATGACTTCCTGATTAGGACTCCTATTGCTCAGAAAATAATACGAGATTTGACAAATGGGATGACATCAAATTTTAGAAGCTTCTGCACAGCAAAGAAAACAGTAAAGAGAGTGAAGGGGCAGCTTACAGAATAGGAGAAAAATCTTTGCCAATTACTCTTCTGACAGGGAATTAATACACAAAATAAAAACCAAAATAATAATAATAATGATGACAAAAAATCCCACCAAATAACCCTATCAATAAATGGGCAAATAAACTGAATAGACACTTCTCAAAAGAAGAAATACAAATAGCCAATAATTACATGAAAAAATGTTCAGCATCTTTAGCTGTGAAGGAAATAAATGGAAATCAAAACTGTACTGAAATTCAGTCTCATCCCTGTCAGAATAGCAATCATCAAAAAATGTAAGTAAGAATAAATGCTGGTGAGGATTTAGGGAAAAAGAAACCCTTGCACATTGTTGGTGGGGATGTAAATTGGGACAGCCACTATGGAAATCAATATGGAGGTCCTTCCAAAAATAAAAAGTAAAAATAGAACCACCATATGAGCCAGCTAAAGCTCTTCTTGGTATATAACCAAAGAAATTAATATCAGCCTACTATAGAGATACCTACATACTCATGTTTCTTGCAGCACAATTCACAATAGCCAAGTTATGCTGTCAGTCAAGAGATGAGTGGATAAAGAAAATGTGGTATAGATATACAATGGAGTTTTATTCAGCCACAAAGAATAAAATGATGTCATTTGCAGGAAAATGGATAGAAGTGGAGAGCAATATGTTAAGTGAAACAAACCAGGTTCCAAGTACTGTATGTTTTCTCTCACATATGGAGGCTAGAGAGAAAAAAGAAAGGAAAAAAAAAAAGCATGATGATGGGGGGGGAATCTCATGAAAACAGAAGGGAGAGAGAAGGGAACAGGGGAAGGAGGAGAGGTGGGCAGGGGGAAGCACGGGGAATGAAATAGATCAATTTTATTATATGCACATATGATTATGCCACAATGAAACCCGCTATCTGTATAATTGATATGCACCAATAAAAACTATTTAAAAAGTAAAGCATATGGGAGGACCACATAAGTTAAATGCAAATACTGCAACATTTTATATAAAGGAATTGGGCATTCACAGATTTTTGTATCCTGGGGTCCTGAAACCAATCCTCTGTAGATACTAAGGGACAACCATAAACACTGGGTGAAAGTGGAGGCAACATGAGATTGTCCACTCTACCTGCTAGGTAGGAAGGCCTTTGAAAGTGAAGAAGAAGTCACAATTGTAAATATATTTATCAAGCTACAATTTCTTGACTAATAATAAATAATAGCTAACGTTTACCAAGGATAATATAGTCATTGTCCTAAAGGCTTTTCAAGCATAAATAATTGAATATTTATAGACACTAATTATTTCCATATTTCCCTGACAGTGTTTTCTTTATTTACTTTAAGAAGCTTTATTTGGGGCTGGGGTTATAGCTCAGTGGTAGAACGCTTGTCTCACACATGTGAAACACTGGGTTAAATCCTCAGCACCACATAAAATAAATAAATAAATAAATAAATAAATAAATAAAAGTACTGTGTGTCCATCTACTTTAAAACTATTTTTAAAAAATAAGAAGAAGAAGAAGAAGAGGAAGCTTCTAGCAACTTAGAGGCTGAGGCAGGAGGATTATGAGTTCAAAGCCAGCCTCAGCAACTTAGCAAGGCCATAAGCAACTCATTGAGACTTAAATAAAATATTTTTTAAAAAAGAGGCGGGGAGGGGCTGGGTTGTGGCTCAGTGGTAGAGCGTTTGCCTAGCATGTGCGAGGCCCTGGGTTCAATCTTCAGCACCACATAAAATCAATCAATCAATCAATCAATAAATAAAGGTATTATGTCCAACTATAACTAAAAAAAATAATTTAAAAAGCGGGGGTGAGGAGTGGCACTTGGGATGTGGCTCAGTGGTTAAGTGCCTCTGGGTTCAATCATTTGTTTAAAAACTAGTACAATCACTGGGCACAGTAGTACATGCCATAATCCCATCTACCTGGGAGGCTGAGGCAGGAGGATTGCAAGTTCAAGGCCAGCCTGTGCAACCTAACATAATCTTGTCTAAAAATCAAAAACAAAAACGGCTGAAATGTAGTTCAAAGGTAGAGTGCTTTCCTAGCATGTGCAAGGCCATGGGTTTAATCTCCAGTATGAAAAAAAAAATGAGTACCATCATGAGAACATACATACATTCAGCGGGGGGGGGGGGGGGAGGGGGGGATCTTCCTGCCTTATTCTCCACTGTGTCCCTGCTGTGTTGCTCAACAAGTCTTTATTGAATGAGTGAATAATATTTTCCCCTTTCTGAACAGTTAGATTTAAATTTTTGTGAGTTTAAAAAAATCAGTTGGATAAAATTGCTACCTGTCATAAGTTTGAGGGGCGTCTGTACCATCTTTTCCTCCTGCTTGTCTGCCATCAATTGTTTACGAGTAGGGACTTGCTGGCAGACATATGGGTACCCGTCCCCTGTTCAGTAGATTGTTGGTGTTTGATGAAATTATATCACAGATGGGATTACTCAGTAGGAGGTAAGTAAGTTGTCCAGGCTGATATGTGGGAAAGAATTGCCACTTGGGAAGTACGGTCTCATGTGTAAAGGTATTGCCATCTGGAAACAGACATGCAAAAGTGATATTCTAGTGGCAAACTCAGTAAAGGAGCAATGCCCAGAAGAGTCCATCGAAGGAAAGCAACTTTGTAGAGGAAGTGACATGAGGAGGTCTCTGAGCACACACCTTACCCCGCAATTTTCTGGGCACACAGATGGTATTGGGCAAATAGATGTTGGTGACCAATTCACTTTAACAGTCATGGCAACAGCACCCACCTGAGTCTGTAGGCAGGTAGAACACGAGGCTGGTTAAGAAGGAGAAGAGCAGGCAGGGGATGATGACGTTGACGATGAAGTAGAGAGGCAGGCGCTGCATGACGAAGTGGTAGGTGATGTCCAGGTAGGGGGTGCTGGGACAGCAGGTATAGAATACCCAGTGCTTCCAGCCCCGGGCCTCCTTGATCACCCATTCCCCACTCTCCATGAAGTTGCTCAGGTCTGGCTGGTCACTTTCCTGAAAAATGAGATGAAGTTTGGAAACCCTAGCCAAGTTATCTGGGGGGTAGGGGAGGGCAGGGTTTTGTAATCAGCCGTGATAAGGTAATAATCCCCAGTTCTGTGGGCCACATATCCAGGAGGGACTTGGGGCCACCTCCACTTTGGGGTCTTGGACTCCTTTCCCATAACATAAGGAGTTTAGATTACTGGGATTCTTCATTTGGGCTCCATATTCAAGATTTATAACATTGGCTACTTAGCCCCATTCCAGACAGATGTAATCAAAATTCTTGAGACTGTGCTGGGCATAAGGAGTTTCTTTCAGTTCCAAGATAGTTCTTATAAGCAGCACATCAAGAACCTTCCTAACCAACTGAGAACCATCAGACAAGAGCCTCCCAAGTTTTAACTGGTTCTGAGAGCCTGTGGTTATCTAGGGGCAGAGTCAGAGACCTGAACCACACTTCTCCTGAAACCAGCATCATCACACGGAGTCCCTACCTACCGGGTTGATCGCCACCACAGAGCCATCATAGGTCCAGGTGCCCAGCTTCATGCTGCAGTTCTGCTCATCAAAGGGAAAGTGAGTGACAATGATCTCACAGTAGCTTTTGAAGATGGCTGGAGGTGTCCATGTGATGTGGCCCGTGTAGTCCAGGAGCACTTTCGTGAACTTGACAATAGCAAAGTCGCCATCTGCACTGCAATTGGGATAAGGGAAGAAAAGGGTTCCAAGTGACAGATGAGCCTTCCATTCTGCCTGCAGATATTAAGAGGAGACAGCTGCTAATTATTCTAGTACTAATTATAGAAGCTTGCTTTCTGGTTGTGTTGCTTTTTAAATCTATGGCAGTGTTTCCCAGATTTGTCTGATAATAAGAGTCACTGGGGTGCTTATTACAGATGCAGATTCCCGAGCACCATTTAAGTCAGCTCTGAGTTAGACTATCTGGGAAGGAAGTGGGAATCTATGGGTTTAAAGAAATAGCAGGTAACATGGGTATAACTGCATCTCAGATGTTCTTTCTCTGTCCTCAGTGATATTTGTAATGTTCATATCCACCTATATCCTCAGGATATACTTTGAGAGTTAGCTCTGAAAGCAAAGGAATTTAAAATAAAATGTTTCTCCAGTAACTCCTTACTGTGGCAAGGGGTCTGTTACATTAAGAACCATTTAGGACTGGGAGTGTGTCTCAGTGGTGGAGTCTTGCTTGGCATGCAGGAGGCCCCAGGTTCAATCCCCAGCATGGAGGGCAAGGTGATCTATCCAGTGGGGTGGGATCATGAACTCAGATTAAGGGCCAGGCAGGTAAGATATGAAGAAGGAGCCCCTACACAGTGCTGCGTATGGCCACGTGGGAGTAGATGCCCACTGTTGCCAGATATTTGGCTTTTTTCTTGGTCAGAAGGTGAAAAAACATACATTTTTGGGGTCAAATATTTTCTTTTTTTTCCTCCCCCAGCCCCAGGGCTGGAGATGGAACCGAGGGGTCTCATGCATGTTAGGCAAGTGCTGTGTCATTGAGCCATTGCCCTGCCCCAAATTTTTCACATTTTTTATTGTAGAATTTTTCTAGACAGGCTAAAAATCTAAATTTTATATGATATTTCCTGATTTTCCAATGGTGGAGATATATATATATATATATATATATATATATATATATATATATATATATATTTATTTATTTTTTGATAGAGAGAATTTTTTAATATTTGTTTTTCAGTTTTCGGTGGACACAACATCTTTATTTTATTTTTATGTAGTGCTGAGGATCGAACCCAGCGCCCTGCGCATGCCAGGTGAGCATATTACCGCTTGAGCCACATCCCCAGCCCTATATATATTTTTAAATCAGGGAGCTGGGCACAGTAGCACATACCTTTAATTTCAGCTATTTGAGAGGCTGAGGCAGTAGGATTAGAAGTTCAAGCCTAGCCAAGATGATATAGCAAGACTCTGTCTCAAAATAAAAGAGCTGGAGATGTAGTTCAGTAGTAGAGCACTTGCCTAGCGTGCTTGAAGCCCTGGGTTTAATTTCAAGTACTGCAAAAAAATAAAATTAAAAAGAAAAACATGGTATGTACTAAAAAGTAGCAATAAGCCACTTCTATAGGCCTTATTCAGTGGACATTCTTCCATAAACAGACTGTGTCCAAGGGACTTTGCAAAAAATGAGGCAATTAGAATAGGTATTGAGGGCTGGAGGTGCAGCTCAGTGACCAAGCCTTGCATGATTAGGACACTGGGCACCAGGAAGTATTAGAGTAGGAGTTAAATCAGTGGGGTGGGGTTTGCCCCCATGGGATTTTAGGGACTTAATGGCATGTATTGATCCCTCCTGTTGTAAAACAAGAGATTTTTCTTTCCCCGACTTTTTCCTTGGGACTGAAGTAGGATTCTTAATCCAGAGAACTGTGTGGCATTAGACCCTCCTGAAAGAGCAGAGGGTCAAAAGATTGTCTTAGTCTCTCCCAATAAGCAGGTAAACTGAGGTTCTCTCTCCACCAGGGTGTTGCTAAGTAAGCATGTCAGAAAGCCCAGAGAACTTTAACTGCTTCTCCCAGGTTCTGCCTGAAAGAAACTGAACATCGAGATTCTGCTATGTCAGCATATTTGTCCAAAAAGTTTATATCGCTGATTGGGCAATTTGGCTCACACTTGAACGTAAGTATAACTGGACCACATGTAGTAGAAAATCAAAGCTGGGTAGGCTGCCGTAAAGTGCATCATTTTTATCCACTGGCCCTTGCCCCACACACCCCATACATCTGCTGGAACGCACAGCTTGCTCCCCAGACCCACATGGAGTGATGTCAGACTGTAAATCCTCTAGGCCAACGACAAATGCTCCTGTCTGGGGAGGATGCTCTTTGAAATGAACATTCCCTGACAAATGAAGGGCATATGATAATGAACGTGTCATTAAAGCGGCGTGTCTTGAATCACATTATAATTTCACAACAGGCAGTCTGTCATGGGACCTGGTGGATGGGCAATGCAGGCATTCTGGACCATCAGTGTCAGGATGACGTTCAGGACGCGATGAGTTATCAACCTCGGGGGTACAGACCGATTAGGTAGGAAGGACATTTGATTCCAAGGAACTTGGGGATAAGAAGTTTGGGTGCTTTGGATGGTTGCCACACACCCCTCAGGAGCTCTCAGGGATTAAATGCTCCCCACCCACAGTCTTGATCCAATTTGGCTCTGATCATTGTTTCTATTCGTAACATGAGACACCATATGGCACTGCCTGGCCTGTCAACGTGGCTCTGGTTTTTAAGGGTTCTTTAATGTTAACGTGGTGAGAAGCAGGCTGCAGTCAGCCCTTCCGTGCGGACACGGGGCTCCGCCTGCCCCAGGAATCCCCCTCCCGCCTGTCTGCTTTGCTTACTTGTTATAGAGAACAAGGTCCGGCCGCCAGATCTTTTCAGAGGGAATGTGAATTTTTTTCACACCACCATAGTCATCTGGATTCCATTTTAGGTTGTAATCCACCCATTGCTGGAAATGAAGACATTGAAGCAATTAAAAAGTCAAAAACATCTTATAAAATGTTTGGGGGGGGGGTGAAGAGCCTTCATGGTCTCAGTAATTCTGAAACGGACAGAAATTATGTTTGGATAAGGAAAGTCTGATTCAGAATTCAGCTTTTACTTTAGCCAACAGTAACAACAAAGTGTGCGCATGGGTACTAAGTACTGGACCCAGTCCTCACAACAGTCCTATAGAGCGATTAGTGACCTTAGTTTACAGAAAAGGAAGCAAAGAGACCCCAGGTCACACAGCTGAGGGTGGCAGATCCACCAAGCCACACTGTCCACCCTCAGGAAAGGAGACTGGCCCTAATGCAAACATTTATGGCAAGCAGGCAAAATCATTTCTAAAAAGCATTATATATTTTCCTGCACTAAATATATATATATATATATATATGCCCAATGTAGTGAATTTGGTTTTTTGTTTGTTTGTTTGTTTTTACTGTGCTTGTTGTTTTGGTACTGGTAATTGAACCCAGGGGCACTACTCTACTACTGAGCTACATCTTTGTCCTTTTTATTTTTTTATTTTGAGACAGTGTCTTCACTCGGTTGCTGGCCTTGAGTTTGGAATCCACCTGTCTCAGCCTCCTGAGTCACTGGGATTATCTGGCTCAATGTGGCAAAATGGGATAACACAAAGGTATGGGCTGAATTGTGTCCCTTTAGAATTCATATGTTGAAGTCCTAACTCCCAGTATTTCAGAATGTGACTTTATTTGGAAATAGGGTCTTCACTGAGATTACTAAGTGAAAATGAGGCTGTTAAGGTAAGCATTACTTCAATATAACTGGAGTCCTTATAAAAAGGGGAAATTTAAAAACATCTATGTCTCTCAGATGTATACCCAGGGAGAAAGCCATGTGAACATGATCTCATCTACAAGCCAAGGAGAAAGTTCTGGAACTTCTCTCATAGCCCTCAGAAGGAACCAACTCTGCTGGCATCTTGACCTTGAACTCCAAAATGGTAAGATGATAAATTTCTGTTGTTTAAGCTACCTAGAGTGTGGTACTTCGTTATGGTAGCCCTAGCAAATTCATAACATAGAAAAAGCCCTGGGTTTAAAAAACAAAACAAAACAAACAAACAAACAAAAAACAAAACAACAACAACAAAAAAAACACAACAGGGTCTATATCCCCATCATTCCAAAATCCTTACTTTTAACATTTTAGTGTATGTACCTAAATTGATTTCCTCTGGGCCCAGGTTTAATTTCAAGGTGAATAAAAATAACATAAATGCAGTTATCATGCTGAATTACCTGCTTCAGACGAACATTGGTTGTCACAATCTGATTTACTTCATCCTGAAAAAAGAAAATGTCTCCTCTTTAGGGAATGGAGAGGCAACCAGAAGGGAGAGTGCCCCCAGGTGTGAGGGGTGGGTGCCACGCGCCCCCCCAGGGCCCCTGTCTCACCACATTGATGAGCTGTATCAGCTGCAGGCCCACGGTGACCTCCACAGCCTGGTGGTGGTCCTCCACTGGCCGGACCACGCTGCTATAGTTTTTAAATAGCATTGCCAACAGACGGGTCTCATGTTCGGAGCCCAGGACAAGACCAGCTGAGAAGCAAATGACACAAACCCTGTCAGACACCACCCCCACCCTCTATTCACTAACACAAGGAGATCAAGGCAAAACCAGAGCTCGGAAGGCAGGCGGGGCCTCTGTCAAAGGGCTCCTGGGTGCAGGTTTTGTTGCCTTAAGCTCCTTTCCAAGCGCAGTTGTTGGCATGGCGGATTATCACACCACTTGTACTTTGGACAGGTGACATTCCTTAATATAGTCCCTGGCTGAATCAAATTTTGCCAGGAATATGCATACACAAAAAGAAAGGTCCACAAAAAAGCCAATGTCAGTGTTTCAGAACTGATATTCACATGGGATAGTGAAATCTTGGACAAGGTGGCCTCAGATCGTAGGATGCCATGAACAGTCAAAAATAGGTGCTCAATTGCACTCCTCAGGAGGGACGTGGTTAACAAAACGGAAAGTAATGAGTGCTGGTGAGGCTGTGGAGACGCTGAAACCTCCCATGTGACTGTGGGGATGTAAGGTAACAGGTTCTCAGCAAATCTAAGTTATCATATGATCCTGCAGTTCTACCCCTAAGACCATACCCAAAAGAATAACAGCAACATCCAAAAGGTGGAAACAGCTCAAGTGTCTATCGATAGATAAGTGGATGATCTGGGTGAGGTGGCACACACCTGTAATATCAGCTACTCAGGAGGCTGACACAAAAGGATCACAAGTTTAAGGCCAGCCTGGACAATTTAGTAGACCCTGTCTCAAAAAAAAAAAAAAATAAAAGGACTGGGGGTATAGCTCAGTGCTATAGCACCCCTGAGTACTGTAGTCAGGGTGTATAGATAAATGGATGAACAAATTGAAGTAGATCTGAACAATGGAACATTACTCAGCCACAAAAGGAATAAAGTACTGATCCATGCTACAGCACAGGTGGACTTTGACAATATCATGCTGAGTGGAAGAAGCCAAATGTAAAGGGACACGTGTTGTACGTTTCCATTTGTAGAAATGTCCAGAATAGGGAAAGCCACAGAAATGGAGAGATCAGAGGTTTGTGGGCATTGAGGTCTAAGGAGTGACTGCTTAATGGGTTTAGATTTTCCTTTTGGGATGATGAAAATGTTCTGTAACTAGTTAATAGTAATATCATTTAACATTGTAAATGTACTGAATACTGCTGAATTGTACACCTTGAAATGCTAAAATGATAAATTCATACAATGTGTGTTTTACCATAATTTTAAGCCATCACTGCTGGGGGATACACATCTCAGTTAAGTTGTTAAAAAAGTGAAAACCCTGTGCTTTGTTGACTGGAGTTGAGGGCTCTTGTTGGAAACATGAGTGACTCCATCTTTTCTACATTTCCTTCGAGATAGAGAGCAGCATCACCAAAGACAGCCCTTCTCTGTCCAGCAAGTTCTATGGTCTTTAGCAGCCTCAGATGAGGCGGGCAGACATCTCACTAGAGAAGGTGGTCCACTTGTCCAAGGTTGAGCAGCCAGAGGGCAGAACTCTTGAGCAGAACCTGTGCGTGCTCCTGCACCAACTCTTAATCTCGGGTTGTGGTGTGGCTATGCTGGAACCTCACAACCACATGCACATTTATTCCTGGGAGAAAATGTGTTCCAAATTCCAGCAAGTGTCTTGTGAAAGAGCTTTGTAACTCAAGCCACCCAGGAACGAAGGACTATCTGCTCAGGGTAGTAGACACACGATTAGAGGAAGGAGACACACGATCCTTTTACCCTGGTTCATGTAACCAGATCTCCCCTTTCCGCAGGTTATTGCTGAGGCCACCAGAACTTCTCCGTAGGCCAAGAAAATTTTAAATGTTGAATGAGTGAGATGCTTTCCCTTTTTGCCCAGTAGTATTAATTTTTAGCCTCTAAGATAGGTTATTTTTTATTTTTATTTTTGGGTACCAAGGATGAAACCCAGGGGCGCTTAACCACTAAACCACATCTCTGGCCCCCTTTTATATATATATATATATTTTTTTTTATTTTGAGACAGGGTGTCTCTGAGTTATTAGGGCCTCACTAAGTGGTTGAGGCTGGCTTTGAACTTACGATACTTTTGCCTCAGTCTCCAGAGCCTCTGGGATTACAGGTGTGCACCACTGTAATCTTTACTATTTTTCTACTTTGATTCTACATTTGGAAGAGCTTGTAAAAAATTATTATTAAATAAAAAGTAATTATATATTTTCTCTTTTTATTAGTCAATGAAAATAATAACCAACACAACAATTTGTTATATGCCAGATATTCATATACATATATATACTTAATACATACTAACTCAAATCTCACAACTAGATGCTACTCTTATCTCTACTTTACAGATGAAGAAATTGAGGCACAGGGAGGTTAAATGACTTGCCCAGATTTCATAAGTGGTAGATTCAAGAATACAAACCCAGAGCCCAGGCTCTCAACCATGATTTCTCACCTAGGGCTTTGGATTTGCTTGAAATAATCATTGTAATGCAATGAATTGATACATTTTCACCCCTCTGTAAAATATGTATTTTAATGATCCCAGAGAGTCTTCTTCAAGCCCCTGTCTTTGTATTATTGCCTTGAATCCTTATAATGATCCTTTCAGGTTACTTTTTACCCCCACTTTACAGATAAAAAAACTGAGGTTCCGAGCTGAGCAATCCATCCCTGGTTCCCCTGCCAGTTAGAGGGGGGATTATAGCAGAGGCAGTTTACCTCCTCCCTACAGATAAATGTATCATTTCCATACAGATTATTGAAGCTTTCAGTGTAGCTTAAATACCTTTATTGTTGTCTTCATGGACTCCAGGTAGAGAACCCTTGTTGACATAGCCTACCTCTTCATTTCTAGTATCCCAAATTTTCTGAACCCCCAAATTCCCAGGCTACCAAACCAAAGCTTCCAAGGATACCAAGGTACATAACTCCACAGAGCTTCCACATGGCACCCCCCCAAATGCCACCTGCAACTCTCCAAGGGAGTGTGTAGTTCAAAGATACAGTTTTTGCAATTGCTTCACTGAGCCTTTGGGACATGGCAGTCCTCCTGGCTGCCATGCCTTGTCCATCCCAGGCCCCACCCACCACAGGGACTGGGCCCTGGAGTGGATCGCTGAGCCTCTTGGCTGTCGTTTTGGCATTGTCCTGGGCTACTTATTCTTAAATGATTGTTTATTCCAGTTCAACAGCAATAACACACCATTTCATGGATTGGTTTCATTGGCACAGGTTAAAGGGACGAATATTTATAACATTCAAAGGAAGAATTTTATGAATCCCCTCCCAACTCCAATATGGTTTGAAGAGTTAGGTCAGTTCTTCATGGATTCAGTGAATCACAGTAAAAAACTTTCATGAAAAGTCAGTATAAAAATAAACAGATCATGTCAGAGTCTCCCTTTTGGCAAGATTGTTTTGGTAATTTTTAGTCAGATGGTGTAACATTATTCATTCATCAAAGATTTGTTGAGTATTGCTGTATTGCTATAGGAGTTTGGAGATATATGAGCATTGCTATAGAAGTTTGGAGATATTCAAAGGTGAATCTGGCACAAATCCTGTCTTTCTGTCTTCATAGAGTTTGACATGTGTCATTAACATAAATAACCGTGAATGAGTTGGAAAATTAGATGCCATGAGAAAGATGACAATGAATTACTTGGGATTACAAAGGTGGAAGAGGTTGAAATGAAAGGTGCTGTGTAAATAGAATAGTGATGATTATATGTTCAGCTATCATAAGAAAAAGTGTTCTGATATGCATGAGCATTTTACCCAGAGAGGACTGATTGAGCCATAATTCCAAGTGTGCTTTTTGTATCATACTGGTCCAACTTGTATTTCTCTGTAAGGAAGAGCCTCTGGGTTGGGCAAAATGACTTTTGGACTCTTACTAGTCACCATGGGTAATTCTTTTTTTTTTTTTTTTTTTTAAAGATAGAGTGAGAGAGGAGAGAGAGAGAATTTTTAATATTTATTTTTTAGTTCTCGGCGGACACAACATCTTTGTTGGTATGTGGTGCTGAGGATCGAACCCGGGCCGCACGCATGCCAGGCGAGCGCGCTACCGCTTGAGCCACATCCCCAGCCCCACCATGGGTAATTCTAATCTCTGATGCTGTGTCTCTTGCTACCTTGGTAATTTCAGGCTGCTTTCAGACTATGCATCTAACAAACAACCGATCACATTCCAAAATTTATAAATTAAGTGACCTTGGGCAGGTCAGTTCTATCTTTCAGTCTGTTTCCTTACAATAAAAATTGAGGTGTTTGAATGCCTGATCTAGCTCTAAATTTCTATGAACCACCCCTGAGAATCAATACTAGCAAAATTTAGGTTTGATCAAAATACATATTGTAAACTTCTTTTCATAGCTAAACACACATTTTTAGAGGTCTTTGGTATCCTAAGAGATCTCTTAAGTATTTTTATAGAAGCATATCGCTTAGGAATTTTCATTGAGTGTGTTATTTGAACATGCACACACACATGCACTCATACACACCAGGCCAGCTTAGGTTGGATCAAGTCCAAATCCCACAGGATATAATTTAGCTGAGTTTAAACTATTTCCCTCAACCCTGCTATTGAAAAAATTAATAATATAGCTTTTTACCTCTTGTCCAGAGTCCTGTGCTTATCAGAGCAATATTAAAGAAATCACAGAATGTAAGTTACCTTATTTCTCAATTGGGATGATATCACCAGTAAACTTTTACATGAAGCAATCAGCAAACATCTCCTATTTCCCTGTATCGGAAGTTTGGGATTCAGGATAATATTTCAGCTGCTGTGTTGTGACACATTCCAGAGCAGAGTCAGGTCAAGGGCTGTGTAAGTTTTTATAGCTTCAATTCAAATCCACACCTACATTTGGTAACATCCTTTTTTTTCCCCCCAAGAATAGCAGGAATGCCTTCATATGGACATTTTTCACTTCAGAAATTTAAAAAATTACAAAACAGTTCATCTCTATGGAGAGTTTGGTTACAATTATTAGGAGGCTTCTCTTTCTAGCACATGTATCTGTCAATCAATCCTCTTCATTATCAGAATTCTCTTAGAGCCACTAACGGCTTTGTTAACTCTATTACTTGTGATTAGAAGTTGCTGCGCTAGGTCCCCATTGTTCAAATTTGAAGGTATCCCCAGGTTGTGACAGTGGTCTACCATGTTTCAAGTTCTATAAGGCAGGCCCTGTGGCTGAGCAGGACACCAGGCACTGATAGAGACCCGGATGTCTCTGACCGGGCAGTTCCTATTTGATCTGGATAACATGAACTAAAAAGTTGTATTCAAAACCCAATCAAAGAACATCAGGAAGAAACTGAAAAGGGTAACCTCTGGCTGGTGAGGCCCTGTGGTTCTGCGTTCCTTTTGAAGAAGCATGGCGGGGCCTCTAGTTCTTCAACCTTAAAGAACCCCCCCCCACCTTAGGTGCTTACCTGAGCAGAGGCCAAGGAACAGGAGGAGAGGCCGAGGCTCCATGGGCTGTGGGTGCTGCTGTGGACTGGGAGCAATGTGGTGGTCTGTGCTCCTCCCTGGCACACTCTGGCTGGACACTTGGCTGCTGGAGGGCTTGGAAAGCCAGTCAGCTCAGTGGAGCTATTGTCTTACACCACCTGTTTATGGCTGTGACAGCTGGTCTGTCCTCAGCCCTAGAGCCTAGAGCTGCTCAGGGCCTTATGCAGTTACAGGTGTGACTTTTTTTACACGACTGCTGTATTTTTAACAAGCTGAGTGTGAGCTATATTTTATGTATACCTATTTATATCTCATATGTATATATGTGTTTTTTTTTTCCTCCCAGTACTGGGAATTGAACTCAAGGGTGCTCTATCATAGAACTACATCCTCAGTCCTTTTTTGTTTTTTATTTGGAGATAGGGTCTTATGAAGTTACCCAGACTGGCCTTGAACTTGTGATCCTTCTGGCTCAGCCTCCTGGCCCACTGGGATTACAGGAGTGCATCACAAGCCTCAGCTAAGCTGTTATATTTTAAATACATCATGAGTCTTGTTTTGTTTTGTCCTTGTGGTGATGGGGATCAAACCCACAGCCTCTCATATGCTAATATGCACTTTACCACTGAGCTACATCCCCAGCTCCAAGAATCAGTTCTTAATGGAAGAACTTGCAGGAATTATTTTAAGTGGTGAGCAACCCCTTCCTTTTGTGTAAACTAGAATGCCACCTATGTGCATTGATTCAATTAGGGTCACTGGGTATGCATAGATGTCAGCTGTTCGTGTAATCCTCCTTAGTCACGCACATCTACATTCTCTGAACATGAAAATGCACTTCCTGTTTCAGGGTTAGGCAGAGCACGCCTGGAGCCTTTGTGACAGAAGTGTGTGGTTGGTATTGAATCTGCCACTGGAGAGGTCTATATTTGATTGGGTTTGGCTTTTAACAAAGTCAGTGTCTTTCATAAAACTGGTTTCTCTGGCCCCCGAGTGGCTGTTCCAGCCCCTGTCTGTGTCAGGCAGGACTCATTCCCTGTGAGCCATTAGCTGGGGCAAAAGGCCCACCTCCCATGTACCATGTTATTCAACCACAGAGAGATTACTGGGAAGAAGTGCCCACCACATCAGCAGTGGCTCCTGATTCCTGCTTCCTTCCGCCCATTTGCTGCCTACTCTCACTAAAGGAAGCAAAGAACAGAGTGGTTCAGCTTTTCAATTTCTTTGTTTATTAAATTCCTAAGAACCAGCAGTTAGTGATTCCTCGTTCCAAGAAGTACTTTTTACCAAACTGAGCTGCTTTGCAAGACTGAGGTCAAAGGAAGCAGGAAGCAGTTCTTTAAAGATACACAGCCTGCTCCTTCTGTGACTCCTTCCTAGACGGAATCAGGTGAGGAAAGTCTCTCACCTCATGCCCAAGGACATGGGCATCCTGACAAATCGCCCACCCCAGTGGGACCAAACAAATAATTAGAGCAGGGGCTTGGAGGATAAAGGAGAAAGCTGCATGCTCACATTACTTACATATTTCTATGTAAATTGCAGGAGTCCAGCAAACTGTCTGATAAAATAATTGGTTCTCTCCCTTCCACTGTGACTGTTTGCCAGAAAATACATCCCTCATATAAACTGGCAAGCCTCTCTAATCTATGTGGAGTCATGTGACTGAGTTCTGGTCAGATAAATGTGAAGATAATTTTTCTTAGACTCATAAACATACCAGAGTTCATCCATGCCCTTCTAGACTTGTGACTGGCAGGAATGGACACAGCCCCCAAGGCAACTTGGAAACCACATGTGGAAGATGGCTTTGCTTAGAACATCTTGGATCCCTGAGTGACCACATGGAGAAGGGCACTCCATTGCTCTGTTCTCCTCATAGCACTATTTCATGAATGAGAACAAAACATTTATCATGTGCAGCCATTTAAATTTATGTGTACAGCAGCTAGTATTATCATGATTAATACAAAATTTAGTCCCTGTACAGGAGTCCTCTGGTTAAAAATAAACTCTAAAATATATAGCGCTTTAGAGAAAGTAAAAAAAATCTACAGGTGAGGCTGAAAAGATGATGACTTGTATTATATAGTAGCAAATTATTTAATAAAATTGTCCTTAATTACTTGGTAAGCAAAGTGTTCATTTAGCCTGTGATCCTAGAAGAAGGGGTTGGCACAAAATTCATGCCTATTGACTCTTCCTGGCTTTGGTTAGCAAGTCAATACAGGAAAGAACTGAGTTCAGTCAGGAACTGACTGGTTCAAAAGAACAGAAATGAAAAGGAATTGAATGAATCTGGAAATATGAAGCCCTGGATTTTGAACCCCCCAAATTACATGATAACATACAAAAAGGACTTGCAGCAACAAAAGGCCATTAAGACATCTAATTAAACAGTATTATAGTTTAGATCTAGAAATGTTCCTGAAAGGCTCATGTGTGGAAGGCTTAGTCCCCAGTGCATCGGGCAGTGTTAGGGAGTGGGACCTTTGTGAAGATGATTGGATCAATAGCTCTAACCTCATCACCATTGATTGATTCATAATTTGATAGGATTATTGGGTTGTGGAAGCTGTGGGAGGTAGCATCTAGTAGGTCACTGGAAGCAGAAAGGTGTGCTCTAGAAGGCTATATCTTGTCCTTGTTCTCTCTGTCCCTCTCCTTCTGCCCGTCTCTCTCTCCTCCCTGGTTGTCATGAGGAGGACAGCTTTCCTTGGCCTTGTGCTTCCACCATGATGCTTCTACCTTGAAATCAGCTAGCCACAGGGTAAAGGGGAGCAGGACAGCTGGGGAATTGCAGTTTTAAACATGGTGAGGTCTGGGTGTAGCTCAGTGGTAAGTGCTTGTCTAGCATGCCCAAGGCCCTGGATTTGATCCTGAATCCCTGATCTCTCTCTCTCTCTCTCTCTCTCTCTCTCTCTCTCTCTCTCTCTCTCTCTCTCTCTCTCTCACACACACACACACACACACACACACACACACACACGAGGAGTAAACAAAGTGGGGTAAGGTGTGCATCGTTGAGGATATGATATTTGAACGAAGACTTGAAGGAGGAGAATTACAGACAGACTGAACTCCATAAAACATCCCTAAGGGGGATGATGGCTTGGAGAGAGGAGGTCAGAGAGTAGCCTAGGAAGAGGGTGCAACACTCTTGCTCTGTGAGATGAGGAGCCTGGGCAGGGTTTCCAGCCCAGGAGTGACATCATCTAACATATGCTCTCAGAGGACAATTGACTCCTGAGCTGCCCAGAGGCTGTTGGGAAGACAAATTAAGAGCTACTGTAGTTATTTAGGTGGTAGATAATGATGGATTAGCCCAGAGGGTTTACAGTAAGGAAGTGAGAAGTCATCAGATTTGGGGGAGAATATATACATATATTCTCTGTGGAGAAAAATGCTGTCTTAATTTGAGGTGTCCTTGAAGCTGACCCTGGAATCTCCCTGGTTGGATCTTATTTGATGGAGGACTATTTCTGGAGGAAGTATGGTATGTGATACTAGGGATTGAACCTGGAGTTGTGACCTTAGGACCTTGTAACCACTGGTGACCTTGACATGTACAAAACCTGGCTAGTGTAGGTTTTAAGAGGGATGAAATTAGAGGGGCTTCACGGCAAAGGGTGACAAAGAAATAAGGAGATTGCTGGAGTGGGGAGTAGAATCTAAAGAATCTGGATGTGGGGGTGGCCCAGTGGTACAGTGAGCTACATACCCCAGCATCCCCCTACCCCAGCTTTCTAAAAAAATTTAAGACAGAGTCTCACTAAATTGCAGAGGCTGGGCTTGAACTTGTGATCCTCCTGTCTCAGCCTCCCACGTTGTTGGAGTTATAAGTGTGCACCAGCGCAACCAGCCAGGAAATATATTTTGACACTAAGACTACAGGAAATCTTGAAGGATGGATCTGGAATGCAATTAAAAAGAGAGAGAGAGACATTTGAGCCAGTCTTGTTGGTAGCACATGCCTGTAATCCCAGATACTAAGAGGCTACAAATTCCAGGCCAGCCTTGGCACTTTAGCTAGACCTTTTCTCAAAAAGTTTTTTTTAAAAGGGAGGTTGGGGTGGGCTGGGTTGGGGATGTAGCTCAGTGTTAGAGCAACCCTCGGTTCAATCCCCCGTACTGGTTCAGGGAGTGGGGCGGGCGGGGTAGGAGGGGTGGAGAGAGAGAGGCATTTAAGAATTTGAAATGATATATAAGATTTTGGCTTGAGCATTAGGAAAGTTTTAGGTACCAAGAAGAAAGAAAGATCGGATGGAGCAGGTTTAAGGAGGAAATGTGCCAGGGAGTTGTGCCAGGAACATGATGAGTTTGAGGTGTCTATTAGAATCCAAGTAGGGAGTTGGGTTTATGAGTCAGGAGCTTAGGAGGATCTAGACTGGATGAGGTGTTGTTTGAAGCTATGACTGGATAAGGTCAAAGAGATGAATGTAGGTAGGGAAAAAAAAAGAGCTAACATTAAAAGGTTTGGAAGATGGGCTGGGGTTGTGGCTCAGAGGAAAAGCTCTCTCCTAGCATGCACTGGGTTCGATCCTCAGAACCACATAAAAACTAAATAAAGTTATTGTGTCCACCTACAACTAAAGAATAAGTGTTTAAGAAAAAAAAAAGGTTTGGAAGAATAGGAGGGTGCAGCAAAGAAGACTGGGAAGGAAGAAGCAATGAAGCAGGAGGAAAGTCAAGAGAGGGACAGCTTTGGAAGCCTGGTGAAGGACCAGTACAAGGAGGAGGGAATGGTCTACTGTGTCAAATGCTGCTGATGGGGCCCGTGAGATGAGGACAAAAGTGACTATGGAGATTAGCAACACAGAGGCCACTGGTGACCTTGACATGTACAAAACCTGGCTAGGATAGGTTTTAAGAGGAATGAAATTAGAGGGGGCTTCACTGCAAAGAGTGACAAAGAAATGACTGGAGTGGGGAGTAGAGTCTAAAGAATCTGGATGTGGGGGGTGGCCCAGTGGTACAGCACTTGCCTGGCATGAACCTTTGATTTCCAGCACCCTCAAAATAAATAAATAGTGACTAAAAGAATATTTTTGTTTTGTGCCCTTTTTGGATGAGACAAATAACATAATTTTATGATCATCATAAAAGCCCAATTTAATGATTTAAAAAGTCAATTATGTAGTAAGAAATGGAAATAAAATATAAAGAGTTTTAAAAATGAGATTTTCTACTGGGTGTGGTGGTGCATGCCTGTAATCCCAGCAGCTCAGGAGGCTGAGACAGGAGGATCAAGAGTTCAAAGCCAGCCTCAGCAATGGTGAGATGCTAAGCAACTCAGTGAGACCCTGTCTCTAAATAAAATACAAAATAGGGCTGGGGATGTGGCTCAGTGGTCAAGTGCCCCTGAGTTCAATCCCTAATATCCACCCACCCCCCAAATGAGATTTACTATATATACATTTCTAAAACTTGCAAAATATATAATATATATGTTCTTAGTCAATAATGTAGCAATACATTTTTATTTTTAATGGCTGCAGAATATTCTGGTTTTTTTGAGTGTACCATAATTTGCTTAACCAATCCCTTATCCCTTGAATGCTTTCTTCCTTAATTTTTAGTTTTTTTTGTTTTTATAAATAATGATGCAATGGACATCCTTATACATATAAATCAGCTCAATTTCCTGATAGGTGACACGGTACTTTCACTTTTAGTTGAAAATACTTAAACAACTTTAGTGCATATAGAGACCAAAAATAGACCAAATCTCTATTTAGATGTAGCCAAAGTCATCTTGTCCTACTCTGACCACAGCTGTTTCTCTGTTACACATATCACCATTGCATGCTGTTACATTTATTTGTACAATTATCTGATGAACATCTGTCTCTCTGACTGCAAACTTGCTTAGCTTTCCTCACTGTGTCCTCAGCTTGTAGCCAGCAAATAGTCTGTCATGTAGTAGGTGTTCGGGAAATCACTGTTGATGAGAGAATGAATGGAGTTAAAGCTTAATTCAAGAATAGGGTAGATGCTTATAATCCTAGTAACTTGAAAGGTTGAGGAAGGAGGATCACAAGTTCAAAGCCATCCTGTCTCAAAACAATAAAAAAATAAAAGAGGGGAATATAGTACAGTGGTAAAGTGCCCCTGGGTTCAATCCCTAGTAAAACACACACACACACTAAAAGAATAGGGTAAATCACACTAGATAATCAGATAACTCCAAAAGTGTTTATAATTGACTAATAACGCCTAAAGTGTGTCACTTTAACTAAGTCCACATTCTTGTGTGGTTTGGTGAATGGGATAACTATGGCTTCTTCTAATGTCACTTTGGAAAGAACCCTCAGGCTGCATCCCCATTTGGGTGGCAGGGTGCAGGAGCCAGGCCATCCTTCAGCCTGAGGCCCCAGGGTGCAGTGTGGAGTGCTGCAGTCCAGCGGCCAGCAGGTGGCGACAAACCGTTATTAAAGTGGTGGCAGAGCATCTGTGCCCTCTGGAATGAGGAGGGTCTTTGAGCAGAGGATAGGAAACCACTTGCTGTGCCCTAGGCCGGGTCTCCTGAAAATCTCGAGAGCCAGCTCGCGCCGCGGGATCTTTTCTGCAGGGAGGCGACTCGGGTGCATTCCCAGGGACTCTGGAGGCCTTCCCTTGCCTAACATGCGCTAGGCCCTGGTTTCATGCCCAGCGCTGGGGGCTGGAGAGCGAGAGTGTGTATGGCGGGGATATAGGCGGGGTGGGCTCTCAGCCCCAGAGTCCAGCCCTTCTCCTCCCGGCTACAGCTTACAGTTCCGAGGAATCCATACTGATCAGCTCAAGGGCCAGGTGTAGTTCACTTGAAAATGCAAACTTCAATCTGGAGACTCCATCCAGTTCACGCCAAGTGACCTGCCTCTGTCTGAAATGCTCAGGTTCTTTTTTTATTCGAGTTCCCCCACCCCGCACCCCACCCCAATCAAGGTCCGTGCCATGCTCTCCAGCCCCAGAGTTCCCTGGTAATTTTTGAATCTGTCATCATCGGATCACCCGGCGCCTTCCTATTACGTAAAAACCCGGCTCCGCCCACTCACCGGGGGTCCCCCCCATCAGGGTGCTGTGTTTTGTGCAGACAAGGATGGTCTGTCTACCGACCATTCCCGGTCCTTCCTAGAAGGGTACTGAGCCCAGGGGAGGAAATCACCATTTGTGGAGAATCCTGTTGTCTCCTACTTCAGTCTCAGCAATCCAGCAAGGGAGATGTCACGGGTGTACAAGCTCCAGTACGTTCTAAGGAGCAGAGCTGACCAGAGTGGAAATCTGCTATTTCTGATTCTAAACATAGTGCTGTGTCCACTACACTCTTGGTTCAAATTGTGCTCCAGCAGCCCCTTCACTGGGGTCCATAAGAGCTGGGAAGGAGGAGGGAAGGTGGAAGAGGGTGAGGAGGCTCAAATGGTGGTGCTTCTTGCTTCCTATACAACAGCTATGCTTTGATTTTGGAAATACATATGCACATTAGGATATATACATATATATATATATATATATATATATACACACACACACACACACACACATGCATACATATATATATACATACATCTATGTATGTGTGTGTGTGTTAATTTTCACTTTCCTGTCAATTTTTATTTTAGAAGGCTAAAACAAGTGAGATAACATCTCTCATGGTCTCTGGCGCATATTCTGCCCCCAGGTGAGTGGTGGGTGGTAGCTGTGTGCCTTGTCTGAAGGTAGGCCTTGGCCACTGACACTCCTGATCTAACCCCTCGATTAATGCAAGAAATGCTTTGGTAGCAAATTTCTTTTATGGCTGCCTCTTCATATTCTCTGGGGCAGACATAAACCAAGAAAAATAAGTTTGATATAAAATCAAACGTGTCCTACGCCCTCCAGCTGCCATTAACACCCAGTATATTTTGAACTTTTCTTTGTGATACAGAGTCTGAGTAACTGCAGACTGAAGGAAAACTGAAGAAGCTGGGGAGGCCTGAGGAAGTCAATTTGAATGATAAATGAAGAAGCCAGGCTGAGGGAAAGGGGGACCCAGAGAGAAAAGCCCCAGGCTGCAGGGGCTTTGGGAAAATAGAGGAGAATTGGTCAGAGAAACTGAGAGTGAGAGAGAAGTCCAAATGTTCTTTCTAAAGAAGCTTTGTTAGATATTTAAAATATACTCCTACCTTTGGCATTTTTTCAAGAGACAGAAAAGATTTGTATTCAATTCTATTTTTCTTCAGGACTGCATCAGTGCCAAGACTGGACCACGTAGGATCCTGGATTTGAGTCAGTTACATAAGTAAACTTCAGTCTTTGCTGTGATCTGGAGGAGTCCAAGCCATGAATGTTTTTCAACTTCCATTCCGTCAGCTGCCTGAGTTTCTATTCTGAGAGGTGCTAACTGTTAAACATTGTTATTCACTTGTGTTCCCTGAATAACTTTTAATTAGTTTTAATTTGGACTAAAAATGTTCTACTGTTGACACTATGACAGGAATTATCAAAAATAAAATTAATGAAGAATTCACTTTGGAAAAAAACTTACACTAAACTACAGTATTTTATAATATTTATTTTAGCAGACACAGATCCTTTTAAAAATTTAATTTTGTTTTTTAAAGACTTTTCTCAAAGCAATCATTGCATTGGTAAAGAGGTCATTTAAACATTTTTTCACCCTTTATGCATTTTTCACAGTGGGATTTTCCTATTCACTTCCAGTGGAATTGATGGCTCTGGTGCAGGAAGCACAATGAAATCGGTGACTATACTTAGCGGGATGATTACTATGTTCATTTTACATTAGAAAATGATGAGCAATGTCCTTTCACCTAAAATACTGCCAAAGATAAAAGTTTGTTGGGCTCTTGGAATATCATAAAACAAACAATACAAGAAATTGAAAAATACTGTTGGAATTTTTAATGGAATCTCCTGTCTCTCTTCCTGTCCTTTAAGATAATGGTGCTAGTAGTCCATTAGCTATCAGAGTATGTTTCTAACAAAGATTTGCACATCCCTTTAGGTAAAATAATGGCCAAATATCAAAGAGCTAGTAATCTAGGGAATAGCCCAAGGCATGATTTCCTTTGAGTAAAAATTGGGCAGAAATCAAAGAGGATTCATTAAGAGTTTCTGAATACTGTGTGCAGTGGTGCTCATGCTATAATCCCAGCTACTCGGTAGCCTGAGGCAGGAGGATTGCAAGGCAGAGGCCAGCCTGGGCAATTTAGGCAGACCCTATCTCAAAACATAATAAAAGTAAAAAGGACTTGGAGTGTAACTCAGTGGTAGAGTACTTACCTAACATTTGTGAGGCTGTGGGTTCAATCCCTAGTATGTGGAGGAATGTTGATAGACAGTGAAATGTGCTTGTGAGGTCTCTGCACTTGATGGTGATCAAACATGTTCTCATTTAGTCCCCAAACCTGCAGAATAATAAATGCATGAGCAACTTTCTTTAGAGAAAGCCTGCAATATGCAAGATAAATTTGACAAGTGCAGCGATCAACTGTGAGATTGTTTACAATCTCATTTTCATGTTTCTTAAATCCGATGTAATTTGGATTTGCGGCTGCTTAGCTAATTATGGATGAAGAGGAAGGGCCTTGTATGGGACCATACAACTGATGGAATTTATTTCATATTCTGCAGGTCAGTGGAAAAGAGTGTAGATGGGCTTAAATATTTATGGCATTGCACCATCTTTTTTCTTGTAGAAGCCTTATAACAAATTAGAACACAGTGGCAGCTCCATAATTATCTATCTAGACTTTTCAAGACTGGCTAGCCAAGACAGAATTTTATTTGAGCACTATTTCATTTTTTATGTTAATTTTAAGTATGCTAACCTTGTAAGCCTAGTATATGGCCATGATCAGTAACTATTTAAATTGTCAACCTTTATGAGTCCCTTCTGTGCTCTCTGACTCAATGCCTTAGAAACACTAGCTTAGTTTCCCCCCCCCCCCACAGTTCTGGGGGGGGGGGAACTTGGCAGTTTCCAGGTGGTGTGGGGGTGGGGTTCTGGAGCCCCTGGATACATGTGGTGCATCTGCTTGGACCTTTGATTATAGTAAAGACTTGGGGGAAAATTAGTCAATTTAACCATTTATTTAATGTGCTGCCAATTCTTTATTTTTCTGTGAAGTAAACAAAATTATGCATTATCTATGTTATGACTAAAATCCAAATGTTGATTAATACTTACAACGATAGAATAACAACTTGTAAACTAAGAAGTATGTCTGCTTAGCTGTCAGATTTCTAATCAGAAACCTACTGGTGACACAGAGAAAAAAATGTAATGACACTCTTCAGGCAAGGTGACCTGCAACCTGCTCTCATCTATTCTCAACATCTTCTGTCATTGACCAGGAACTCTAAGGACTGTTGGAAGAAAGGAAAGGAAGTCTCTGATCCAAGGAAATGGGACCCATCCTGACAAATGAGATCCCCAGAAACATGGAGTGAGCTGAGTGTAGGCAGAGCCATTGAGGAAGTGTTTCCAACCTCAGCTAAGCCTGCACTAGGCAGGAGTGCCCCATAGCATAAGAATGTCCTCTTAAGACCTGTCCCCCCCATTACTCTGCAGAGCTGACATGGAACTGCCCAATTCCTGGTGCTTGTGTCCCTACCTTTGACAAGGATCAACATTTACCATCCACCTCTGCCCTCCTCAACTTGCCCACTTTGGTACACAGCCCTGTTCAGATCCAGTCTTTGCTCTGAGACACAGTTCCCACCCTTGACCCTGGTCCAGACTTCCAGTTCCTGTCTTTATGTGGTCTACCACCAGGGCTACAGACTGGTTTCAACAGATGAACAAAATAAAGCCTGGTTTTTCTGAGAAAATAAATACAAATGCAATATCCACATGAATGTTTAAAGCACAAGACCTCAAAGAAGATGGGTGATGTTTGTGGCCTGCAATCTTTGGGGTTTTTGGAGGGGGGATGTGTTCCTCTTTCCTCTGCTGTTAGAGTGCCACCTGCAGGCATGTTTGAGAAGTGAAACTCCAAGAACCTCTGCAAGGGAAAGGATTTAGCCCACACAGATATCCTGCAAAATTGGAGGCCTTGCTCTTCAGAGGGTTCATGTCTTGCTGGAATTCCATACAGTTGTAGATATCTGGTCTTCTAAGTGAACTCAATGCAGTGCCTTATCCCCTCCCCCCAATCTGTGCTAAATGTCCAAGGAATAATGGTTGTACCAATTTTGTGCAGGGCTTTTCTGTTTTTCTGTGAAATTGCTTTCAGAAGTATTCAATGTTGTTTCAGTGAAATTTAAATTTATATTGCTTACTTTTCATTTCAAGAAAGATAACAGCAGCTTTGGTTTGGGAACCCTGAGCTCAGAAAGCACACAGCAGGATTCCAGGGGACTCTTCAGTTTCAGCCAAGGACTCCAAATAGCATACATGGCCTCAGATCCTTCTTCTTCCCTGCCCTCCCTCTTTCTTAGAAACACATGGAGTCCAGGCAGACATGAGCAACTGATCTGAGTTGGAGACTGTCCCTGGACTCAGGGGACTGAGGGTGATCTGCCTCCCACGTCCTGGATGAACAACTGTTATCTCATTATAAGACCCATTTCTCTTTCCCCGTCCCACCTGCTTTGAGGAGACAGTTGTTTGGGAAGAAACATACCACAAGCTCACTAATTTGAGATTTGGTGTGATAGTGTTTGGTTCCAAGCAGGCTGGTTCCAGGCCTAATGTAATTCATTCTGGATTAAGCTTGAAGTGCCTGTTCCTACTCAGAGTGCCCTTAAAGCTCTGTCTCTTTTGTAATTAACCAGAGACTGGCCTTTGGCTTATGTTTCCTAGAGAAAAATATTGGCAAATTTGGAGGATTGCACTTCTGAAGGGTCACTGGCATGTGGGTTAAGGGGGATCTTGTTATTCATTAAAACAGTTACCCAAGGACACTTTCCCAGTGCCCAGCTCTGTGTACAACCCCACCAGTTGTACCATGTCTGTGTATCCCTTTTTGACCTACACCAGAGCTCTCTCTTGGCCTGTATGTATGAAGACTGATAGTTACATATGGAAATTCCTCCTTGGAGATGGAGACAGATAGTCTGCCCCCTTCCATATGTAATAGGAAGGGCAAAGAAAGAGTCAGATCAACTAAGCTAAGAAAGTGAGAACAAGGGCCTGTTTATTCAAAGGGAATACTGGGAAGTGGGTTTTGGAAATGAGAGAGATTGTTGCCACTCACAAGGGCACTTCCTGGGAGTCCTTGTGGACTGAGTCATAGCATGAGCCCTGGTATTGGGAGAGGATGTGACACCATTAAGATGAAAGACTAAAGGACAAACCTGGCTGTTGACAAGGAGTGGGGGCCTGGGGAGGGGAAATGCTGTAGGGACAGATGAGGTAGGGCACCAGAGATGGCAGGAAACAGTTTTATTTGGCTGCAGCCATGTTCAGAGGGCACAGCTTTTGCTATAATCAACAATCTCCTGAACCCTGAGTTCAGGTAGCTTCAGAATTTTATACCCAGCATGTAAGGGGAGGGGCTCAGAAGCTTACAATCTGCAGAAATTCACATAAAAGCATGTTTTTCTTTCACTGTTCTGGGCAAGTTAACCCTTCAAGAACAACACCTGAGAAGGGGAGAGCTTCTTCTCCCCTTTCTTTCCTCCTCCTGCCAGCTGTTACCATGGAGCTCAATTGGTAACTTCTCTTATCTTAGAAATGTAGACATCTCTGTGCAGCCCAGCTCAAGGCCAGAGGCCTTGTTTACACATTTCTACAAACTACTTTACTGGATAAATGTTTGTGAAAAACTAGTAAGGGGGTGTCCAGCACCTGGAGTGCCGATTTCTTCCAGGTTAGCAGCCAAGTAAAATAGGGCAACATGAAAATAGGAAGTTAATCTACATTGAACTCTTTTGTAGAGGCTCTTTGCTGACAGTTCTAAAATCAGCCATGGTGAAGATTTCTGGAGAAGCCGAGTTAAGATTTTTTGTGGAAGAGGGCGTGCCACTACAACAACAAACTGGAATTAGGGAGAAAATTCAGTAAGGCAGGCAATGCTGCGTCCTATAAAGACCTATGAGTACCTCCATATGTAGTATTCTGAATTTTCTCACACTTTAAGTAATTTTTCCCCCTGGATCAGAATGGAATAAGTGCAGATTCTTTTCTCTCCCTGCCACCTCTAAGGTGATGACACAAAGACACCCGATTTGGGGGCATCAATTCTGACATGTTTGATTTTTTTTAAAAAAAGCAATATCATTACTCAAATGTTCTGCTTGTTGTGGTCATGCTTTGCATTTATGCTCTCTGAATTTGCCTTTTCAAAGCCAACTCATCTCTGAAAATCCACGCTGGCAGAAGATCAAGGGTGGGCTTTGCACTCTAGCTGTGATGAAATTCCCCTGTGAAACTTTCCCAGCATCAGCCAGGAAATAACCAGAATTAGCGATCTGGCTCTGAAAAGCACAGCTAATGTCCCTACACAAACTGTGCACCTTCTCCGGCTACCTCCTTGTCCCCAGCCTACAGAATTCCTCTGGTCTGGTGCCGGTGGACAGTACCGGGCACCACACAGCCCTGGCTCTTCCCTGTCATCCTTCTCTACCATCTGCTTTGCACAGCCTCTTGGAGCTCTCTCTGCATCCCCGGAGCCACAGCCCTGCCCCTTGCCCCAGTGGTGGGGCCGTGGTTTTGCTTGTTTTGACATTTTCGTCCCCAACACTACCAAAGATGAAAGGCAGGAAATGTGCAGTTCCAGTTCCCATGGCGGGAGTGGCCAGACCACAGTGCGTCCCGTTTACAGGGAGGTCATGGGATCCTGAAGGCGAACAGCATTGGCTGACCTCAGGCCCAGGCGTTGGGCTGGCATGACACATACTGGGTGGTGCCTGCCCTGGATGGAATCTGTCCTCACCACGGACTGACTGCAACCTGGCTTTCTCCCAATGCTTTCTGTGATTAAAGCCACCTCCTCGGATGGTTACTCCCACTGTGGCTCCCCATTGCCTAGAGGTCCCTGTCCCAGAGAGAGCCCACTTCCTCCCAGGCCACTCCCAGGTCCTGGTGGCTTGACTGTAGTTGAGTGATGAATAATGGAACTCTCCCTGCCTTCCCATTTTCTCTATGTGCAGGAAATACCTCCAGGTCCTTGGAGCAGAGGTTGGGAAAACCCCATTATTCTAAAAAAGTGGCAAAAATTGACCCATCAAGACTCAAAGCAAAAAGGAGAGGAAAAAGAACCCAGCCTTCTCTGTTTCTCCTGAGTGACCGCCAGTAGCCCACCCCCAGTCACCCAGCTAGCTAGATGATTCTTCTATGAACACACCATCTTTTCCACAAGACAGAACCAAGTATCACTTCCGCCCACCCTCAGGATGTTAAGACATTTGAAGAATAATTTGTTCTGGACCAGAATAAAAAACCTGGCAGGAAGCATTCCATTTCTCTTCCTCCAGGTGTGTGCCATGTGGCTGGGTTATGGAGGCAGTGGGGCTGTAACTGGCTTTGTAAGTGGCCATTTCCTGGCTTCGGTGCAGTTAAACCAAGTGCTGGGTCATTAGACTGTGGGAATAGCATGTGTGCATTTCATTTCCTTGGGGATGATTTTTTTAAAAGTGGCTCTAACGCACCTGATCACATTCAGATGTGCTCCCTGGGAAGCGGGCCATCTGAGAGCACAGGAAAGCCAGCGCAGGGGTGCCCGGATCAAGCTCAACGTCTTGTTCAACAGAAGCCACTAAAGACAGGTACTCAGGGATGATAATGTCCTTTTGTGCCTTTGTCTGGGGCAGCTCATTAAGGTAAGAGATTGCCTCAGCATTGACAGGACAACCCCTTCCTGTGTGTTCCAGGAGAACATAATTGACTACAAAACCTTTTTTTGATGTCACCACTGCCAGATACAAACCCAATTAGCAGCAGAGTTAACTCAGATGCATCCCAGGAACATGGAAATACCACGTTCTACAGCTAATCAGACCTGTGGAAAGATGACACATCTGGATGTCATCAGGAAGGTGGATTCTGGGGATCACAGGGGTCTGTGTGTTCTCAGGTCCCTCATGTTCTGCTGACTTCAGAGCCCCCCTTGGTGGATGAATTACAGGGACTTAGAGGATTAGAAATCAGAGACCAGCTTCTTTCTGCTCAAGATTTCTCATCTAGGAGCAGCACCGTTCCATTCTGAGGCCAGAGATATTCAAAATAAGTCACTCAGGTTTAAATTCCAATTGAGCCTCATGGTACCGCCTCAGCTCCCTCCCACAGATCTAAGGATTAAAAAAACACACACACACACACACACACACAAAAACACTTTCTTCTTGTTATGTGACTGCTCTCTGAGGAGTCTTATGTTCTGACCCTTGACAGCAGAAGCAAACAGTAATTTCATGGCACAGAGGAATGTTCTGGCCGGCCTACCCACGTCAGTTTAAATAATTAATATTGCCAGGCAGGCACTTAAAGGCTGGACAGAGAGAAAAATGCCAACACAAAAGGGCAAATGCAAAAGGAAATACTTGCCTGGTTTTTGACTTTTTATTACAAAAGGATTGTGGTGATTATCCATCATCCTGATGTGGATGGTAAGAGACAGTGGGGCTGTAACTGGCTTTGTCCATTTCCCGGTAAGGTGGGAAGGTGGGAAGAGGCAGTCCAGGCTCTGGAGACTTTACTTTTAGTAACAAAAGCCCCATTTAGAAATAACCTCCAACTAGACCACTTGGGCTTGAATCAAACTGATCAGAAACCGAACAGGAGATTCAGTTGGGCTTCTCAGACATCTGACTTTAATGATTGGTGGCCTTCATGTATCAGATGTCTTCAACTGCCTATGTGACATGCCAGTCCTGGATTTCTCACTTGGTTGATGGGGGAAACCCACTGTTAGAGGTAGGGTGGTAGGACCCATTCAAAATTTGGATGATTTTTTTTTTAATAGTGTTGGGATCAAGCCCAGGGCCTTGTAGAAAGATGACACATCTGGATGTATCCCTTTAATTTGATGGGTGATGTGCTCAGTTAGTCTGGGTACAGTCAGCCTACTCTGGCCTTGTGCTGGCAGAAAGCATGTAGAAAGCAGGGTAGAAGTCTCTGGAAGCAGAGCCCAGAGGTCTGGGAAATTTGTTGGAGCTTTCAGTTGTAAGCAGCAGCAATGAGGTTGGGCTGATGGAAGCAGAAAAGGAGCATGTTGAGTGGCTGGACAGGGCTCAGAGTCATAGGGAGGGCTGGAGGACATCTTGTGAGGATTCCATAGTGCCTGCGGTGGACTGCTGGACTTCACGGCCCTTGGACAGTGATACTGCTGCAGACACAGGGCCCCACCTGCATCCCTTCTGCCGCAATGGTTCCTACCTCTGGCCCTGCCAAGACTGTGACTCCTCACTTAAGTCCAGGGTCCCTGAGTGGCCAAGCCCATCCACTTGCCTGTGCCCCAGAGTAAGGGGGGTAAACACCCACTCAGCCTGAGTCCTGGTGCTGCTTCAACCACTTTCCAGAAGGAAACATCAGACAACACTTTGGTCCCCAATGAAGACTTAACAAGGCCCACTGAGCTTTCCCTTCCTGCCCCTACGTCCTATGTCTTGGTTCCAAGCTTGATGGTTCTACTTGGCGGACATCTGTGCCCTTCATTCCTTTCTCCCCCTGGCTGTTGCCATCTCCATTGGGAGTGAGGACAGAATGAGGCAAAATCAGTGTACCATTGCTCTGGGGAGGAGGCGGGGAGCTGGTGGCTGACAGCAGTAGCCAACTAGTAGGCGTAACAAAGGTGAGAACTGTTAGAAAATGCCAAGCACCTGTCAAAGCTCTCATTCCCAACATGTGACACAAATCTAAGCCAGGTCTAAAGCTGCCGGGGAGCAGGAGGCTGCCCCTCAGATGCAGTTCGGAGCAGCAGGAGTCAGGCAGAGTTCCTCCCCCAGCAAGGTAGAAAGAAAACTGTGGGCTGAGAAACACCGGGAGATTTTTGAAAAATTCTAACAAGATTCTTTGTTTATCTTCTCCCTGGCTTCCGCAGCCGGTCTGCATGCAGTTGGGATAAATTCAGCCCAGGAGGAAAAGGCAGCATTTCCTCCCCCTCTCCTCCCATTTTAGGTGAGAGGAGGAGGTGGCATGGGGGCTAGAGAAAGATCTGGAGCGCTCACCAGCTGGTGCTGCGGCTGGGAGGAGCAGAGCTAGCTTGCTGTGCACCCCCACATAGAGGGCCCAGAGCAGGAGTGCAGAGCACCCTCTTTCCTTGGTCCCCCTCACCCAGCTCCATGGAACTCAGGCATAGAGGGAGTAAGTAGCCCCTTATATGTCAGGGGTCCCTGTGTCCTGCTTGCCCACAGCAGGGTCCCTACAACCAGACTTGGGACATACAACTCCCTGTGGGAGCCATGTTTTTAGAGTATAGCATTGCTTTCCAGGACTCTGTTGAAATGCAGTCCTACTGCCTGGGGATGGTAATATATAAATAACTCCAGCCCTTCACACAGAGTTGGCCATTAGGTTACTGAGGGATGGCTTGTGGGGCAGTTCTAAGGATGGAAGTCGGAGATATTTTGATGCCCATGTGGAGAATGGTAAGGACATGCAAAGGTGGGTGCCCTGAGTGTAGGGGTCATATAAGGGCTTGGGTAAGAAGGGGCACCAGGAAAGAAGGAGTAAGGGTTTAGAGCCTGGGGATAATGAACAAGGCCTTGTCATTACCTAGACACAGCCTTGGCTCTCTGCAGCATGAGGAAGAAGGTGGACAGTTCAAACTCCAGCTTTCCAAAGCTTTTTAAAGGCCTTTCACCAAAGCATGGGTCTTGGTTGGTGCTTGAGAAAGTGGTATAAACACAGAGGCCAACTCACCCAAAGGGGAGAGAAATAAATCATTGAGCTAACTCTTGGGCAGACTTAAGCAATTTTTTTTTATCCTTTCTTTTTTTTTTTTTTTTTTTAGTGCTGCCTATGGAACCCAGGGCCTTATGTTGCTAAGCAGGGGCTGTACCACTGATATATGCTCCCAACACTAAGCAGATTTTTATTTATCGTGTCTATTTCCTAAATGATTTTCAAAAATATCATTATTGTTACTATTTTGCAGTACTGAGGCTTGAGCCTAGGAGGCCTATACCTCTGAACTACATTCCCAGCTCTTTTTATTTTTTATATTGAAACAGGGTCTGAGCTAAGTTGCCCAGGTTGACCTCAAACTTGGATCCTCCTACTTCAGCCTCTGGAGTTGTTGGGATTGTAGGTAAACATACCACACTTGGCTTGTTTTAAAATTTGACTCAAGGCCTTTTAGCTGTGGAGGTGAGGTACTTGGCCTCAACTTTTGGCTCATTTGTGCTTTTTAGTTAACACACAAGAGGCTGTCCCACCTGGCCAGGGACAAAGATTCTCTGAGATGTGGGACGGGGCTCTGAGAGATGCCCAGGGAGGTGAGCTTTTGAATGCCAGCTGGTGACCATCCTTTAAGCGTATGTGTCTCAGCCAGGCTCCAAAGAGCCTTTCCCAGTGTCCTGAAGAACTTCCCTTCAGGAACTCCATACCTCCCTTTTCCTGTGTTCTACTCAGGTTAGATTGGGATTGAAAGTATCCATCCTCAGTCACCCTTCTCACTACCACTAAGCACCATTAAGTCCCTTAGTGTCTGTGGGGGACTGGTTCCAGGACCCACCCCCCACGTACCAAAATCTGTGGATACTCAAGTCCATTACATAAAATGACATAGTATTTGTATATAACTTTGCACAAGCTTCTGTATTCTTTAAATCTTCTCTAGTTTCCTTATGATACCTAATAGAATGCATATGCTATGTAAATAATAACTATACTGTAATGTTTAGGAAATAATGCCAAAGGAAAAAAAGTTCATATGTGTTCATTACAGGTGCAGCCACCATAGGCCTAACTACACAGTACACAAACAGGGCTCCAGGGGAACCATGCTCCAGCTGGTGCTGGAGAGAGACAACCTGTGAGATGCTGGGAGGCCGCAGCTCACTGTCCCCATAAAACACTTCATTCACATGGCCTCAACATAATGCTTGGTGAGTGGCAAATTCAAATTTTGCTTTTTGGAAACTTCTGGAATTTCCCCCCCGAATACTTCCAATCCATAGAAGGATTTGCAGGTAGAACCTGTAGATATGAAAGGCTGACTATGCATCCAAGGAGTAAGGGCTGTATGACTCCTATCTGAGAAGGAGGGCAGGTCCATGCAGACTGGGGCCAGGGCCTGGTGAGAATCCTCACATGTTGCCTTGTCAGCCTTGAATGGCTATGACCTGTGAGTGTGCACTGAGCTGCTGTCATCATTCTGGAGACCCAGCCAGAGAACTGTTGGTGTAGTTTATTGCCATGATGAGAAACTTGTGTTAGTTACTATTAGAATTGTTGCCATTGATCTTTTCTGAAGATGCAGATTTATATACTGCTTGTCTATATTAATGGTCTGCTTGGGCTATTTTGAAACACGTGCATATCTTAGTTTGTGGTCAATCTGAGAAACAAAATGCTACCACTTACCACTTAGCAAGTGAGGGCTGGTCCTCTGGTTCCTTTTGGCTCCAACTGGGCAGCAGGAAATCTGGTGATTACTGAGCCCTGACAGGGTACAAGGAGAATTTGGTCATTACTGAGCCTCTGGAACTGCTATTGCAGTTTTGCATAGGCCAGCCCAGGATCTGGAGCTGGCTTTGCCTGGGAGTCCTTGGCCACTGGACACTCTGAAAACCTAAAAAGTGATATGGGGGCTGGATGATAGTTGTATTGCTATGCTATGTTGATGAAGACATTACCATTTATTGATTTTATGTTGTATTAGTCTGCTTGTGCTACCATTACAAAATAGTTACAGGATGGTGACTGAAATGATAGATATTTATATTCTCCCATTCTAAAGTCCAAGATCAATGTGCTAATAGAGTTGGTTTCTATTGAGGACTCTCTTCCTGGTTTGCAGATGGTCATCTTCTCACTTTGTCCTCACATGGCCTTTCCTCTTGCACAAGGGGAGAAAGCAAGCTGTGATATCTCTTCCTCTTATAAGGGCATCAATCCTATTGGATAAGAGCCTTTATAACCTCATTAAACCTTGACTACCTCATTGAAGATCCTGTCTCCAAATATAGTCATATTGGATGTTAGGGCTTCAACATATGAATTTTGAGAGAACATAATTTATTCTATATCATATGTATATATACATGTATGCAGATATGTTAATAGTTATCTTCTGGTGGTAGAATATAAATGATTATTTTTGTCTTTGTGTTCTTTGATCTCCAGGTTTCTGCATTTAGAATGTCTCATTCTTGTAATTAGAGGGAAAAGGCAACAAATATTAGATTTTAAAGAGAGGAATATATTTTTATTTTAAAGTGACATGTACAGTAGGTTTTTTCTAGGGCTGTATTTATAACCTGTGTCCACTCATCTACCCACATATCTCTCTATCTATCCTTCCACCCATATATTTGCGCTGAGAGAGATGTGGAAAGATATTGTTAATGTTGATGATAGCTTTTTCTAGGTGGTGGAATTTGAAGTGATTTTGTGTTCTTTGCACTTACTTCTATGGCTTGAAGTTATAATAAGGAAGTACATGATTTTTTCCCAAGAAAAGGCATTGATGAACTTTTTATTTGCTTACACACTTGATTCTGGTATAGCAGTTTGTCTGGTATAGCATCTCTGCTCCATTCCCGAGGCAGCCCCAGTTTCTGAGCATAAGGGAGAGTTCCATCTGGCAGGAACCAAGTGGCGCTGACCCTTCAGCCCTGGTCATGCTGAAGCTGCCAAGCCCAGGGTGGTATAGTTGTGCAGCTCAGCAGGGAGCAGAGAGCAGTTTTCAGGGGACACCTGGGCTCCCTGTAAACCCACAGCCAGTGGTATCCTGAGTCTCTGATGTACATTTTATGACCTCCTGGCCAGGTCTGTAGCTGGAGTTCACAGTTTCAGGGTGACAGCAACGTGCCCTTGGGTCCTTCTTGCCTGGCCACCCTGAAACTGGGGCTGGAGTTCCTGTAGAAGGATCTCTAACAGCCCCTGGATTGGGAGGCTGCCAAGGTCAAGGAATGGCTGTTAAACATTTTTTTTTTTTTTGAGAGAGGGGGACAGAGAGAGAGAGAGAGAGAGAGAGAGAGAGAGAGAGAGAGAATTTTAACATTTATTTATTTTTTTCTTAGTTCTCGGCGGACACAACATCTTTGTTGGTATGTGGTGTATGTGGTGCTGCTGAGGATCGAACCCGGGTCGCACGCATGCTAGGCGAGCACGCTACCGCTTGAGCCACATCCCAGCCCCCCTGTTAAACATTTTTAGCTCTGGTAGAGTGAATAAACAGCCCCCAGCCTATATGGATTTGTAGAGTGTTTTGCAAGTGTTGGAGAGCAGGGGAGCAGCAGGCACCTTCTCACCAGGGCAGGGGTGAGAATGACATAACTGTTTAGGAAAACAGGCTGATATGCGTTCACTGGTAGAGGTGAAGATACACAGTGCGATCTAACAATTCCACTCCTATGCATGCACTCTGCTCCCAGAGACGGAGCAAAGGTGGATCATCAGAGTGTTTTTTTTTTTTAATAGCCCCAAATTGGAAACAACCCAATGACAATCAGCATTTATAGCATATATGTCCTAAATGAATTTTGCATATCTGTACAATGGAATACTATCCATCTGTAAAGACAAAGTAATTACAGTAAGGTGCAACAATATGAATGTGACCCACAAAGTCAAGTAAGCAAAGCAAACCCAAATAGAATACATATAACATTATTTCATTTCTGTGAAGATCAGAAACACGCAAACTGGAATCATAATTTAGGGTTGCATACAAGAGTGGTAAAATATGGGAAAAAATTTTTTTAATTATGAAATTTGGAACAGGGCTAAAGGGGAGGGAAGGAGTTAGAATTGGCCAGGGTTTCCCAGAGTAGATGGGAAGTCCTGGAGAGCTGGGCCATATTCCGTTGCTTAATCTTTCCAATTATTCATTAAGTTTATTATTACAGGGCTGGGATGGTGGCTCAGCAGTAGAGTGCTTGCCTAGTGCATGTGAGGTGCTGGGTTTGAGCCTCAGCACCACATAAAAAAATAAATAAAATAAATATACTATGTCCAACTACAACTGAAAAAAATATATATGTGTGTGTAAAAGTTTATCATTACACATATTTCTCTCTCTCTCTCTCTCTCTCTCTCTCTCTCTCTCTCTCTCTCTCTCTGCTCAGAGTTATATACAGAGTATCTATCAATGAACTACATTCCTAGCCCCCAAGTATTTTTTTAAAAATATATGCTATATTCACAATGAAAATACTAGGAAAAGAAGCAAAATGTAGCAGAAGGATCCTGCAGTCTCCAAGTCTGGAACATCTAGAACAGCTTCTTCTTCCTCTTAGGCTGTTTTTATTTCAGGATCTCAAACAGTTTCATCCAAATCTATGGCCAGTCATCTGTCAGTGTGCTCTTTTACCAAGTTCCAGGAGCTTAGTCTTAGCCCAATCCCCTGGTCTGTGGGGTAAGGTGAGGGTAGGAATATGCTCTCTTCAAGACAAAAATCAAGAAAAAGGCAGGAGCAGGCAATAGAGACCGCAGTACCATGCAGTCTTGAGAAGGAGCTCAGGGAATTGTGGGGGCCTGGTTGAGCTTCTGAGTTCCTGAGGGTACACTGGGTGGAGACGGGTTGTGGGGTGAAAGAGGGTGATGAAGGTCCCCATGAATGGGTAGTGGAATTCAAGTGTTGCTGGATTCGCCAGGTGGCTTAAGGGTTTGGAAAACCAGGAGAATTTGCCCTGCCCAAATTATTGCCAGTCTAGGTCAATGAATCAATAGATTATCAATCAATTCAGTGATATCCTCAGATATGTTATATGTAATCAATTCAATAGAAGAAAATTGAACCAAGAAGACACACAGAAACCCTCAGAGAAAAATAGAAAAAAAACTGATGTATGAATGAGAGAATTAAATATATATATATTATATATTTATGCTTAATGCCAAATTCCATTAGAGAACAATTCTCATCTATCCTAGGAAACATATTCATCAAAAGTACACAGAAGCTTGCTTGGGAAATAGTTTGGCAGCTCTTCAAAAAGTTAAACAGAAGCAGCTCAATTTACAATAGTTAAACTATGGAATGAACCTAGATGGCCTTCGACTGATAAATGGATAAAGAAAATGTGGTACATATACGCAATGGAGTATTCCTTGGCCTTAAAGAAGAATGAAATTATGTTCATGTGCAGGTAAATGGATGGAACTAGAGAATGCTAAGTGAAATAAGCCAATCCTCCCAAACCAAAAGCCGAATGTTTTCTCTGATAAGCAGATTCTGATCCATAGTAGGGTGAGGGGATAAGGAAAAATGAAGGAACTTTGGTTTGTGAGTAAAGTTTGTCAAAAGTTGAAGGCAGCGCTGGGGATGTGGCTCACTGGTTAAGTGCCCCTGGGTTAAAAAAAGAAAAAAAAAAGGTTGAAGGGGGAGAAGAGATTATTGTATCACTGTCCTGGGCCTACCTGGTGTCCTGGACCTATCTCTGGTGCTCATCTTAGTCCTTGGCTGGCCCCTGGCAATATCGCAGAGATGCCTGACAGACTGGATGGACTCAGGGGCTTCTGGAAAAGTATCCCTGCCCCCTCCTTTCTATATTTTTGGTTTTAGCACCCAAACAAGTGCTGAAACCAGCCACCCTCCATGGAGCTGTGCCCTGGGGAATTTCATATATGTATACACACACATACACACAGACACATGCATTCTTTAACGTATGAACCCACAGTGGATGCTACTTGAAAAAGAATTTAAAAACCAAAGATGCTACAGTATGTTTACATATACACAATGGAAATTTTGCTTCTCAAACAGCTTGAGCTGAAAACCTCTCATCCCCATGGCAACCTGATTCCACTGCAACCAACCACGTCCCTGCCAGGTCACCCACCCGTTGGTAAGCCTCTGTTCTTCAGCCCCTCCCAGCAGCACATGGATGACAGCACCTATTGTGGTAGGGCGGCCTCAAGGGCTGGGGCTGGCAAATGGCTCTAGTCTCTCAGGGACATTCTGGAGATCCATCTAACCTGAGGCAGAGTTCAGCTCCTCCTGAAAGTCACTGAGACTCAGGAAAGTTGTTGTCCTATAGAAATGCAATATACCTGAAGCCTCCTGGAGTTCCAGGGAACTGGGATAAGGGAATTGGATTCAAAATGGTCATTCAAAATGACCAGAAAACCAAAACAAACCCTTGGTAATCCCAAGAACAGTGAGTCCTGCTTTCAATTAAAAACCCCAGTACTGATTAGATCCTTAATGCATGATTCCCTTGAACCCACATCATGACCCCTTTGAAGGGGTCATCCACCCCTTCCATCTTTCAGAACGAGTGCTTTCTTCCAATGCACACTCTCAGTACCATTTTCAAATAGCATTTTGGAAAGGTTAGCACAGAACAAGGCCACCTGCCCCTTTCTGCTCAGCTTCCTAAGCCTCTCTTACCCATGGGAGTGGCCTATCTATCATCCCTGCTGCTGCCCTCCCCTGCTGACCACAGGAAAGCTTTGCAGGGTTGTGGGTGTAAAAGTAAGCCTTAATTTTGGTGTTTCAGGGGCCCCAGTTCCTGGCTGGTCAGTATCTTCCTCATCCCTCCAGCAATGCAGTCTTTATAATTGGCAAGCCTGAAACCTTTCCCCACAACATCATAGAATGCCTTGGGCATTCCAAGAACCAACTTAGCATGTGTGCCCTTTGGATTCTCTTTGATTGGGACAAGCTTTCAGTGCAAAGAACATACCAGGAAGAAAAGAGCCGTTTACCGCCGTTTCTTGCATTTGAGCAGGTCTTTGGCAGGGAGGGGAAGCTCTTTCCAGCAGACTGCAAATTTCTCTGCTTCTAGGTTAAAGCTGAGCTGGGCCATTTTCTGCTGGGCTGCCACTAAGGCTCCTGGATACCCCGCTTTGGGAAGATGCAGGGTCACTGGGCATTTATTCCTTATGAGAAATTCTCAACTCTCCTTCAGAATGACCTTACACCAACCCTCGATTCTCCCCTTTATAAAGCTGGAACAAGAAGAAAGAACAGTGAGCAGTTCATGGGGTGGAGGCGGGGGAAAATTTTGCCATAGCCCATGTTCAGTTCAGTAGACCTGAAACAGCATGGGTTTTGCAGCATAATAAAAAAAAAAAATAAAAAACTCTGGCTTCCTCTGCAGATGGATTGCTATGAAATCTGAGAAAGCAGCAGAGAGCCAGAATGATGAGACAGCATGTGGGGGTGGGGGTGGGGAGTGTCTCCAGAAACCCAGGCTGCAGGGCCTCGCCTGAGTGTCTTAGATCATGCCTGTCTTTTCTCCTTCCTTCCTTCTGCTTTCCTCCTTTGCTTCTTCCTTCCCACAGTCCCTTCTTTCCAAGTGGTTTATTAAACTTCCTCCTGTTGGCAGCTCTGCTTTATCTCACTACACCCAGCCAGAGCTCTGGATTCCAGCCTGTCTTAACAGATGTTTCCTTTTAATCACTATAATTAATATTAATGGTGATTAATTATTCTTCGTTATTGAAAAATGAATCCGTTTTTTATATCAAGGGTACATATACAATCAGAGAAATATATATAACTCTAAATGCATAGCATATATTTACACGTTTTTACCTTTTGCATTGCATACATTTATGTATCTATATAACTGAAACACACAGGTATAATTGAGTAAGCTATCTCTAGATGGGAGGATGATGGGAATTTCCATCTTAATCTATACCATCTTCTATTCAAATTATTTTATTGGAACTAAAGAGAATGTTATAATATCAAACAGGAGAAAATTATCACTTAGTATCAGAATTGATATTGAAAAACCTGCATTTTATGCTAGTCAACAGTGATCCTTAATGAGAACATTTCAAGGATCGCACTTGTAAAACGCTCATTGGTATTTTGAGTAACCTTGATTTGGTGAGGCCAATAAACGTCTTTGCTTACACACTTATTTCATGGGCAGGACATTGAATCCTAGAATGTTCTGATATCTTATTGATTTCTTCTCCTGAAGCTGAGACAAAACCAGGGGTTTTCCAGAGTGGAAATGATAGGGCAGTTAGCTGTCCTGAATGGGACAGCCAGGAAGGTTCTGGAAGGAGGTTTCCTCCAATCTCCCAGGAGTAGGCGTCTCTGAGCACTCCTTCTGCACAGAGCCTGTGGCAGGCAGTGGGCAGGCTGCTCAAGGGGCTTTGGGAGTCCAGAGAGAGAAAACCTCCTGGCTCTTCTGCTCAGACACAGTGGATGGAGGCCTTCTGTGGTGGCCATCTGCAGTCAGATGGGTGAGCTCCAGGGAATTCTCATTAAGAATGTGGAAACTCCTACTTAAGAGACCGAGGTAGAAGGATTGCAAGCTCAAGACCAGCTGGGTAACTTAGTGAGATCCTATCTCAAAATAAAATAAAAAGAGCTGAGGATGCAGCTCAGGGGAAGAGCACTTGCCTAGCATGTGTGAGACCCTGGGTCCCATTACCAGTAAAGCAAAAAAAAAAAAAAAAAAAGAATCTTTCCTACCTAGAGGAGCCAGGGTGCCAGCCTAGCACAGAGGCTTTTGTTGAATAAGGGCACCTCTAGTATGGAGAACCTGGAGCCTTCTCACTCACATTAACTGCAAGTTGGTCAGGGCCCTTAATTTGTCATGAATTATAAAAGAGTGGACCTAAATCCATGTTTTAAAAACTGATGTTAAGGGTAAAAAATGTTCTTAGAGAAGTTAGTAGGTTTGCAGAAGGATTCTCCTGCACAAGATGCCAGTGTGTTTAATCTCCTATCTTTTAAATGCAGAACTTTCCTGAAGTCTTATTATGCTAACGTGATTATAGTTTTCATAACAGTGGAATCTGTATTTAGCATTTTCCAAGCTTATTTGATTATAAGCCCCTTTGCTCTTGAAATAATGTTGAGTTCCCCAGTATAATACCAGGTCACATAATAGAACAATATTAAATTAATGAGAACTCAAGGCAGTAAGGGAGTGCCACAGTGTCTAAGCTACGTCTCAGTATGGGGACATCAAGGAGAATCTTGTAGGGTTTCAGGGGTTCTGGGCTCAAGTGGGCGAAGATGTGCCTTTCAAGGCAAGGACTACGGTAGTTCAAGACTGGTGAACATAGCAGGATATTGAAGGTTTTGGCAGGTAAGCTGTGCTTGGTTAGCAAGCTCTGGCCCCCAGCATCTGCTATTTCAGGCAAACTCATCAGCAGGAAATTCCTGAAGTAAAAGTGAAATATTGGGCTATAATCTTCCTTGGGCAAAGATCTCCTGGAATAAACAATGAAGCCATGTTGACACAGTGGTCTGCATTCTCAGTCCTATGGCTGTGCTGGGCTGATGCAGGGTGTCCATGAAGGGAAAGCTTCCCCTCTCCCCTCTCAAGGTTCCCTGAAGTGAACCACCAGTGGACACATCAATAGGAGCTAACGAGCCATTGTGAATTTACTAATGTGTACAAACATGGGGTTCACATACAACATGAAATTCAAGGCCAGATGGTTGAAGCTTAAATACCCACATCACAGGGTAAAAGGAAATGTAGGCAATTTTAGGGACAGTAAATGATTATTAGGGAGAATGACTAAGTTAGGGACAACTTGTGAATGCTTTTTTTGCCCCCCGTGGTACTGAGGTTTGAACCCAGGGTTGCTATACCACTGAGCTACATCCACAGCCCTTTTTATTTTTTACTTTGAGACAGAGTGTTACAAAGTTGACCAGGCTGACTTCAAACTGGTGACCCTCCTCTTGAGTCTCTTGGATTTCAGGTGTACACCACCACACCTGGGTCATGAATGATTCTTTTAAGAGTTGGAATGAACCCATGAGGAAGATATTGTCCCATGACAATCAGTCCAAGTGTGGTCAATTCTGTCATCTTTTCTGTGATAGAGAGTGAGATTTTAGGGCGCAATGGAAGGCTACTGTGTTCTCACTGATGTTGAGGTCTTAAGGCAGGTGACACAATTTCAGAGGGAGCGTCTTCTTGAGTTTGAGGTAGAAACAAGTCAAGGTTAGAGGGAGCTTGACTCTGAGGCAGTTTCTAGGGCATGTCAAAGTGCTAGTTTGGGGGTGTTATGTTCCTGAGCTCAGACATCATAGTTCTCAGAACAATCCACATCTGTCACATTTATGGAACAGTAGGCTCACCGAATGCAGTCCAGGAAATACACAGTTCTCCCTGAAGTTATTTCCAACATGAACCACCTGTTGAGGTAGTAAGGTCCTTGAGTTTAGTGCCTATTGCATAAAAATGTCTTTTATTAATTTCTAGGGAACTTCCCTACTCTTCCTAATTAAGGGCTTTAATTAATATGTAGGTGTTCACTGATTCATTCTCATGATTTTTATGACAATTGATAAAGGTTCATTTCCTTTTTCTGATTTAGGTTAAGTAAGCTGTACAATCTAGAGTACAGTTTCAATAAGAAAGAGGGGTATTGGGGACAGAGACAGACTTAGGTCAGAACCTGGGAGGTGACTAGAAAGGGAAGTTGTGGAGCCTACTGAATGGACTATGTTTTCTTATTTTCTATATTCTTGATGCTCTAGTATTTGAGGCCTCAATCCCAGAGAGACTGCCTTTCTCAAGGCTAGTTAATTCCTAGAGATAGCAAAGGACTCCCCTTCCAAGTTGCCTTTGATACCCAAGTCAACCAATCCAGAGCCCATACCCTTAATAATCCCCTTCATCAAGCCTTCATATGCCAAGCCAATATTGCCCCTATCCAAGGGCCAGCTACCAGACAAGCAGGGACTACTCCTATGGCCCAGCACCCACTGAATTGGTCAACTAGCTGATTCTAAACTTGGGGTACCTTCCCTGCCTTCTGTGATGTCAGGCTCTGCCCTCACCCATTCTGCTTGACAACTGACCCTGGTGCCTCCCCACATGGTCCTGCATGCTGTGCTGTGTCCTGCCTCTTGTTTCTAGGGTCTTTATATAGAAATTTCTCTATATCTGCTGTTTGATGAAACCTGATTAGAATGAGCCATCAGTGAACTTGAAAACACCAATAGGAAATGAAGCTGAATGTAGTCAGCACAGGGGATCCATTACCATTACCTGGCACCTGTCTGCCCAGACTAATTCATTGGCACTCAGGTGTTCCTAATGGACAACCAGGATGAAGAGGCCCTGGGCCAGTGTTTCCCAGAGTGTGATCCTGGAACCAGCTGTCTGAATCACATGGGGGCTTGTTAGAAATGCAATTGGGGGTGGGGTGGAGGGGTGGAGGGTGGGGGTGGTGTCTGATACCAGGGTTCCTAAGACAGAAATTTGGAAATAGGGCCCAGAAAACTACTTTATCAAGTTCTCCAGGCCATGAATATGCTAAATTCAGGAACCTTGGCAGTGGGTCAAAGCAGAGTCTAGTTGAAGGGCTAGGCCACTAACAGCCTGAGGGCCTGGAGCCCTAACACTGCAGGTTACAGTCTGTGCCTCCTGGGCAGATCCAGAGCCTTTTCCCACAATCCCAGAACCCAGGATGGACAGGCTGGTGCTGAAGTGCTTGAACTTGCCCTTTACATTCCCTCCTCGCCTCCTTCCTCTCATAGTCTGAATGTAATAATTTTTAAAAGATCAATGAGTTATTCCTTATTCTTATATATTTCCTTTGGAAAGAATAAAAACTGCCTTAGTCCTTGGTTTGATTCTCCAACAGCACAAAACAAAACTGTGTTTTATTTTAATATTTATTTTTTAGTTTTCGGTGGACACAACATCTTTATTTTATTTGTATGTGGTGCTGAGGATTGAACCTAGCACACCATGCATGCCAGGCAAGCGTGCTACTGCTTGAGCCACATCCCCAGCCCAACAAAACTGTTTTGGGAAAATGTCCTTGCGTGTGGCGAGGCATCCAGACACCAGGCTAGGACTTGACTTTGTTGCATGTGCAAGCCTATGATGGTGCCCAGGTGGTACCTGTGGAAATGTCAGAGGAAACCAACTGATCTAAGCTTGATATAATGGTAACCAAGATCTTTTTATATTTTAAGAATATTCCAGTTTTATGCCCTTTTACCTCTAGGAGGCCCTTTTTGCTCATTTCTTCCACTGTATCATTTAGTCTCAAAAACATGTCTTTCTCACCTTTTTTTTGTGTCTTACCACAGTGGTATGAGCGGCTAAGTGGTTATGCTTCAGAACTAGAAAAACCCTGAGATTCCTAGCCTTACATACTGATGCTTCCTGCTGCAATATAATTGTAATATATCTGAAAACAATAAAACCCCTGATACTTCCAAGAGTCACCAGAACTCCAAACCTCAGGTCAGCGACATGGCGCTTAACCCTCTGGTTGGTGTTTCTGCTATTTGGTTGAATAAGAAATAAGGGAAACTTTACATTGTAAAGTACATTATGACTGGCAAACTGTATTAAAAATATAATATCTTCAGGAGAGAACAATAAAACTCAGGATTTTCCTTGCAATATAGGGTGATGAATCGTAATCTTTTAGTTTAGTTCTCTCTTGATTTGGTTCCAATATGTATGAGTCTATCACCTGGGTTGAGATCTGTGTGTGATATACAGAACTAGTGAAATATAAATACTTTAAAAATTATTAAAGCATTTGCTGAGGTCCTAATGACTTCAAGGCAAGAATGTTGAAACCAACAAACTTTGAGTTTGTAATATAAGAATTAATACAACCTTCATTAATAAACTTGCTAGAGGATTTGATGTTATAACTTAATTCCCTGATTACATAAAACTGAGGGAAAACAACAAGTTTAGATTTTTTTCCCTTCTTTATTATTTGGAAAATATAAATATTGTCACAGTCTCTTTTAGGTAAGTGGTGAGTGATGTTAAAGAAAAAAAATTACAATGATTTAGACATAACAATTGATTTTATTTTCCATTCTAGAATCAGGCAAACACTTTATTTCACAAAACAGAATAGTTCTCCAATGAACTGAGCAAGGGAATTGGTTTTATAGAGAGAAAAAGGTTGAAGAAAGCAAAACAAAATCAAAATGTGGATTGGTCATTTTAAAGTTATTTTCCTTATCGGCTGGGAATAGGAAGAATGATAGAAAAATAACTTGTTAACATCAGGTTACCTATATTTACACAATCCTGTGTATAAGGATTAGGGAAGAAGGAACTTCATTAACATTTCAATTGAAACTGGCTTGTTTGGGAAATTTGGCTGTTATTTCTCTAATCTGGATTTCTCTAATCATAGTTTTTCTAAACTATGGTTTAGACAAACAGGTTAGATAAACAGCTTAGTTTCAACTTGGTGAAGGGGAACTGTAGCCTGAGAGACTCCATTTTGATTTTTAGCCTGGTCTGTTGGGGGCCTTCCTGCAGGAATTTAGTCCAAAATAACCTCCTGCTGTAAGTTTTTATGTAACAGTGGGGTATTTATATTCACAACACTTCTGAAAGCAAATGTGTGGATTTTTTTCTGTACCAACAAGTTCTCTGACTGTCCAGACACCAACTGGGTATTCTATAATTCAAATCCATCCTGACGTCATTTACCCTGAGTTAGTGTCAGCTGCTGGAAGTTAAAGGACTCAGTCCCATAAGACTTCCCCCATTTCAAACACAGGTTGCAAGTCCCTGGGTACCATCTGTACTTCTGACTGACAGGCTACCAACCAAGGGTCTCTACAACCCCCTCCTTAGATGTGATGACTTGATGAAAACACTTATGTTTATCAGCTTACTATAAAGGACATGAGTTAGGAACAGCCAAATAGAAGATGTGCATAGGGCAAGTTATGGGGGGCAGGTAGCAGCATGGAGCTTCAATGTGTCCGTCTACCCTGGAAGTTCATCAATTCTAGTTGTTCAAGAGTGTTTGTAGAACTTAATCTCCAGGACCTCCTTCCCTTCCCAGAGGTCAACAAGTGGGGCAGAAAATTCCAAACTTCTAATCACTTGTTTTTTCTTACAGTCAGCTCCATCCTGAAGCCATCTAGGAGCCCCACCCCAAGTCACTTCCTGCTCAATCAAAAGGGGCTCATTATGAGTAGCAAAAAAATGCTCTCGTCACTCAGGAAATTCCGGGGAAATTTTATGCCAGGAACTGGAGACAAAAAAAAATGTATTTCTTATTACAGTAGAGTGCCCTCTTATCTGCGATTTCACATTTTGAAATTTCAGTTACTTGCTGTGTGAAAATATTACATGGAAAATTCCAAGAAAAAAAAATTCAAGTTTTAAATTGTAGACTCTTCTCGGTAGCATGATGACATGTCAAGCTGTTCTGCTCCAACCCAGGATGTTCATCATCTCTTTGTCCAGCGTATCCATCCAGGGTATTCTATTCTAGTCATCTAGTAGATGTCTCAGTTATCAGATTGACTGTGGTCCCCAAGTGCAAGTATAATGATACTGGCAATTTGCATATGCCAAAAGGAAGCAATAAATTGCCTCCTTTAATTGAAAAAGTAAAAGTTCTTGCTTCAGGAAAGATAATCTTATGTTGAGGTTGCTGAGCTGTATGGTAAGAACAAATCTATCTGTGAAATTGTGAAGAAGGTAAAAGAAACTAGTTTGGTTGACACATCTCAAACTGTAAAAGCTACAGCCACCGAGCCCAATAACTGCTTAGACAAGGTAGAAAGGCATTAAATTAGTGTATGTGGGTATGTATATGTAGGAAAACAACATAGTATATGTGGGGTTTGGTACTCTCCAAGGTTTCTGGCATCCATTGGTGATCACACACTGGACAGTGAGGGTAGTAACTGTATACCACAGGGAAACTCCAAGTTGTGAGGTAGAGTTGATCGCTTGTTGCAGAATGACCATCCACTGTGCATGGAATTGGCCAGAATGAAGGAGTTGCCAGGACACAATGGGGCTGCTAACCACATCTGGTGAGGGAACATGAGGGACTAATGTGCCCCCCAGGGGGATGGAGTGGAGCTCTCCTGTGAGTGATGTCCCAGTACAGAGAGCATGCACTCTCCCAGAGGAAAAGGTAGCCAGGTGGCTATGCTTTTAATAATTTCCAAGTGAATTCACTGCATCTGATGAAGTCATTTTCATATCCATCTCCTTTCAAGGGAATGTTTAAGGTCAACTTCTAAGTACCAAATAGAATGGTGAGCTCCCATTTTCCCACAGGAAGGCTGTCGTGGAGATTTCTGTCGATGTCTAGTGCTGAGGCCCAGAGGGGACAAAATGCAGTGAGAGAAAGTTCAAAATTAAAGCTCGACTGGGGTTAAATGGACCCAGTGAACTTCATGAGAACTGAAGCTGCTCTTGTCCCAAGTCCTAACATGGACCCTGGCCCACAGCAAGCCACAGTGGAGTGAGCAGGGCAGATGTGCCAATGAATGTAGGAATTGATCATTGTTATTATTTTTAATTTGGAAAGACAGTGCCAGTATGAACTCGATCTCTAAAAATTAGAGAGGCTGACGGGCCTTTGACAATGCTGTTCCCTTCTTGGTCTCCTGTACTTCACCACAATGCCTGCCGATCCAGTCTGAGGGGCCCCGATGTGAGGTGGAAGTGTGATATGTGAGGATACAGGTAAAGAATGGAGCTGTCTTGGCTCCTGGAAGGAAGTGTGTCCCTTAATCCTATTCCAGTAAATTAAATTATAGAAACTCTTAAAGCTTTCCCTAAGAAGTTAACTTTCCAATAACTAGAATACACAGGTGGGAGAAGAAATTTGGGTACCCTGAGTTTCCAGTGTACATTAAAACAAAACAAAACAAAAAACTTTCTGTTTTTCAAGTGGATTTGGCTATAATACCTAATTAACTTTGGGGTGATAAACGCCAAACAAATCTTGTTAAAAAAATGACTGGGAGGGGCTGGAGATATAGCTCACTTGTATGTTACTGGCCTAGCATTTGCAAGGCCCTGGGTTCAACCTACCACAAAACAACAAGAAAAACCCCACAAAAACTGGGGATGTGGCTCAGTGAGTGCTAGGCCGTGGATTTGATTCCCCAGCACTATTCGGGGAGCACAACTGAAAACTAATGATTGGAACCCTGAACCTCAGGGTTTCCCTTTGAGCTCATTAAATAACAGAAATTTTGATAGACATCTATTCTTCCCCTAAGAGACTACCTCTGAGCTACCCAGGATTTTTTCTTTTCTTTTTGAGACAGAGTCTCACTAAATTACTTAGGCTGGTCTTAAACTTGTGATCCTCCTGCTTCAGTCATCAGAGTCAGTGGGATTACAGGTCTGCACCACTGCACCTTGCCAAAAGGTCATGATTTAAGAAATTTCCCACTTCCTGAGAATGACATGTATACAAGTTTTCAGGTAATTATTGAGCAAACCTCCCTGAGTGGCTAGGAATTTATCTTTATTTCATGGAAGGGCCACCCAACTATCCAAGTGTGTTCTTGGCTTAGGGAGCTATGATTTGTGTTGGCATGCCCTGAGGGGACAAGCCCCACACCATCTGTTAGAAAAGCAACCAAGGGCACTTTTCACAGAGATGGCCAACAATAACCATGTCTGCAGATGGCCTCAAAACTTTCTCTGAACATCTTCTTAATATTTACTAAGACAGGGCAAGGAGCGTTGGTATCTTCATAGGTATTCCTTCCCTTCAGATATACCTCTAGTTCTAGAGAGTATACCCTCTTTTTTTTTTTTTTTTGGTGATACCAGGAATTGAACTGAGGGGCACTGTATCACTGGGCAAGATCCCCAACCCTTTTTTTTTGATATAGGCCTTGCTAAATTGCTCAGACTGACCACAAACATGTGATCTTCCTATACTCAGCCTCCTGAGTAGCTGGGATTAAGGGTGTGGGCCACTGCTCCCAGAGAGCACATCTGCCATGGAACCCGGGTCTTATGCATGCCAAGCATGTGCTCTCCCACTGAGCTACATGTCCAGTTCTTTTAGGAAAAAACCAGGGTGAGCATATTCTGATAAAATGTATTCCTTCCCAATTGAATTTCTTCTTCAAAAAGAAGACTGGGTAGAGATCAGAGTTTAGCAATGAGCATGTGCAGTGTGGTGGGTTTACCTCTCAGGGATAGTTCATTAGATCAGATTTCTCTGGCAAGTGCATTTCATGGGTCAAAAGCACGGCCTTAATGTATAGTGCCTTTAAGTGGCCTCTAAAAAATATTGTTATATATAACAAATCTCTATACTTTTATCAGTGTATTTGAGAAGATAGCTGTGATGGAATATGCCAAGTAACTACACTTTTCTCAGTGTAAACATTACTGAAAGTGTATCACCAACTTTTCACTATAGCCTAGAGGTGAAAATATGGAGTTGGAAAAACTTCATGTTTTATTCACTTCCCATTATCTTTGGGGTAGTCTTGAAACTTCATAAATGTCTTATTACTGTTTTACCTTTCTTTTTTCATATAGGATCTTACTATGTTGTTTCAGACTGCAATCTTCTTACCTCAGCCTCCTGAATAGCTAGAATTATAGGTGTGGGTGCCACCATGCCTGGCTACTAATATTGTCTTACTTTTTACAGTAGAACTTAGTTCTAGATGGGTGCTCATTTGCTAGACCAGGAAAGACTCTAGAGAGTCATATGCAAAAAGCCACATGGGTGGCTAGTGACAGTACTGCCCAGATCCTGGGTTCCTGGCATTCGTGTAAACAGGGTGGGACTCACTCCATGTGGTGGGGTGTCTCAAGGCAAGTCAACCCCAGATATTCCCAACAAACCAAATATTAGAAAAAGTCACTTTTACATAGTCTTATTGATTATATAAAATTTTTGTGGTCCACTGTTTGTCAGTTCTGATTAATGAAATTAACAGAGAACCTGTAATAAGAATCGGAAAACCATTAGCTGTCTTGAACAAAATGGCAAGTTTTCTTGCTTCTGTATTACTAATATTTTCTGTATTCTGGTTTTATCCTTTGAATATTTGTTTTCTTGAAGAAATCTTTGAAAGCCAGTGTCTTAGAAGGAGAACCAATTAACCAATAAGACTATGTAAAAGAGGGGTTTCATCCACTGGCCTTTGTGTATATTGTGCCTGTAGCCAAGGTACATAACGGTATAAGAAAATAATAATTGGGGAAATATTTTAAAATGCTAATTATTTCATGTTTATCTCAGCTTTTTATTCCTATTTTTAATGTATTTTTTGTATAACTTATTTTTCATAACTAAATAAGTATATGATAGCCATACATTCACTTTTGGTTAACACAGGTATAAAACCAAACATCCCAAAACTTTGTGGCTTAATAAAGGAACAACTTATTATTATTAAAAATGGTCACTTTTTAAATTAGCCTTCTTTCTTCTTCTAATGAATCCAGAGGGACCTTATACCTTGCCCTCTCAAAAAAGTAGAAAAAATATTCTAGAGTTCTGCCAGAGTAATATGAGAAGAAAAATAAATTCAAAGAATGAATGTTATGATTCTAAGCAGTTTTAAATTATTATTTTAGGAACTCACCACAAAACTTTTAATAGTAAACAAAAGGGTGAGAGGAAAGTACTTAGTATTAGATAAATGGCCACATTTTCCCAAATACTCTCACTCATGGCAACCCCCCCAAATAAAACTATCAATATTTTTGATTTCTAAAAGCCAATTTTAATAAATTAATAAATGCATGCCAGATAAAAATACAAAATTACAACTGAAAACCAAAGATAATTTAACAGAAGATGCTCTGTGTTGTACATTTTTATTGGTAGGATAACTTATTAAAGTAACGAATCTGAAAACACATTTTGCTTTTGCTGGAAAGAAAGTACTATGTTAGAGAAGAGCTAAGAAAAACTGGAAATAAACCATCTGTGGCGAGTTGGCATATGATATAGTCTACAGTAATGCGACAGCCAGGGGTGCTGTTTATCCACTTGTGTGTGCATGTTTATACAAGCATCAGAAACCAAAGGCATGGACCCCAAAAGCAAAGTCACAACAGGTTACTCTGTGAAACATGCTGGATCACAACCACTGACTACCCAGGATGGGGAGGCGGTGCGGGTGCAGGTCTGCTGTTTTCTTGGTATGGGGTTTCCTTACCAAGTAGGGGGTAATCATGCAATAGCTTGAGTTTCTCTTAACATGATAAACACCCAGGATTACTAGAACTGGAAAGCATGTGTTCACTGTTTTACAAGGACAGCTGAGCAGTGCTACAGAAACGACAGAAAGTTCCTTCATTTTAATGTGGTTATTTGCCCAAACCTCTAACCAAGAAATAACTCAGCTAATGGAGCCAATTAAATTACTGTAAAACATTCCTTCATCTGTAAAACATTTCTTTTCCCTTGAAATTAAAAATTTAAAATAAAATGTCTTCATTTTTGATAAGCAGCTCCACCACCAGTCTCTGGTATCGTATATCGTTCAATGCCGCCATTGCGTCTAGTTCTGGGGATCTCATAAGGGTTGGACCAAAAACAATTCCAAGGTTTTCTGCACTCATAAGATTCTCCTTTTCATGGAGGGTCACCCTGCAAAATACAAGTGAAGGAACACATGACTTGGGGCTCTTCATCATGCCTGAGTGCTAAAACAAACTGAGATTCACAGTAAAGGTTTATGCCCACTTATCATCTTCTGCCAGGTTATTTCTCTGTTCTTCTCTGTAATTTCAAAGTACTGACTTCCCTCAAGTAGATTATGCTAATGAAGAATTTAAACTCCTGGGGGCTGGGTTTGTAGCTCAGTGGTAGAGTGCTTGCCTAGCATGTGTGAGGCATTGGGTTTGATCCTCAGCAACACATAACAAATAAATTTAAAGAAAGGTATTGTGTCTACTTAAAAAAAAAAAAATTCAAACTCCCAGGGATCACAGAGACTCACTCCTGAGTGAATGCTCTGGGCTATGAGTTCAGTTCTGTGTGTATTCTCTTGCCCCAGCCATAGATGCAGGGGTGCATTTGCATGGAGTAGAGCAGTCACCATGACTGTCCCATCTGCCCTCCCTCTACCCTGGCTCTCTTGCTTCGTAGGCGTGTTTCTGCAAGCTGAATAGTTTATTGGGTGCAGGGAGAGAATAGTTGCAATACTAATAGGAAATGGCTCAGAGTAAATGACACCATCAGGAAGTCTGTTTCTAATCATTTACTACCACAGCAATAACACAGACTATAATTTCAGAGTTATTCCTTTGTTTGAGTGTGGAGCACTTAATTACATCCAAATAGGAAACAAATGAATTTATAAGAGGAGATGTAAGCATATTAAACAAAGGTTTTAATGATGCTTTTAAAGAGGGAAAATGTAAACTTCATGAGTGACTAAAATATCATTTTGGATAACTCTGCCTTTTGGGCATATGATATTGTTGTTTCTAAATGTTTTTTTATATTTTGAAACCCTAAAGCCACTAACAATATAATTGTGAGAATTTTACTTCAACTGGTAGAGATCAAGCATGACTAAGCAGGAAATAAAGCTTCATCACTATCAATCATTTTAAAGCATTAAATTCAAACTAGCTGAAATATTTAATTTTTTATTTCTTCCATTACCCCATCATTTTTTACACCACTTTTCAGCCATGACAACATTAATTCAACAATCTAAAACTTCATCACTAACTCTGATGTTTTTAGTTAGCAGGGAGAGAGTGAGCAAGCCACCTCACAAGTTGCTTTGTTCTTGCTTTACAGTGCTACTGTCTTTACAGCTACAACACTTTGCCCTTCCACGACAATTAGTGTGTGCATTGGCAGAATATTGGTATTTCTAGCATATTTGTAAACATCCTGGAAATGCCAATACATTCATGTCAGAATCGGGTCTGCACTGGGGACTGTAGTACAGAATATTTTTAGCATTCAAATAGTACGGTTTCTCACAAGGGACAATATAGTTACGCAATTATCCATTCAACCCATCAATTGTCCTTCCATTTTATTCTTAATAACTGGATGTAAAACAAGAGTAAGACTCCAAGTCTGTCACTTACCTCTTTAGATGTGCCATGAGGTATCGGAGGGTTTCGCAGTGAGCAGGTGGCAGGAGTTTCAGTGCCTCATGAAGGGTTTCCAATTGCTCATCAGGATCCATAATTTCTTAAACAGCAAGTTGAAAACCAAGGAGAAACTCTTTAGCGGAAGACTGGTACAACTAGCTATTGAATTCTGTTCTCTATACTCTTCTAAAACTAGTAGGAAATGTTTTCTCACAAGATCCTTGCACATAGCTTTGGTGAATATTTTTAAGGTTCAAGTCCCAGATTTCCAAAGGCTCTGAGTTTCAATGGGGCAACACTGTTTACTTGGATTTGGAATGTGAGCACCCCCCCCCTCTTTTTTTTTTTTCTCATTTGAGTGTCTTAAGAGTCTGGCAAGTATGGAACTGGACACTGAATATAGATATAACTATAAAAATATTTAGATGTATAGACACAGATAAAACCTTTTACACTCAAATTCATTAAAATGAGGTTACCTTAAAATATTACAGATACATGTAAGGGGTGGCACATTAGTCAAAATATCTTAAAAACCCCCTTCAATGACTGTATATAAACCATGCTACATCACTGTCCACTGAGGCCCCCTGGGAAAGTCTTATTAATTGATATTTATATTTAAAAATCTTTTTGTTGTTTGTTTTTGAAGTGCTGGAGACTGAACCCAGGGCCTGGTGCATGCTAGTCAAGCACTCTACCATGAGCTATATATAATCCTTTTTCTTTTTAAAACAAGAAAGGCATCATCCAATATTTACTGGCTTTATTCATTAGACTTAGTTTTAAATTCTTTGTGCTGTATACAAATATTAAATCTATCTTCAAAGCATGAGCACTTCCTATTACTCATGATATTCAGAACAACACACTGCAGCCTTGAAAGCAGTAACATGTTGTTCATGGTGGTGGGATCCCTGAAATAATGTGACTCTTCCAAAGATGACAGCCTTGAAGGCAAACATCATCATTAAGATATTTCAGTTCAGTTTATGTGGGCCCCAAACCCAGCACATTCCTTTGAGGTCACAGGTTACACTTAGTTCATCAATCATGTCTATTATTAGAAACAAATGACATTTTTGGAATTCTGTGCTCTTAAAAGAGCACTACAGCACAAGCTGGCTTCGACCTGAATGCCAGGAAGATGGGGTGCCTTTAAATGCTGGGTTTCAATGCAATTGCAACAGGACCCCATGCTACTAATCCTAATCAGGACAGCAGCCTTGAAATGCTGGGAAGGCTATGTCTGACCAGAATATAATGTTCAAGACACAAGGCCACCCTGCCCCCAAAGGCCCCAAATCCTAATCTTTCTGTCTTATAACATGAGCCAGCTCAACAGGAATGTCTGAATCTGCCACTGGAGTAAGATGAATGTGAAGTTTCTACCTTTGGCAGAGCAGATTTGATAAATTTCAGAATATGAATAGTGACTGAAGCTTTTTAATTCAAAGAAACTGATTATTTTACAGTTTTTGCCCAAACCTTCCTCATAATTCCTGGTCCATTTCTTTGCAATGAAGAATATATTATTTCCCTTTTGCCAAAATAAATACTGTATGGTCTTTGAACCTTAGGCCTTTAAAGGGTATCAATTTATAACACCAGTACTATCTCAGGCATAGAAACTCAATAATTTCTAAAATTGAGAAGAAAATTTTATTTACTATGGAAAACTACTTTGTTTTTACCACAGGGCTAGTTAATTTGAGGCTACATGATTCTGAAAATTGAAAGATTTTCCTTTTAATTTCTATAATGAATCTTTGCAAGAACTTTGAAATAGTGTAAAGTTAAGGACAGTGTGGGTGGGCTGGGAAACAAGATCCCCTGCTCACGGGGTGGCTGCCAGAAAGCACCGAACATGGTGTCTTACATGTGTGGCATGTTAGAATGAAGTAAGTGCTATGGAAAAAGGGTAAGAAGACCTGGAAGTGCTTGGGGTTTGTGATTTTAAACAGGTGGTCAGGAAGGACCTCAAGGAGAAAGGCCTTGAGTAAAGCCTTTGAGGGAGTGGAGGAGGAAAGATGACTGTGGGCAGAGGAGCTGCATGTGAGGAGAATGTGTCTTTGAGGAGACGTGGGGAGCCAAGTGTGCCTCAGGAGAGAGGGGGTGGGTCAGGTACTGTCATGCAGTGGCTGTAAGCAGTTCCACGGACTTGGCATTTATCCAGAAAAATTGCAAAGTTCTGAACAAAGAAGCACCAAGATTGGGCAATCATTTTTCACAGTTCTCTTCTCTGGCTGCCATGTGGAACAGATTATGGAAGGGCAAGTGTAAAGGCAGAAAGACCATCCCAGTAATTGTCACAGAAATCCAGGGGAAGAATGACAGTAGCTTGAACCAGGTGGTAGCAGTGAAGGTGAGAAGCTGGTGGATTATGGGTGCATATCGAAGGTACAGTCCACAAGATTTCCCAGTCAGAGATGTATGAGAAAGAGAAGAATCAAGAATGATTCACGTTTTGGGTTTAGGTAACGGAGATATGGAGCCTCCACGCACTGAGGCCTTGGCCAGGACCACGGGTAGTCAGCGTGTGGTGGGGTCCCTTGGGGAGGCCCTCCAGACGTGCAACAGACGTGCTGGATACAGGTCAGCCTGGTTTTCAGGGAGAGGGTGCTGCTATCTCCATGGTGGAAATATGAATTTGGGCATATATGACTAAATACACTGAATATGCCAGGACCAAATGGACAAGGGATTCTGCTGTGGAATTCATTCTTCATGTTCTGCTCCACTTAGAAGTACTGCCCATTACCATTTTTTTTAGGCGACACAACTCATTGGCCATAAGAAAACTACAGCAAAATTTAAGAGGCAGACAGACAAAATGGAATGTGTCCAGAGATGAACAACCACCATCAGCTGTCACCAAATATAGAATGAGGTGACACTAATGCCACTGCTAACAGAAGGGCACTAAAGGCAGGCAGGTTTCTGTTGTATAGGAGCAGAGCTTTACGACCATTACCTCTGTCCACCACCAGCAGACTGGCTGCCTATAAAAACAGTTACTGGGCATTTCAAAATGATTGTATGAGCTGAGGAAGTGCAGCCACATGACCCCTTAGAATATCTAAATACTTGCTGGGATTCACTGGGATTCCAGGCATATGTCATTGTACCTGGTCCTCATGTGGCTGTTCTAAGATCTCTTAGGAAGAAGGCTCTGAATCCTGGGCAGGAGGACCAGTCCCTACACTGTCCTGCCAGGAGCTCTCCTATGGGAGTGTAGTTTCACAGTGAACAGGGAGCGTCTGTTAATGCCGGCTTACTGAGTGTGCCCTGTCAGAAGCCCTGTACCGTATGAATTTAGATTATGTAGAGATGTCATGCCTTTGTGTTCCAGGGCAGCAGTGTCTCAGGGGGTGGGGAGCAAGAGGGATGGGCTGGGCAGACCTAGACTGCACAGTGGGTTCAGAGGGGAATGTACAAGGCACAGCAAGGCCACACAGTCTGCAGACAGGATGACCTGGCCTTCTCCAAACTGGCATCCCTTTTCATGTCCTATGACCTCTCCCTCCCAGCTTTGACACTGAGTGTCTCCAAGGGAGGCTGCACAACAGCAGAGATCCACTGGCTTTTGTAAAAGGAAGTTTCAACATGAACTCTGATTCTTTTGTTGGCAAAGGATGCTAATAAATGTCAGAGACATTTTTGGGAGTTGAGATAAGATAACTGCACTGGGAGGGGTCATTCCAACTGCCCTTCACTTGGAAAGGCTGCTTCCTCTTCCTTCCTCTTTCCTTATTTAAGTTTTCCTGGTCCCTTCAGGTGGGCCAGGCAGTGTGCACAGTGGACAGAGCAAGGGCTTTAGCAAGAGGCAGAAGTGGGTTTGATTGCCAGGGGTACTTCTAACAATGTGAATCAGATTTCCTTTCCAAATGGCACCATGGATATAAAGTGACTGGTCTGATTCATGGCACCTCCTATGTGCTCTGTGACTGTTAACATCTCTTTCCTTCCTTTAACACATGGCTATGTCTATGTATCTAAAGAAAGAAATAGACTCCACTGCTGGAAAAGACATGTACAAGGACATGATGTCCCACAATGTCATCACTGTCAGACGTGCCCCATGCACATTCATATTATGTACAGGTTCTATGCCAAGCTTTTTGGAGTTGTAGAAATCACTTGTTAAAATAGATGAAATTGCAATAAGGAAGCATTTCTACCTTGATTTAGGAAAGCTACTTTCTTATGTGATTTTAAAAGCTCTCTGAGGAACAAGACAAGGGGGCTTTGCTGATTTCCCACAGGAAAGCTGCCTCAGAAACAAATTCTACAGCAAAGGCAAATGGTTTGGAAGAATAATAAAAGTGGAGATTTTCCTCAGTGACTAGGGTAGGTGTGGGGAAAGAAGTAATCTAGAACTGTGGGGCCAAAATCCAGCAAGGAGCTTTGGATGTTCCCTGCATAAGGTGGTCATGTGGGGTCCAGAATGGGTTTCAATCACTGCCCTGTCCTTTGCTCCCTGTTGCCCTTGGCTTAGGCACGGAGCCAAATTTTAGTTTTAGTCCCAAGCAACACAGTGATAGAACACTAATACAGTCCACTCTGTGCTGGGCTGGGGTCAGAGCAAACTGGACAGAGCAGCCCTTCCCAGGGGAAGTGCTTTCCAGGTTAGTGCCCAGACTGAGCATCTCTCTAGGGAACATTTACTCCACAAAGCAGGAGCCCATTAGCTTCCTCGGATGATCAGCACCAAGATGAGAGGAGTTAAATCCCTATGGAGGAGACCTAGAATCATTTGTGCTGTCTAACTTGTAAATCAGTGTCATTCTCACGGCGGTTCTCCTCATGAGAGCTGACCCGTGAGAAACGAGGGCTCCAAGAACCTTACCACAAAAATTCTCAACCAAAGCTCTGAACGTGGAAACTAAAAATCAGGACAAAGGAATTTTGTACTTTAAAACTTAGAAGTCAAAAATCAAATCAGAAGCTGGTGTGGTGGGGTGTATCTGTAAGCCTAGCTACTGGGAGGCTGAGGTAGGAGGATGGCAAGTTTGAGGCCAGCCTGCGTAACTTAGAAAAGACCCTGTTTCAAAATAAAATTAAAAGGGCTGGGGTTGTGACTCAGTAGTAAAGTGCCCCTGGCTCAATCTCCAGTATTGGGGGGAAAAATGCAAATCAGTGTTACTAAGGAAGTGATATTCTTATTTAAAGATGAAGACAACATATGGTTTTTAAAAAGAGTAATGCCAACATTTAAAATCTGTTAAAATTTCCCTCGTTAGAAAGTGAAATGTGAATTACAGGTATGATTTTTACAGCATAAATAAAATTTGGCAAATGAAACTTTACTTTTTTTTTGGTATTTTTATATTAACTGGAATTTTTTAAAAAAGTCCTCTTGATCTAAATTAGAGCTCCTCAAAGTCTGATTTGCAGACCAGGGCTAGACTGTGAACTGTCAGTGGTCAGCATTAGCTCATACACATATAGGGTAAGTACAAAAACTGAGAATAAGAATTGAGAAACAATAATTTTGATTTTTGTTGAACAAGTCAGTTGGTCTCACTTTTTAAATTACACTTTTCTACTTAACTTGTATTTTAAAAAAGAGTTGATTCATATCTAACGTATAAGCTTATTTGGAAAATTAGTACATTCCAAAGAACCTTCTTATGGTAAAAATCACAGATAATCTGTATTAGAGAAAAGTGCAAATTTTTTGCAAATATATTAAACCATGGAAGATGTGAAGGAGAAATATTTCATAATATATAGTTAAGAAACTCAGCAGGAAGACCAGGAGAAGAAGTTACCAAAGGAGGCAGTTCATAAGTCTTGGGGACATATGCATGCATACTTACTGGCAGACTCTATGAACTTAGGATAGGCATCATATGTGATGAGTGGAATTGGCAAATCCCTGAAGTACAGTTTAAGTGCACCAGTGATAATGTTGATATCTTCATACATGTTCACAGAAATATCTGCTTTCTCACCATCTTTTGAGGATATTAAAAGAAACAAAAGTAAATATCTAGACTTACTGTTTTAATACATGACATTTTTTTTGTACATGATTAGATATTAAAAAAATGCTTCAGTTTTTAACATCAACCTCAGTGTGCAGCCATGGCACATACCTATAATTCTATCAACTGGGGAGGTCTAGGCAGGAAAATTTCAAATTCAAGATCAGCCTCAGCAACTTAGCAAGACTGTCTCAAAATAACAAATAATGACTTGGAGATATTGGGGTTGTGGCTCAGTGATAGAGCGCTCATCTCGTATTTGTGAAGCACTGAGTTCAGTCCTCAGCACCACACTAACAATAAATAAATAAAATAGAAAGCATTGTGTCCATCTACAACTAAGAAAAAAAAAATGACTTGGGGTATAGCTCCACGGTAAGCACCCCTAGGTTAAATCCCTTGCACCAAACAAACAAACAAACAACAACAACAAAACAGTCTACAACATGACTGTTAAATCCCTACTGTAAGCATGTAAGTGCTGGGGTTTTAAGGACTAATGACCAATTTTCAGTGAAATAGCAAATTGTTTTTAAATTTTCTCTTCTGAAGTTACTTACTTTTCCATGCTTAATTGTGGAGGAGGGAAGCTGCAGAAGGCTAAAGTGAAGAAATTCCCAGGGGAATAAAGCGTAAGTACTTTCCCCCTTATTTTATATGAAATTTGTGAAAAGGAGCAGCAGAGAGGTACTCCCTATTATGAAAGACCCCTAGTGCAAAAGACCCCCTTCATTACACAGCAGGCTCCCACACATAACATTTGGATCTTGCCTGAGCATGGGGGTGGGGGAGGCAGTGAGAAGTAAAAAGCCAAAACTAAAAAAAAAAACCTCTTTAATTGAAATTACAAGAAGAGAAGGCATTATAAAATCCAAGCAGACTCTGAAGGTGCTGCTGGGCCCTCAGATTCTTAAGCAAGGCTGTCTTCTTCAGAATAGTCCCTTCTGCACTGCCCTGTATTTAGTACTTTACTTTGTTATAAAACCTGAATTTTCACCTACTAAAGACTTAATTAGATCTATTCTAAGTTAGACCTTAGGCTAGATTTATTTTATTTCACTTGGCTCAAGAAAGATTTCTACAGATTGCAAAGTAGACTTTTCACTGCTAAAGTCTCAAACACTGACAACATCAAAATTTTGTGAGGACTTGGAGGCACAGGAATTGTCACCGTTGTTGGGAATGCAAAATGCTGCAGCCACTTAGGAAGATGGGCAGCTTCTTATATTACCATACAATCCAGCAATGCACTCCTAGATATTACCCAAATGAGCTGAAAACTATTGTCTACACAAAAACCTATGCACAAGTGTTTACAGTAACCTTGCTTTATACTTGTTAAAAACTAGAAGTGACCAAGATGTCCTTCAATAGGTGAACCAATTTACTATGGGACATTCATACAATGCAATATTATTTATCAATAAAAAGAAATGAATTATCAAGCCACGAAAAGATATGGAGGAACTTTAATAATTCAACAGTGTTGGGCCATCAATTCTAACAAACATACCATAACTAATTCAAGATGTTAATAATAAGGTAACTGTGGGCATGAGGGAGGGGTTACATGCGAATACTCTGCATTTTCTGCTCCATTTTTCTGAAAACCTAAAGCTACTTAAAATCCAGCCTCTTTAAAAATTGCAAATACTTCAGTCTTTTAGATACTCACAGTTGTGAATTTGATCGCCAGTGTCTCTCCTTCACACTTAAGTTAAAATCATGTGCAATAGCAGTACAAATTGGGATAGAGTGCTTTCTGGAAACAAGGCAATATAGATTTCTTCACTGGAGGGCATGAGGCAACATGTAAGTGCTGGGGTCCTAAGGACCTGGAGAAGGGGCTGAGAGAGCCCAAAGGAAGGCAGAAAAATGACCAAGGCAAGGATCACATCTATCAAAATTTTTACTAAGGAAAAAGAGGAAAGTTCTCCTCTCTTCTATAACAAGGATCCTGTTCAAATATCTACGAGTCATTTTTTCTCTAGGGAACCTTCTACTATTCCAGTAAATCTGTGGGAAGCTGCTGTGTTCATGATATTTCCGTCCACTCTCCTTTCACTTATTAGTCTCCAAGTGATGGCACATGTATTGTTGTTGTTGTTGTTGTTATTATTTTTGCTACCCATATACAGGCAATTCCTGTTCTTCAAGTTATTGTGTAAGTGCAAAAACAGCTCTTCTTTGGGGAAGCCTCTTCTGATCTCTAGCATCCTTCACCTGTCTTAGCATATTATGTTCCCTCGTTACTAATATTTTCCTTTAGAGCATTTATTAAAATAAAACCAATAACCACCTTATTCCAGTACTCAAAGGAAAGATACATTGGAGAGCCATGGAAATAATTCTAAATGTTATTTGAAAAAGTAAGCCCCACTGAGCATCTCTGACTGACCCCTTCCACAGTGAGGAGGTCCTATTCCGGAAGCTTCTCAGTTCCTTTTAGCTTTCTGGCCCTAACACATGAGCCAAAACTTGGATCTCAGCACACAAAGGTGCCCAGGGAAGCACGGATGCCAGCAGACTGACTGAGGCCTGTGACAGCTGAGGCCTACAATGACTAGATCCTCCCCACCTTTCCTCTAGGTTTTTGGTATATTTAGTTGATCTGTATGTCTTTTGGTAAACATGGACCAGCCATGGATACACAAACCATAGCAATACTTTAAAAATTTATGTTTTCTCACTCTGAAATTTGACAGTTGACTGCTTAGAACTAATACAAAAATTAACCGTAAGTTAAGTCTTCTTTTGGGCATAATGATCATCAGTGATTCAGAAAAACAATGCAGAAAATACTTTAGAAATTGTGATGTTTTGGCATAGTAACTGTCTGAGTTAATGACAGTGCTGAGGAACATACCTCTGTCAAAGGCCATCTTGACATCTTCAATTAGGTCACTAAATCCTGATACTCGGTATAGTCCTTCAGAATTAAGACCTGTAAAATAAGTACATAAGTAAATAGAGGAAGAAACAAACCCTGGGAGCTGCACCTTTATTTCATTCATTTATTTATATGTAGTGCTGAGAATTGAACTCAGGGCCTCACACATGCTAGGCAAGGGTTCTACCACTGAGCCACAACCCCAGTATCCTTCTTTTCAAATTTTAACTTCTCTCCATACTTCAGGCTGGGGAGATAATACATAAGAAAGAAAAATAAAATAGATATGACTAGAAACCTTTTCACATTTTTCTTCTAAAATAAAGACATTTTCTTCACAGATATTTAAAATTCTGACCTAGATAGGCACGGTAGCACATGCCTGTAATCCCGGTGACTCAGGAGGCTGAGGCAGGAGGATCATGAGTTCAAAGCCAGCCTTAGCAATTTAGTGAGGCTCTAAGTAACTTGGTGACACTTTGTCTCAAAATAAAATATAAAAACGACTGGGGAGTGTGGCTCAGTAATTAAGTGCTCCTGGGTTCAATCTCTGGTTAAAAACAAAAAACAAAAACTGACCTACTATGACCTGGATATTTATAATTTTGTTCATTCTAATTAGATCAAATAATGTTAGTCTTAAGGGAAATAATTCATCACCTCAATTTTACTATAAATTATTTTACATAACAGAAAAATGAGATGAACTGTATTTTGAGGCCTGTAACAGGTTTTTTCCCATGTGGGAAAGAATAATTAATCAGGGTGCAGTTCTAGTTTTTGGCCTTGGATAGTTTTAATAGGGCATTTATATCTTTGCTTCTTGGATATACAAAGCAAAGTCTGAAAAGTGAATTTATCTGTATACATCTACTTTTGCAGACTAGAACCACCATCTATGAACATATTTTTAAGCATATTTTTCTTAAACAGGTTAAATGTACCTTGAAATCAAGCTGTTTACTTGTTAATTCATTCTAGACTTTGAGATCATATGACATCCTGAAAGCATTTCCCCCAATTTACTGAAGAAGACAGCACTGCTGTGCACTGAGGAGTGACATCAGGAATTGCAGTGTGGTGATTCAAGACTATCATGGCCCGTGCCAAAGGACCTCACCTCTAGACTCGATCTCCCTGATGCACATGTCCACCACCATTGGCCGCTTAGTGATGTGGGCTTTCACGAGTGTTGTAAGGTCACAGCTGTACACCTTCTTCACATGCTTCAAGTCTGGCTTACAGTCATTTGGAACCATCTTGGAACACTGCTTATGAACATTCAAACCACAATCTAAGAAAACAATTTTAAAAAAGGAAAAATTCATTATTATTTATAGTTTTGAGCATCTTACAGTGTCTTTTTTAGCAAAAGACTCTCCAGCTTGAATGAGATTTCAAAGAGAACCAGTGTCAAGCATTCCCTTGGGGTGCAGAAACAATATTCCCTTCTTTCCTCTTGGAAAACTTTGTAACTGAGGAGGCTAGAATGCTAGCTCAGGACTCATCATTTACCTGCCATATGACCCCAGGAACATATTAGAGGAAAAGAAAATAAAAATTAATAAATGTCTAATTAAATGTTGACATTTAATAACATTGTGCCTAATAGCAATGCAATAGTTTGAATATGTGTGTTTTCTATAAAACTCACTAACAGTGTTGACAGGTGGGACCTTCAGGGGGTACTAGAAACGGGCATATGGATGGTCCTCTCCCTCTTGCCATGTGAAGACAAAGCATCTACCTTCTCTTGACTTTCCACCTTCCGCCATGTGAGGATGCAGCAAGAAGGGCCACACCAGGTGATGGAACCTTGATCTTGGACTTCTCAGATGCCAGAGAAGTGAGAAATCAATTTCTGTTCTTCATAAACAACCCAGTCTATAGTATTTTGTTGTATAGCAGCAGAAAACCAGTTGAGAAAGCTAACTAAAGATCAATTTCTTTAAAGTTACATAAAAACTATATTTAATGTAAATAGGCTATATTTCAATACATTTGATATGACTGGACCTCCCAAAGAATATCCAGGGCCCTCTTAAAAACAGTGTTGCTCCTATTTATATCTATTCACAGTCCTTTCTAGATATGAGATTGTATAGAATTCATCTAGTCCCTGAGAATAACTATAACTTATGTGTTCCTTTTATCACTAGTTAACATTAATTAGGGCTTACTACTGCCAAGCATGGCTCCAAGTGCTTTATATTTATTGTTTTATTTAAACTGCAAAAGCTCTATGAAATAGAAACTTTTCTCCTCAGTTTGTATCTGAAAAAAACAAGCACACAGGTGTTAAATAATTCACCCAAGGTATGTAGTAAAGATGGGATTCAAGCCTATGGATGATTCCAGAATCTACATTTAAATACCTATCATATTGCCTCTACTAATGTTACTCCTTTGCTTTATAATTTTATTGGGCTATATAACAACTTCTATTTTTTTTTTTTTTTGGTACCAGGGATTGAACCCAGGGGTGCCTAGCCACAAAGCCACATTCCCAGCTCTTTTTATATTTTATCTAGAAATAGCGTCTCACTAGGTTACTTAGGGCTTCACTAAATTGCTAAGGCTGGCTCTGAATTTGCAATACTCCTGCCTCAACCTTCTGAGTCACTGGGATTACAAGCAAGCGCCACCACACTCACATGGGCTATATAACTTCTAAGATGCCAGAACCCAAACATTTTCTGATTAATATTTTGAGACACTTTATTTTTCAGCTAGCATATGGTGAGATTTTAGAAAGGATAAAGAGAAATACAAATATTTCGCAAAATTAGACTGAAGAGTGATAAACTATAGCTGAATAAATAATTCTACTAAAATAAATGTCACTTTTTGTTCTTAAGTTTATAAAACCTTTATGTTGATCTTTTGCAAAGCCAGTCCAAGTAGGGTAAATACAGCCAGGTCTTAATCAAATCAATTTGAAAACTATACAATGCCATCATGAATGTGGTCTTTGGGTAAGCTTCAGTTCTGCTTGTTCTTCCTGGGAAAGAGTGGGGCACAAAACACATCTCAGAGAATTGTTATAAAAATGACTAAGCCATTGTGTTCAGATGCTTTGCATATTGCACAACTAGACAAATGCTGATGAGCATCATTATCATTACAAGCTCTGGTAAAACTTATTAGCTGCAGTCTAGTTATTAATGGATGTAACAATACGAAGAAAATTAGACAACCCATAAATGGAATTGTTTCTTCATTTCATGTTAGACACGGCCAAAAAAAGAACTTCAAGCCTGTGGCACCTGAGGGAGTTCATATGTATGTCTCCCATGTGCAAAGCCAGGGTAGGTGTGGAGGGAAGCTGGGTTGATGTGTAAGTGAACACTCAGGAGATGGTATCACCTGTTCTAATTCTGTCGAAACACCACCACCACTGCTTCTTTGGCTATAAAAAGGTTTCCGGAGTGAAGAGTTCAAGCTATACTAGTTCAAGAAATGATGCGGCACTATTCTGTATGGTTAAATGAGGTCCAAATGACTATTTAACCACAACTCAGATTCCTCTTGACATCTGTATTAAATATATAAGGATTCTGATTCAGTCATAAGGTAAAGCAATGACAAAAATGTGCACCTAAAAGACCATCTTTCTCCGAAACATTTTAATGTTTTAGATAACTTCTATAGTTTAGAGTTTGGTCTAGAACCTATGAACTGTGTTGATTTTGAGTGCATGACTCAAGCTTTCTGTGCCTTCATTATGTAAAATGGGAATAATATTAGTGTTAGAGTTCATGAGGTTTGAATGTTAATATATGTATAGTACCTATATATAATAAATTGTGTTAGTGATCATGTTTCTATTTAGAAGAATGAAACAGCATTATAAGAGGACTTTTCAATGTAGTAACCTGAGGTTTGTTATGTCATTGTCATAGTCAGCTTAAAGTTAGAATCCAAGTTGAAGTCAAGGTCAATTCTATGTTTTTCAGATGTGAATGTAAGGTCCTGAAAAGGGATTGGATAACTGAGGATACTGACTTCCACATCTGCATGGTTCTTAATGATTTCATTTACATAAACGCATCTTCAAGTAATGTACTATTTCTCTCTGTTTTCACCAATTTTAGAGAGCTTTCATTGATTATTTTTTCAAATATCTTTGGAGTCTTACTCTTCATTCTCTTCCATGGCCCCCAACAACATAAATGTTACACCTTTGTTACCATCTTGTTGGTCTCTGAGGTGCAGGTTGCTTTTAAAACCCTATTTTCTCTCATTTGTTTGAGTTAAATAATTTCTACTGACCTGTCTTCAAGGTCATGGACTCTTCCTTGGCTATCTTCATTTTGCTATTCAGTCCATGATCCAATGAGTTCATTTCAGTTATTACATTTTTCAGTCCCTAAACTTCCTTTTGGCTTGCCTTTTTTTTTTTTAAATCTTTATTTCTTTTCTGACAATTCCTACTTCTTTTTCCATTTATTTCAAGAGTATTCATCACTGTCTGCTGGAACATTTTTATGTTAGTTGCTTTTCTTTTTTCTTTTTTGGTACCGGGGATTGAACTCAGGGGCACTTGACCACTGAGCCACATCCTGAGCCCTTTTTGTATTTTATTTAGAGACAGGGTCTCACTGAGTTGTTTAGCACCTCACTTTTGCTAAGGCTGGCTTTGAACTCACGAAAACTTCCCTCAGCCTCTGAGCTGCTGGGATTATAGGTGTGTGCCACTGCGCCTGTCTAGTTGCTTTTCTTGACTAATTCCCACATCTATATCATCACAGTGTTGGCATGTGACAATTGCCTTTTTTCAGTTAGTCGAGATATTCTGGTTCTTGGCATAAGAACTGCATTTTAGATATTTTGAGTGTTGTTCCTACTTAAATTTTCAGTTTCAGCAGGTAGTCAACTTCTTTAGATTTAGAATGAATGTCTGGGCTCACTTTTGTAGACTATGAATCTTTTGTAGACTATGATGTCAACCTAGTTAAAAAAACCTTTGGGTTGCTATTTTTGCCTTCCTCACTAATATGTTATCCACATGATGGGGATTCTATTCCACATTATCCATAGTGCATCACCTAGTTATTGCAGGTATAGTGGAATTCAGGGCTGTGCCTAAAAATTCGACTGGATAGCAATGCTGTTTTGCATGTAATTACAGAGTGGGCAGGGAGGACAGAGTTCTGATCAGGGTCTCAGCTGCTTCATTTCTGCAGGTCAGAGATAAAAATAGCACTGCTCATAGACTTAGGCTGAGAGGGTGCTAGTTCTACTATAGGGTGTGAATAAAAGTCAGGGTCCTACCCATAGGTTCAGCCAAGGAGGGGTGCCACTTTCTTACTGCAAGGTAGGGATAGAGGCTAGTGCTCTGCCCACAGATTCACAGAAGAGCATGCCCTACTATCTTAGGGTAGGGTTGGAAAACATTGCAGCCACAGACACTGCTGCTACTGCAACCACTGGGGAAGGGTAGCAACACGGTTTTTTTTTGGGTGGTATTTACCTGGAGAACAGTAGGTAAGGCTAAAGGTTTTGTCCTGCTGGGCTACCTTTTCCCAGTGCACTGGCTAGGAAAACCAGACTTTTCTGCTCTTCCTGCCTGTTGCATTTATGGGTTGTGGGCTTCCACAGTGTCTAGACTGAGATACATAGAGGTACAAAACAACCCAAATAAACAAACAAAAAACACTATGATGGAACTCGCTGCTGGGTTGTTCCTTGAGTCCTGAGGTTCCTATGAGTCTTCCTTATTTTCTCTGACTTTTAGAGACCTTCACAGTTGATGCAAATTTTTTGCTTAGGGTCTCTTTTATTGTGTGTGTGTGGAGGGGCAAGGGGATGGTTATAATTACTGGAAGAAATAAAGTGAAATACATTTATCCATCTTGTCCAGAACTGAAAGAACTCTTACATGGTGCTTCAAAAATGTAAAATTTAGCAAAGTTTCCTAATTCAATAGTAGTGTAGATGTGCTTCACACTTTCAGTCTGTACACATAGGCCACAGTTCAGGTTGGAAAGGGTCCTTGGTAACAACGTATTTCACAGATGAAGACAATGAGCTTCAAAGGTACTAAACGAGTTGTTTAAGTTCTTCAGGGAGCAAAGTGGTAGAACTGAGAGGAACTGCTGATCCCAGCCTGTGCTATTCCCACTGAGTCATTCCTACTTCTTTTGCCAGTAGCACACCATGTACTTTGAGGTATTTTTTCAGCATTGAAGATGAATTTGCTATTTTTAATCTCTTATTTGATAATGTGTGATGTATCCATTGTCATATGTACTTAAGTTTTAAAACATTGCTACATTTTACCTAAATGAGTCTTCACTTATGGATGATTGTATCTCATAGGACTTCTACAAAGCCTAACCATTATATTTTTGTTTTGTCATATTTTTTCCCTATGCATAAACTGTAAATGGAAATCCAGTAGAAAGTCAAACAGCAAAAATTTTGATGCATTCATATAAAAAGTCTGAGTGGCACAATAGTCTGATATTAACAGCTCATATTTAAAATGTTTGGAGACATTTTTCATTTTAAACATCAGCAGGCTCCTAAACTTATTTGTGAATCAGTAAAAACTGAATAAAGTAAGATGATTGAGCTCAGATTTAGGTATTTAAGGAAAAGGGCAATGTTTTCTGAACTAATATTCCTTTTCCTTTGAATAATATAAAACCCTAGGAAAATATATTATGCTCAATTTTAGCAATAAATTTCAAGGCCAAAGTTTTGACTAGGTTGAATATGATGAAGTCCTTTAGAAAACCACATGAAAGGAAGAAAGCATTAAAACAAAGCATTTTTTTTTCTATCCTTAACAATGCAATACAACAGGCTTGAGCCTGTCCTGAAAACTGCTGCTGCAGGGGCTAGCAGTATATCAATATTTCATTTGCCATTAAGATTTTATTTGGTTTTCATAATTATTTATTAAAGTCATATAACTCCTATATAGTTCCATTTCTTCCAGGGAAGTTCTACACTATAAATTGGGAGAAAGTCCATAGAAGATTTCATTTGTTGCATCTCTTGGTTTGGCAGGTTATTTTATGTTACCATTAAACCACATTTTCCCTCTCCCAATCTCTCAAGTTAATAAGCACAGAATAAACATATGAAAGAAGGAATAAAAAATTTGAATCATCCTATTCTGCATTTAATCAAATATTTCAATTACTCAGACTACTAACATCAGGCTCTTTTCCTATTTTCTGGGGCCTGATATTTCTAATACATACATACATATATATAATGCATATCTAGAATAGAGACCTATTTTTTGAAGTTAATTGCTGATATCATTTACATTCTACTGATAGGATTAAGGGAAAACATAATTATGGTAATGTATGTTTTGAAAGGAAGGATAATTATTTATTCTTTTCTATGCCTGTTCATTTTTAAGTAATTACAAATAAATTTTACTTTTTGGGGCATATAAAACCCAGGGTCTTGCACATGTGAGGCAAGCACTCTACTATTGAGCTACACTTAAAGCTAATGAATTTTATTCTTAAATGTATCTCTTATGTTTACCCCATAAAAGTAGAACAGCTCATATTTAAATGTGCATCACAAGCAATGAACTTTCATAAGCAAAATTAAGAGGAATGCCTTGTTCTTTGACATATTTATGAAAATATTGCTTTCAATAAAAAGGGGCTACATGAAACTTAATTCTTACCAAATTCTTATTGACTTACAAGGACAACTGTGCTGAAGTATAATCAAAGATGTAATAAAAAATATCACTATGTCTTTCTTCCACCTAAAAATTAAGTCTTGTGTACTTGAAATACTAGGTTTTATTTTTAGGAAAAAACTGCTATTTCTATTTGGGGGCAGCAATGATAAGAATACGCTGAAAATATGAAGCCATCTCAGTAACTAATGCTAAGTTGAAATGTTGGATTTAAAATAATGATCAGGGGCTAGAGATATAGCTCAGTTGGTAGAGTGCTTGCCTTGCATGCTTAAGGCCCTGGGTTCAATCCCCAGCACTGCCAAGAAAACAAAACAAAACTTAAAATAATGATCATCATTCTTAATTTATTGTTAATATTCTGATAAGGCTAAAATAAAAGCATTTCAGGAATGCTGGTGGGATAATGTTTTTTTCTGGGAAGGGACAACAATCTCAGTGATTATATAATAATGATACGTTACTCTAACCTGTAAGCTTACATTTTATAAAGAAAGGAAAAACAAAACAAAACCCCAATTGGGAGAAACTAATTGATCTGAATGACCATCCTTTGATTCCTACTTTTTAAAGGCTACCTTCTTGGGTCATAAATAGTTTAGCAAGAAGAACATCAGTTCTGCAGCTAGTCCCTTGCAGTGAGACATTAATTTACCCTCCTTACAGGAGATATAAGAGTGAGGCTTTGGCAGAGGAGATGGTTTATGCCTCCTATATCACCCTGGTATTGCTGGGTCTTGAAAAGATCATGCAATGTAATGATTAGAATTTCCATGAACATCCCTGTTGCTCCCTCAGTTGTCCTTGGCTGAAGTGTGCTTAGTGGCAAGCCTCGAGCATTCAGTCCTGAAAGGGCAGCTTGCCTGTCACAGAAGTAACTGGATTCAATGTGATTCCTATAGCAATACTGCAGACCAGATGGTTTGGACAGCACCCAATACTTTTAAAGAAAAAAGGTGTGGGTGTGAAGGATTCAAAATTGTACCTTTTGGCCAACACTCTCTTAAAAATTCCTGACAGCTGGGCATGACAGGACATGCCTGTAATCCTAGCAACTCAGGAGGCTGAGGCAGGAGGGTAGAAAGTTCGAGGCCAGCTGAAGTAATTCAGCGAGACCCTCAGCAACTAACTTAGTGAGACCTTAGGTATATAGCTCAGTGGTAAGACACCCCTGGCTTCTGTCCTCAGTTCAGAAAAAGAAAAAGAACCAGAACAAAGCAAGATATCTTAGGGATCAAAAGCAGATAAATACATCTATTGTTTGACAGGCAGCAGTTCTTCCATTTTTCTTTGGATATAATGTCTTCAATGTTTAATGGCTGTTGTATTAGTTTCCAATTGCTGCTATAACATATTGCTAAAAAATCAGTGGCTTAAAACAACAGGTATTTATTACCCTTCGGTTCTGGAGGCTGGAAATTCAAGATCAGTTTCACTGGCCTAAAATCAAGGTGTTAGCAGGCCTTTGTTCCTTTGGAGTCTTCAGGGGGACAGTCAGTTGCTTCACTTGCCTTTTCTATCTCCTAGAGACCACCTGCATTTCTTGGCTTATGGTCCCTTCCTCCATCTTCAGAGCCACCTTGATAGCATTTTCTCTCTTCTCAGAACACATCACCTTTTTGTGACCCTCAGTCCTTTTGCCTCACTAAGACACTGTGACTGTAATTACACTGGGTCCACTCTGACAAACCAGGTCATTTCAATATCCTTAATTTAGTCTCACCTGCAAAATTCCTTGTGCCCTGAAGGGCACAGGTTCCAGGGATTAGGAAGAGGAAGTCTTTGGGGACCTTTATTCAATGCCTACCATAGTGAATGTGTGTTCTCTCTTTAAATTCCTAATTCTTTGCGTTGTTTTAAATAACTTAAATGGCTCAAAGGACAGATGAGTCTCAGAGTCCCTTCAGACCTAAGTATCCCACTGTCAATCCAAATGTAATCAGTTGTCAAAGAAAAGAGAACTAATTCAAATCTTGACTCCTCTGAGGTTTTTGTTTTTGTTTTTGTATCGGGGATTGAACCCAGGGGTGCTTTATCACTGGGCTACATTCCCAGGTCTTTTTATTTTTGAGACAGAGCCTCATTAAATTGCTGAGTCTGACTTCAAATATGCGATCCCACTGCCTTAGCCTCGGAATTTGCTGGGATTCCAAGTGTGCACTAGGCCTGGCAACCTCTGAATTTTAAAACGTGTGCTTATATTACATATTATTATTCAAGTCCCCCCAAACAACAATAAAATGAAAAATTCCAAGGCTTTTCCTTCAATTCTTGCCCTTCACTCCCAGTAAGAGGCAGAGGTTATGAGTGTGGGTGGCTGTGGGGAGGGGGTTGGATCACTGTCATTCTCCTTTCCCACAGTTATTATTGTGAGAGATGTTCCAAAACATTCTTTCAAATATGATTCAGGATTGTAGTGTATCACCACAGATTATTCATGTATGTGTTGTACTAATTCTCTGCTGATGGCTGACGCAGAACGCCTATGTAGATGGCCTTCACTCTCTCGAGATATAAATGGCACACATTGTTACTGTCCTGAAAGGAAAGCTTATAAGGTAGTGATGGTCATGAACTGCTTAGGAAACTGTTGTGGAGTATCAGCTGGTCAAGGATGTCTCAAAGAGCAAACCAGGCTAATGGAGACCCTTATTCCTTGAGCAGGCAACTTTTGCTTTTGAAAGATCAGTTCACTTGCCTTTAGAAAACCAGGAGGAAGACTGTCTTAATACTATGACTCTATCAACACTTTCCGCTCCACACTGTTCTCTTCCAGTCACAGGCATACCCACAGCCTTTGTAAGGAAGCCTCCTCATTCTGACTCCCCAGAACTCAGCCATAATAATAAGGTTTTCCTCATGGACTCTCTGAAACTAGACCCCGAGCCTTGATGGACTACTCTGCCCAGTTCAAAGTTTATATTTGCACCCTTCTTAACCCACTCTCCACAGCAGGGAGTGTCCTAAGCTGGCCGGCTAATGATGTGTGCCTGGAAGCTTACTAAGCCCTAGTGATGTTTAGGAAATAATAACTGAAAGAAGAGTGACTTGAGATGTTCACATGCAATGCACACTGTACTTTGCTATTCAAAGAAAATGTTTAGAAATATGAAAAATCAGGCCTCAGAAATTTCTGCACATAATGGACAACAAAAATATTCCACTTAAAAATCATGCCACAAAGAAATAGAGATATTTGCAGTGGTAAGTCTGTTACTACAGTTACCATTTTGAAATAAATTACTTTTAGTGTACTTTTTTAGCATAAAGTTTTATGCTTAAAGACATGTAAGAAGATATTTTAGTTTTATAAATTAGATAGCAAAAAGAAACTTTGATGATCAAATACTATATACTTAAAATGTAGATGATCATTTAAAGCTTATGCTAGAATATAGACTAGTTTGAATAAATGGCCAATATTAAGTATATTTGTTCTATACAAATAAGTTTCACATATCAATAACTACTTCATTTCACAAAGTTTTTCAACAAATCCTTCATATGTGTGTATGTATCATATATACATATGTTAACAGAATGAAGAAAATAACATTTATTGAGGTTAATTAGAATTATAATCTGGGAAAACACAGATTCAAGCTGTCTTAAAAATGTGCTCTTGTATTGGGCATATGTGTAAATCTTAAAGCTTCTCAACTCAAATCTAAAATATGATGGTCATATTTTACAAAAATAATTTGATATATTCAAGATTTCAAAATGTCATAAAATATTAGTGACTAAGTTGTTTTCAGAATTTGGTAGCCATCTTTCAAGATAAAGTCACAGACTTTTTTTTAAAGGTTTGATTTAACAAAAAATTTAGTAAGGACAATCCAGCTTAGCAAGTTATCTTTAAGATTCAGTTTCCAAGGCAACAATCATGGGTCCTGGTACACTGCTTTTTTAAAAAAAACATTTTTATAAATTTAGTTACTGCAACATCAAAGGCAAGTATTAAATATAACTGCCTTACTTTTATCTCCTTTTATTGGGCTTTTTAAACAAGCTAACATCTCTCTCTTCAGTGGACTAATACTAGACTAGATTCCTAGTCTTCTGCCCATCAAATGCAAGACAGTTAAGGGCAAATACAATTTTAATTTCCAAAGTGGTGGCCTGAGATCGCAGCCACCCACATGTGTGCTGGAGTGAACAGGGACGCAGTCTGTTGTAGGTATAGATGGATCTCCCAGAGCCTCGCAAATCGCTTCACAACTGACTCCCTCAGAGGAGGGAAATGCTCTTACCTGCACATTTCACTCCCTGAGCAATGAGGCCCCACATGAAGTTGGCACAGTATTCACACCAGTGTGGTCCTCGGAATGTATGGACCTGAAAAAGAAGAGGCGAAGTGGGGAGACAGGAAACACACAGATGAGGAGACGCTTCACATCAAAGCCCTGATATATAAGCCAAGTTAGTACTGAAAAGGCAATACGGCTACATGTAGGAGAACTTTGGTTGAGAGGAATTAGTAAGTAGTTACAATGTTTTTCAGAGCTTGAATTCCTCTTTGTTTTAGAAGTGGTGATAAATCAGACCAATATTCTGCAATTTACTGTGGAAAGCAATTTTTATGATAGAATTTTCCAAAAAGAGTCTCCTCAGGTCCAAGCAGCCTCATCTATGTGTTAACACAAATTCTGGCATTTCTGAGTACTATGACATGAAGAAGGATAAGAAGCAATATCAAGTATGTTTGGATTCATAAGGATGGGTCACAGATGGTAAAGGTGACCCTGACTGGTCACAACAAAATCATCAAAAAGAGCAATTTCTGTTCAAAATGCTTAGCATTTATGTTGGAAAAGAGAATTAAAATATTTTAGAAACTGCAGAAGCTATAGTTAATCAGAAACTCTTAGTGATTATTCACTGTTCATGCCAACTCAGAAAGGTTTTACTGAATTTGATTTCTTTTTCCCTAAGAAAGGAATTCCCAAAGCAGAAAGGATCTTAAAAATGCTAAGATACATACAGATTTTTACATACAGAAAAAGAAAGTATTCTAGTTTAACTCTGGTGAAAATTTGCTAGGGAAGCAGTGAATTCAAACCCTAACATTAAAGAATAAGAGAAAAAAATCTTGAATAATATCACTAACAATTAAAGATTTCTGAGTACACATTGACTGAAAATATAAGAGAAAAATGAAAGAAAAGGAAAGTACAAAGAAATAACTAATAGGTATCAAAATAAATTTACTCAAGATGATTTTCTCCTGCAGAAAGAATAAGAGTAAAAATCACAAAGTGTGATAAATATCTGTCAAACAGCTGCTGAACATAATGCAATTCACAGCTAAGACTGTCATTTTTTGGTAATTGTTATATTAATATTATTGACTAGATCTTAGAAACCAAGTGATTCTAAGGTGTGTGTAGGTTATATATATCTTATTTCTTCAAACTTGAGAGGCCATAAATGTAATGTACCATTATTTTACCTTTAGTAAAAACATGCCAATTAAATTACAAATAACTCATGATAAGATAAATTCCAATTTCAGGATATTAAGATGTAAAATAAAATATGCTTATTAAGAATCAGTGAAATATGGTTTATCAGAATTCAAAATACTGCTATTGGCCAAAATATCCAAATAAGGGTGCAGTGGATCACGCAGAATTCATTCCAGGTAGGTGTATGTGACAATGTGCCAAGTGAACTCGAGTACAAAATTTTATGCTAATTTTGAGAAGTAGCCATAAATCCTTTTGTCTTTCATGGAAAAAAGGTCAGGAATGCAGACACAATTGCTCGCTTCTGGATTGTTAATGATGTTCCAGGTCTGTATATTGAAGGCATTTCCTGGAGTTGCTGAAGCAGAGCCTAAGTTCAATAGTCATATTCTGTGTGATGTTCCTGTGCTTGTCTCTATTCCTCAGAGTGAATATAATTGGATAAAGTGTGCAATCAGAGGGTAACATGTGAAGTAGGTAGAACTGACTCATGCAAAAACTTATTTAGTCATGGAATCATTAAAGAATTGTAAAATTACTTTTAGAGAAAGTCTTTGGGATACAAACTGGCCACATTTCAGGATAAACCAGCATTACTTACTTCATAAGATGAATACAAATGAAGTAAAAACAAAAACAGAGACTCAAGAATTATTTTGCATCTGCCAGTGATCTCATGTAAACTGTCTGAAAGTTACAATGGGAAGTGAAAATAAGAGTAGATGGTGTTTTGTTTGTTTTTACTTAAACAAAAAGTCTTTTGGCAAACAGCATTGACTACTGAGATGTTAATAGAAAACTCACTTCCTTCCTCACCTTCCCGAAAACAGTGGCAAATGTGGCATTCTGAAAAGCAACGGAACATTTCTTCATATTACATTTGCTATAGAAAGGATTTTAATGATCTGCAGGAACCATGTTTTTTAATTGCAGGATGTATACATATCACAGAAAGCAACTGTTAGGAAATTTTTATTTATGTATTTGATTCTTGGTCAGCTTTTTAGGGGAGTGGTAGTGGGTATTGAACCCTGGGTGCTTTACCACTGACCTAAATCCCAGTCCTTCTTATTTTTGATTTTGAGACAGGGTCTCACTAAGTTGCTGAGGCTGGCCTTGAACTTGGAATTCTCCTACCTCAGCCTTCGGAGTCTCTGGGATTACAGGCATGCACCTAGCCTGGCTTGGACAGCTTTTTAATTTTTTAAATTATTTTTTTTTAGAATAAAGGCATCTTGCCATTAGTGGCTTTTGTTTGTTTGTTTCCCCTCTTATTTATTTAGAAGGCAACTTATGTAACCCTTAGGAAACTGTCCTAGAGATAGGCCTTGCAGCACCAGAAGTTTACTAAACAATTTGTATAACAAAGTTAACTGGATCCTCTTTTGAACTGTTGTTGTTCTGTGACCTCTATGTCTCCATGCATGACACGGGGCAGTTTATAAATTTGCTTATTGTAGCTTTTTTGTCTTCTTTATTCCCCCAAGGTCTAATAATGAGGGTGTTGGGGCCCATGATTGGGAAGGACGATATTAACAGATGCAAAAGTAGAGGAACAGGTTTGGAAGTGAATTGGGGAAGAGGATGGTAGAATGAAGGCGAGGGAATACAGCTGATTGAGGATTAATGGGAAAGAGGAGGTCACTGATGAAGCAGGTTCCCAGGGGTCAAATGGAGACAGGATCCAGAAAGTATGGTTAGTGCTGAACAGGAAGAGTTGGGGGGAAAAGACAATGGCTGTGCAGGAGTGCTGGGGTCCCCATCTCTGAGAGGGTACACTGGGAAGTCAGTTCTGTTAGAAGCAAATGAAGAGTCTGGGGAAAGTTGACACTACAATCATACTACACCAGTGCCAAGAACATTAAAGAAAGCATGAAGTGGGCTGGGGTGGTGGCTCCGTGGCAGAGTGCTTGCCTAGCATGTTTCAGGCACTGGGTTCGATTCTCAGCACCACATATAAATAAATAAAATAAAGGTCCATCAACAACTAAAATATTTTTTAAAAAAAGAAAGCGTGAAGTGACATTACTTACAGAAAGGGTAATTGCTCTAATTTGAGCTATATCAAAATGTTTCATTTAATATTGAGTTTTATATTATCAATGATGTCACATACTTTACCAACTCAGGAAAGATAACGTAAAAAAAGCAACTGCACAAATTAACAGTTTAGGCTGGCTCTTCCATCTGGAGGACATTGTGTTAAGTGAATAAGGAAAAAAAACAAACAAAAAACAAACAAAAAACAAACAAACAAATACTGCATATCCTCATGTACAATGGAGGAACAATAGAAAAGTTGATCTTACAGAAGAGGTAATTGTGGTTACCAGGGGTTGAGGAGATACAGGATGATTAACAGGTACAAGAGTGTAGCTGGAGAGGAGGAAAAACTTCTAATGTTCTATAGCACAGCTGGGTAACCACGGTTGACAACAGTAGATTGTGTATTTCAAAACAGCTAGTAGAGAGGTTTTTGATGTTCCCAGCACAAGGAAATGATACCGTTTGAGATGATGGATGTGCCATTACCATGATCTATATACACACTATACAATGTATTGAAATAGCAGACGTTACCCCATAAATATGTGTAAGTAAGTGTCAGTTAAAAAATAGCTTTATGGGCTGGGGTTGTGGCTCAGTGGTAGAGCACTTGCCTCACACGTGTGAGGCACTGGGTTCGATCCTCAGCACAACTTGACTGCAAGTTCGAAGCCAGCCTCAGCAAAAAGCGAGGTGCTAAAGCAACTCAGTGAGACCCTGTCTCTAAATAAAATACAAAATAGGACTGGGGATGTGGTTCAGTGGTCGAGTGCCCCTGAGTTCAATCCCCAGTATTAAAAAAAAAAATGCTCTTTAGTTATTCTGTATCTAGCACAAGTAAAACAGGTGTTGTTTCCTGCAGTCAAGTCTGTGGGCACTGACATTTGCTGATAATTTTGTTTACTAGATATGGTTGTATTTTAATTATCTGTTTTAAAAATGATTCAAAATACAATGGGCATTCAAAATACAATTATTATTGCACCTTAGGGACTCTTTCTGCTTAGGAGGATGCTAAGAAAGGAGAAGGTGGGACAGAGGGGTAAGGAGGCCTGGAATGGGTCACATGGAGTATGGGGATTTGGACTTAAAACTTGATACCTTACCAAGGAATGGTCAGAATGACCTACCTACAGTAGAGGCCCATCAGAGATCTGGTCAGTGCTTGGGGAATCAAAACTACTGCATCTTTTACAATATACACAACTAATGGAAACTCATTGTGTGATATAGAAACTCATCATTTTGTCATTTTTACAGTATTTTTAATATTAAAGGCCCTAAATTTTTGTGTTTCTCTAAGTCTGTTTTAGTTTTCCTTTCACTTCTCATTTTCCATGGCTATAAGTTTTTTCATATTCCTTTTTTCCCTTTTCCTATCACAGTTTCTTAGTTGTGGACCAGAAATCTAATAACAGAATTTTGCTAACACTGGATGTAAACCAAGAAAATGTTCCATCTGCCTCTTAAAAGGCCTTTTGAACAATGAAGAATTGGCTCCTTGCCTGTGTTTCGTACAACCAATGCTTACGGACAGTGATCTTATGATGAATGAGACACTAGCAACATCTTACTTTATTCTATTGCTTCCACCAAGTCATTACTGTTTCTTACAAGCAGAAACTACCTCTGCTTTTGTTATTGACTGTACCACTTTAAAGACACACTGGTTTTGGAAGGTGGGAGAGAACCAACTCCTTTGTAGATGGCACTATTTTTTTCCTTACTGGTATTTAAACAAATCATTCCATCAATTTACAAAAATGGTTTGCTTTGGGAAGGGTATTTTGTTAAGACAATTCAAAAGAGCAATCAATGCCAGTATGTACAATGTAAGTGAAATCAGGGGCAGTACCAAAGAAAGCAACCTTATAAGTGGGCCACAGATATTTTTTCTAGGCTACCTTGACAAATGAAAGTGACAGTATACAGCAGGAATTATACCTTAATGAACAAAGGACATAACCAACTAGTTTAAAAGCCATCTCCTCTTTTTTTGCAACTGGAAAAAAATACAACTTTATTATCATGGCACTTGGGATTGCTTTTTGCCTGAAACAACTCCTTTCCATGTAATAACTATCAATTCATAAGAAAGACTAGATTACTGAATAGAGTCCAATCAGTGATGGCACTGGTCAGAACCAGGCTGAAAAGAACAGGGTATGAGGTGGATGGGATACTTAGGGGCTCAAGGACACAGGCCAGTGTCACATCTCCTGAGCACTGACCTTGGTAAAAACAGCAGCTATTCTCAATTGAGTCTGCTGACCAAAATCCTGGGTTATATAAAGAAACTAAAGCACTTGGTACTCATCACGTTTATAGCATTCACACCTCCAGTTTGAATGCCAATAAAGGAAACAGAAAAAAAAAAAAAAGATAAATTCAGGATTGTCTTCATTATCTCTCCAAACCAAACACCCTCCCTTGAGAAATAGGAATAAATGCAACAGCAACGGAATATGCTTGCAAAGCTTGCTGCAAGTGTAAATCATGGTGTTGGACATAAGAACATGTAGGGGCCGGGAAACTCTGCTTGGAAAGGTGGCAATGACATTTCAGCTGCAGCTTAGTTGTGTTGGTTCTCCAACATGGTATTGGGCCACGAAGAGAGAGAACAGATGATCAAAATCAAAACTAAAGGAAGGTAGGTAGCAGAGAGCTGGGCAGGAAAGACCCTCCCACCCCCATTTTTATCTTTAGGGCAACCAGGATGCACTCTTTTAAGTGACCAAAGGCAGTCTTTCCAGATGGTTTTAAACTTTTTGATTCATATGATATGAAAAAATGCATGAAATTGTGTAAGAGGTCATGCAAAAAATGTGGGAAGAGTACTTAAATAGGAGTGTCTTTGTAGCAAGGTGATATCTTCCTGCCTGTTTAGTTAAATTTAATCAAGACTACTGGCTGTAACTCTTGAGAAAAATCTATAGCAAACACAGTGAGGTTAAGTAGAGTTAAGTCACTAGCATTGATATTATGCTGGCCATTCTGATGAAATGGGGGTGTAATGTGGTGACCACGGCAGGAAAGGAAGAACTGTGCCAAGTACTTGCTGAAGCATAGCTTTAGGCAATGGTTGGAACTGCAGGTGCTGGGAATAGGAGGAGGAGCACAGTCAGTGGCCAGGAGTGGTGAGAAGTGAAGGAGACGTCTCCCTGGACGGCTGGAGCAGGGCCCAGGCACTGTCACTCTCTGTGAGGAGCTGCTAGGAGATGATCATACAGGGGAGGATTTGTGGGTCTCTGTAAGGCACATACTTAACTGTGCAAGTTAACACAGCCAGAAGCATCACTTTGATCAGGATGACAAATAACAGAAAATTGGTGATATAATGTTTCAAGAGTGAGAAAACAGTTCAAAATTGAGGGAAATGCCTTAAAAGGCTACTGGACTTCCATTGACCATACCACAAATAAATGAAGTCCTGAGCTATGAGAAGTAATTACAGGGAAAATATTGGCCAGACTATAATAACACTGGTGTTACTATGCCAGCATGGCAATTTTTAGGGCAATATAGTAGTATGGTTCTCCTTCCACATGAAGAACATTTTGAAAATGTTCTTTATTAAATGGTGTATGAAATACAACTACTTTAAATAAACATGTAGATAAATAATGAATGATCAATTCCACTCATGAGAATGCATCCACTATAATTTGATATAGGGTCTTACTTATAGAGTTTATTTGTTTGTTTATTTATTTAATGAAGTCCTTCATGATCTATCCATTCCCCCAGGCAATGCTATGCCAGTGAAGGAGAAATAACTCTACAGTTAAAGCCGAGTTGCTGCAGCACAAACACAGTGAGGTTATAAGTGGGCCACAGATAGTGAACTGGCTCAGAATCATATACAACCATTTTAACGCTACAACACAGACAGACATGGTTTCTGGTGCCAGTGTTCTGTTCTAAGCTGAAAGAGTGGTTATCAATTTGAACTAGAGTGTTTTGTTTTTCTGTGGATTTTTCTTTTTTTGGTGGTGCTGGGGACAGTATCATCAATTTGAAACCCAGGCTTCAGGAAGTAGAAACATCAAAATTCTCAAAGCAATCCTTTTATCTATTTTTTTTGGATCATGTGACAAGGTACAGATTGTATAACAAAATATAATAATTACAACAGGAAATTCAGAAACACTTTTCATTTCAAACTATGGATGTTTAAAGTATTATACAATCTGTAATTTTAATTTCTTTAAAAAAATCCTTTCTTCTAATAGTTTTACCTCTAAATTGAATCATACTAAAGGCTTTAAAATATCAAATGTCATAACCTAAAACACTTCTTTGAAAGTCAGCTTCATTACTTGGATGAATGAGTTTGCATTCAAATATAAGTAGTTAAAAAAAAAAATCAACGCAGTCAATCAATACCTCAAAATACCAATCCTCTAAAGTTACATTATGTAGGTATAATAGGAAAAGAAAATAAATGGACCAGCTGGTTGGACAATAAAAAGCACTTTACATTTAATAGCTGAGTGACAGAAAACCTCTATACTACATTACAAATAGGTAAATTGAACACGGAGAAACAAAAAACGCCTCAGACTAATCCACATTACTTTGCAATCCACAGTTCCTTGAAGCCAAGTCTGCACTAATTTAACATTTCCACAATCAGCTGTCAATTTCTCTTTGGCTTGGTTGTAGAAGCGTTGTCCTAAGAGGCACTGTCAACACACATTACAATATGAAGGCAGGCATCTCTATAAGACACCAGGAAACAGGTTTCACTAAACATGGGAAATTATCAAACTATGTGGGCTGGAATGTAGCTCAGTGGTAGAGTGATGCCTAGCATGAGTGAAGGTTTGGCTTTGATCCCTAGCATTGAAAAAAACAAAACAACAACCACTACCACCTGCACCCCCTCCCCCCAAAAAACCCCAAATCTACACAAAATATGTGGTTAAAATCCTCTTAAAAGTCTTAGTAATAAGAGATCCTAATTTTTCTGTTTTTGTTATTTTTTATTTTCCTATGTCACTGATTGCTGCTCTTTAATGTTTCTTTCCTTCCATTACTTGGTCTAATTGGTTCTTTTTCTAGTCTTTTAAGGTGGAAGCTTAGTTCACCAATTTAAGATTTTTTCCCCTTTTTCTAATGTAAGCATTCAACAGTATAAACTTCCCTATAAGCCATACTTTAAACCATATTCCACAAATTTTAATATTTTTCTTCTCAGAAGTATTTTCTAATGTTTCTTATAATTTCTTCTTTAATTCATGTTATTGAGCAATATACTATTTAATTTCTAAATGAGCAATATACTATTTAATTTCTAAATACACCATACTTAGAAAATTTTCAGATACTTATTTAATATTTAATTGTAAGAGGATAGGTTTTATTTGATTCCAATGTTTTTATTTTATTGATACTTGTTTTATGGCCCAGAATACTGTCTATTTAGTGCATCTGTCATTACTTGAAAAATATGTATATTATGATTTTATTGAGTAGAATATTCTATAAATACTAATCAGGTCAAATTGGTTGATACTGTTGTTTAAGTCTTTTAACCTATTCTATCACTGACAGAAATGTTGAATCTTCTAGCAATAACTGTGGACTTGTCTATTTCACTGTTAGTTCAGTTGTTGCTTTATGTATTTTGAACATGTTATTAGGTGTATGTAAATTTTAATCACATCTTCCTTCATTCTCATTGTTGGCCTTAGAAACTTCCATATTTAATGTAAATATATAACCTAGATCTAAGCCAATCAGCATATTCCACTGTCCTGATTGGAGCTACTGGTGCAGAAACAGGCACGTGATATAACTGGGTGAATGACTGCTAAGCCCAGAACCTAGTCTCTTTGCAGTGGACTGGAATCTGGGAGGAGACAGAGCTGGAGCCTCTGTCTGTCATAAGAGGTAATCTAAAAATAGAGAGTTGGGAGACAGGATTCTGGGAGTATTTTAAGATCCCGAGTTGATGGATATTTTCAATTAATGCTGGACTATTCCTACTGTGTGATACAATAAATTCTCTTTTTGCCTTAGTTAGCATGGATCAGGCCTTCTGACATTTGCAATGAAAGTCTCCCAAATGTTAAATATCATTCATGGGTTCTAAATAGATTAAAATTCTCTCTCTCTCTCTGAAGCAATGTCATATATTAGTGGAACAATGAGCTCTCAAAACAAGTAAAGCAAACTAGCAGAGATGGACTTTTCTTTATGAACAAGGGCATGTTTACTAAGTATGCAGAGATCAGGGCTGTGCCATGTGTAGGAGCTCCAAACAGAGATAGCTCTAAAAAAAGAGAACAAGTGAACCTGACATTTTAGGCCAGATTCAGGCAAAATGATTCACATGGATAGCCCAGACAGCATCTCTAATACAACCCCTGGAGATGGTCACCTAATATGACAAGAAGCCTCTGCCTCCCGTGGACCAAAAACTAGATGTATTCTTTTTATTTAAATCTGGTTAGCACTGTACAAAACATACTATTTTGCTCTCCAAAGAAAATAAAAATGTAAAAAGTAAACAGTTGATGATGCAGGGTTTTCTAGATAGACACATACCTTTATTTTATTTGTTTGTTTGCTTACTTTTATGTGGTTGCTAGGATGAAACCCAGTACCTCCCATGTGCTAGGCAAGCATTCTACCACTGAACTACAACCCCGGCCCCCTGAAGAAGGGTTCTTCAGAAGTATAACACCACTGGGCTAACACCCTGGCCCTTTATAGGTCTTCAATCTTATTATGTTCAGAAGACTCTTATGAGGAGAGAAAAGAAAACCTAAAAAGCCCTGAATGATATAGTGTTTATATAAAAAAAAATAGTTTAATGGCTTTTCAGCTACTAACTGTTTTGTGGTATAACATTTTAAAAAGAAAAGCCAGTATCTTTTTTTCCCCCCCGACCCAGAACTCGGGATCAAATCTCACACAAGTTGCTCTAACACAGAATTACATCCCAGTCCTTTTTATTTTTTATTTTGAGACAAGGTCTTGCTAAGTTTCCCAAGCTGGCCTTGAACTTGAGATCCTCCTGCCTCAGCCTCCCAAGCAGCTGGGATTATAGGTGTATGCTACAGTATCCAGCTAGAAAAGCCAAGATCTTATTTTAAAAATGAGATTTCATTTCCTTTGTATATGACTGTCTCTTCCTTTCTGCGCCCTGGCTTCTCTAATGAAAACAATGATTTTGTGTGTGTGTCAAGCACCATTACACAATGAATATTGAATGATGATGGTGAGTTTAATGAGATACGGGGAACCTGATAATATAGACAAAACAAAGTAAGATGTTAGGATGTATAATACTCTTTTTCAGTTATTCCCATTTTATTTAAATTTTTTATTGGTGCATTATCACTATACATAATAGTGGGATTCATTTTTTTATATATTTGTACATGCACATGATGTAACAATTTAAGTTGATTAATTTCATCCCTCAGTATTTCCCTTTTCTTTCCCTTCCTCCATCTCCTGGTCCCCTTCCTGCATTCTACTGGTCGCCCTTCTGTTTTCATGATTCCTTTTTTCTCTCCAGCTTCTACATATGAGAAATATGACCCTTAACTTTTGAGTTTGGCTTATTTCACTTAACATGATGCTCTTGAATTCCATCCATTTTTGCATGTAAACATACTCTTTGACCTTATTAAAGTCATGGTAGGCCTTGCCTCTTATAAGACTCTTGGTCTTCTAGGGAAAGCTGACACAGAGAGTCAAGGAACTATGCCAGCATAATCTGTTGATTAAACAAGGTTTGAAACTAGAGATATAAAATATCACATATGTATTTTCCTATTAGCTTAAAAATCAGCAAAATAAAATAAGACCTAATCCTCAGTTGAATCTAGAAGAGGAGAATGAATATGTGATACAACAGACTATAAGGTTAGCCAAAGTACCAATGTGTACCCAAAATAGGAAAAAACTAATCCTTGTAATGTGGACCCATAAACTAAAGAGAGAGAATTCTAGAAGAAGTGACTTATAAACTTCTTTGAAATTTTTTAATCGACAAATAAAAAATGCACATATTTATCATATACAACATATTTTGAACTACATACACATTGTAGAATGGCTAAATTGAGTTATTTACATATGTATAATTTCACATACTTATTATACCTTATGTGGCGAGAATACTTAAAAATCACTAAGATTTTTAAGACCCAGCACCCCTTATCATTAACTACTGAAATGATTTTTTGGGGGGGGTATCAGGGATTGAACTCAGGGACACTCAGCCATTGAGCCACATCCCCAGCCCTATTTTTTATTTTATTTAGAGACAGAGTCTCACTGAGTTGCTTAGGGACTTGCTTTTGCTGAGGCTGGCTTTGAACTTGTGATCCTTCTGTCTCAGCCTCCCAAGCTGCTGGGATTACAGACAGGCATGCACCACCATACCCGGCTTGGAGTGACTTTTACTGTGTGTTATTCCTATGGGTTTACACCCCTAACTTGTTGTTAGAAGTTACATGCCTGGCTGGTTCTCTACTTAGGGATAAATTTTGGAGAAAATAAATTTTCTAAAATATCAAGCTGGCAGGTGAAAAAGATGCTGTAAGTAGTTAATACTGCATTAGATGTAACCCGATGCCAGAGGGACTCACACACGATGCTAGAAATAAGAATCAGTATAGGTTCTGGCAAGACAGAGTCAGGCTCTCCTCCTCAGGGATTTGAAAGTGACAACCCCAAATCTTGGTTTCAAGGGTAGCCATTAGATTCTTCCTTTTTTTTCCTTCCCTAAAATGTTTATCTTATTTGATGTTTAGTTCCCCAAAATAAATCAAATACCTTGTAAGTTCTTGTAAGTTTCTGATCAGTCTCCTGATCAGAAAAACTTACAAATCTACTCACATTTTAAAAGAACAAAAACAAAAATAAATGAGACTACAGCAAACTTAAAAGCTTCTATCCAGTAAAGGAAGCAATCAATGGAGTAAGGTCACCTATAAAATCAGAGAAAATATCTGTAAATCACACACCCATTAAGAAGTTAATGTCCAAAATATATAAGGAACTCCTATAACTCAATAACAAAACCAAGAAATAATTCTCCCACAAAATTGTCAAAACTGGGCATGGTGGTATGTGCCTATAGTCTCAGACACTCATAAAGCTGAGTTGAGAGAATCACTTAAGAATCCAAGGGGTTCAAGGACAGCCAGGGAAACACAGTTGGACTTTATCTCCAAAAACAAAAAGAAAAGGGCAAAGGACTTGAATAAATAGTTATCCAAAGAATATGGCCAACAGGCATAGGAAATGAATGTATAATATCATTAGTTATCAGGAAAATGTAAATTTAAAACTACAATGGGCTATCACCTCATACTAGTTAGAATGGCTGCTATAAAAAACACACAACAAACAAAATAACAAGTGTTGGTGAAGATGTGTAGAAACTGGAATCCTTGAAGTGTTTGTGGGAATGTAAAAGGGTATAGTTGCTACAGAAAACAGTATGGAGACTGCTTGAAAAATTAAAAATAGAGCTACCTCATGATCCAGCAGCTCTACTTCTGGGTATATAAATATAAAAGGAACTGAAATCAGAATCTCAAAGAGTTATCTGCACTGTGTGTTAAAGGCAGCATTATTCACAACAGCCAAGTTATGAAAATAACCTAAATGTTCATTGATGGATGAATAAAGAAAATGTGATATATGCAGGCAATGGAATATTTATTCAGTCTGAAAAAAGAAGGAATTCTTGTTCTACATGAAATAGGGATGAACCTGGAGGATATTTTGTGAAGTGAAATAAGCTTGTCACATAAGGACAAAAACTACATGTCCACTCATATGAGGAATCTAAAACAGTCTAATTCTCAGAAACAAAGAGAATGGTTGCCAGGGGCTAGAAGGAGGGGAAAATGGTGGGTGCTGTTCAACATGTTTAGAGTTTGTTATACAAAATGAACAAGCTCTGGATATCTGCTGTACTACACTGTGCCTTTAGTTAAGAATACTGTGTTGAGCACTTACATTTTAGGTGGGGGGTAGATCTCATGTTCAAGGTTTTTAGTATAGGAGGAAAAACCCTACTCTCTATTATTACAAGTTGTATACTTTGTGTGCACATAGTGCTGGGAATTGAACCCATTCCTTGTGCATGCCAGGTAAGATCTTCATCATTGAGCTACATCTCCTGCTCTGCATTCTTATTTTTGCTATCAAATAGTTTCAAGAAAAGATGTCATTTTAGGTAACAACCATTTAACATATTTGTATATGGCATACCGAACCACGAAGAATATGGCATTATTACTTACACATCAAAACTGGCAGTTAAAACACCTTTAATTTTATTTGTCATGAATAATACTATTGTGTTCTCCTCATCCTTCTCACTGTATTGATGTTTGCTTTCTTTTTTAGTTTGTGTATGTCCAAGGTCGAGGATCATGTGTTACATACTACTTATCCCCTTTCTATGTCTAGCAGATTGGTATGCACATAAGAGTTGCTCAGTAAATACTTGAGGGATGAGTAATGAGGAAATGGAGAAAACATGCCAGGAAAGCCAAAACAGCTTTTAGATTAGAGAGATCATGTGGGCAAGATGTTTCAACATTGTTAATGGGATTCCCACCCCCCAAAAAAAGATTTAGTTATTATGTCCTCCAGTAATATAACATGTATATTAAGAGTATTTTTTCTGGGCCCACATAGACATGGGTAGGGACTTGTACAGACCAAGAGACTGGAAAGGAAAGTGTTTTCAAAACATGTCCACTTAAAATATTTTAAAAATGAAATACTAGCAAACTTGAATGGAAGGAAACTAAAAGATACTGGTATGTAGTTTTACAAATGGTAATCTGTATTGGCAATGCAGTATCACAGAGAGAAGTAATACTGTGAAACTGGGGAATGAAGACAGATTATAAAAACATCTTGAGAGTAATAACATGAAAATAACATTGTGGGTTTCTCCTCAGTGAAAGAAAGTAACTTAAATCCTATACCCTACGAAATGGCTGTGAAGAAGTAGAATGCAACTATGTGCAAACCAACAGGAGCCTTGTGATGTGCCTTTCTGGATTATTAGGGGTAGGTAATGATCCAGATTGAGCCTAGAGGTGCCACAGCCAGTTCCTCATCAGCATTACAAACCATCGGAAGGACAGGAGGGTGAGGCTGAGCACCCATGGGAAGTGCACAATGAGTCCCTATGGTTCTCCTCACAAACAGCACAGGCAGAAGTAAAAGGTACAGTATATCTGTTCCCCATCTGGCTTCCACAGCAGCTGATAAGCACTATACCAGACAGCAACAGAACTGCAGTGCTCACAGGGACCTTACAGATGATCTTGTTCAGTCTCCCAGTTTCTCTTCATCAGCCCTTTCCATGTCTGACTGCCCTAGGCAGGGAGAACCCATGCTAAGCAATTATTTTTGCTATTTCTGTCTTCTCTTGCAAGTGGCCCACATTCAAAACTAGGAAGAGAGAGAGTGTGTGTATATAATGGAAATATATATAATTCCATTTAACCTCTTACTTGGAGAAAAATATTACTTATCCCTTCAAAGTGCTTATGTTGATACTCCATATTCACTTCCAGAAATGAAGAGTGACATTATTACAGAAGCTTAATGAGGCATCCCAGGTTGCCTTTTCCATTCTGTAATGTTGTATGGATCTTCTTATACATTACTTAATTCAAAACAATATTCAAATTGCTGAGCATTATGTGCACAGAGATTCTCTAGTTAAATACGAGATAACATGGGGATCTTGAATTTCATGGCATTTTAAAAACACAGAAATCTGATTTTAAAAATACAATACAGATCTTAAGATCATTAGCAGAATCTATGTTTGTATTAAATTTCCTGCTATCATGAAAGTGGTTTCAAAATAACAACAGTTCTACCATACCATACCATGTACCCATTTAGTCATTCAACAAATGTTTCTTGAGCTTCTACTAGATACACACATTTTACTAGACATGGGGAAAGGTAAGGAAGAATGGGGGAAAGGAAAAGGCTTTGTGATGGTTGGTGGGTGTAATACAAAGAAAGTGAACATGCATGTTCCTTGAATATATTTCACTGTTGTTTAATATAACCAGTTTTAAAATAATCTTATTTTGTACACAGTTTTAGTTACTTTTCAAATCAACATATTGAAAAATTTTCCCCATATGGACCTAAATAAAATTTTAATTATGAAAAACAAAATATTTAGAACAAATCTAATGTGTCTCAATATAATTCAATCAGAGAATTTTAGAGCTGTAATGGGAATTTACAGATCATATAGTGTTAACTTCATGATTAATTTAAAAACTATTTTTAGGGCTGGGGATGTAGCCCTAGCCTGCATAAGGCCTTGGGCTCACCCCAGTACTGGGGGATAAAAGGAAACAAACAAAATGCTTTATTTTTATTTGTTGATTCCTTTTGTACTTATTCTCAAATGTGAATCAAATGAAAGATCAGTGGGCCTGGCTTTGCCTGTGACACTGGAGAGAAAGAAAAGACAACTTTGAGCAGAACTGCTGGTTCCTGCTACCCTTCAGGTTATCAAACAGCAGAACTGGTCTACAGGCCAGGAGGGCTGGTGCACTATTATTTCTTTATCCTAGCAATCCTGAATCAGTGATATTATTAAATAGTTTAAGGTTCATGTTATAATGTTATTTTAATTATAGTATCAATTCACATTTCAGGATTCATTGCTTGCATATTATCTTGGCAACATTAGATCTGTTAATATCTCACATCTTTCATTTACATGTAGAATTTTAGTACTTGAAACTAAAAACCATTCACCATTTTCAAGACTATCTTAAAAAAGAATTAAATTTATGTGTTAAAGTATCTACTCACTACAATTTTCTTTTTTGTGGTGCTAGGAATCAATTCCTAGGCCTTGCATGTACTAGGCAAGTGCTCTACCACTGAGTACACCTGTCCTATAATTCTTAATGTTTTTTTTTTTTGCAAGTACTTAATCTGCCTATGTAACCCAGCTTCTGCTACTATTCTATTCTATGATACTATTCTATACTATTCTATTCTATGATACTATTCTATCTAACATTGCATTTTTAATTTTAAAATTTTTTAGTTGTAGTTGGACCTAATACCTTTATTTTATTTATTTATTTTTATGTGGTGCTGAGGATTGAATCTAGAGCCACAACCCTATTCCAAATCTTGCATTTTTGCTATAGAGTTTTCATCATTAAGCAACAAACTAGATAAAACATTTAACAGTTCAATTTGGAGGAATTAAGAGAAATAAAAAGGATTTCACTGTATTCTATGGTACATGAAAAATGCCACTACTCTTATGTAACACCTACTCTGCCTGGGAGCAGGGAAAGAAGCAAGAGCTTTCTTCAGCCCCACCACGCCAAGTTATCCTTTGCATCATGACTTCTACAACTGGGCAGGAAAATGAGGAGTCAGATTAAACCTTAAGTATACATATATTTCTTGGTATAAATTCAGAAAAAATATCCCATTAGGAGTGATTTATAATAACAAAACATGGGCTACCATGTACCTAGATGTACCAGGAACTCTATATTTTTGATATAGAAAAAGAGGATTAGAGAGATTAAGCAATCTGTCCAAGTTGATACAAATAATAAACAAGCTCCTGAGCGCAATGGCTGGGACTTAATATCATTCTATCTAGAAAGTCTCCAAATGTAGGAGGCAATCACTGCTGGGGGTTCAATGGGGGTGGAGATTAGAATGACTGTTTTAGTTTTAAATATCAGAGGCTTTATTTTTTCTCTGTGTGATATTAGGATAGGGTAAGTTTAGAAAAAGAGAACTTGGCCCAGGGTACAGTTTAAAATGATTTTCACTCTAATTTTAATTCACACATAAAAATTACACATATTTATGGGGAACCAGGCACCATGTAATATTTCAATATATGTATAGATTGTATAATGTTCAAATCAGGGTCACATATCTATCTTTTCAGACATTTATCATTTCTCCATGATGAAAATATTTAGAATCTTTTCTCCTACCTTTTTTGAAATTTTACTCTTAATTTATATCACTCTTAATTTCACAGCTGATATGGTAATAATTTTTAAAGGATGTAGAACATTTATCTCTAAAATGACAACCTCCATAAGACACATCACTGTCTTTATGATAGATGCTTTATCAAATCCCCATAAATAACAACAGAATTTGAGACAGCTAGAAAGAGAAACCATGTTACATAACAGCAAATGGGAAACCTCCTGTTTCTCCTACTAAGATACCCTAAACTCAAACACCTCCAGAGTTTGGAGTCAGGTCCAGTTGCTCTATTTGGCTTCACTGTGTGAGGGCTTCACCAAAGGTATATGATGCTTTTGGCTTCACCCTCCTGTCCCCCCACTCTCCCAAAAAGATCTGACAGCTGTTCCACCTCACTGCATTACATAACAAGGCAGTTCAAGAAGCAAAAAAGAAAACCATATTGAAATGAGGCTTCTGTGAGTGGGCTGGTGGTTAGACAGAATACACTGTTATCAACACAGAAAATAGTCACTGGCAAGGCCACGTGAATAATTATCCTTATGGAAATGTTCAGGTTCTCCCCCACAACAAACCGCTGAACTGTACGTACACATCACAATCAGTGACCTTCTAAGTGAGCATTTGTGTGGGAGAAAAACAGCCTGCCACAGAGTCTGAATTCTTTTGGGGATATTCTCAGAAGTCAAGTATGACCTCCCTCCTAAAAAAAAAAAAAAAAAAAAAAAAATATATATATATATATATATATATATATATATGCCACACCACAGACACATTTTTAAAATAACATTTTAATGAGAAGAACCAAATTCTGAGACTTCTGACCTCATTAGCAACTCGAGAAAATATGTAATGCAAACTACTAACATTAGCTCTTTCCTGAGCACACTGTTTTTAAGAGCAAGTCCTAGCTGGTTTTAATGTTTTAGTTTCAGAGAAGAATTTATGTAGTTGGAAGAAAAAACAAACAAACAAACAAACAAAAAAACCCAAACCAACTATCCTTAAAACAGTTTGGGTACCAGCTAATAAGAGTCACAACTGGTCCCATAGACAGCATTTTCTAGCCATATAGAATTTGTTCATAAAGTCATGTGTTAAAGCTGAGAAATAACTGGAAGATATAAACTATGGGAGGAAAAAAGAATATACTTGTTGTTTATGCAAATTCTTCAACAAATCTATTTGCTTTTAATCAATATTGATAAAAAGCACATAAATGAACTTGACATGGTATTAAAATGGCACTCTTAAAAGGCCTGTTTCTGCAGACCAAATCAGAGGATACATCTTTGGAGATATATTTAAAATCACAGCTATTTCTAAAGAGTGCATGCAATCTTTGCTGAGGAATCCAAATAGCCATTTTTTTTGTGTGTGTGATTTAACATGTATGTAACTTTATATTTGCAAAAGGATTTATTTGGGGTCATTTTCCTGGTAATAGTTCTTATAAGACCAGGTCATATATTAGGCAAGAATAAACTGAGGCCTAGTAACCTACATAAATTATTTAGATTCATAACCAGATTTATTTTCCATCTGGTATTTAATCTGATAGACTATTTCATTTTAAAGCAAAGATATTGGTTGAAAGGTAAGGTCCTTAGAAATATATTTAAAGAAGAAGAAAATATTATTGAGTTAGCATAGCCTATATAGTTCAGAAATATTTTTGTTAAGTAACTTAATCTTTTACCCTCAAATGTTCTAAAGATCATAATAATCTATTCCTCATGTGAAAAATGCAGAGCATACTGGGGGCATGGTATTAGCATTTGAGTAAAATTAATTCTGGTGTTAAAAATCAGGATGAATTGCAAATTTATCAATATTGATAAAAAGCACATAAATGAACTTGACTTGGTATTAAATGGCACTCTTAAAAGGCCTGTTTCTGCAGACCAAATCAGAGGATACATCTTTGGAGATGATATATTTTAAAATCACAGCTATTTCTAAAGAGTGTGCATGTGATCTTTGCTCAAATAGCCGTGTGTGTGTGTGTGTGTGTGTGTGTGTGTGTGTGTGTGTGTGACTTAACATGTATTTAACTTTATATTGCAAAAGGACCTATTTGGGGTCACTTCCCTGGTACAAAGCCTGTATGCTAAATAAATGCTGACTAAATTAATAAATAAACGGAAGATCAGAATTTCCAGCTTTATCACCATTTGAAACCAAACAGTCCCTTCTTAACAGAGTTAACAATATTTTGTCTAAAATGAAAATATTCATGTCTTATATAAGTGCATCATGAAGTTGTCTAACTATTGGGAAGTTACCATATAAATACCAGTGCATCTACCTAAGTGTAGCTTGGCTTCCTTAGACACGACTTCACATTATATATTCCCTGAATTAAGATGCAAAGGACACAACTTCAAGGCCTCGTACCATGCTAAAGCACAGGAAAGATCTATACACAGCCTGCATCAATACACATATCTTCTTGATGAAAGAAGATTCAGGTACAGTTGACAAATACATTAACACAATAATTTAAAAACTACAATCACAAGGTGAAAGCAAATACTCAAAAAGTGAGGAAAAGCTGCTAGTGTCAGCAGCATCACAGTCCCACGGTAGCCATCCTCTTTTCATCATGGTCAATTCATTAACAGAGGAGAAAAGACAGAAACTATGGGAAATGCAGACCATCTGCTCAATCCAGATGCAACTGAACATGCCTCTTATATCCAAAGCCTTTTAGCAGAAATGAACAGATAAGATCTAATCCTCTCCCGCAATAGCCAACAAAGGTATTTAGATACATTTGCATCACAAATAAAATAATGCCAAAATCATTAAATGAGACCCTTTTAATATTAGTCAAGACTTACCAGTGTCTATACATTGATTAAACAGAATTAAAACAGCACTAGAAAAAATGGGGATGATTTTCTATTAGCTTTTTTTCAGCCATTCCTTAAATAAAATCAGGCTTAAAACATCTCCTTTCTCTGAAGAGCAAGAAAATTTTAGTCAACTCATCCTAGTTTTAAAGACATCAGAAGATATTCTTTTAGTATTACATATTTCAAATAATGAGCATTTCTGATGAGAAAAGGCTAAAAACAAATATTCTTACCTTGAAATTGTGAACCTTTTCATATTTTGGAATTTGCTCATTTTCTTTCAGAGTTGCTCTTCTAACAAGTGATGTCAACTGCGAATAAGCAAAGAGTTTCAGAGGTTGCCAGATTGTCACAGACGACTTTTGAGAACCCAGTTTCATTCCCAAGGCTGCTATCAATAAATCTTGCTGTCGGCCCTCTTGTTTTGATTTGTGAACTGCAGCTCTATTAGTTTTCCTCCCCGACCAGGACTCTTTGGATGGCATTTTGAAATTCAGAGAAAAGAAAGAAAACCTGTATTGGTCTGTGTCTGTCGATGGAGTCTATTCAGCTCACATGAGCATTCTGCAGCCAGCACAGAACCCTAACCTACAGAGAGCTGCGGACACAGCACGGAGAGGTGGAGGAGGGTGATGAAGCACTTCTTCAAAAGAAGCCGACTAACCAGACAAATTCTTTCTTCTTCTTCTTTTTTTAAAGGGCTCTATATTTAAGCTTCTGAAAACTTAGAGTCTGAGCAGAAAAAGAGTCGATGCTAACATACAAAATGTTCAGCATCTCTCTTTATCCCTTTTTAGAAGACATGCAATTTTGACAAATAATACAATTCTAAAAGCTCTCTTCTTTATTCAATACATTAATGTCCATTCTGAATGAAAGATGCCTACATACTGCTTGCAGTCAGTTTCTAGCGACAAGACACCCTGTGAACCCTCTAGCAGGAGGGTGGGGGAGGGAGGGATTTGCCGGGGAAGGCAGGATTAGACTGGCTGCCATAAGAAAGGAGATAACCAATGAAAATCAAGCAACAGTATTTAAGTACTCTATTCCTCAACTCACTCTGTTCCTCCCTCCTCTCATGTAAGATTTTCTTGCCGGCTCAAGGAAAAAAAAAATAAAAAAAATAAAATCAGTGGGAAGATAATGAGCAATGAATGAGTCATGCATTATTACAAAATGAATTTTTTAAACTATTAAAAGCAGAGGAAAATTAACATACAGCACCAGTTCTTTTTTTTTTTTTAATGTATTAGTAACTACCAGGTAATTTACAAAAGGCTGATCTATATCCTTCTTTGTTCATTATGCTAGGCATGTACTTTACCACTGAACTAGACTTCCAGCCCCCTTCTTTGTGTATTATGGATTAAGGTTAACTAAAATCCAATTTTATTTAAAGTGAACAAAAACTGAAAATAGTTTGATTAAAAAATAGTTTAACTAGATATCATACTACTTTCATGCAGAATCAAGAGCATGGTTAACACCCCAGAGTGGTCAGTTTTGTCTCTACTATGTAAAGTTTCGTTGTGGGGCTATAAATTAAGTAGGTAAAGTCAATATTTTAATTCTCTCATCTCAACATTTTTTATTCAGAGAGCTTGAGACCAGATCAAGAGCAGCTGGGAATAAGTATATATGTAGGTCCCAGATGAAGTAATTATGTTTTTAAAACCCCTGGAGTTTTGCTGATGTAGAAAGGCAGAAGTGGAGGGTGATGGGTAAGACACTCAAAACTCAGCTCTTTAAGATAAACACCTCCACTTTTCACCAAGGTGCTATATAAGAGGTTTCAATTTTCCCATTCTGGTTTCCTGAAATCTTCACTTGGTTTCTTCATGCTACAATAATTAATTTTAATCCATTGTGTTTCCAATGTTACGCTTTATTTAAAGAATATAAAAATCAACATTTAAATGAGTTAGGTGTTGGGGGTATAGCTCAGTGGAAGAGTATGTGCATGATCCTGGATTTGATCTCCAGCATCAAAAATAATTAATTCAACTTGTAGTGCTTTAGCTTTCATAACCTAAAGGTGGTATGAGCCCAAAGTATATTTTAGTTTAATTAGGGCATGAGTGCTCCTTAAACTGTTATTAAGCTATGTTAGATATCAAACATAAAGATTGATTTTTCTAAACACCTCTAATTTGTTCTTATTTTCTTGAGTCTATAGTCCTTTTTATTCCTTAAAAAACATTTTTAATGAAAAGATAAATGCTAATATTTACATCTACAGAAGTTTCAGTTTTACAAATTTATACTTAAATTTTTTTTTTAGTTGTAGATGGGCATATACCTTTATTTTATTTGTTTTTATTTTTATGTGGTGCTGGAGATCAAATTGAGTGCCCCATGCATGCTAGGCAAGCGCTCTACCACTGAGCCACAACCCCAGCGCCCCCTCCCACACACATTTATACCTGTAGATGATGAATGAGGTATAAAATAGTCCTGTTCCAAGAGGAAATAAAATGGAAAAAAATTCCTTTGCCTCACTTAAACTGTTCTTCAGGTTAGACCTAGTTTGTCATGTGATTACTAAAAATATAAAGGCCAACCAACTCTTTAGGTATGTACAGCCTAAAGTGACATTTATTCAATTCTCTGCAGGCACCAGAAAAAGAGACTTTAAAGGCAAGTTTAACAGTATTTTTCCCCTCAACGTTTAACACCAAGTTCTTAAGTTAAAGAAAACAATCACATGTTTAACCTGGTATTTTCTCCTGAGTATTTTTGGTCAAGGGCCTGTGTTTTAGATAACCCCCAGTCCTTTAGCTAGAGTAACAAACTCAACTGAGCATGAAAAGATTCATAGTAAAGTTATCCAGGAAATTCATTTTGCTTCTGAGAGATAAAACTTATCGTGGACAAGGCAGAGTTGTATTGTCTGTCTTTCTTAATTTTTCCATTTAATCAAGAAATACTAATTACAATTTGGACAGCTACCTAGGGCAGTAAGGAGAGAAAAGAGCAGTTCAGAATAAAAAAGGTCTTAGCTATTCTCAAATGACTAATTAGGGGTTTGGTCACTATTATTTCTTCAACACAACAGCAACTGCACTTCTGCATTAATTAGGGGAATGAACTTGCAAAACACAACTACTAAGTCTATAACTGAACCACTATCCATGTTCTGATGTTTCAGACAAATGTATGTCACTCATGCATACATTTACTTGACCATATCTATATAGATAATAGTTATAGACTTTGTTAATTATAGGCACTTAGCTAATCACTTTACATATAGAATCCCATTATGTACACAGATAAACCCTTTGAGGCATATATTATCCTCATTTTGGGGAGTGGGTACTGGGGATTGAACCCAGGGGCACTTAACCACTTAGCCAAATTCCCAGCCCTTTTTGTGTTTTAGAAACAGGGTCTCACTGAGTTGCTTTTCTCCTCCATTAATTATAAGACATCGCATTCCGCTTTATATCACAGTTATCCATATAGCTATTTATATAGGATTGGGTCTTATACATTTTCATATTAACCTAGAATTTGCATAGTAGCTTGCACAAAAGAGTTCAAAAAATAATTGGTTAAAAAAGAAAAACCAAATAAAGGTAACTATTTTTATTGGGAGGCAGAGATGTAAAATCAGAGACAAAAGTTTGAATACTGGCCTTGGGAGATTTGCTTGGTGCCTTGATTAACTATTCTACATAATATGGCTAATAAAATCTTTTTATGCCTCTCAGAACTAACTGGTGGTTGAATCCAGGATCTTGAGCAAGCTAGCAAGCACTCTACCACTGTGCTACAGTGGTAGCCCTTCTTATTTTTTGAGACACAGTCTTGCTAAGTTGCCTAGGCTGGTCTCAAACTTGTGATCCTCCTGCCTCAGCCTCCCAAGTAGCTGAGATTAAAGGCCTGGCTAACAACACCTACTTTATAAATTTCTGGGAAATTTATAATCTGCAATACCACACAAACATGCCTGGAAACTCTTGCTCTTCCCTTTGCCTAATGGCCCCTATGCAATTTCCCATATTCTGGTTCTAATCTTATATTTAAAAAGGCATATAATGACATATGTTCTAGTTGAGGAAGCAAGGTTTGGAGGAGGGAGAAAAGTGGAAAGAAAAGGAGATTATCAATATATGCTAAAGAGCAAATTACTGCTTATAACACTGCTTAGCACTTCATACAACTGTCCAATTTACTGGTCACAAGCATCCTGGGAAGTAGTGTTACTTATGATCACTTTATAAGATGAAGAGCCTGGGGCTCCCAAAATGACTTGCTCAAGGTCACACAGACAGGAAGTGAAAAGTGGAAGATCTGAATCCCTGTCTTCTGTCTCCAAAGCTAATAGCTCTTTTGACTACCTTATAATGAGATGAGATAAAAACAAGATGTTAGGAACACAGTGCCTCTCATTCAGGCTCATATAACAGAAGAAAAGTTCTTAATTGGGTGGAATCTAAGCTGATCTGGCACATATCCTACAAGGTCATTCTTGCTGGAAACACCAGCAGGATTTACCTTTTATTTTCACTGGGAGTCTCTGGCCTATCTTTAGATTTTACTCTGCCTACCCTCAATACTGATGCTACTTGCATAGATTTATTTGAATGAGGAAAACTGGCCTGGAAAAAGGCATGGAGAATAGGCAGATTCCACAACTCCTTTCTACATTTGTCCATGCCACCTGCAGAACAGAGAACTATGAAAATGGCAAGGTGTGAAGTGGCAGAAGGGCAATATGAGGAAAAAGGAATGGATGGCCAAATAAGTGACCTTGGAAAGGAACATGATCACTGTTTTTCAAATAAAGACATATCTACCAATCTTATCACCCTGCTGTTCATCCAGTAACACAACTGGATCTGTGCTGAACTAGCCTCTCATTTTCATCCAGTGTAGTATAAGAGGAAACACAGGTTCTGGGACTGCACCAAAGTGATAACTGTGGCCCTGTAATTTAGTAGCTGTGGAATGTCTTTGGTCAAATTCCTGATTTATTTTAGTTTTTTATTTCCTTATGTGTAAAGTAGATTAAAAATTCAATATCAAATTAATTAAATGATATAATATATGCAAAGCATTCTGCATCATTTCTGGCATAGAAAGTAACCAATATATGACAGATTTCCTTCCTTACCTTATATCTGAGAACCTGTATTTCCAAGAGTATCATGTGTGACTATGACATGGGTTAAAACCTAAGGCCACTGTCCTAAACAATGTGAGCTTCAGGACATTTGTAAACACCACCATTCTGTAATTTCTACCTTACCCTGTCCTGGCAATCCTAAATTGCATGAACCCTTATGCTCAAACTGTGAGTAATTCGATCAAACTCTGTTTACAAGAAAGGGCTTTAGCAGATTAGTCACACCAACATACAAATGACTGATTATACTTCCTTGCCCACGAGCATCTGGTTTTTAAACACAGGACCAAGGCAAACCAAAGGAATAAGTCTCCAACTACTGAAAGTCAGGGCTTACTTAAAGTAAGAATGTTTTCTAGGAAATTGAAAAGACATGCAACATAAATAGCCACCTCCTTTGTAACATCATGGTAATACCATAGACTCATTAGCACAAAGCTAAATTAACTAAACTAAGTCACCATTCCATCCAAAAAGCACTCAGAACAATGTTCTAGCTGGCATGGCTCTAAGCCTGGGGAAATAGATTAACTAGATTAAGTCTTTCTTTTTCTGTTCTCATTGAACAAAGTCCTGCATTTTCTATAAAATGTTAAAAACTGAGGCATAAACAATAGTTTTTCTGAAATCTCCAATATCAGACATAACATGAAGATCAATGAATTCAAGCAAATTCAACTCACCAAATATTCCTACCTTTATCCCCTGAATTGTAGGGGAACCCAATTTTTCTCCATTAAAGCCAAGAGTGGAATATATTGTAAGATACTTAAAGACAATATGTTGGTTTCCATTCACTGACAACTGTATGACATTAGTAATGTTTTGGAGGTAAGATGTAGTTTAATTGTCAAAATGGTAGATAATAATAACTATCACTTTCTAGGTGAAAATATACAGGCTCAGAGAGATTAACTACCTTGTTGAAAGTCATCTAACTAGTAAAAAATGAAAGGACTTGAATCTAGGTCTCCATAACTTCAAATTCCATCTTTCTTCTTGACTATTCTGCCTCTTATTTATTGTTAACATGCAAATTTGAAAGGTTACCAATGGAACAAATTTCTAGATCATTTTATTCTGTATGTCTCAGATCACTAGGTATTTTAGAACTGATAAATTTGAATTTATAGTATCTATCAGATTCAATACTTAATCAAAATTTCCAAATGCATTGTAAGTCAAACATTAGAGACTTATACTTCAGAACTCTTAAACTCCTTAAGTTACATTGGGATAAATACATTTTTATGTTGCAGATGAAACTCTTACATACTCTGCTATAGCTCTAAATCTTTCTGTTACTGCAACAGTAACACCATAATTCCTAACTCAGTCTTTATTACATTGTTTCCCTAGCATTCACGTAATATCCAGCTAAAAAAATGATAATCAGGCACATCAATGCATTTCATTTCAGTGTATAATAAACTTAAAACACACTAAACTGATATTGTCACTATCAAATGTTTTTCACTCTGACATGCTCCCTGACAGACTAATATATAATACTATTTAAACATGACACTTGAAAACACAATGCAAACAAAAAAAAAAAGTTTAGCCCTCTAGGAAACAAGAGAAATATGATGAATTTTCCCTGCGACAAGTTTTAAGGGAGCTTTTCTACTCGATGTGAACAATACCATGCCTAGGGAGAGGGGTGAAGTCACACACAGGTTGGTTTCCAGTCCTGGTTCTTACTGATATTGGCCAGCTCATTTAACTTTTCTAAGTCCCAGCTTAACTAAATGAACTTTATGACCTTCTCTATATTTTTTATAGAAATTCGAAAGGAAAAAGAAAGGTTGATATAATTCAGCACACAAGAATGTGCTGAAAGATTTGGGTATGTCTATGTGGGAATGGCTGGATGGCTTTATCTTCAAATTTACAACGGGCTGGGTTGTTTTGTTTTGTTTTTGACTAGTGTCCAGTCTCATAAACTTAATTTATCAATAAAAAGGGATTATGACTATTTCTCAAGGAGAGATTGCTATTATTCCCAAGCTCATGAAACTAATAACATTGATCATAATTTGGCAGACCAATATGCTCTTATTTGGTAGCACCCCTACATTGGGAATGAAAAATCAATAAGAAGCTGGTGAGACTGGAACCAGAACAAGGAGAATGGGTTAGATAAACAATACTTAAGGCAATGAGTTAAGACATCTGTTGAATCCTCTACAACTAGTATGGCCTTGCCCATGGACATCGAGTGGGGTTCCCTCACCTTAAGTCAGTGCTTAGATGAGTATCAGTCTCCTTTTTGTTTTGCACATCTCTGCTCAGATTTATCTTATCATGATCTGAAGTTAATTCATAAGACATAGTCTTATTTTTTGATGCATAAGTTCTTAGAGGGTTGTAGGTTGTAGTCCTGATGCACTGATAGTAACAGTGCTTTGGGAAGATAGAATAAACAAATAGAACGTATTATCTGTCATTATCTAACTATCTGTTAATATATATAGAAATCCAACACTATATATGTTGGATCATGGGCAGCGATGGTTGTCTGCTGAAAGTCATAACAACAGTCTTCTCTGGCTCACTCCAAAGATAGGCTGAAACTGGATTCCATGAGAACTACCTTTCCAAGCCCCACCGCTCAGGAAACCTTAGGGGTACTCGAGGAAATGTGTGATTGTGTTTTTATCTTTCATTTTAACCATTATCTTTGATCCTATTATCTGTAAGACTTAGAGAAACACTATCACTGTTCTGTAACAATAAAGAAGGTGAAATTAGAGATACTCCAACACTTTATCAATCATGGGGCTTTAAATCCAGTGCAAAAATTTTGACTCATACATGTTTTTATTTTCTTAAAAAAAATCTTTCAGTTGTAATATATATATAGAAAATACAACTAAAAAGCAGACTAGGGTTGATAAGATTAGGAGAGTTTTCGGATTTTAAACTGTCATAGGAGGTTATTTCAAGTTATTACAACAGAGTGAACACTTTGCACTCATCAACCCAAGTGTATCAGAATAAAAGCTAAGCCCTTTATTTTTAGTTTTCTCATTCCTCCAGTCAATTCTGTTGGTTAGGCTAGGATAAAGCCCAAGTGAATTGGTTATTTTAAAAAGGACCTGTTACAGATATATTTAAATTCAAGTTATAAAATCTTGCTTTCTACATATAACAAAAATAAACTATAGTTTGATGAGGATATCGTGGTTGAAATTTGGTTAAGATGTTCATTTTAAGCCCCATGTTGACTCATGGTATGCAGAATACTTGTGCAGTTCAAACATACTTCCAAAAATCTGTTTTATTACATGGAAATGGCAATAGTGGCCTGAAGGTAAAAGATATAACTTCCACAACAGTTGCCTGGGAAGAAGGGTAAACAGGAACATAATTCAGAGATGCATTAATTGTCCATTTTACTGCCAGCCAGATTTTTCTTTGAAACTTGTCTTTTCTTTGAGATTTGTCTTTTCTTTGAAATGACCCTGTTACACCACACAGTTGCCAACAAGATAATGATGTATAAAAAGTAAAAATAGCTTGCTCTGGGCACTTTCTAAAACAAACTCTTTATGTCATGTCAATTATATTTCATTTTATAAAATTCCTGTTAGTTCATATGATCCTAATGAAATTAAGAGAGAACTTTAACTTGGACGCTTGTCTTCATAGCAGAGATAGTCATTGTATTTCTTTTATAAACATGTACTGTGTCTTATGTGGAACTGGACATCTCAAGAGTGACTTGAGGCAAATGCATAAGGCCTGAAAGTGATGAGTATGTTAGAGAAGAAAGAATAAAGTCTGACAGAAAGTCAGACTTGCAACAATAGACTCTAGTGAGTAAGAAGATACAGATTAAAGTCTGATTTAATTTCTATCTTTTGGTGATATTTTAATGCATTGAGAAGTGTCTACCTGCTGAGGGCCATTGCCAAGTAGGATTGATGCATCGAAATTTCCTTGCCAGCGTACCCCATGTTGCTTAGAGGACATTCGCTGGGACATTGCATGTATGCTTTAGTTAGGTGACCTTGCTCAAGGATCCGGGTTTAGAGCTGATCAGGTTTTAGGGAGTATCCCGTCCTTGGGTTTAAGACAAGTTTAGGGCGTTCCCGGTTTAAGACAATATGGGTTTTAGGGAAGTTGGAGGTTTAAGTTTATTGCTGCTGGGAATAGGGTGTTCCTGCTGCTTGTTCCCATTGAGTTCTCGTGAGATTCAAATGGGATTTGGAAAAAAGCCTCGTGGAGTAGGTGAATTGGGCTGGGAGATTTTGGATTTCCCCTGAACGTGTGTGGAGGCTGATGTGAGTTCGGGAATAAAGAATTGCTGTTTGAATCTACAAAGCTGTGAGTGGCTCATGATTCAGTGCCAAGCCGAGACATTGGCATCTACCCTGCTGACATCCTCCTCCACACAGGATAAGTTAGTGGGAGATAGTTTAACTCTGCAACTGACGACCTTAAGCAAATAAAATCAAATGCTACTTAAGGCTCTGTGGCCAGCTGAGGCAAGTGCTTTACTGCCTTTTCCACCAAAATGCCCCTAACAGCAACCAATAGGGATGTGTAGGGACACAGAAGAGTCTCTCTAAGCTCCCTAGAATGTACCCATGTTTGTTTAAGCATGTTAAACAAACATGTTTTCAACCAATTACTACTGAGAAAAACTGATGTTTTAGGAAGATATGTTATATTTATCTTTAGATATATTTATCTACTTTCAGAACAGGCTTGAGTGCCTGAAATAGACCTTAGAAAATTTCTTTCAGCCTTAGGTCTCATTCTACAATCATGCTGTATATGAATAAATAATTTCTGAGGTAACTGACTTAATAATCCCATTCTATTTCTACTTTATAATAATTTAAGGTACTGTATTCTTCTGCCAATCTAGTTAAAAAAAAAATTCAGGCCCAGCTTTACAATGCCTGCAAATCAGCAGCACTTATACAGAAGCCTGCTTCCAAAAATGCTATGTCACATAGACTATTTCATGTTGTCCTCATATTTGTTTTTCAGAAAGGAATTCATTGGTGTTAAGGTATTTGCTTAGGGACAGAAAGTCAGTAATCAAAGCAGCCATGGTAAAAACTCAGGCCTGCTGATTTCACACTGTATTCTTTCTCCATTCTCCTGTGCTTTCCTGAGACCCCAAGGATAGGACCACTTGACCTGTGATGTGACTAATGATAAACCGTACATAAGGCTCGATTTTCACAAAGAGAGAACCAGCAGAGGGAGAAATATTTACAGCTGAAAATGACCATTGCTGACTTAGTTCTAAGCCTGATGATTGGTTTACAATATATACAAATATGATCACTGTGATAGTCAGCTTCCCATTACTGTGACAAAATACCTGAGATAATCAACTTAAAAGATTTATTTTAGGGGCTGGGGATTTAGCTCAGTTGGTAGAGTGCTTACCTCACTTGTACAAGGCCCTGGGTTCAATCCCCAGCAACACACACACACACACACACACACACACACACACACACACACGCACACGCACACACACACAATAAAAAAAGAAAGAAAGAAATTGACCTAGTATGTATAACTCTAGGAGAACTTGAAATACCCTGCAGTCATCCCATAAGGATTAGCACCATTCATGGGTTCATGATTTCAAAAGTTTCAGTCCATGACCGCTTGGTCTTATTGTTTTGAAAGGACTGTGGTGGCACAGCACATCATGGCAAAAGCACATTGGCAGAGAAGTCCCATTCACTTTATGGAAACAAAGCAAAAAGAAACAGACCAAGATCCCAATACCCCTTTAAGGGCACACACTCAATGGCCCAACTTCCTTCCATTAGATCTCATCTCCTAAAGGTTCGAGCACCTTCCAACAGTGTCACAGGCAAGGGACCATACCTTTAACATATGGGTCTTTGGGGGACAATCAAGATTTAGATTATAAGCCAGGTGCAATGGCACATACCTGTAACCACAGCAGCTCAGGAGGCTGAGGCAGGAGGACTGCAATCTCAAAGCCAGCCTTAGCAATTTCCCTAAGCAATTTAGCAAGACCCTGTCTCTAAAAAGGGCTGAGATGGGCTCAGTGGTTAAGCCCCTTTGAGTTCAATCCCTGGTACCAACAAACAAACAAACAAACAAAAAGACTATAGCAGTCAGTTTTGGTGACTAACTTCTGGCACTTTAAAAGTTCTTTTTATTTTTCTGACAATGGTGGGTTAAGTGATATGCCAGTCTTAACTTAGGTGCATACAATCTTCTGTCAGATGTCTATCAGAGCTTTAAGGAGAATTATGATAGTTATGATTGAGCACTATGCTTTTTTGTTTTTACATTGATTTTTCCTGTTGCTTTAATCATAATAAATGAATAAAACTACCCTCAAGTCAACTATGACAACACAGGCTTGTAATCCCAGCTACTCAGGAGACTGAGTAAGGAGGATTACAAGTTTCAGGCCAACCCGGAAAACTTAGTGAGACCTTGGCCCAAAAATAAAATAAAAGCTAAGTGCAGTGGTACATGTCACTTATCCTAGCAACTTGGGAGGCTGAGGCAGGAGGATCATACGTTCAAGTCTAGCCTGAGCAACTAGGCAAGACCCTGTCTCAAAATAAAAAATATAAAGTGCTGAACATTTAGCTCAATGGTAAAGTGCCCCTGACTGAGTTCAATCCCTAGCACTAAGTAAGTAAATAAATAAATAAACAGGGATGGGGATATAGCTCAGTGGTAGAGCACTTGATTATACAGAGGCTCTGGATTTGATCCCCGGACCACAAAACAGAGAGAGGAGTTGTTTGATCAACAAATTCAGCCATTTTTAGAAATAATTAACCTTTCATTAAAATTCACCAAATAGACATAATTTACAAAGTGGAAACCATCCCAATCTCAATGGTAAACAATTAATTGAGTCTTAATATTTATAATAGTGATTCTAGATTAACCAATGCAGTGATTATATAATCAGGATTCATTTTTATTTAAAAAGAAGAACACTAAAAAAAAAAGGATTTTGAGTAGTTGAGATGTGGTCTGAGAAATTATAAATACTTATAAACCTCACAAATTCATTAAATGAAAATAATGAAATGTTCAAAGTACACGTACATAATACTAAGCATTTTTAAATGGTTTTCATTCAACAAATATTTAATGGATATCTATTATGTGCTGTGGTTTCACTAATAAAATTGTGGTGAATATCAGAGAATAGAGATGTGATTTTCACAAGTGCCAGATAGTAAAAAAATACATATTTAATGAATAAATCATAATTGAGATAAATACTATGTGGATAATAGATTTTTCCATCCCATTAGCCTAATAATTCCATTTTGTAACAGAGGTCGAATTTATCTATTAAATCTATGTCAGTGCCCTCTCTGAAGCTGCTTCCTCCTTACCAGCGTCTTCAGAGACTGTAAAGGTGATTTCTATTCATCTTCTCATTCCAGGTCTGTCTGTCCTTCCAATATGGATGTGACTTCAAAATTCCTCTAAGGCCACAATCACGGGGTAGTTTGTAATCACTCCATAGAATCCTTATATCAGAAACAATGCAGACAGGGAGATGCACTTTATGAGCCCTCTTCCACAATCTGCCTAATTACTCCTTCCACAAAGAGTTAAAATAATTTTTAAAAAATTTTAAGTCAACTTCAGTGTTATTTATATTTAAGCGGTTAAAAGTTTGCTCTTGAGTCAAGACAATCTGTAAAAGCATCTCAGCTCTTTGATCCACTTTGAGTTAACTTTTGTGCTGGGTGAAAGACAGGGGTCAAATTTCATCTTTCTACACAGGGATTTCCAGTTTTCCCAGAACTAGTTGTTTAAAAGGCTATTTTTTCTCTAACATAAGTTTTTGGGCACCTTTGTCTATTATCAGATAATGTATTTATGTGGGTTTGTCTCTGTGTCTTCTATACCATTGATCTTCATGCCTGTTTTGGTTGCTAGTACCAGGCTGTTTTTGTTACTATAGGTCTATAGTATGATCTGAGGTTTGGTATTGTGATGCCTCCTAAAGTGCAAGAAATAAAATTAGAAAATCAAAAAGTGAAATGGCGTAAAATTAAAAAATCTTCTGTACAGCAAAGGAAACAATTAAGATTGTGAAGAGAGAACCACAGAATAGGAGAAGATCTTTGCCACCTGCTTCTCAGGACATTAATATTCAGAATATATAAAATGCTCAAAAACCTAACAACAAAAAATCAAATAACCCAATCAATAAATGGGCAAAAGACCTAAACAGACATTTCTCAAAAGAAGAAATACAAATGATCAACATATATATGAAGAATTGTTCAATATCTCTAGTAATTAGGGAAATATAAATCAAAACTACATTGCACCACATAAAAATAAATAAATATTGTGTCCAACTAGAGTATTTTTTAAAAAAACTATATTGAGATTTCATCTCACTCCAGTCAGAATGGTAATTATCCAGAATACAAATAATAATAAATGTTGGCGAAGATGTGGAGAAAAAGGTATGCTCATACATTGTTGGTGGGACTGAAAATTAGTACAACCACTATGGAAAGCAATATGGAGATTCCTCAAAAAACTAGAAATGAAACTACCATATCACACAGCTATCCCACTCCTTGGTATACATGCAAAAAAATTTCCATCAGCACACTACAGTGATACAGCTACATCAATGTTTATAACAGCGCAATTCACAATAGTCAAACTATGGAACCAACCTAGGAACCATTCAACAGATAAATGGCTAAAGAAAATGTGATACATACGTGCAAAATGGAGGATCCATAAAGAATGACATTACGGCATTTGCTGGTAAATGGATGAACTGATTATCATGCCAAATTAAATAAGCCAGTCCCAAAATGTCAAAGATTGAATAAATTTTCTGATATGCGGAATCTAATCCAAAATTGGGGGGGGATAAACATTAAAAAATTGATAAAAGAAAGAGAAAGAGAAAAAAGCGAGGGGGGTTCATCAAAATAGAGGAAAGAGTACTGAGTAAATGAAGGGGATTAAGGAAAAGGAAGAAGGGGCAGAAAGGAAAGAACAGCAGAAAGACTCTGACCAAACTTTGGTATGTGCATGCTGGATGTGGCGTGGTGGGTCTCAGCATTGGGTATATTCACAGGACAGTAATTAAAAAAAAAAAAAAGTCAACTGTAAATGAATTGAAGAGGGATGGGTGGAGTGGAAGGCAGTGGGTGAGGGTTGGTGGGGCGCTGGGGAGAGCTGGGGTCTGAATTAGAATGGGTTATGTTCCACACTTTTGTGATTATGTCAGGGTATACCCTGATGTTGTACATAACTAAAAAGAAAAATAATAGATAAAAGAATCTCAGCTCAACTTATTAGTTATGGGATCTTAGCTCTAAGTCTCAATTTCTTTATCTATAAATCTGGAACAATGACTATACCTGTACCTCACAAAGGTATTGAGAGGATGAAGAGATAATGCATGTGGAATAGACAGATTGTAGGTAAAGTATGTATTTTCAGTATCCAGTAGGCAGAGAAAGCACAAAGCTCTCAAAGATGAGATGGTGATGATGTTGATGCTATTGTCAACACTAGCATTGCTCTCTTTGCCTTAGCACAATGCTTAGAAAAAGTAGGTACTAAACAAATATTGAAAGAATGAGCAGGCAAAGTTCATGGCACATTCATAAGCCTCAATGAATTTTTCAGATGCACAGATGAGCGCCTGTCTGAATGATTCCAGCCTCCTCTCCTTACATTGCCAGAATAGATTTAATACAAAGAAAATGTATATTTTTGGTCTTACAGCTAGGTTATTAAAATGTAACAGCTGGCTAGAAGTACAAGGGAAAAAGGCATTTGAAATATTATTTCCTCATCTGACAGCAAAAATGTATGCAAAACTATGAACTGAAAACACATTAGAGAGAAAATCTGTGATAACGTAGGTATCTTAGCAACATAGCTGATTAAAGGCAATACCGAATTGAAAACATTTATAATGTTAAGAGAATATTGGCCACCTGAAATAAGGATGCTTAGGATCCATGAACTGAGGTTCCAGTTCTAAAGATGGCTGAATCACTCTTGTTCAAATTAATTTGCAGCACCAAGACAACTATTATTGGAGGAATACTGCAAGACGCTATGAAAATTCCTTGATGACAAAAACTCTCTGCAATGCTGGGTTCAAAGATGATGTCAGAAGGAAAGAGAATTTGGTCAGTAATTGCCAGTATTGCCTTGTCTTGTTCAAAGTTCGATCATTTTCCTTCTATGTGCCCATAACTTGCTATAAAATTGCATGATTAAATTGTTTCATTATTTTCAAATGCATGCCTTAATATGGAAAATATTAAAATAAGAAGTTCTCTTGTTTAAAAAATAACTTGCTTAAAATATCTATAGGATTAGTTATAGAATGTTTTCTTCAAGTGGATGTTCTTGTTACATTTTTCTACAGTCAAAAAATTTCAAACCATGTCATCAGTAGAATAACATTTCTTTGTTGTTTTCATTTTTAAAAGAATCAGATTTTGAGATATCAAGTCTAGAACTGAATCCAGTATATCGTACTTTTAATGAATAACAGCATATTAAATTAATTATCATTGGTCATGGTTTCTTTTTTTCTTTTACCTGCCTCCTCTGGTGTAGATTACATTAAGTTTAGAGATTTACATCTCCTCATTCAAAACTCTCTAAAAGAGAAACATTCTGCCTTATATCAGACGATGTGAAAGGCCCCTGGTTCCCTTTATGGAGAGTTGTCTTAAAGTAAAGAATCACTTGCGTTTGCAAGTTAAACTAGCTGCTTTCTCATGGAATGACATTTTTATCTTGAGAGAATGGCTAACAAAATTTTTAATTATTTAGGCTTGGGTGCTTAGTATATTCTAAAAACAAAAAATGAATGAAGTAAGCCCGCTACCTCCAGGAAAACAACTGATAGCAATGACAACATTCATACTATCAAGTAAAAATTATGATTTTGGAAAATCTGTATCTGCCCATCCCAAATCTGACAGATTCCTACTACTTAAATGACTTTCCTAATTAAATCAATGATGATATTAACAACTGTGTATAAAAAAATGTGTTAACTTTTATAAAAGCTACACAACTCAGTAAACCAGTATTTTCTAAATGACAAATACATGATGTTACAGAATCATGTATGGCTGACAGGTTCATAGTTCAAGAAATATCAATGGATTTATTTCATTGTTACAAAATAAGAAATGATTACTGATAAGGTCTCAGATTCCATATTGTGACTAAACTTGTTTTGGTATAATGTTCAAGAAAAACATCCACAATTACCTGAAAAGGCTGATACAAAACTCTTCCAACTGCAAAATTATGTAAGGTCAGATTTTCTTTGTATATTCTAACTCAAACAATTTATCACTACAGATTAAATGTTGAAAGATTTATGAGAATCCATTTTTTCCAAATATTAAACCATAGAGAGGTTTACAGAAATGTAAAACTATGCCACTCTTTTGAATGTCTTATAAAATACTTTGTTACTAGTTATGCTATTATGTTAGCATGCAATGTTGTTCATATTCGTTCTCATTCATTTCCCCCTGCCCCACTTTTTTTCCCTTCCTTCCTCCTCCCTCCCTCTCTTCCTCTCTTTTTTTCTTTCTTTTTCAATACTGGGGATTGAGCCTAGAGGTATTTTACCACTGAGCCACATTCCCTATCCTTTTTACTTATAATTTGTAACAGGGTCTCACTAAGTTGCTTAGGGTCTTGATAAATTGCTGATTTGGGCCTAGAACTTGCAATCTTCCTGCCTTAGCCTCCTCAGTCACTGGGATAACAGGTGTGTGCCACCACATTTGGCAATTTTACTATTTCTTATATAAACAAAATACCTTTTGAAGTCTATAATAATGTTTTAACGTATTTTAACATAGCATAAAGGGGTCCTAAGTAAAAAAAAAAAAAAATTGAGAACTATAGAATTGTAACCTTTACTGTGCAACAGAATCACACAAACATGTATATAGAAAGATAAATATGATGTCTGGGTTCCATGTTGAGTCTATTGAATCAAAATTTCTATAGAAATTTCTATTTTATTAGTAAGAACATTGGTCAGATTTAGGTCTTTAAATCAAAACTATTTTTTACTATCTTTTCTCCCTGCATTTTATATTATTTTTTTCATTATTTTATTTTCACAAAGTACTATCATTAGTAATAACTTCTTTTCATGAAAATTATGAAATACTAATAGCTATCCATTGTTATTGTTTTCCCTACCTCTGAGAAATACCATGGAAAATTATAAACTAAGTTGTACTTAACATCTGAGAGGGGTTTTGTTTGTTTGCTTCCTTTTGTTTTTCTCTTTCCTGCCTCTAAATTATAATAAACTTTTCTACAGCAAGTTTTATATATAGCTTCTAGCTACTGATTTGAAAAGCATGTCAACTGCCTTAAAAATCCTGTTTATTTAGGAGGTGACTGTCAACTCAGAGGTCTTTTGTCAGTTTCAAAAAGCTAAGTAAGCTTCAGCTATGACAATGAAATGCTAATAAGCACTTTGAAGACAGAAATGATGAAAACCTGAAGTTGTCAACCTGATTTTAAATCATCTGTTGAAAATGTAAAGTCTGTGGACTTATCTTAAATATAAATGTGATATGCTTTATGTTATAAACTCTAGTTATCAACAGACTATATTAATATGAAGATGAATTAGGTTCATAATTTAATGTTACAATTATAAAGTTTTAAAGAAATTTACCAAGATCTCATTCTTCTAAGTATCCTGTGTTATATATTTATTTTTGTTTGGTTCCTATGAAAGTAACAAGTCTTTGAATTTGTACATTTCTGTAATAATTAAAGAAGAGAAGGTAGTGTTTGCTATAAACAACAATCAGAGAATTAAGGTATACTATAGGAAGAAGTGTTGTTTTTCTATATTAAAAATTTCAATAGTCATAGGTTTTCTAATTCTGTGCAATGGAATCTTTTTTATTCTTTTAACATTAGATAAGAGTTTATTTAAAAACCAAACACAAAAGAGTTACAGCTCTAGAGTGACATGCCTTGGTTGGTCAAGGGTCCATCTGAACTATACTTCCTTCAACTTTCTTTAGGTAGTTCTGGGGGGTTCCAACTTCTCCTTTTGAGTTATCTAATTATTCAAAAGTCAAGGACCCACTCAATTTAAATATTAACACAGTCTAATGTTTGATTTCTATAATGACACCAAAGGCACTTGGTGGAAGGGTCTGGTTTTCTTCTGGGATTTTATTCTCCAAAATAAAAAGATGTGCTATTAAAATACACCCCTAGATATACCTCACCATAAACCTATCATCCCCAAAGATACTTGTGCTATAATAAAATCTATCCATAAAAGATTTTCACAAAGATTAAGGGAGATAATCTGGTTTATATGACTTAGCACAATTTCTGATATATAATGGCTCAATGAATGCTGTTATTTCTGTTTTTATTTTTAGAGTTAACAATCCTTAGAAATGTGTAGTAGGGTGCTAGGAGATCTTCCATTTCCTGAGGTCAAAGACAATTATGTGCCAATCCTAGTCAACAGCAGAGGCACAGTTATACTTAAATCTGCATATTTTCAGTCTTTTCTACCTCTCAAAAAGTCCTCATAAGTAAAGAATATGAAGTCTGAAAAAAAGTCTCTTGAGGGTTAACAAAGAGAACTTATGGACAGGAAATTCTGACAGCTAGAAGGGACCTTATGGTCATCTATGAAGCTGAGTCCTTCATTTTATGACTGAGGCCCAGAGAGATTAATGATGGGCTTAAAGCAACACCATTAAAGTCACAGGAATCCACATCTTTTCTTCCAAGGAAATGCCTAATGAAAAATGCTGGTTTATTATGTGTGTGTTGGGGGTGGGAAGATTGAGGGTTAATTCAAATATAACATAAAGTGATACTCAAAGCTTTTTCTAAAGTGTTTCTATTTCAGAAATAAAGGTGTATCTTCATGAAAAACATTTCCACAATTTCTGCTGCTTTGGCACTCTGGTATTCTCTTTCTACCAGTATTCCCAGTTCTCCAAGCCTTAAACACAACATCTCCAGAATATGGCCAAAAAATTATACAAGTTGCAAAAAAAAAAAAAAAAAGCATCAAAAGAAGAGACTTTAGAGCCCAACTGCTTGCTTAGAGAGAAGTTCCAGATCATGGGAGGGAGGGTCTACTCCAATCAAGATGTACTGCAACCAGGCACTAAAACTAATGTGCAAAAAAGTCAGTCTAGTTTTATGAAGTCAAGGTTTTGCCTACATTAATATTCCTCTTCCATTTATATTCCAACAGGTTTTCCTCAGAGAGACAGGTGAACAGCTATAATTTCTCCAAGAATTTTATATAACCCACAGCCCACTCACAGAAGTTTGTTATCCAGGAGAATATCATTCTTCACTCTCAACTTGAGACAAGAGAATTCTATTCTATAGGACTCTTGAGTGGGTTGCACCCTATGGTTTCAAACACTGTAGGGAGAGAAATCTAAATGCAGTAGATTTTCATGGGAGATTCTAGAATTACACCACTGCCACAATTTTCCCATTTGAGTGAGATTAGACAAGTGGTACCATGTGGTTCAATTTGAACAGAGAGAGTTGAGAACACTCTACTCTCTCATCAATGGTGAGCATGAGTAACTATGTGTTGGGACCTGTCCCAGGCCAGAGGAACAGCAAGGGTGAAGAGAGCTGGCTGCCTTCTGGCCATGGAGTGCTTCTGGCTCAGGCCCAATATCCCAGCCAGCAGAGCCTCTTTCTCTTGGTTCCTAGGAATTCCTCCTCATTGTGTACTCAAATTTATTGCAGGCTTTACTGCAGACTGAAAGGTAGAGTCCCTAATGATGAGACTGAAATCTTCAACAAGTTATAATGCCTTACGATCACAGCAACACACCTATTGTGCCTTCGTTGCTCATATTTCCCTAAGAAATATGATCTGAAGAATTTACTTTCTAAAATCAGAGATAAGCAAGGTAGGTATTAAAAAAAAATCAGATGATGTGTTTATAAGAAAAGAAAATGATGGGAAGAAATGCTACAAATGTGAGAAACTAAAACATTAAACAGGATGCCGTTATATATCAACAGTTAAAAAAGAATTCTTGTTCTGACAGAAATATAACCAGTGGTTGCTCTGAGGCCAGAGATGGGGTGAAATTTTCTATAAAGAGGCATGAAAAAAACTTTCTGGGGTAATGCAATATTTTGATTGTAATGGTGGTTACATGAGTATATGGATTTGTCAAAACTTATCAAACAGTACATGTAACTACCTACAATTTACTGTATGTAAATTATATCTCAATAAAGTTACTTTTAAGAAAAGTTTTTTTTGGAAACGTGAAGATATGGGCTCATTTGCAGTTTCCCCATCACAAGAAAAAAAAAAAGAACTTTCTCAAGGGATATGGGACTATAGTTTTTTCCTCACTGTGAACTTGGGCAGCAGCTCAAAGTCATTCTCAGGTTAATAAGCAAACTATTCCCAAGATAGGGATCCCTTCCTGTTGAGTGGGTGAGTAGAAGGGAGGTGTAAATCTCTTAAGAAGGTGCTAAATAATCTGCAGCTTATTTAAAATGCTCTGCTTCTGGGGAAAGTTTTATAGTAGATGACCTTTTACCAAACAGTTCTGGCAAATAACTACGAGCTACAAAAATTCAGAAGTTATCAAGAAAAATGTTTAAGTTGGACAAAGATGTAAAGTTTAATAACATAAGTTTGGTCATCAGCAGACCTTATAGCATTTAGTGAATTTCACTAAATGGTTTTAGAAGCTAAGGAATATACAGAACAGGTTGATTCATTCAAGTGACTGACAAACCATAATGTAGCAGTTCAGTTGTCCCTTGGTATCCCTGGGGGATTGGTTTCAGGATACCTGTGGATACTGAAAGCTGTGGATGCTCAAAGCCCCTTATATGCAAGTGCTATATTTGCATAATTTTCACACACCTTCCAATATACTCCATAGCATCTCTAGATTATTTATAATACCTAATATAATATACATGCTGTGAAAATAGCTGTTGTGCTGTATTGTTTAGAGAATAAAGATGAGGGAGAAAGTGTGTGCAGAATGCATTTTAAAAAAATATTCTGCATGGCTGGATCAACTGAGGATGCAGACCCACAGACATGGAAGGCTGACTATCTATACTTAAAAGGAGACAAAGAATAGCAACATCAGTAGCCATTATAGACATCTATAATTTCTTGTTGGCAGAGTCAAATTATTGCAATATGTTTCAGTTTGAGCATTTTTGACCAGTTTTAGTGATTTGAAGGAAATCCCAAATAGCTAAGAACTAATTTATGAGGCCACATAAAAATAAGTTCTCATAACTCAACAAAAGGTTAGAAAGCAAGGCTCTGACCTTCTAATCCCTGAGAGGTCCAAATACTAGTAGAAAAGAGAAATGATTCCAGAGAAAAAAGAAAAATATGATGAAGCAAAATTGTAAGATAAAATTACACTTTCCAAATTGTTGAGTATGATACTGATGTAAGGATTAGAGGGCTGGTTCTTTTCAGAATTGCCCAGTTTGTGAACACCAGGTCAGAGCTTGACACTTTTATCTTGCTTTGTACCTTTAAATGGTATCACCCTCCTAAAGCCACCAGAGTTGATTCCTGTTTCAAAAAGTTAAATAGATGGAGATTTTGCCAGTAATGATTATTTCTCCACCAAAATGCAAAAGACTCTGAAACAGTAATTATGGAAGAATTTCTAATAGCTTCCTTCCTTTCCAACACTCAAGTCAGTAATTTAAGAGTTATTTTATTTGTTCAATTGGCCCAGATACAGAAATCTTTCCTAAACTGCAGCTGGCTTAGAAAAATATAATTTGGTCTTCTGTTGGCTTGGTTCTTTGGAGCTGAAGAACTGATGTGTTTATCTTCCATCTTCCTCTTTCCATCTGGTTTTCCCTAATGGCTTTCAATTACTAATCCTTTCTGTGGGTGATATGATGGAAGGACAGATGAGATTCACACAAATAATTTCCTGGGCCTCCCTGGAGTTTTCTTTAATCATTACAGCATGGAATTCTCTGGTGAGGTCTAGATGATCCCAACACACAAATGATAGCTGTGGGCTTGGGGAAGTGTCACTTGCCATCTTTGGACATATTCTAAAAGAGATGTATTTGCTACCACCTTCACAAACTATTTTATGTCACAAAGACAATTTTGGGGGACTTCAGATGCTTTATCTATGGAATGAGAAATGGCCTTCCACACCTCCCAGAGACATTTTAAAGATTCTGAATTCATAAAGTGAAAAATATATAGTATCAGGTCAAGCTGAATTACTATACTTTTCTATTAGGGCCTTGAATTTGGCTGAATTCATAAAATATACTCATTTATGTATTTAGTCATTTGACAACTATTTATATAAAACTCAAGATGCTGAGTCAGAAGTGAAACAATACTGAGGAATGAAAGCCTTGAAACAAGGGGTGGAATGCCAGAATTTCATATTAATTTCTGACTCATGACTCTGAAAAAAAGTTTTTTTGTGTTTTTTAATGTTTTTTGTCTATAAATGTGTTTTCTGTGATCTGCTAGGCTATTATAGTAGCAAACTGAAGTTGAACTGAGTTCAATTTAATACTGACTGAACTTATGTAACACCTTACAGATGATATGCACTACTAGCATCCTGCTCAAGATGCCTAAGCATGAATACGTAGAAACAAAGAAATATTAAAATATAAGTTATTTGAGACAGGGCCTGTATCTTGCATATTTTTATTTCTTCCAGGGTCCAGACTGTTTCCTTGCAAACAGGAAACATATAATAAATGAAGAATTAAATGCAATTAATCTTGATAGATGATTTAGTTCTTAGAGACTAAACAAGAAACGGGGTTGATATTCCCAACTTGTTCTTAATTTGTTTAAATTCCAAGATAACTTGTGCGTAGCAAGAAGAAACTGTTTATGTAGATGGCTCAAGAAAGACTATTTAGAAAATGAGGTATGAATATACTAAAAGCAAAAGAAGAAGTGTACCACAGCCGGAGTCAAGAGAATAGGTACACCGAGAGGGGAATTTGAAAGACCTTAATGGGTTCAACATGGAGGGCAAATTCAATAAAAGTTCACTGACAGGGCATGGAAGCAGAAAGCTGTGATGTCTTACATTCAGAGAAAGCAGAGTTAAAATAATAGTTCATACTAAAATGCAAATCTCACACATTTTGGCTTTCAAAGCCATATTCTTGGGCAAAGATACATGTTTCCTAATTAAAAATAAATAGAAGTATCACCTTATATTAACCAAGAAACTCCACTTTCTTTGGGAAGCAATTAGGAGTGAACTTAAAGGGTTGTTCAAGCATGGAAAATGATGGGCTTCAAACAGCAACCTGAAAATGTTGTTTCCAGCACAGGCTTGTAACAGATAGTACTCAGACCTATGAATGGGTGTCTGGCTGATGGGTCCTCTGATTCCAGAGAACAATAATATTTCATGTAGTGCTTTACATTTCCAAGGAAACCTACATTATATAATCTCATTAAAACTCATAACCACCAATGCAACAGCATCTGTATCCTCATATCAGGAACTGGGGCAAGCTGAGATTGGAAAAGGTCAAGGGCTTGCTTACTCAAGATCACATGATTAATACATATTGGCCATACAGACTTCTCTTTTTAAAACTGTGATTTCTTAAGGAGGATGCTTCTAGAGCATAAACCCAATATTTGAAAGAAGTTCTATGGAGAAGTTGTAATCTTCATCATAAATTACTAAATTGGCTTTTTAATGCAAGTCAGTGATTCTGGACACATTCTGATAGTCCTTTATAGCCTGTTCATCCCTGAAACTGATCCTAACCTTGGACAAACATGGAGACTTGGACACGTAAATATGATAGAGAGAGAGGGAGAGAGCTGGATAAAGGCAGGGTTAAGAAAGAACAAGAGGAGAAGCTTGAGTACACTAAGGAACAACAACAACAAAAGGGCCAAAGACTGTGGAGGCACAAAATCAAGAAGAGGGATATCAAGGTCTAAATATGAGGTATCCCTCCAAAGTTCAGCTGTTAGACAATGCAAGAATTTTCAGAGGTGAAATGACTGGGTTCCAAGAGTCTTAACCTAATCAGTGTATTGATAGGGATTAACCAGGTGCTGACTGTAGGCAGGTAGGATATAATTGAAGAAGGTGGTCACTGAGGGCATGCCTTTGGGGTTTATATTTTGTTCCTGATGAAGGGAGCTCTTTTTCTCTCTCTGCTTCTTGGTATGATGTTAAGAGCCACGTTCCTCCACCACATTCTTCTGCTATGTGTTCTGCCTCACCTCTGGCCCTGAGGAATGGAGCAGACCATCTATGGACTAAGACCTCTGAAACCATCAGCCCCCAAATAAACTCTTCCTTCTATAATTGTTCTTGTCAGGTATTTTAATCACAGCAATGAAAAACCTGACAAGTTGCTTTGTTGGCTTTTTAATGCAAGTCAGTGATACTAAGTCACTTAGCAGAGCAGACTGCTCATGCCCCTTTTGTTGTTCTAGGGGATAAAGACTCCTACCATTTTATAGAGGAACCCAAAGAATTCCAGTAGTTATGACAGTTTTTGATAGAACCCCAGTTATATTTCAACTTCTAATTTAAAAGGCTTTCATACACACACACACACACACACACACACACACACACACACACACACACGTACGTGATTTCAAAGCAGTCTTTAAAACATTCAATCTAGAATCATAGTCCTGGCTCATAGTATGGTTTCTTAACTGAAAATTAAATACTTTATTTGGCAGTTTATATTATTAACAGTTACATGAGAAATTTTCTACAGCACTGGTTTTTGGAGATTTAAAAATATATTATTAGTAAATATAAAATTATCATAAGAACTAATGTATGCCATTGGTCCAGTATCTGTTGAAGTAGATATATTATATTCATTACTTGGAACAAGAAACTATCAAATCCAATTTCAAGATAAATAAAAATAAATAACTAATAAAGTTGGGCTCTTGGCCAGTCTAACTGCAAAATTAAGGCACTTTAGATGAGAAAAAAGTCTGGCTTCAATGACAGCTATATAATTCAGGATTAAATGTATCATAATGTTTTAATAATTTTTTGTTTCCAATTATTATTTCAAGCTGAGAAGCAATGTATATAGTTAATGAGAAAAGAAGGCATACGAACACTAGGAAAGAAAGAAAAAAAAAACATTCCCTCAGTAGTCCACCAATAGGGATAAGAAATTCATTTAGATTCACTTCCTATGGTGAGAAAATCTTTACAGTCATAATACTAGCCAACCAACCTTCTACAAAAGCTCAGATGCACAACTTTCACTTAAGGACTACAACAAACACACATACATACTGAGAATTCTTATCCTTCAATTTTGAAACAAAGAAAGATTTAAAAGAAATTAACTTATTAAGAGTCTCAAAAAGGGTTTTATAATATTATTTTCCAAAAATATTCTTAATAATGATGGGTAATTCAAATAAGTTTGGGAGCACTCTTGAAGATTTATAATCATAATTGATCATTAGTGAAGGCCTCCAAAAAAGAAACAAGTTTTTTTTAAAAATGTAAGTTCTCTCCAAGCTATTTGAGCACAAAGCCTGTTTTTCAATGAATATTTATTAAAATTCTGTAGAATTAAAATGTTTTAGGAAATTCCTAATCTTGTGCCAAAAACCTGAAGTCCAGGCAGGATGACACCAAGGTCATACAATTAGTTGGTGGATAAACTATAAAGAGATCTCAACTCTCAAGACTCTACTAGGGTGTTCAAGTATTGTGCTGTCTCTTTCCTGTAATATTTACTGTCCTTAAGAATTTCAGACTGTAAAAACCCTATATTGGAGATCATCTAGTTCAAAACTTTCCCATTAAAGGGGGGAAACAGTCTTAGAAGTGATGTAGTTGGCCCAACAAGACACAAAAATCCACTCCTGTAGCAGAATTAGAATCCAACTCTTAATTTCAACACTAGAATCCTTTCCACAACAGCATTATCAACTCCTGAAGATTTTTTTCCTCTGAGTCTCAGATAAGACAGGGTTTAGCTAGTAAGGACCCATTAAAATACTTATTAAACCATATTTGTGTCAATAGATATTTTAAACCAATTAAACATGATTGTCTTTACTTACAAATGTCATCCACTGTGACAGGGAATCAATGTTTCAAGCTGTTGAACAGGTCATCATCCCTGTCCTGTTGGATGACACCTGTAAATAAAATAAATCTATTTTTGAGTGAGTAGACCTTAAGCTAATTAGATTTAAGATGCATGCAGTTTAAAGGAAAGAATAATTTTTGAATAATTCTTATGTCCTACTGGAGAGATGTACTTCCCATTGCCAACTATTTCACTCTAGTTATGACTGGTCATGAGCACAAGAGAATCCAGGGAATATAACATGAATGTGGCAAGAATACAAAGGAATCTGGCTCCCAGGGCAAAAGGGGTCCTCTAGGCATTAACTGCCTCCATCTCTTACTTTGTGATATTATTCTACTCGACAGGTGGGGAAACCAAGGCCTTGTTAATGACTGGTCTAATATTAAGTAGCTAAGTGTCTTTGGCTCAAGTCTGTAGGAGTCAAAAAGTATACACAATACATTAGCATAGGTTATCATTAGGCTGATTAGCTTTGAGAGACTTAAATATTTCATAAATGTTGACTTAGAAATATTCTAGCACAGCTGCATAAAATATGTCAGTATTAAATATTGAAATATAAGCATCATTGAAAATGTTTGAGTGGAAAATCAAACAACAGTAAGAAAATGGAAATATGACAGTGAAATTAAATATAGAATGCACTTAAAATTTTTAATTCTGGCTATTTTGAAACTTAATTAGTGGTTTATAACAAATATGAGTATATGAAAAACCATTTTTTTAAACAAATTTTCTATAGTCCATAATTTAAAACATTGATTTCTATGTAGCCACAAAATACCAATCTAAGTAAGCTCTGACAAAAACTAAAATTTGGACGAGATAATGAACTTTCTAAATTTCCATTCTGTACCTAAATAATCTAAAATAACTGCAAGTGTTTTAGGACACTGCTTTGAAGTAATATGGCTGTTAGAGTAACATCATCACAAAACTCACGTTGAACACTTACTGTGGGCCATAAGTTTGAGTGCTACAAGTTATTTCATTCAAACCTCACAACTTGATTTCTATTGCAATTTTACAACTAAGATGATCAAAAGCATAGAGAAATTAAATTACTTGCACACAAATCTATTTGGTGACAGAATCCAAGCTCAAATTCTGCTGCTTTTCTTTAATGTAACAACTGAAGATTCTTGAAAATACAAAAAATATAACAGAAAAATCAACATAGTTCTAACTAGAATACATAAAATTCCCTCACCTAAATTCCACATAATATAAAAGAGAAAAATTTCTTGATCTTTTTTGGGGGTCAGGATGTAGGAGAGGGTGGGGACAATTTTTAAAACAAATCTTAATTGCTAAAGAATCAAGTATGTTAACCTGAAATATATCATAAATAAAATGACAACTAGAAAACATCATAATTTTATAATTAAATTCTTTCATAATTAAAGTAAATCTTTCAGATTTATTTTTTAAAAGAGACAAATCCTCCAAAATAGTATAATAATTATTAATAGACTGAATTAAGTCATGTGTATTAAGAATAAATAAATTATCTTACTAAACAACAGAACTATTCATAAAGTGAATTAGCTTTAAGGAAAACAAAAAAGTAATTTTGATCCATAATGTAATCCCCTCAATTCTTCATACAATGGTAATTATCTTTTACTTGATGGTAAGTTATGCTTTGGACTTAAACCCCTCAACTTTTTTAATGGGGTCATTTTTCTAACATTTTTTAAACCATAAAACTGACAAAATAGCAGATAATCAGAAGTTCAAAAGTATAACTGGCATATTCTAGCTGAACAAGAAATAGATTTATGCAAAGCTCAGCATCACAGAAACAAGACATTAAGAAAAATGATTTTACTTCTTAAAGCACTTGTGGAAAAATGAATCCTTCTGGCAATAATGGCTTTCTGAAAAGGACCCCCAAACAGAAAAAGATAAGGTGTGGTTTCATGGTAGCTTACCCTTTTCTCTGATACCCCATCCTGGCCTGCAGCATCTCTCTCATCATGTGTCTCTTTCAGGACTGCCATGTGTTTTTTGTATGCTGGCTCTCTGTTTAAGGTTGTGTATCCTATGTGCTCATAAATTGGGTTTATCGTCATCTTGGCAATGTATTCTGCTGCCTTGGTTTCAATATAGAGAGTAATCAAGCCATCAGTCACCAGATCGTGGATGGACTCAAAGCGTTTCTCCCCAACAAAGTGCTTGCCATCGTAGTAGAGCCTGAAGTTTCTGGTTTGACTTCCAAATCTGCCTCAATGAAATGGGAAAGATGTTTTTAAGAAAAGTAAGCAAGTGAATTCTTTCTGAAACAAAATAATCAAAAGAGAAAAAAAAAAAACCCAAACAAAAAACCCTATTGCTTTGTTTGTGTATGTCTCTTTGATTAAATAAGCTGTGGCCAATTTCCACTTGGAATATGTAAAATTAAATTTTTGAGTACAAAAATGAACTTGCAATAACTGGGGAAAACTAGCCAAAAGCATGCCAATTTTCCTAGAAGGAAACTTTATTTCTTATTTATCTTTTTAAGTCACTAAATTATGCTTATAGAAAAAACAAGAGAAAATACACCTCATACCCTACCAAAACAGATTCAATATTGGTTACTGCTGTAATACATGAAATTTCCACAGTGACATTTTTTTCTGCAGTAAAATATTTAATGATCTTTAGACCCCAGCATTCACGTCTTTTAACAGGATAATCCCACGTAGGGCAAAGTATGATGCCAATAATCATTTAAAGTAGAGCAGAACCTGAGTCACAAGGGGAAGGTAGCATAGAAACACACTTTCGTTATTTCTGACCAAAGACTTGTTCTTCCTTTATACATATTCTTCCATGTCTGCTGGTTATGCTGGGCAAGAAATGTTTGCAATATATAGGGCATGTAAGTCATATACTACCAGCCTACAGAAACTCTGTTTTCAATTTTGAGTCATGCTTTGATAACATGCTTTAACAAATGGAGAAGAATGGTTTCTTTTGATGATAATTTCAGTATTTTGTGTCCTGCAGCAAACCTCAGAAGTGGATCCAAGCTGGCATGACTGGCATCAGCATCCTTGCAAGAAAGTACACTAACTTTAAAAAAAGCTGATGCCAAGTGGCACCAATGGCTGCCTGTGTCATGGTCTCCTGAAGGTAAACATGAATGAGCTTAATTAAAAACTAAACAAATCGGAAAGGATTTGCCTAAACAAATTAGATTTTAATAATAATGTAATCTCGAGTCCAACTTACTATTTATGCTGGACCTTTTAACATATAATTTATCCATTTTGGTTCTTCAAAAGCAATCATCTTCATTTGCACTCATGTGAATGATCCATATAATTATACTTTCTTGATCTCTACTTCACTTTCCTCAATGTTAAAGACCCATTCCTCCCAAGTAAATATGCATCATAATTTAAGTCTAAAAGCCTCGGAAGGTAAAATTCACATATGAAAATTAAACTTTAAGGTTTTTTAGCTTAACATACTACTTGTTGTCCATACACATTATCTGCTACTTATAAATAAACATAGAAAGTCACTTTAATATTTTTATAAGTTCTTACAATTAACACACATAGTATGGTTATCAAACAGTGCTCAGACCACTTGACTCCTGCAAAGCCTTACCATTTTATGGTGGGCATTTCCACCAACAGTATGGACCTTAAAACACAGACTATTCAAACACTGGTGTCAGTCACTTATTAGAACTGTTTTCTGAAATCTGAGGTGTATGAAGAAAACAGCATGAAGGTAAAAGGATTGGACTGGCTTCAGAAGGAGTGAGGATGGATTGACTGAGAGTGGAAGTCTAAAGTTGCACTTCCTAGTGTTTTCCAAGAAGCTTATTCATAATCTATCCAAGGAGAGGATTTCTGGCTCTAGTAGGGCGTTGGGTGAAAAGAGATTAAGTTTGTCCATTTTTCTTTCTCAGCTCAGTAACTTGAAGAACTACTCTTCATGACTTCCAATTTCTCCTCAGTCTGCACTTCAGCTCTAGCCTGCCAGTCCAATCACATTTTCAGTCTTAAGGGAGCTATCCAATTACTAAAATAACTCATAATTAAAATTTCATCTCAAAAGACAACCCCCCCCACACACAAATTTCCACTGGAATTTTGATTTTTTTAAAATTTTATTTTTTTTAGTTATACATGGCCACAGTATCTTTATTTTGTTTATTTATTTATTTTTTATGTGGTGCCGAGGATCGAATCTAGTGCTTCACACGTGGGAGGCAAGCGCTCTACTGCTGAGCCACACCCCAGCCACTTTGATTTTTTTTAAAAAAGAAATAGCATTATTTTTACCAAGGGAATTGCACATTCTTCTTGCCTACTCTGAACTGCACTTTTACTTAGGAAGTTACATAAAGAATAGCATGATGGCATAGGGCGTCAGAAACTGTACCACCTTGACTTGATTTGAAAAGTATGTAGTACTTTGTGGGATCATAAGTGGAGGGAGAGCAGACAGAAAATCTTTGAGAAGGGTGGGAAATGGATGTGTTTTCTACCTAAGAAAAGTCATAAAAGGGAGGATGCCAGATATAAGGATAAAGAAAAAAAACTCCTTCCTTAGGAATGTTTATTGCTGGCAGATGGTAGTCATTCATTCAACAATTATTTAACAAAGCACCCAGATACTGTGTATAATTTTAGGAAGTTCATTATAAAGTTCCTGTTCCTTGGTAACTCCAATCGGGAATAAACAAAAAAATAAATCAATACAAAACCACAAAATGCTGAATTTTAAAAATGTTCACCTTTAGACTGATTTTTAAAAAATGACTATAAAAGTATGTATAAATGCTTCTTGGCCTTTTGGCTAAGATCAAGTGTAAAAGTGTACCATAGCCTTGCACTTATAAGAAAATGTATGTTTCTGTAAAGACATTAATGAAACCAAGTGAATCCCACATCTCTTCACATTATAAAAACTAGGATGCATTGCTTAATAAGATTGCAGAGTTATATCCAAGTGCAAAAGCATCCTTGCACCTTGAAACAGGGTTTGGCAAGGAACATACAAAGGTCAGTCCCTTGTATGTTTAACAGAAATCCTTAGACTGTGTATCTGATAGATGTGAATTTAAATCCTGGATCTGCCTTTTTCTAGTTGGGGAAATCATTCTGCAGATTCCTGTCTAAAAAATAACTCATCCTACCAATATGTGGTTGTGAGGATTGTATCAGAATATTCAAGTCAAAGCTACATATACGATAAGCTCAATGACTAGTAATTTCTCTTCTCTGTTTGCTTAGGCCCATACAGAGGAAAGGAGAATAAAGTAAAACAGAAAAGACAGCCAATAAGTATGGTTGGAAGATGGCTGAATCAACAACGCGCAATCCTGGGTGTACAGGAGAAACTCTGCCCTAGTTCATTTTACAATCAATGAAAAGAAGGAGAACTCTGAGTAAATTTTTTTTTCTGGATGTCCCTGAATAAATTTATGCTACATGGTTAAACAGACTGGGCCTACCACAGAGTACAATGCAAGGGAGGAAGCAAGTACAATTTTCCCATGTGCTCTGTGTTCTCTGAATCCAACAGAGAAAGGTAAATAAACAGACTTGTATTGAAAATAGTATATATCATATGGATCTAGTGACAACTACTGACCTCTACACTGCGGAGTACAGATGTATAAAAATTCTTAAAGTAAATTATTTCCCCTCCATTTCTATAGAATTTTCTTTTCCTCTTTTCCCATATATTTATTATCTGCCCCTGCCCTTAACCAATAGCTGTTCATTCCTTAGTGAATATGTTTGAAAAATATATAAGCTCAAGAGTTTAATAGGACATGGGGGCTGGGGCTTGGGCTCAGTGGTAGCGCATTTGCCTGGCATGTGTGAGGAACTGGGTTCAGTTCTCAGCACCACTTATAAATAAATAAAATAAAGGTCTATCAACAACTTTAAAAACTGTTTTTTTTTTTTTAAAGAGTTTAATAGGACAAAGATTCATTTTCTCTAAAGCGGTACTGTAGTAACAAGAAAAGACAGAGATAATATGGCTTGAACTGCTATTGTTGTGCATAACTACCACTTCCTAGAAAGAGGATCTTCGACTCCAGTGATTCCAGGTTTTGGTTTTCATATTTTAAAAAGCTGTTTAAAGCTGTGCCCAGTTGCATTCAGATGAATTTCAAAATGTGTAATTCTAATATCTAACTTTAAAAAAATGAGCAAAAACCTTAATTCAGTCGTTTCTCATTTTTAGTAAATGAATCATATTCATAAAAGTTCAATCTGTGGCTAGGGAAGTAGTTCACTGGTAGAATGCTTGCCTAACATGCATGAGGACCTGAGTTCAATCCCCAGCATTAAAAAAAAAAAAAAAAAAAAAAAGTTGAGAAGCACAAAACAATGGAAATGTATATAAAGAATAGACTTTGGAATGTTACTTCACTTTTTCCTAAAACTGAGAATTAGTTTTGGTTTGAGGCCAAAGTTCTTTGGAAATATCTTTTCAAAGGAAATCTCCAAGCTAACAGATGTTTTTTGTTAGCAAACAGAAAACAAAACATATAAGACATACTCATCTAAGCTAATAATAAGATGTTAGAAGTATTTCCAACAACCTACATATAAAAACCATTTATTGATAATATGTGTGCTGTTTCCCAGAGTTAAAAAAGCTGATCTAATAGTGAAATAAATATAAATATCTCAAATTCATATAATCATAAACATACCATTGGGAGACAGGTTAAAACAAACAAAAATATCATAAAGCATTCAATTAAATACAAAAAATAATTTAGATGAATTCTAATAAACAGAGAGAGAACATAGTTATATATAACTTTAAAATACTTACCACTTCAAACTTTGTTAGGATATGGCTTTTATCTATCTTGCTATATAATTTTGAATAGTAAAATGGGGCAAAAATATTAGAACATGTCAACTTATGATGATATTTCTTTGGCAGAAGGAATAATTTCCAGTGAAGAAGCAAACCCATTTGCCTAACTAAATTTCCAAAGGTAGAAACAGATCTGGAAAGTGGAACTGGTATAGAAGGACAGTTGAAAGTCTGGTTAAGAAGCAGATATTTCCATGCCTCATGTACGCCCTGTCCCAAATGTTACCCCTTTCCCCACTGTGGCAGAAGGCTTAAGTTCTGTTCTCTGGACTGGATGAAACAGAGAGAATGCAAATTGAGAAACACGAGACAGAGTTGAAGAAAGAGGTATCATCCTGAAAACACTAAGTGATTGTATTGTTTTAAATACTGAAGATTGAGGCTTTTGTTTCTTTTCACTACTAGGTTCTCAGAAAGCTTCTACCTTTCCTAACAAGAGAATGAAAGATTCTTCTCTGCCAAATCTGATTAACCCAACTGAAAAGACTTAAGAATAGAGACATCATCCTGGAATTGTTAGGCTTCTCCCAAAATCTTGGAACTAACAATCAGTTTTTAAAAGCCAAATACACCTAAATATGGGAAAAAATGCTGTGCTAAGGTCTCTTAAACACATAAAATTAACTATCACGGTATGTATACTATAATTTTTCTATATTACTGGCAATTTATGTGGTTTCCAGGTTTAGCCATTTATAAAGATCACTATCATACGAACAGATGTAGACATAAAAATAACAAATGGCAGCAGAGTTCTCATATATATATGTATATATAAATAACCTAAGTAATATATATGTAATATATTCCTAGGTAAAATACATATTATCTAGAGGAATCACTCTGGGGAATGGTTTTATATATATATATATATTATATATATGAATGAACACTTTAGCAAATTCTGATTCCTTGAGAATCAATTGTTTGTTCTGCCCACCTTTAAAGTACCAGAGACACAGTACTTGGTACCTATTAGTCCTTAAGTAAGTATCTGTTGAAAAGAATTAGGGAATGGTTTCATTAATACTTTCCCCTAAGTTGGCCAACTATATATAATAATAAAATAATTTTTAAAAACACATTGGAGTGAGCCAGGTGCAATGGCACACACTTGTAATCCCAATGGCTCAGGAGGCTGAGGCAGGAGGATCACAAGTTCAAAGCCAGCCTCAGCATCTTATCAAGGCCCTAAGCAACTCAGTGAGACCCTGTCTCTACATAAAATACAAGAAGGGCTGGGAATGTGGCTCACTGGTTAAGTCCCCCAGAGTTCAATCTCCAGAACCACCCCCCCAAAAAAAACCACATGGGAGTTACAAAGAACTGTCAAAATACAACCAGATGATTATAATCTTATGGGACACAATTTAAAAAGAAGTGATAATTACCATAATAAAGTTTATTATTCATATCTGTAATGCTCTTAGTGTAATGATCTGTATAACATGAAGCTGTTTTCCATATCAACACTAAAAGACAATTTTTCTAATGCACTGAACCAATTATAATAACTTCTGCTATGATTTTTTCATTTTATTACTAAACCAGAGAAAGCATACTAAATATTGTATCCATCTACTACATAAATTTATATTTTTACTTACAGAAAAGTATTGTCCACATATTTTAACCTTTGAAAACCAGAGAAGGTCCAGAAAAAATCAATATGTTTGTATTATTAAAAAATAGATTTGTCTTATTCAAGAGCTGGTGATTACTTCTACTAAAAGGTTATTAAAATCTTACTCAAAATCAGTGTGCAATTTCAGTATAAAAATTCACACTACAAGAAAAATATACAAAAGCATAGTTATACATGTATGAGTGCTTGTAGAGCTCTTTACATACACTAGTATAAATGTATGTACAAACACAAATCTATACACTCACATGTTTTTCATATCCCTGTTTAATTCCTTTATACAATGATGCTTTTACTTAATCATAAATTATACATTCTAAGAATCACATATGAAATAAATTTAATATTTTTTCTTGATGACCCAATTATTTCATGTGAATACAGTATAGTATGTGAATATAGTAATATCCCAGAAGCTATTGTAGTGTACTGAGTTGACCTTCTATGATGTAACATGTCCCTACATATTGAAAAATTAGTTTTAAGATCTAGTTTTATATTTTTAAAATCCTCTTTTAAAAATATAAAATGTGGTTTCCAGGTTTAGCCATTTATGAAGATCACTATCAAAATACAACCAGATGATTGTTTTTTGAAACTAAGTGTGTTCTTCCACTTTGCTACTTTTACCCACTGTAAAGTTGGGAGAAAAAGACTGAAGAAATTATTAATGTTTTATACAAAACTATGTTAAATAGACTCTAATGGGGATTATTGATGACTCCTTTGCAATAAACACATGGAGCTGGTGTGCTGATTAGTCACAGATAGTCATTTCCCATTTACTTCCAGCTTCAAGGACACATTTTGGAAGCCTAACATTAACAACACTTTGATTTCCAAATAAATAAAGTTACTGCTGTTGATGATGAGACACAAGCCTAAATTTGAACAAGTATATACCTTTAAATTTAGTATCCAGTGTTCATTTATAATCATCAAAATACTGCATTTTTCTCATAAAAATCCCTGGTACCCCCCTAAATCAATTTATTAATACATCTTTTATATATGATATACTGTGTATTCACCTAAAATACACAATTCAATGAGTTTTTGACAGACACTACTGTCATGGTCAAGATTCAGAATATTTTAAACACTTCCCCAAATTTTCCCTTGTCCTTTCGCAATTCACCCATCTGTCCCAAGTCCTTCAACCACTTACCTGTTTATTATTACTATAATTTTTATTTTATATAAATTGAATCATCACATATATTATTTTGTGTTTGAATGTCCAAGTTTAATTAAATTTTAATTTAATTATTATTTATTTTTTAATCTAATTAAATTTTAATTTAATTTTTAAATGATGGATGGTGTTCTCAGCAGACTTTAAATATAGTCAGACCAAGATTTCTACATGTAGAGAAGCAATAAACCATATTTGTATTTGCTGCTCTGTTTCTGGGGCTGTTTCATCCAGCTTCTTGTCTCTAGTGAAGATATACCTTGAGCATTTCTAATATATAAATCTGGAAACTGAAATGCTTCAATATCCAAATTTTTCTGAGTGCAGACATAATGCCATAAGTAGAAAATTCAATATGTGACCTACTATGACAGTTTACAGACAAAATTCATGGACACTAAAAATATTGTATAAAATTACCTTTAGGCTATGTGTGCAGTAAACAGAAAAATGGATGAATTTTGTGTTTAGAGTTGAATCTCATCTGCACAATATCTCATTATATATATGCAAATGTTCCAAAATTCCCCCCAAAATCCAAAATCCAAAACACTTCTAATCCCATGCATTTTAAATAAAGGATATGCATCTGTATTAGGCATAAGATATATTAACTTATTAGATGAACAAAGAACATCATCACAACTCTGGTTGCCCCCTGTTGCCTTTTAAAGGTGAATAAGCAAAAGGCTTAAACAATAGTAATGTATTGGTATGTTAATTTTAATAATATTTTTTGAGTAATATATGTTAGGTTCTGTGTGTACAATGACCTATATAATCCTTCAAACAAATCTACCTGGTATTATTATTACATCCTCATTTTATAGATGAGGAAACAGTCTTAGGGAGACTTTTTTTTTTTTTTTGCAGGGGGAGGCAGTTCTGTGGATTCAACCCAGGGCCTCATTTTGCTAAACAAGTACCTACTACTGAGCTACACCCCTACTCTCTGTGAGATTAAGTAACCTGTCAAAAGTTATAGAGAGAATGCAGGAGCCAAGACTGTCTAATGTTTTGACTAAATAAAGATACTGCTGTAGATGATGGGACACAAGCCTGAGTCCCTGAGCATCTATATTGGTTTAAAAAACATAGGGCCGAAAAGATCATCAAATGCCATATAACTGAGCTATATATATTCTAGAGCAACACAGCAAAGTAATCATGAATATCTGTCCACTTCAAAAGGAACACTCATACATTGTTGGTAGAACCACAAATTGGTACAACCACTATGGAAAACAGTATAGAGATACCTCAGAAAATTGGGAATGGAACTACCATTTGACCCAGCTATCTTACTCTTCCATGTTATACCCAAAGGACTTAAAATCAGCATATTATAGTAATACAGCCACATCAATGTTTATAGTGGCTCAGTTCACAATAGCTAAACCATGGAATCAACCTAGGTGTCCTTTAATAGATGAATGGATAAATAAAATGTGATATATATATATATATATATATATGTATATATATATATTCATTCAATGGAATATTACTCAGTTTTAAAGAATGAAATTATGGCATTTGCCAGTAAATGGATGCAGTTGGAGAATATCATGCTAAGCGATATAAGCCAATCCCAAAAAACCAAAGGCTGAATGTTTTCTCTAATATGTGGATGCTAATTCACAAGAAGCAGGGCAGGGCACTAGAGAAGAATACAGTCACCTTAGATTAGTTACAGAGAAGTGAAGGGCAGGGAGCGGAGTGGGTGTGGGGATAAGAAGGATGGTAGAATAAAACAGACATTACTACTTCATGTACATATGTGACTGCATGATCAATGTGATTCTACCACATTTACACTCAGAAAAATGAGAAATTATATTCCATCTATGTATATCAAAGTACATAAATGCATTCACTGTCATGTATAACTAATTAAAACAAAAAAATTTTTAAAAAGATACTTAGATAAAAATGATTTTCTGTAGTTTCTTATTTATGCAAAGAATGTCATCACTGGGAGTGTTCAAAATCTGACAATTTAAAATTCAATGCAATTCTACTGAATAAGCTCAGTAGATGCCAAACTCTGTACAAGGCTCAAGGAAACCAAGATAAGACTTTCTTTTTGCCTGGGAGGACCTCAGTTCATTTTAAAAAGAGAGACAGGTATATAAATAGACTTTTACTGTAGATAGTCAACGTCTGCCTAGGTATTCAAGGAACATGTAAAGATCTTTTTAGAAAGCAAATTAATAATCCTATGATACAAGTGTAAATGTATTCAATACACTCAAATATAACCTTGAATTATTAGATACCACTAAAAAATCAAAACACCCGAGTCATGAACAGATTTCTAAGTGAACCCCGAAACCTGGCAGCAAATAGCTATTGGAACTCAGTGAAAATTTTCAAAATCCTAGCAGGAGGGGTCAATCTGTTTCGGAGAATGACTACAATTGAGAGCTGAAGCAGAGCCAAAAGCTAATACAATTGTCTGAAACAAGAGCAGATGGGGAGCAGGAGGAGGGAAGAACAAGAACCATAGGCAGCTCTTTTAGCCTGGGGATAATGCAAGACATTCATAAGACAGCTATTCTGCTTGACTCAATAAGACAGGACAATATGGGTGTATCTGTGTGGGAGTAAACCAAAAGCAACAGTACAATAAGATAAGGGCAGCGTATCAATACGTGGACCAAAATACAAGAACATCAGAAACCAGTTAAAAAGCTGTACTACTCCAGGCAAATGCAAAGCCCAGAAGAACTGTATTGAAAGAGAAAGAAAACCATTTCACTTTATCCACATAACATCTCACCCAGGCTGGCTCAGCTCAGTTCTGCTTGTGGCTTCTGTGTGAGGTGGGAGAAGAATAAAAACTATTCATTTTGGAGAGTTTATTGGGGAACTAGTTTTTTCTTCTTCCTGATTCATAGCGCTAATGGAACCAGCATTGTTTGGATGCCAGGGGACACACTGAAAGCAAAACAGTAAGAACACCTTGGTACATCAATAGAGTGCCTATAGTGCTGCATAGAGTCCAGCACAGCTCCATGTGATTGGGAAAAGATGCCCGATATGTGGCTTTTCCCTTAGAAAGAACGAAGAAGAGTTGGAATATGCATATGGTGTTTGGGCTTTCAGAGAAATGTTCAAGGGACTAATACCTGTCTTGCTAGGTAGTTGTCTCTTGATACCCATGGGAGAGCAGTTGCAAGACTTCCCACAGATACCAAAACTTGTAGATAGATGCTCAAGTCCCTTATATAAAATGTTATATCTGCATGTAACTTGAGGAAGGAAACTGACAACTAAGTTTAAGAAGCTCAAAGGACTCCCATCAAAATACACACAAAGAAGTCCACCGTGAGATGTAGTACAATCAAACTATCAAAAGTCAAAGAGGATCTTGAAAACAGCAAGAGAAAAAGGAAGCTCCATGTCTACGGAAATATGAATTAACTGAGAAAATGTTAACTAGTATGTATTTATAGAAACAATGGAGAGATTTCAGAAAAGAATAAAAATGTATACAAAAAGATTAGGAACAAAAGGGGGGAAGTACATGGGTGCAACAATTAGATTATCACATATTTTAGTCAAAATCTTGCAGTTTAAAAGTTAGTAGAAGAGTATATTCAAAGTGTAAAGAGAAAATAAGTGCCAAGAATATTATATTCAGCAAAACTTGTTCTTCAAGAAATGAAAGAAACAAACAAAAAACTCTTCCAGATAAAAGCTGAGGATTTCAACACTATCACAACTGTCTAACAAGAAATGCTAAGATACCAATCAGCAAAATGAAATCAGGATGTAGCTCAGTAGTAGACAGCTTGCTCAGAAGCCCTGAGTTTGGTTCTCAGTGCGATAGCAACAAACATATGTATTTAACATCAGATATCAGAGCACGCAAATATATGAAGTAAACATTATATGTGTGTGTGTATGTATATATATATACACACACACATATTACACCATGCATATAAAAATAAGTAGGTATATTTAAATATATAGATAAATATACAAATACTGCACTTAATTCTGATGCGGATTTTAAAAGACAAAAGCATAAGAAATAAAACTATATTAATGGATAAATAAAATGTAAAGATGTAATCTGTGGGGCTGGAGTTGTAGCTCAGTTAGTAGACCATTTGCCTAGCATGTATGAGGCAGTGGGTTTGATCCTCAGCACCACATAAAAATAAATTATACAATAAAGGTATTTTGTCTGTCTACAACTAAAAAAGAATTTAAAAAAATGTAATATATATATTCTTGCTGGTTTTGGATGGAGTGTTTTGTATGTCTGTAGGGCTTATTTAGTCTGTAATGTTATTTAAATTCTTTCCTTATTGATCTCCTATATGGTTGTTCTCTCATCTTTGGAAGTAAGATATTGAAATATGCATATGGAATATTCTCCAGAACCAATCACATGCTATGTCACAAAACAAATCTTGAGAAATTTAAGAAGAATGAAATCATATCAAGTATCTTTTCTAAACAGAATGGAATGAAACCAATTCTCAACAGCAGTGGGAAAACAGGAAAATTCAAAAATATGGAAATTAAGTAACATACTTCTAAACAACCAATGAGTGAAAGTGGAAAACTAGAAAAATATCTTAAGAAAAATGAAAACATTTAAACACACTTAAGGGACACAGCAAGAGCAGTACTAAAAGGGAAGTTTATAGTGGTAAATGCTTACATTAAAAAAGAAGAAAAATCTCAAATCAATAAACTAATTTTATACCTTACTAGAAAAAAAGAACTAAAACTCAAAATTAGGGCTGGGGATGTGGCTCAAGCAGTAGCGCGCTCGCCTGGCATGCGTGTGGCCCGGGTTCGATCCTCAGCACAACATACCAACAAAGATGTTGTGTCCGCCGAGAACTAAAAAATAAGTATTAAAAATTCTCTCTCCCTCTCTCTCTCTTCTCTCTCCCTCTCTCTTAAGAAAAAAAAACTCAAAATTAGCAGAAGGAAGATAATGATAAAGATTATAGCAGAAATAAACAAAATAGAAAGTAGAAGAACAAGAAAAAAATCGACAAAACTGAGTGTTTTTTCAAAAGACCAACAAAACTGATAAGTCCTTAGCTATATTAATTAGAAAAAAAGCAATCTCAAATGACTAAAATCAGAAATAAAAGAAGAGACATAACAATTGATGCCACAAAAATAAAAAGATTATATGGAACTACTATGAAAAGTTACATAACAATAAGTTGTATAACTTCAAAGAAATGAATAAATTCCTATAAATATACAACCTATAGAGAATGAATTAAAAAGAAAGAGAAAACTGTAACTCAAGTAAGGAGATGGACTCAGTAATCAACAATTTTCCAACAAAGAGAAGCCCAGGATCAGAGAATTCTTTTAAACAAAAGAAGAATTAATATCAATCCTTCTTAAACTTTTCCAAAAACTTTAAGAAGAGGTTTTATGGTTTAAAAGTTTAAGTGACCCCCTCCAACATTCATGTTGAAACTTAATCTCCAGAGCAACAACGTTAAGAGACGGAGCCTTTAGGAGGTGATTATCTAGAATGTCCCTCAAAGTCTCATATGCACAAAGGGGGGGTCTTTTAGATAATGGATGGATTATGAGGGCTCAGAGCTTCATAATTAATCTATCAAGCAGATTAATATTAATAAACTTGAGGGCTTGGGGATGTGGCTCAAGTGATGGCGTGCTCGCCTAGCATGTGTGAGGCACCGGGTTCAATTCTCAGCACCACATAAAAACAAAATAAAGATATTATGTCTACCTAAAACTAAAAAATAAATATTAAAAAATATTAATAAACTTGAAAGCTAAATTAAAAACTGGGAAGTGGACACAAATAAATGGGAAGACATCTATGTTCATAGACTAGAAGACTTAATATTGCTAAAATGTCCATACAAAACAACCTATACATTCAACGTAACCTCTATTAAACACCAACATCACTTTTGCAAATATAGAAAAATATCCTAAAATTCATGTGGAATCTCAAAAGACCCTAAGTAGGCAAAACTATCTTAAAAGAATACAAAAACTAGAAGGCTCAAGTTTCCTCACTTAAAAATATATTGTGAAGCCACAATAATCAAAAATATAAGGTATTGGTATAAAGAATGACATATAGACCAATAGACAAGAAAGCCCAAAGATAAACCCACATGTATTATGGTCAAATGCTCTTCAACAAGAGGGCCAACACTACACAATAGGGACAGGATAATCTCTTCAACTGACAGTGTTGGGAAAACTGGATGTCCACATGCAAAATAAACATACATATACCATTTACAAAAATCAACTCAAAATGCAGCAAAGACCTAAACAACAATACCTGAAATTATAAAACTCCTAGAAGAAAAGCTTTATGACATTGGAATGAACAAAGATTTCTTGGATATGACACCAAAAGTACAAGTAACAAAAGACAAATAATACTACACTGAACTTAGAAACTTCTGTGCAGCAAAAGAAATAATCAAGAGTGGGCTGGGGTTGTGGCTCAGCGGTAGAGCACTCAGCCCTGGGTTCAATCTTCAGCACCATATAAAAATAGATAAAATAAAAGTATATACAAAAAAATAATAATAAAGAGTGAAAAGGAAATTTAGAGAATGGTAGAAAATTGTAAACCATTTTTTCAGATAAGGAGTTAAAATACAGAAAATATAAAGAACCTCTATAACTCAAAGACAAAAAATAATCTGATTAAAAGAAATAAATATTTTTCCAAAGATTTAAATGAATAGCAAGGAAACATATAAAAAGATGTTTAACATCATTAATACCAGGGAAATATAAATACAAATCACAATGAGATAACACTTCACACCCAGTAGGATGGACACTATCAAAAACAAAACAAAACAATAACCCAGAAAATAATAAATGTTGGTAAGGATGTGAAGACAATAGAACCTTTGCACACTATTGGCAGAGTTTTAAAATGGTATACCCACTATGGAAAACAATTTGGAGATTCCTCAAAAAATTAAAAACAGAATTACTACATGACTCTACAATGACTTCCTCATATGTATTCCAAAAGTTTGCAAAAGAGAAAACTACAACTCTAACTCACTCTCTCTCTCTCTCTCTCTCTCTCTCTCTCTCTCTCTCCCCCCCCCCCTACATTTTCATCTGTATTCTGCTCCCTCTTTCTAATCATAAGTCCATACTTGGTTTCATTTTATTTTCAAGGCATAACATTATCGGCTTGCCACCCCTTCTTTTTTTTTTTTAAAAGAGAGAGAGGAGAGAGAGAGAGAGAGAGAGAGAATTTTTTAATATTTATTTTTTAGTTTTCGGCAGACACAACATCTTTGTTTGTATGTGGTGCTGAGGATGGAACCCGGGCCGCACGCATGCCAGGCGAGTGCGCTACCACTTGAGCCACACCCCCAGCCCCTTGCCACCCCTTCTTAACCTTTGTTAATTTTTAGAAAACTAAATTAAGTCAGTGGGTTTTTTAAAATTTTTTTTTTAGTTGTAGACAGACATATACCTTTATTTTATTTATTTGTTTTTATGTGGTGCTGAGGATTGAACCCAGTGCCTCACACATGCAAGGCAAAGGCTCTACCAACTGAGCTACAGCCCCAAGTCAGTGTTTTAAAAAGCATATGGTGACATCTGGCTGGGGCAGAGAGGGTAGGTATATGAATTTAATATATACTTTTCAATAAAAGCATTTTAGTAACCAATAAATACATTTGGGTGGAATTTATGATAGGTAAGTCCAATTCATAATTGAATGGTCACATGTTTTTGCACAATTTTGAGAAAGACATGCATTTATCACTATATAGAAGTCCACATTCTATAGATATCACATCATTCTTTCCATTTGTAAAGTAAATGAGTAAATACAGATAATTGCATTAATTATTTATGTAACCTTCAGTGGTCATTGGTGTTGCTCCTTCTAGCTTATGTTTCCAATCACTGTACTTAATTATGTTTCTCAATTAATCTTCAAAATTTGAATTTGTTGGTAAAATGTCAGAATCTACTACTTAAATGTTAATGTGTATCACCAACTGTGTATATATTATATATCTATCATCTAATAGGATATTTATATTTTTATCTTAGCAATATTCAAATCATACGTATATTTTATTGAAATGACTTATAAATAAACGTAAAAAGTGGAGTAAGGAGGGAAACAATTTTTTTTCCTTCTATTGATATATTCTGGCAAATTCTAAAACTGGTATGTTCTGAAATCTGTGTGTTCTGGCAAACTCTGAATAAAAAAGGTTAGATAATCATTTGGAACCTGGTGCTCTTTTCTACTCAAAATGGATGTTCCAGTTTCTGATATCCACTGAATTTAAGGAATGAAAAGATGATACTTACTAAAACAAGCAATATCTTAATCACTCGTTACACTTATTGAATTTATTATTTGGTACCTTATAATCTAAGGAAAAAATACATTTTTTCCACTCTTCTGTGTTGGGCAGGGCAAAGCCTCCCTTTGAATAGCTATCAGAGTAAATGATGTCAGTACTTGCCTTAAGATCATGATGGAATTATCTTCAGAGATAAATCTGTGTTTGGGTGTATTTTACATGTATATAAACATTTCTAAGACATATTACTTCCATTGGAAAGATAAAAATAAATTCCAAATTTAGCTGCACGGAGTAAAATAATTCCCCTTTTCTATACTTCACATAAGCAATATGAAATTTCATCAACCTACCTAATTATACTAGTTGAGCTACATTAACCATGGTGTGTACTTTTATTTTAGAAACAAACTTATAATAGAAAACAAAAATAAGTATAATGGAACTGAGGGCTGGCTAAACAAGAGAGTTCCCACAACCTAGAGAGGAAAGGTTATTTTCACCTGATTCACAATCCATTCTCTTCTGGGACTATCAATATAAAGAAGTGTGAAGTGAAAAAAAGGCAGGGAGGGTACCAGCTGTTAGTCTTTCCAAAATGACCTGCTCCTAAATAACGTAAAACCAGACAGAAACTACCCTTTACATTCCATAGAAGAGACTGCTACCAGTCCTTACCACCCATTCTGCTCTTCTTCCTTGATTGTCAGGGGTGAAAATGGCTCCCTAGACTGAAACTTCCATTTCTCAGAGTCCCTTGCCTTGCTGGTAGGAGTTTAAAAGAGAACAAGTGAGAAGGGTGTGGATCTTCAACACTTTGAATGTGCATATAAAGTCTGGTGCTCTGCAGGTACCATGAGATAAACTAGGAAGCCACATACAGGAAAGCAACAAAACAGAACTAGTCTGGGTCTCTCACCTTGTGGAAAGCCACACCAATAGGGAAGTAACCCCCACCCCCTTTCTTTTTTTAGTGTGGGGAGGCACATGGGGATCTAACCCAGGGCCTCACTCATGCTAGGCAAATGTATATCAGTGAGCTATATCTTCAGGTCTCATTTCTTGAACACAGGAAAAAATAAATAAACATCTATTTTTTTGCAAGGATCTGTTTCAGCTCTTATCTGACTTCTTGCAGTCAAACCTAATCCCACTTTTCTTCCATTAATGCAAAGACAGTATACTTCTGTTACTGAGATTTTCTTCTATGAGATCAAGTCTGAGCACAAAAATTTTTAAAAAGTGATGCTATGACAACATTCTACCCAAAAGCTGCTGCCAATTAATCTTGTCTAAGTGTATTACAATAATATGAAACACATGACCTAATAAAAATGTGTAAATAGTAATTCCCTAAAATATTGCCCTTACCTGATATTACTACCCAAATATGCTTTTATTTGCCTATTATAATGATATAGGAAAAATCAAGAGTACATATATATATATATATTTTTTTTTTTAAATGAGGAAGGGCTTGCTTAGAAAATTCCCAGAAAATCTCTGGGGAATCATGCTGCTTTACAACTTCTTGGGCTACCAGTGAGACAGGCTCCTTTGCTTCCTAGACCTCCCTACCTTGCCCTCTTCCTCATTTTCTTTTAAACGTGCATTTAAGCTACTAAGATTTTTTTTTTTTAAGTGAAAAAGTACTACAGGAGATCTGGTAGCAGAAAGTTTTGGTAACTGAAAAGGCAAGGCACACAGGAGAAAATAACACAATGTAATGAGTCATGGTGTAAATAAGCTTTTAAAAATCACTGATTAAAAATAATAATTATACTTGAAAAACAAAAGTCAAGTGAAAATAAAAACATTAACATCCTATATTAACAGCCTTGGTTCCTTTGTCCATGAGCCAGTATATATGTCAAAACTTCAGAATGGGTAAAGAGGTCAAAGATTTGCCAAATATAGTAGCAGTAACACAGGCAGGTATCTACACCAGAGGTCACAAAGCTATGGCCTGAAGCCCATATCTAGGCTACTGTCTACTTTTGTATGACTGATAAGCTAAAAAAGGATTTTTAAATTTTTAAATAGTTATATTCTAAGAAGCTATGTAAGTAGTCACATAACGAAATATTCTCAATTGGCCTAAAAAACCTAAAATATTTACCAGTGGATCCGTTACCAAAAAGTGTGCCAAACCTTGTTCTACATGACTAAACATGTCTGTCTGTCTGAGGCAGGGTTTTTCTATGTTGCCCAGCTAGTCTCAAACCCTCGGGCTCAAGTAATCCTCCTGCCTTTGCCTTATGAGTAGCTGGGGCTACAGAGACACACAACCTCACCCCGCTTGTCACATCTTTTTGATGAGGATTAAGGACAGGAAAAACAAATGTAACTTCAATTTAAGGAGTTTGTCAAGTGACACAGTACACCTGGTAAGCAGTAAAATGTTAAGAATAATTCCCAATAATTGGAAAAGAAAGTACTACCTAGAATTTGAATGACTGGTTAGTTACTAGTAAATAAATCCACTTAGAGTATAAGTAGTATTCTGGAGATGTTAGTGTTAATCTATAGTCAAAAGAAGTTAAGGTAATGCTTATTATATAATAAAGTTGAACAAATGTGTATCAGTTTTCACTTTTATATGTGTTTTATTTTGTTTTCCTAGAAGACTTTTCAGAGCCTATAATTTTTTTTTCAGGACAGAGATATAAAATGTAACATTATCCAGCTTTATTTTAACTTATTTCTGTGACATCTAAAATATCTTGAAGACAATAAAACATAAAATACAGTTGGGAAAATATTTAACTCATATGATATCAGAAAAAAATAGTAGAGAATTAAAAAGTTAAATGTATAAAATATACCATAAACTGGGTGTGGTGGTGTACGCCTGTAACCCCAGTTATATTGGAGGGTGAGGCAGAAGATTTCAAGTTTGAGGTCAGTCTGGGCATCTTAGTGAGACCCTGTTTCAAAATTTTTAAAAAAAATTTAAAAAGGGCTGGGGATATATCTCAGTGGTAGAGTTCTACTGACTTCAATCCCTAGCACTATATAACAAAAACACCACTACGAAATCCTAAATATCAAATCTTTTGTGGGGATGGTAGTTTCTAGGCTAAAGCTAAAGAAGAACAGAATAAATCATCTGGAAAAAGATTCACTGAAAACATAACCATGGAAAATTAAAACATTTTTAGGACTAGGGGAATTACTTAGTGGTAGAGGGCTTGCCTAGCATATGAGAAGCCCTGGGTTCCATCCCTTGCTAGCAAAAGAGTTAAAAAAAAAAAAAAAGCCACAAACCAACAAAAATCAAGGAAACATTAACAGTAAATATTATAAATGGTCACACAGATAATATACACAAAATTCATAGGGTAACAGACATGAACAGGTTACAGGGAGAAAATGTAACAAGTAGCTTTCTTGTATGTGTTCACTACTGATCCCCTTTAGCTGTTTTTTCCTATTGAAACCAAAGAGAAATTCAAACTTGGGTCATGTCAAAACCCAGCTCTTAGAATAAAGAGCAAATATCTTAACAAGGACCCTAGGAAGCAAATGGTGTAGCCTCCTTCCCACACTCTCCAGCTCACTTTGCCCTAGCCACACCCTTCTTTTAATTCAGAGTCATACATGTTTCTTGATGAACAAGTGTTTTGTCTGGTAAAGTAGCATTCTTGGGCTAAATTCCAAGATAAAAGAGGACAAAAATAAGGATGTAAATCTGTAAATGTCAAAGTAAGTTACAGAAGATTTATGGAAGGTAAATCTCAAAAAGTTTGTTTTTGATTAAACTGGGTATAATTAGCACAGTAAACATTATTTGAACTTTAATGTACTGATATGAAGCAAAGTCTAAAACATTGATGTGTTCTTATCCATCAAGTTAATTTTTTTGTATTTTTAGGTTTTATTACTAGGGTAAATTAAGTCAAAGGAATTAGGGTTTGTACCGTTTTTAAATTCTTAAATGATTACTTTGTAACTGGTTAAACAAACAACTGTTATTTAGGTTATAACAATATTGTAGATATCTAAAATATATGTGATTAGGTATACGTAGGCATCTGAGAACTATCTGTTTAAACCTTGTCTAAGTGTTATAAAATGAAAGTTTACGTAAGTTTACTGACAAAATAACCAATAAGGGTTCTCTTTTATACGTTGTATCTGACACAAAAGGACCACACTGTTATTTGAAGACCTGTCTTATATCTGTTTGCTTTGACTAAGTCTATTTCTGGTCATTAATAAATACATTCATTTAGGAATGTATAAGAGATTCAAGGCTATCCTTTGATTTTTGTTAACCCATGCAGACCTGTGATTATTGTTACTATATACTCTGGATTCTAAATTGTACTTTAAAAGTTAAAAAAAATATTAAAAATAAAGAAAAAAAGAAATCTTAAAAAAAATGTTGCCACAAGTGAAAAATTCCTCCCTTCATCTGTTTTGACAGATCACAATCAAAATGCAAGTGTGTTAAAAATATAATGGTTAAGTGTAAAGCTTAGTGGTAGAGCACTTACACAGCATGTCTGAGGCCTTGGGTTTGATTCTAGCACCACACCACACACACAAATCATACACACACATACACATACACACACACACACACACACATTTACACATACATATATATAAAACAAAATTACCTTCAGACTATGTACACAATGGGTACATGCAACAAATAAATTGTGTTCAGACTTGGATTTCATACCATAGATATTTCACTATACATATGCAAAAATTCTAAAATCCTAAAAACAAAACAAAAAATTTAAATTCAAAATACTTCTTGTCCCGAGCATTTCAGCTAAGGGATACTCAACCTGTATCAACATTTTTAAGTTTATAGGCACTGATAATCTGCTATTCTATTTTCAGGTAAATTTGCTATCCTTTTTATCAGTATCAATTTTCTGATACTGCAGGACTACCAAATTCTACTGTCATTTGTGTTATCACCTATTCTTATATCCAGAAAATTTCCCATAAAGTGATTCATAGTCTTACCTAAAAGAAACAGAAAAACATTTTTGAAAAATTATTTTACAGAACATTATTTGCTACTTATTCCGAATAGTACAGGAAGATCTGTAGGAAATGAAATGAAACCATGGTAACCAACTAAACCTATCATGAGCTATTGGATCAAAAGAACACAGTACATCACACGTCAACGCCTACTAACAGCACAATCCTTCCCCAGTTCCTTTTGATCCTTTTCTTAAATATGAAAAAAGATTTCAACCAATTTCCAATATTATAAAAATGTTCAATCCCCTTTACCAGTATCTACTATGATTCTCTGGCTTTACCTAGTAACTCTTTAGCCCAGTTCACTGTAAATACAAACAAATATTTTGAGATTCAATTAGGAATTACTGTTTTTCTTCAATCATTAGTAAAACTGTATTTTTTACTTGAATGCATTTTTTTCATTTTCTATTACGGTAGCAATAGTTTCTTCATACTAAATTTTCAAAATACTAAGGATTCAATGTTGTTCTCACAGGAATATAATAGAATTTTATCAGCATTCTGAACTCAAAGCTACAATAAATTAAAATCACAACTGCATTTACAAAATATAGGAGTCTTATTTTATCATCTTGCTGTCCATTCTATCACCAAGAATCAACCCTCATCATAGACACTGAAGGTAAACTCAAAAAAATCTAACTCAACATTTTCTTAAACTATCAATTATCAGCAAAATAAACAAATAAGGTAATGATTACTTTTGTCAGGCATTAGCTGTTTGTTATACAACTATGCATCCAAGCAGATAACAGAGCAAACCTCTGCAAGACTACAGATCATCTTCGCTGCTATTGTTAACCACCCCTTAAAAAAGATCATTTAAAATATACAAAAACAGATGCATACATTTTGCATGATCAATTTCTGGAAAGATAGGCAATTAATTGTGAGTGGCATTATCTCTAGGAAGTGGAAATAGAAGCATATGATGGGGTAGTACACAATCACCACATAACACTTTCCTCTTATTTGAAAAAATTTTTAATACATCTATCTGTTGCTTTCATAATCATAATAAAGACATAATGGATGACATGATGCACTTATGTTGCTATTTTAATAGAGAATTACTGCTGTTTTGGTTAGTTACTATTTTATTTTTTTATATTGGGGATTAAACCCAGGGACTCATGCATACTACACACACCCTCTATCACTAAGCTACATACTCAGTCCCTACTTTGTTAAGTGTAAATGATTGCAGAGTGATCTTATAATGGAATTTTAGTTTACTAAATTTCAAATACATTTAATTTGAGTTGTCTCTTTTGGTAGATAGTAGGAAATTAGTACTTGAGAATTAGTTGGAAAAATTCTCATCTTTAAAAATTCTGAATGAAGGTTTTTCTGCTTTATAAAAATGGTAATGTGTTGCTAAATTTAAAATCTAAATTTTAAAAATGTCATTGATTTAAAAGCTGATAGTTTACTCCTGTGTCATACCTCTTATCAACTTATAAAAAGAAATACATGTTTTATTTTTAGATGTTGTTTTTAATAATTTATATTTCTTCTTGGAATTTTGTTCTTGAGAAAGTTAAGCTTTGGTTTTCTCATCTGCAAAATGCAGAAAATACTAGTATCTATTGTTTGGGCTTATTCTGTAGATAAAACTCAGTTTCCCAACCTCCTGTCATGAACAGGATACAGGTGATAAGCTATCCAACTTATCCAGTATTTGAAGAGGCTAAGAAGAATCTGAGATGACCCAAGTCCTTAGGCTAGGCCTGGCCACGGTCAGCCAAATGTGCATTTACCTCCAGGCACCACCAAACAGCATCTTTTTCTATAGGTACTACAATAAGAAAAAGGCTGGGAAATACTATTCACATAAAGTATCTACTATAATGCCTAGAACAGTATTAATAAATGCTGGCTATTGTTATATTTATACAACTATCAATTCCATTAATAAAATGTCTGGATGTGTCAAGTCATTTTTAAAAAGTAAGAATGTGTTATCAACACATTCTGGAGTTGTATCTGGTTACTGAGAAACAGATCTTAAAAAGAGAATCCAGTATCCCCTACTACACTTCAAAGCAGATACACAAGTCAGATTCTATTCTCCTTTACAAAATGGCTAAGAGCATCAGAGAGTGATCATCCTCTTAAGAGTTCCTATTGGGTAGCTCCAAAACATACTTGAAACAACTACATCTATAATCTAATGGTCAATAGAATTTGTCTTAATACCTTAAAAATACAAAAATATCTCAAATTTTGTTTTTTTGTTTCTACCTTCTGCTTTAAATCTATTGCTATGTATGCATACTTTTTGAGAGAACTGAAGTTTGAATAGACAAGAGACTAGTGAATAAAAACTAGGCTGAGGATAAAAATTTGAGAAATGAAATGTCATTTAAGAGTAAAGCACAAATCAAAACCATAAAGAGCTATTTAATACTTCACACTAGGATGTCTATATTTGAAAAGACATAACAACAAATATTGACAGGATATGGAAAAACTGGAACTTTCCTTCACCACTGTAGGACTCTAATGGTATAACCACTTTTGAAAACAATTTGGAGTTTCTCAAAAAGCTTACTTTTTGTTTGGTGCCAGGGATTCAACCCCAGGCCTCATCCATGCTAAGCATATGCTCTATCACTGAGCTACAACCCAGCCCCAAAAAGATAACTTAAAAATTACTTAAAAGTATGACTTAATAATTTCACTTCTAGTTACCCAAGAAAAATAAAAACATATGTTTAGCCAAAAAGTGCAAACAATTCAAATTTCCATCTACTGATGAATGGAGAAAATGTGGTATAGCCATATACTAGAATATTTTTTCTAATATTATTCATTAGCTAAAGGAACAAAGCACTGATGAGTGTTACAGCATGGAGAAGCCTTGAAAACATGCCAATGGAAAGACCTCAGTTTAAGAGGTCACATGTTATATGATTTCATTATATGAAATGTCCGGGATGTATAAATCTATAGAGATGAAAGTAGATTAGTGGTTGCCTAGGGATAGGAGAGCTGGGGAGAAATGAGAAATAAATGCTAACAGATATAGAGTTTCTTTCTGGGTGATGAAATGTTCTAAAATTATGTTGCATAATTTTGTGAATATACTAAAAGCCATTTAATTGTACATTTTAAATGGCTGAATTAGTATGGTAATTATAACTAAAAAAAACTGTTTAAAAAAAGTATGATATGAGAACATGCAAAAGTCATGCTTGCAAATAGAGGTAGGAAAAAAGTTGTAATTTTGTAATATATAGAAACAGTGCTTGGTTGCCAAAGGTACATGTTTCATAACACTCTCTGGATAGGAGGCAAGTCTTTTTTTGGTCCATCAAAAAAAATAAATAAAAATATAAAAAATAAATCAGAAAACATGAAGGAAAAAAATTGGTGAAGCCACTACCACTTAAAATTTTCTTCTCTATCAACTTAATACTTTAGCAAGCAGTCTTTTAGGTTTAATGATAAAAAAAGAGGGCTGAGAAAAGTGGGAGGAGGGAAATAGGAGTTTCTGCTTATCTGAATTTACTAAACAGAAGAAATGGTAGATTTTCTTTTTTCTTTTCTTTTCTATTCTCGGCCTTTAATACTAATTTGTTAACTGAAAATGAGAAAATAATTCAAAGACTTTTATAATTTGTCTATTTTAAGTTTTCTCTCCCTATAGACAGACCACAAGGACAGTCATTATTCAGAAGGATGCTTAGTAAGCATGGAGTCCAGACCAAGGGGAACTGGGTGAATAAAATATTGAATGGAACATTTCTCAAAGTGTGTTCCACTGAGACACTGTAGAAAGAGGACCTCGTGATCACATGAGTTTACTCCTATTAATAATACCAAAGTGCTGAGAAATACTGCAGAACAGATACCCAAGTAATTACGAGTAACAGTAGGGAGACCCACATGGCACTTGGTACTCATCTCTATGCTGCAGACATCACTTACCAGTGTTAGCCAAGACTCCCCTCCCACACAGACCCTGGGTAGATTCTCAAACACAGGAATATGACTTTTCTTTCTCTGGTCCTATGACTGGCTAATCTTTCTTTTGATCAATTAGTTAAGTGAATTGATACATTTCATTTATAGTCAAGGTTCATTGCTCAAAAATAAATACTGAACATTTTGGTGATCATTCTTTTAGATACTGCTGTACTTACATAAAAACACCCAAAGATACATAATTTTACCTAAGAAGTATGATGCTAAACATATTGTTCTACATAATGATTTTTCAGATTAACATAGGATATGATGTTTCAGAATTTATCAAATAAAAAAATGACATTTTTTAAAAGAAAATATAATTTGTCCAACCATTATGCTTTTTCAGTTTTAAAGTTCTCATTTGTGTTCCACTATTTGAAAACATTCCAAATAGTCTCATCTTGATGTTAGTCATAAATTTAACAGAAAAGTTCTAAGTACTTTGGGCTTGAAGCGTTCTCAGGAATATACCCAAATCTGTCCTGGAATATCCAGGCACAGGATTTGGGGATTATCAAGACTCTTCACAGATGTCATTGTGTTCTCCCAATTTAGAGTAGCTAAAATGAGTCAGATTAACAGCAACGTCTTGAGTTGCCAAATTTAGAGCTAACTTTCTTGTCAAAGTGAGCCATATAAAATCTATAAGCAATCAAGAAACCTTTCTGAAGATGTCTCCATAGCCAAAGGAAAACTGCTTATTAAATTAATTACATAGGTTTAACTGAAAAGAAAAAATCGAAACTCTGGTAAAACTCAGTTACCACCACCCTTTCCCCTCTTCATTCTTACTGCTCCAAAAATGACCTAAATTGTAAATGTAACCATCACTGCCTTCCATTAAAAGCCTTCAGTGACTCCTATTTCCTACAGATAAAATCTAAACTTTTTTTGTGTGTGTGGTACTGTGGATTGAACCCAGGGGCATTCTACCATTGAGGTACATCCCCACCCTGTTGTTTTATATTCTGAGAAAGGGTCTTGCTTAAGCTGACCTTGAACTTGTAATACTCCTGCCTCAGCTTCTGGAGTCACTGGGATTCAGGCATGCGCCACCATATCCATCTGAGCCTAAACTCTTAGGTATGAAATACAAGGTTTTCCAGGCACACTTATTCCTCAAATTTTTTGTTCCCCCAACCCTCTAGCAGCTTGGCACACACCAAACTATCCAGACTGTTCTACACATTAGTGCCAGGCTATTTCTTTCCAAAATGCTCATTTTTTATCTTATTCTTCTACCTAGGAAACTTCTAATCTCCCTTAAAGGGCCTGGTTAAATGTCTTCTTTCTTGACCGACTTGAATAATACTGTGCAAAATGAAGATAATCAACAAATGGTGCTGTTTTCAATGACTCAGTTATCTGGGGAATTATTTTAATTACCCCAATTTAACAATGACAACGAAGCCCCTGATAACCATGAAAGGCATTGATACATATTAGTGACACCAGGGATAAGTATTTTAAGATATATATTTGTCAAAAGTACTATGGATTTCAATGAGCTAAAATTATTAACACCAAGTGGGTTTTCCCACATTATCATTAATTATTGAATTATTTTAAAGTCAGTTTGGAAAATAATATCTTAAGTCACGTTTTAAAAATATTATAGGCAAAGGAACATCATCAAAACACAATTTATAAAACTTTGGTGCCTGGTCTCCTTTAAAAGTATCTTTGGCAGAGCACAGTGTCACACTCAATCTGAAAATTTAAAAAATAAAATAAAAAGGCTGGGGATGAAACTCTGTGGTAGAGTGTCCCTGGGTTCAATCACCAGTATCTCAAAAAGAAGACAACAACAAAAATAAACAAACAAACTTTCTTTGGAATTCATATGTGATTTTCTTACTATTTACTAAAGCTACAATTAGATACAGTACTTTTAATAAGAGGTTCACCAGAACTAAAAGATTTGAAGGGTTCATGCTCACTGCCTAACAAGGAAACTATCATGACTAGAGCCTACTAAGCTGCATTGACCATGTTTGTCTGTCTAACTGGTATCCAATTTCCTCTGGCTTCCTCTAATCTCTTCCTTTGTTTAAAGCAGGAAAACTGAATTTAGTTTGCTCATTCAGCTTTGCACTCTCAAAGCCAAAAGAGGCTGACCCATTTCTGAGCTCTGGGAGAAGATGCTAGTTAGATGAGCAGTCACTACATGCATTTCTCTGCAGATATTCTAGCTCAGAAGTAGGAAAGGGAAGGATGCATACTTGCATAAGGGAGAGAAAACTCCTTTGTATTCTCTTGCTAGGGTTGAACAAGGAGGCACATAACTCTGACTGCCCTGGCAGCTATCTTTGGACCCCAAGGAAAACCAGCCTTAAAATGGAGCTGATGTTGTGAGGGGCCATGAATAGAAACAGAAAGATCACAAATCCTTTGTGACATCGCTGGGGTACTGACCATCTATGCTACTATTACATTTCTGAATTTTTCACTATGTGAGCTATTTCCTTAAATAACGTGTGTTTAAGCCAGTAGAGTCTACTTATTTTGAGTACTGGGTAACACTTGCAGTTGAAAGCATATCAATTGATAGAAAATATAATTTTTTGATTTGTTTGTTTGTGGTACTGGTGATTGAATGTAGGGGTACTCTACCACCAAGGAATAGCCCCATCCCTTTTTATCTTGAGACAGGTTCTCACTAAGTTTTCAGGATGGTCTCAAACTTCAGATCCTCCTGCTGTAGCCTACCAAGTAGCTGGGATTACTGGCCTGCACCATTGTACCCAGCCGATAATATAATTCTTAAAAGTGGGATAATAGACTTTAAAAAGTTTTGTTTTATTTTTTATTTTTTAGAAAAACTGGATTATGCTCATTTTACAAAGTAGAAATTTAAGTCCAAAAAGGTTAAATATCTATAATAAGGTCAGACAACTAGAAAAATGGTTTGTCACACTCTAAAATCTAAACTACAATTTCACTTCCAAAGTCCCAACAGTGAGAGCAGGTAACTACAATTATTCTGTGATAATTTTTGAAAATCTCAATATCTTGTTCTTTCTGATTTTCTTCTTTTCTTTCAATTTATACATTACATTTAAAGGGTTTCTATTTACGTAGTATTATAAATGTTTCTTCTTTCATTTTCCCTAGTTTTTATAAAATACATACTTAAGATTTTCTTTTTCTTCTCAGTAAAAATGAACAAACTTAACTCCTCAAGCAACTATGAAAAAGGGGATATCTTCTATCAAAGGGAAACAATGTTGACAGAGAGCCCAACAATATATCTAAGCAATGTATAACTTTAGTCCTATGCCATATCAAATATGTAACAGTGATTTTTCTATATGTATATTTCCAAGAAAACTCTTGGACAGAGTCCAAACAAGTGTACCTTGTATTGAATGGATGACTTAGGAGGAACAACAGTAAAAAATTAATCCTATAGCTATAATTTCACCTATTTATTACTGTGGTTATTTAAGTAGGAAAAGTCAATGTCAACTAACAAAAGTGTTGAGTTAGTAAAGACCTTCTTGCAGTCATAGTAATTAAACTAAAAGCATGCAATTTTCAGATAAAAACAGTAAAAAAATTATCTCTGAGTAGATGGTGAACACACATCTACCCAGAAATTGTTTATATTTTTATCAGGTACAGTGGTAGTAATGATAAAATTGATGCCAAATATTTAAAAGGTCATTTCATGTGATTACTCAAATCACCTTTTCACAAATCTTGTCCCCTCCTTATTTCACTATTTCTAAAAAGCAATGAAAATTCTGGTTCTAAACAATAACACAGTATCTGAAATAAGAACTCAATGTGTGTACAATCAGAGAAATAAAAAGTTGTACTGCAATTGTGTACAATGAATCAAAATGCATTATGCTGTCATATATACCTAATTAAAATAAATAAATTAACTTAAAAATAATTTTTTTTTTAAAAAAAGAACTCAATCGGTTTAAAAGCAGATCAAAAATAGCAGAGGGCTGAAGATTTAATTCAGTGGTAGACGTGTATGTCAGTATACGTGAGGTCCTGGATTCAAACCTCACCACTAAAAATAAAGGAAAGAAAGAAAACAGAACATAAAAATACCAGAAGACAGAACACGTGAACTGGAAGAAAAACCAAAAGAAAAGTGTTCAAACTAAACAATCTTTTATTCTAGTGAGAATAAACATATAGCACCTCGTAAAATGTTCTTTAGTTCTAAAGCTATGAAAACCGTAAAAAAGCATGCTTTCAATAAACCTCTTAAATTATATTACTAATAAATGACATTTGTCATGAAATCTCCTTAAGGTAATCCAAATGTTGTAATCAACAGATAGAAAATCCTAAGCCCTCTGAAACCCACAAATCACCACCAAGTACCTGGGCTATTACCTTTTCCTAGCCTGCACACTTGGAACATGCAGGTGCCTAATGACATGTTCCCTTCTACAACAAACTTTCACTGAGCAACTTTTTCCTGAATCAAGGGATCAATGTGAGCATAGGCAGAAAAGCCAGATGAGGACTGGCCTAAAATTCAGGCCAAAATGAGGTGTGGGTGAAGAAGATACAAAGAGGAAAGAAAGGTTCTACCCATAGTGGACCTGCCATGACATGTGGTGAGAACCTTTTTTTCTGACTGCAGAAAACTGCCACAGTGACAGCACACATGCATTTCACACTCTCTACATAATACCTCAATTACACAGAGATCACTAGTGAAGGAGGTGCAGGGCAGATGCCAATGACAGAGGGAGGTGGGTTCTTTGAAACCTTGTACCCTACTCACCCCTACAACTTCTCTAATCACTGCATTCCATTTTAGATGTTTTTTTCTCCTCCTTTCTTTTCTGTTGTTGTTTTGGTTTTTGTTTGAGACAGGTCCTGCCACGTTGCTCTGGCTGGCCTTGAACTCTGGCTCAAATGATCCTCCTGCCTCTGCCTCCCCACTAGCTGGAACTACAGGTACACACTACATTTATTATCTACAAAAGATTTTAAGATGATTGTTACTTTTATTTTTATTTTTTTTGTAGTTGTAGATGGACAGCATACCTTTATTTTGTTTATTTTTATGCAGTGCTAAGGATCAAACCTAGTGCCTCACACATGCTAGGCAAGTACTCTGCCACTGAGCCACAAGACCAGCCTAAGACAATTATTTATGACAATGTAAAAGATACACTAGAGGTCAACAAAGCTGGCCACAAAGAAATTTCTTTGGCAGTTATTGAACTGTCCAGCAAGTAGCTTAGGGTTGGAAAAGAGTAGAAATTTTCAGTAATACTTAAGATTTGAATGTGTGGGACATTGGGTGTGAGAATAGCAAAAACAAAAAGTTAACTATTACATAATACAGACACAGTATCTAGTGCTTTCAAGGTCTATAAAAAGGTACAGAATTGAAAAGAAAGGCATGGCTTCAGGACACAAAAGTAAAATACAAAACTAAAGTTAATTTCAAAAGCAACTTATATTTTTAAAAAAAACTTTATATAATTTAACAGCAAAAAATATATATTTTTTATATGGGATATAGTGTGTGGTACATTATAAGGTTAGGGCTTCTAAATAAATGGTACCAGGGCCTTCAAACCCTGAAAAAAAGAAAAACAATTTCTTGATTTTTGTCTTGTGGAACAGACTGAATAACAGGGTCAAAGCTAAATGGATATTACAGCACATTTAGAAGGAGAAGTGATGAGTTCAGCTTCAGACATGTTGCTATTGAGGTGCCTATTGAGAACCCTGAGTTCAGTACATTTCTGGTTTTAGAGTAAATGCATAATGAACACTATTGGTATAAATTAGACAAACTGTTATCCCCAAATGGATCACTCATAATGTTAAAAAAAAAAAAGAAGAGACTCATCAACTGAAATACAGTATCACATAAAAATATACATATACACTTCCCTGCTATGCATCTAGTTTAAAACAAGAGAAGTATCAATAACATTTTAGCACAAAAACAACTCAATGCACACTCACAAATTCTTTCTACCTCCATGATAACTCCTTTTACAAATAACATCTTACTGTGATTTTCAATAACAAAAGGAAGATTCCTTTTACAAATAATATCTTATAGTGAGTTTCAATTATAACAAAAAAAGGTAATAATTCATATAACCCAGCACTATGAATTAACACTCTCATCCATCTAACGTTCACCTATTCTCTAATTTTTATTCTATGATTTGTGGGGTCATGTGGACAGGAAGTGATGATAAACTTAAGGTCATGAGTAGAATGAGAGAATAATGAGAGAATAAGAGCAGGAGGAAGATCATGGAAGGTCAGTTCAAAATAAATCCTTGGCTTTCAAATATTCGCTAAAGTCAGCCAGTGAAAACTACATGGCAGCTGTTGTAAGATGAGACCCAACATGGGCAATGGAAAGAACTTGAACTTTCCATGAAGCAAAACTGAGTTCAAATTAAAGTTTTATAACCTGTATATGATCTTGGAGAAAGGTAGGGAAAATAGCAACAAATAGGAAAGGAAGAAAGCGTTGTGCAGATTTCTGTCTCCTATTTTACCCACCTCTTTCTTCCTTACTCTGGCCCTCTAGCCTTTACATCAAGACTTATTTACCCTAGATAATCAGATGATCAGACTATTTGGAGTACAGTAATGCAGAAGTCTAGTACAAAATGTTAGGAGTAAGAAATAAAGGAACCAAGAAGACTTGCCTCAAATCAGTCTTCTAGTTCAGTGATAAAATGAATAGGTATTTGAATTGTCCAGAACAGATGTTTCCACCTGTATTCAACAATCTAATCCTCAAAAAAAAAAAAAAAAAAAAAAAAAAAGATTTGAAGGGAAATTTATACTTCATAACTTCCTATAAAAAGCAAAATTTCATAAACTACTGTGACAAGCTCTATTCTGCAAGAACACAATATATTCAAAATTTAGTATAAAATAATGATAAATTATATCATTCTAATTATCAGAAAAATTAACATTAAATCTTGTGGACAGGAATGACATCCCTGCTAACTCATAGGCATAGGTGGTTGGAGGAGGAGTAACATATGTTGGCCTTAAGCAGTAACATTATTTGTTCTTCTTTTTCCCCATATTTTTTAATTTGTGCATTATAGTAGTACATAATGGTGGCATTCATTATTACATATTTGTATACACACATAATATAACAATATAACTTGGCAATATCATTCCCCGGTATTTCCCTGTCCTCTCCCTTCCTTCCTCCGATATCCTTCTTCTACCCTAATGATGTCTCCTCAATTTCCATGACCCCTCCCTTTCTTTTCCTTTTCCTCTTTAGTCTTCCACATATAAGAGAAAACATACGACCCTTAACTTTTTGAAATTGGTTTATTTTATTTAACGTGATGTTCTCAAGTTTCATCCATTTTCCTGAAAATGACATAATTTCATTCTTCTTTATGGCTAAATAAAACTTTCTTGTGTATATATGCCATATATTCTTTTACCTATTTGTCCATTGATGAACACTTAGGCTGGTTCAATTGTTTGGCTTGTCTGTGAATTGTGCTGCTGTAAACATGGGTATGCATGTGTCACTACAGTATTCTGACTTTAATTTTTTACAATAAATACCAATTAGTGGTATATCTGAGTCATATGGTGGTTCCATACTTAGTCCTTTGAGGAACCTCCATACTGATTTCCATAGTGGTTGTACTAATTTACAATCCCACCAACAGTGTAAAAGTTCTCTTTTTTTCCCACATCCTCTCCAGCATTTAGTATTGTTTGTATTCTTGATGACTGCCACTCTGATTGGAGTGAGATGAAATTTCAGTGTAGTTTTGATTTGCATTTCCCTAATTGCTAAAGAACAAATATCGTATTTATAGGCATAATTCTTTGTGTTTCTGGGCACAATTATAAACTAAAAACAGCCAAAACACTAGGCAAATTTCAGTTGATAGGGAAGGGCCAAGAGCTCCCAATAAAAGCTATTTCAACTAAGATCCAACTAAGAGAAATGACACTGGCTTTAGCTTTATGAATTACAAAGAACTTTCTTTTAGTCTCTTTCCTTATTCAAGAAATAGATGGAAACTGACACAGCAAGACAAGAGAGAAGAGATAAGATAGAATGGAAGAAAGCAGCTACAACAAAAATGCATCTAAAGATTTTAAATTCTTGATTACTGAGTACCACCATTCATAAGGAATTTTTTAAAAGGGTCTCAAAGCTATTAAAATGATAATTAGGTCCAAAGAAAACATGAACCAATTCAATTACATGCTGGGTGCTTTTAAATTTTAAAGCCCTCTATTAAGAGGATTTAAATGAAGCACAGTTATAATTGCAGGTCTGTGACCAACCTTAAAGCCAACGTGTAGGTTCCTGGTTGCCGCTGACTCTCCCGAATAAGGTAGCTCCCCTCAGCCACACTCAAGAGCTGGTCAGCTGCTTCTCTGGAGATCATGCCGTGAAACCTGAGCAACAAAGTCAATTCAGAAACGGCACACTTTCCACATTTTACCTATAAAACACTCCCCCTTCCATTTCTCTAGACAAACTACTGTCACATAATTGAAGAAAAGCGCTTGAGTTTAACCGTGCTCCTGTTTCCCTGGGCCTGGCCTCTGGCCAGCTTCTCTTGTGTGATAAGAACTGCATGAAAGTAGATATGGAATTTACCAACCACAAAATCAAAATTCACACCCATCTAAGAATGATCAACCACCTCTCTCAGAGGACAGTCCTTACTTATGTAGCCATTTGACCATATGGACTTCCTAAAAAAAATAGACGGAAATGTATTCCATTTCCTTTCTTTTCACTGATGCAGTTGCTCTAAAATTTTGGCTTAGAGTCTATGCTGGCAATTTTCCAGGACCCTGGGTTGTCCTTAATTGGCATGATTGCCCAATAATGTGCATAATTGGCATTATTGAATATTCAAACCACAAGCAAACAACTACAGTACTTGCTTTCACTTCCTGTCAAAATCTTATTTCTGATTAACAAAGAAAAAAAAGAATAATAAACATAAATAACACAACCTTTATATATATATATATAGCAAATTCATCTATAATAATCTGACATAAAAAGATTAAACAAGAAAAATGTCAGTGATGACAATTTATTAAAAGTATAAAATCACCTTACACTTGTATGATGATTCACAATTTAAAGAGAAGTTTTACATATGTCTTTTTAGTAACTCAAAAATAATGAAGGAATTCAGGAAATGTCACTCCAAAATATGTTTTTTTTAGCATATTATTTTGAGCTGAAGGCATTTAAAAAAATAGCAAATGCAGGAAAAGTCTTTCTCTGAACTCCTCTTGTCTACCTAAAGTCAGATTCTCCAAAAGTAACTCAATTGCCATCAATTCCCTCCCCAGGAATTTCATCAATCAGGTAAGACTGATTTTTATCACAGGAAAGGAAATTAAAAGTTGACATCACACCAAAAAAATCTTTGTCTCTAACCAGCATCTTTCTCAATTATTCTTCTCAGGGACTGTATTTGTTTCCTAAAAATCATTTACTCTTTCCTGAGAGTAAATGGCCTACATCTTCCCTCCCCTTCTCATATTAGCTCTCAGTCTCACTGGGTATTCATTTTATTTTTCCTGTGATGCCCCTGTGCACACTATATCAAAAGTTAACAAATCTGTATACTTTTCTCCTGTTAATCTTCCTATTGTTAAGTCTATTTCATAGTCCCAGCTATAAGACCTTAGAGGGTAGAGGGAGAGATTCATTGCTCAAAAAAAAACTTTGTAGCTTCCACTGGTATAAAATCATGAGACAATAACTACTTGAATTTGGAGTAATAAATTATAAAGGCCCTGAAATGACACCTTAATACTTTAGGAACTTTACTAGGGATAAGTGGCAATCTTGGTTTTTCCTCATGGGCATGGCTCTATTTCTCTTAACAGTCTTAAAATAGTTCATGATAGATATGTTCAAATCAAGACAATCAGAACAGCTAGGTTTACAATGGGCTTGTGAGGTTTTCATCTCCATAAATTTTTCAATTTTTCAGAACTAGGTTCATATGCTAACACTTTGAATTTGCTGGAAGCAAAAGATGGTTATCTATCCCTTGCAGTAACACATACCATTCGATTAGCCTGCTGGTACACACTTTTGAGTTTAAATGACATCAATTAATAAAATTAGTAACATGTAACATCTATTTGTTTTTTATTTAAACCTTCAATACCTTAAAAAAATCAAACTCAAGGAAACAAATTTTGGAATAAAAATTGACAACAAAATGTAAAGAACTTTAAAATTATTCTTATCAGTTGACTCAATATTTCTATCAAAAAACTTTATGCACCAAGATGTTTCTTATAGTATTACTTTTAATAGTAGAGATTGAGCATCCCTAACCCAGATAAGAAAAATCTGAAATCCTCTGAAATTGGGTACACTTTTGATCCAAAGCATTTCTGATGAGGGATGCTCAGTCTGTACAGTTTAAAAACAGTCTAACTGCCCTAAGCAGAATATGACTATACACACTATGATATCACTGTAAAGAATACCAGTAGTTCTCAACTTTGGAATCATCTTCCTCCCAATTCACAGGTATGTGTCTGTGATCCATTCACAAGAGTCAGGAAAATGTATTTAGAATTTTAAATAATTTAAAAATATCTGGTAAATATATGACTATCTGATATAATCAAATAATGAAAAAAATTATTTTATCAGGAGAATAATGAAAATGTGATTTTATTTTTTTTTCTCCAAAGTGCTAAATTTCTGTTTCTCAACACTTGGAAAAATTAAAGATTTCAGAAATTATCAGAGTAGCATTCTGAGCCATTTTTGGTACAGTTTGCTGTCCAATTGTAGAATCACAAACAAAGCCAATTTTAAAAACTGTTGCAATGCTCATCATCAATATTAAATGGAAAAAAAATTAGACTACAATTTATATGTATAATATCTCAATTTTGCAAAACACCACTAGCAAAACAGACCTTTAGAAGGTAATACTTCAGATGGGCATGGCAGTACATACCTATAATTCCAGTGACTTGGGAGGCTGAGGGAGGAGAGTTGCAAGTTTGAGGCCCGCCTCAGCAACTTTGGGGGACCCTATCTCAAAATAAAAAATAAAAATGGATGGGGATGTGGCTCAGTGGTAAAGTACTCCTGGATTCAATCTGGAGAAGGATGGGGGAGAAGGAGGGGGAGGAAGGAAGAGGAGGAAGGGGAAGAAGGAGGGGGAAGAAGGGAGAGGAGGACAGGGGAGGAGAAAGAGCAGAGGGAGGAGGAGGGGGGGAGGAGAAAATAGGTAATACTTCCTCTGGTTTTTTTTTCTTTTTTTTTTTGTACTGAGGATTGACTTTAGGGGCAGTCTACCACTGAGCTATATTCACAGCCATTTTTGAGACAGGGGTTCACTAAGCTGTAGAGGAGGCTGTCCTCAAATTTGTGATCCTCCTGCCTTAGCTTCTCAAGTAGCTGAGATTATAGGCATGTGCTACCACATCCTACCCAATACTTTAAATTCTTAACAACCATGGTTTCTGAGTAGCTATGATTTTCTTTTCTTTTTCTTTTCCCCCGATAATAAAGAGTATATACACTGCTTATAGAAAATTTGGGGGAAGAAAGGTAGAAATATAGAATAAATCACTACATCCCTCCATATGTATGTGTGTATATTATCTAATACATGCAAAATACACATATAAATATACACATTCCTCATATATATCTAGAATTATTTACTCACATTGCTTACATCTTTAACATTACTGCATGTACATTTTTCCATGCTATTTTCTTCTTTATAATTGCCTTTTTAAAAATATTTTCACCATTTAGAATAATTATACTTGTAATTAAAAAAAAATCTAATTCCACCAAGATTGAATACTTCCTTTATTTATTTATTTATTTATTTTTTTACTAAACGCACCATTTTTTTGTCTCTTACATATGCCAACCGAGAAAATGTATTCTGGTAATTCATACTTACTCTCTTCCATAATACTTTGGTCTGTTTTCTACCTATTGAGGAAGAAAAAAGAAAGTATATTTGTGAAAATGCAAATGTGTAGTATATTAATTAAACATTCTGTATATGAGGTAAACTAAAGCATATATTACAGAAAATATATATATATAATCTTTATATAAGATTCAAGGTCAGAATATGGAGTCCTAGTTCACAGGAGGGTTAATAGGTTGCTTCAACTTCTCTAAACCTGTTTCTTCTCTATTAAATGCTGTGTATGTAAAGAGTTGAACTGAACTATCTTTCATTTCTAAAAGTGTAATGAATTGGAAAAGATATTTACATCACTTTATTCACAGAATAAAATAAAACATCCAGAAACTTAATGCCACAATCATGTCGTAACAGATTGTGGCTTTCTCTCCATCCTCTCCTTTTCCTCTCCTTCCTGTTACTCCATATTCTCCATGCTGTTAACATCTCAATACGATCCTGCCCTTCTGTTTTCCCAACAGCTCTTCCCTCACCACTTTCTCTTCCCCTAGCTTTCATGGCATGTGTGCTGGCTAGAGCTGAGGAAAGCCTCAGAATAGATCCTGAGAAATTCTTCCTGGGTAGACAGGAAGATAGAAGGCATTTGCCCCATGCATTAAACAAATATTTGCCGAACAGTGAATATGTGATAAGCATTGCTGTACCTGCAAGGGACACATGATTGAATAAAACTAAAAATGTCATAATTGTTTTGGAACTAATGCTATAAAGACAAGCAACAATAAAGCAGCTTTAAAAAGAAAACAATAAGGAAACAGAAAGTATAGTAATGTTAAGTGCTATCATGAAAAAGGATTTCCTCTGAGAGGTACCTGGTAACACTATGGACTACATTTATTGAGCTCCTGCTATTTGCCATGTTTTAGTTATATTTAGAGAACATTTAATCCCCATATCAGACAGTGATGACTCTGTTCATCTTCATAAGATAGTATTAGTCTCACTTTAACTGTTTTTCATGAAAAAGTTCATCTTTTATTTTTAATTGACAAAAATGCATATAAAACCTATATATAGTATATACTTGTATATGTATATATGTACAGGCATTATATAGTATATTTTGTTATATGTATACACTATGAAATGGTGAACACAAACTAATTAAGATATGCATTATCTCATATATATTTTTTGTGTGTGTGACTGGAACACATAAAATCTACTCTTAGCAAATATCAAGTATACAATATGTTGTTACGTTTTGTTATCTATAGTTATCATGTTGTACAATAGAGCTCTTGAATCTCTTTTTCCTAAATGAAATTTTATATCTTTTACCAATATTTCCCCAATCACCATTCCACCCCCAGCCACTGGTAACTACAACTCAGATCTCTGCTTCTGAGTTCAATGTTTTTAAATTCCATATAGAAGTTGTCTCCTAAGAAGGGTCTGAGAAGCTCCCAGAGAGAAGGGAACTCCACTTAGGACCAGCAGGGTTCTTGACATGTGTGACAGAAAAGAATCTCCACACATGCCAGTCAGAGGTACAGACAGAGGTTGATTTAGGAAAGGAGATACATATTAAAGGGAGAGTGGGGGGCAACTTCAAGAGAGAGAGGCCTTTGGGGATAAAGCAAGGAGTGTGCATTCAAGGGAGAATGTGTACCAAAGATGCGCTTTGGGAGTTCCCAGCTCTTCTTTTACAAGAAACTTGATGAGGGGTGGGTATTGAGAAGTATATAGGAATGGACATAGTCAGTGATCTCGGGATGGTTTATGGTTATCTGATCAGTCTCTGGATTCTTAAGCTGATGTGATCTTCATTTGTGATCAACAAAAAGCACTGGACAGTCCCCTAAATTATAGTTTCCTCAAGATATCATTTTTTCTCTTTTGTTTAATCTATTTGTTGGTGGGTTAAATAATGTACACTGGTAGATTTACAGATTTCCCAGGAATTTGGGGAATACGAGGCCTACGGTTGAGACTGACTTAGGGAGTGATGTGTCTGGAGAAGTGTGTGGAACTTCTGAATTAAAATCTTTTTTTCTTTGCCCTTCATTTATATCATACTTTCTACCTATCATATCTTCTATCCTTACCTACAGTGACATTATATAATATTTGTCTTTTTATACCTGGCTTATTTCCTTTAATATAACATCTGCCGGTTTATCCACATTGTCAAAGATGATGGGATTTCCTCCTGTTTTAAAGGCTGTATTCAATTTGAAATATACACTATTCCATTGTATATTAGAATGAACTATATGAAATTTCATTGTATATTTTCTTTATTGATTCTATCATTGACAGACTCTTGAGTTGATTCTACATCTTGGCCATGTAAATAATGCTACATAGGAGTGCATCCCTCTTCCATATTTTGGTTTTATTTCCTTTGGACAAATTCACAGTAGTGGTATTCCTGGATCATATGGTAGTGGGAAAAAAATGAGTATCAGAGAGGTTAGATAACTTGTTCAAGGTTACCTGTTCAAGTGGTAGAGCTCAAGATAAAACTAGAATTTTTAGGACAAAAAAGGTCCAATTCCTTTTGTATGTGAAACTGACTCATCTGAATGAGGCTGAAAGTGGACAACTTCAAAGCCTATTTTTTCAGTGATCATCTTGCTAGGTTCTACATGGAACATGGCTGCCCAGTCTAGGTTATCTACCTACTGGTCAGCCAGACCTACTACTGTTTTTAGCAACTTTGAGGTATTTACTCATAGTATAGGAAGAAATTTGTGAATGAAAAGCTGTCTATCATCTACAGTATACTCTATTGGCATATCTGACTCTGGCCTAGTACACTGTCTTTGAGTATTTTTGAAACTCTTAATTACAGGTAACTAAAACATGGATCTGTTTTTTCCTGCATGGTAACATTTTAATTAGAAAAACTAATTTCTTTGTGCAATTGATCTCAGTATCCCTTGAGTCTATATAAATTGTGCTTTGACTTCTTCTTGGTTCTCTCTCATGAGAGTGAAATAAACATTTCACATGTTCATTTTCACTTCTGTAGGAAAGTCAATATTTTACCTTTTACTAAAAATTATTCTTAGTCCATACTTTTCAGGAATCTTCTGTTTTCTGCTGAGATTATAGTCAGGTTATTTATTATCCTACTATCCCACCTGATTTGATCTTGTTCCATAATTTTTTCCCTCATAAAACTCACTGGACTAAAAATATGCCAGTTGGCCCCTACAGTAACCTATAATGGCTATTCTATTTTTAGGTCCCAGGACTAAAAAGTGGGGTCATGGATCTGCTTGAAAACAAACCTTTGCTTCAGAGATGAAAATCCAATATTCAGGTCTTAACTTGAAGAATTAATTTATATGATTAAAAATGCTGCTCAGAAAAACACTTTAATATTATATATTCAAACTGAAAATGCGCAAATACTGTTTTTACTCTAGAAGAACACTTGCACATGTACCCATGAAAATATGTATAAGAATGTTCATTTAAGCACTATTCCTAGTTATTTTTAAAACGGAAATAAAGGGCTGGGTTGTAGCTCAGTGGCAGAGCACTTGCCTAGCATGCTTGAGGCACTGGGTTTGATCCTCAGTACCACATAAAAATAAATAGAATAAAGGCATTCTGTTCATCTACAACTACAAATTTTTTTAAAAAAATAAAATGGAAATAAATATGCTCCAACAGAGAAATAAGCTTCTTTTGTAGTATAAATAATATGCAGTTTGATGGAATGATGTAGATCTATACAGGGACTAACATGGATGAATTACAAACTACTAAATACAAAAATAAGTTACAGGGCTGGGGCTACAGCTGAGTAGTAGAGCACTTGCCTCACATACGTGAGGCACTGGGATCAAAATTCAGTAACACATAAAAAAAAGAATAAATATATTGTGTCCATATACAACTGAAAAAATATTTTTAAAAGTTACATAATAATGAGGATAACATGTCATCATTTAGGAAAAAGCAGATATGTACAATAATATATATTTATAGCATCAAGAGCAATCTGGAAGCATATATACCAAATTTAAAGAGTTACCTCCTGTAAAGTAGGGGACAAAGGACCTTGGGGGGACAACTGGAAAGGTGTAAAAGAAACTTTAATATTATTTGTAATAGTGTGATTCATACATTAAATATATATATTGCCTTTTGAAATAGAAATCAAGAATATCTTTTGTGTAACCTAATATTGGAGCCTCAGATACATTAGAATGGGGTCCCCAACATTTAAGAGGAGATTATGGTCTTTCTATCAAACCATGAGACCTTTGCAGCTGGTTGAAGGAAAAGTTCTATTGCATTTCCCAATCCAAAAAAAATATGGATTATTTATTCAGCAGACCTATGTCATGAATGTAAAAAGAGTTTTTTTTTTTTTGGTTATTTGACGAAAATTCTACCAATACCCCTGATTTGCCACATTCAAATGATATGGCAGTCTATTACATTTCCCAATTCAAGACAAATATGGATTATTTATTAAACAGTCCTGTAATAAATCTCTATTATGCTTCCATTAATTGTCTAATTAATCAACTTCATAACACAATTGCTTCTGGCATTATATTCTAAATAATTTTTTTATTAACCCAAAATAATTATAAATTTTTAAAAATTATGTAAACATTGAGGATTAAAATAGTACTGTTATTAAAAACAGTGTGTTCAAAAATAAAATTCCCATAGCAATGACCTTTCCTGTTTTTTTTTAATATTGGAAATGCAAAACAAAAAATTTAAACTAATTCATCTCATCTAGATAGTGAAGATCAGAATATGTCATCCCAAAATATGCCACTTTGGCATAGGGATTTTGAGTTAAAGGTGATTAAGAAACATCAAACATAAAAGAAGCTCTCTGTCCTCCCTCCTCTCCCTAAAAGCAGGGTTTACATTTCACTTTTTGTGAAGGAAATTTACACCTGTAAAGCAAATTTCCATATGTCAATATGTGCTCCTCTCAGGTACCCTAAGAGACTAACTTTAGAGACAACCGTGTCACCTGAGAAGACCTGAGTCTGCATAAAAAAATTTCACCAAATAAATAATATATTTAGTTTACATTTTCTTCCTATAATATATTCCCCTCCCCAGACCTAACACCCTTTTCCTTGTCTAGTCTCTTTTCCTTTTGTTAAAATAGAATTTTAACAAAAAGGTTATTATCTCTTTTTTAGGGTTTTTACTTCTTTTCTGTGAATCCTCCATTCCATGTACATATGAAATAAACCTTTTCTTCTGTTAATCTGCCATTTGTCAGTTTAATTAGCAGTTCCCAGCTCCAAAATCTAAGAAGGTAAAAAAGTTTTTCTCACCCTACAACAGCATCTAGATGTTTTAGTGGTGTCTAAGATATTGTAATGAGGGCTCCTTTGATTTGAAGAAGACCCCATCAGTCATCAGTCATTGCTTTAACTCACTCATTTTGTTTCTCTGATCTGTTCTCTTGGAGTTATTTCTCCTTTTCCAGCTTATCCCAAATTCTAGGAACAGTGAACACTACAGACAAACACCCCATGGTAGAAACTGAAAGTGCCCCCAAGTGGTACTGACCTCCCTGTGGCCAGCAGGTCTCTTCATGACTGGATCTGAAATAATGATCAACCAGACCCTCATTTACCCAAGATTGTTTAACTACGCAAACTTCTTGGCCTGTGCCATTGTTCTTCTGCTATATAATCCTGGAGTTATTGTTAGTACCCCTAAGACAGGGGCTGGTTCATCTTCCCAGGATTGGCCACACTGAAAAAAATTTTTTTCCTTTTTCACCACCACATATCTTTTTGCTATCTGGATTCTTTCTGGGGAAACTGACCAGACCTGGTCTGTTGGGATCTCTGGAGACAAAACTTCTGGGCTAGGATTCCATAACAATACTAGCTAAATAATGGTTTGGAATGATCTTTTCAAACTCACAAAATTACTCAGATAATCAAATTAAAGGGCTAGTCAGAATGTAAAAATGATGAATGATTTACTTGTAAATGTATTATTTGTAAAGTATTTTTACAAATAATTATTTGTAAATTATATTACTTGTAAATTATTTTACTTGTAAATGTATCAAATTAGGAATTGAAATATTGCATGCAATATTAAAAACATTTTATATTTATACAAATATTTATATGCTTATTTCCAAGTTTTATAATTTCATAATAACAGTCAAGGAACTAAAACTCCAGAATAACACTAGCTGAAGTCAATGTGGCCTCATGGGTAGGTTGACTTGAAAAAAGTTCATTATAATGCCTGGTTTTTTATATGGGCCACGGCAAGTAAGTAAACCCAGATTTGGAAGGCTGCAGTAATAGCATATTTGGGGAGGAAGGTAAAGATCAGTTCTGTTTTGAACATGCTATTTACATTTGAGTTGTTTATTAGATGTCTTTGAAAGGATTGTAGAGTGGACAATTGTATATATAGTCTGGCATTTAGGAGAAAAGACTGGACTAGAAATATAAATTGTATTAATACTCCAAACTGGCAGAATCATCAGGTAGTAAATATAGGTAGAGAAGAAACAAAACATCACAAGCCCTGCAGTACCCAAGAATCAAGAGATCAGGGAGAGAAGATCCAGAAAATGAGACTGTACCATGTCCTAAAACTAAAGAGAGAAGAGTACATTGTGGAGAAGAGCTTTTTCACCTGTGTCAAATGCTGCTGACATGATAAACAAGAGAATGTTAGATTTGCATGTGGCAGGCAGAGGTGACCATGCCAAAGCAGTTCTGCTAGAGTTGTGGTGGTTTAAAGTCTGATGGGAGTAGGGGAAGAAAAAAATGAGAAAAGCAGGATTAGAAACAAGAAGTACAGATAATATTTTCAAATGTTTTCTACAAAGGAAAGCAAAGAAGTTGAGCAGAGCAGAGGGAGAAAAAAGGATCAAGAGAATTTTTTTTAAAAATATGGAAATAATTGATGTTTATGGGATGATCAGAATAATCTTGTAGAAAGGGAAAAACAATTAATGGAGGAGAGGGGAGAACTGCTAGCATTACATACTCATGTAGATGAGAGGAACTAGAATCTGGCATAGTGGAAAGAGCTTACTGTCCTCTTTCCCGTACATACCAAACATAGCAAAGAAGCAATCCTGACTTTGGGGATGATACCTGAAGATCTCAGAAATGTCTATCTACCAAATTAACAAGTGAATTACAACTCTAATGGTGAGCACCAGGAATGTAGCCTTTGAATCACATTTTTAAAAGCCCCCTGCTCCTGCTGTGGGCAGAGTCACAGACTTTGGGACTTTGTGTTTCTCCTTTGCTAGCAAAGCAATACAATTTTTTCCTTTTCCTCAAAATTATGTCCTCTATATTGGGTTGGCATCAGGGGCAAAGACCAAGCTTTCAGCAACAAGATCACTTATGAAATTTATACCAGGGTCTCTATAAATAGACACACAAACACACATACATACACACTTATTTTAATTCAACCAGGTGCTTGGCATAAAATAATAAAACAAAATCACTTTTTTAATAATAAAAATGATAAATATATATTTAATATTTATATCATATATTGCATTTCACTGAATATATTTAATGAGAGAGCTGTATACGCAAAAACATGTTACGTTACTTTATGGGTGAAAAGAGATTACCAAGAGTCATTCTAACTAAACACATTCATGTTTTTAAACTAATTTCAGAATTAACTCTCCTGTAAGATACAATTGCATTGTGTAAAAGCATTATAAAGAATCCTTTTCAAGCTTTTAAGTATTTGCTTAGTTTCTAAAGCATGTCTAAAATACTAAGTTGTGGATATGGACATCTTATTCCTAAAAAAATAATTATTTTTGTTTTGATTTCAAAATTTGTCTTAACAACAGCTTATAAGAAAAAAAAGCTAGACTTTTTTGGATGAAGCTCAATGGCACAGCACTTGCCTTACGTGTGCAAGCTCCAGGTTGGATACCCAGGATCACCCAAAAAAAGAGAGATAAGGAAAAAAATATATTTTTTTGCAGTAACAAAAGCAATTGATAATATTTTCTGGATCAAAAAAAAAAGTACAACTTGATTTTTTGTGAAATTGTTTTAGATATTTTGCATTTTAAAGTTCTGCCCCTAATAATTTGTGATTCAATAGTTGATAATTCTGGTTTTAAAATATAGTGCTAGGCATCTTGGTTGCAAGTATATGCCGAAATTCAGCTGAGAAAAAGTAGAACATGGATTTTGTCACCAGAACTAAATCTAGATCACAAGAAAAGAATCATAAACATGTCTCCAAATACAAGTTCCCTTAAGGTTTGATACAAATCCCCAGTCCCTGAATTTACAATCTGTGATATACTGCCATGGTTGAAAAGAGGTGAAATGTACACAAACACAAGGGGTGTCAGTTCTCCTTTTCTTAGGACTGTCAGGGAAATTTCTCAAAGACAAATCATGGAATCCATTTTTTAAATTATAACTTGAACTAACAGATAATTAATACATATCACTTAAAAAGAACTATTAACCTATCAATTGTATTAACTTTTCTCTTTTTCTCACCACATTTAGTCGAGAAAAACACATAGTGATTCAAATCCTCTGTTAAGTACTTGAGGCTCAACATTAACTAGAAATTCAGTACATTTTTATCCTAGTGTTTATCATTCCCAATAACCTTCACATCTTCCAAATCGAATAATTATTGAATCAAGCCTAAGACTGAAACTTTCTCCCTGAAAAAGTAACTTTAGAGTACATCTACTCCACTCTGATTAATCCTTTAACTTTATTTCAAATGGATATCCTTGTTAATTGTTACATAGAAATTTAACTTAATAGAATGAGCCAGGCCATCAGGACTAGTGGTTTATATTTTTCAGTGTCTCTTTAAACACAATCATTATAATAATATTGGATATGAATATAATTTCTTTAAAAGAAGACCACTTATCCCTATTTAGTTATTGCTGTTTAATTATCACTGGGGAAAACAGAAATGTAAGGTCAAATACCTATCACCTCTAATTTTCAAAATAAAGACACATATTTTACACATTCACACTTAATCCTCATTAATGGTACTTAAAACTTAGAGATTGCAACATTCAAATATGTAAGTGAAACCAGAATTAGGCAGATCCAGAGAATGGAGGAATTTAAATGCTAATTCCTTCAGAGCCCTTCCTCCACTCTTATCAAGATAACCTGCTCCTGCTCCAACATGTTGCTAAGGTAACCTGTCTCAGGGACTGTCCCTTCCTATAGAGAGCTGTTAATTGTGCCCGCCCCTCCCTGCCCTAATCACTCCAACTTGGCCCCTCCAGTCCATCTGCTTCTCATCTTTTGGTCATTCCACTGAGCATCTCCTAGGTCTAGTCAGGTAGGCAGGAAGGAGAGAGATAAAGGAAAGAGAGCAGAACAAAGGAAGCCTAGGACACATAAAAAGGCAAAACACCCTTGCTTCTTGGGATACCAGGATACCAGCTATGGCCCCCTTCTCCCTTTTTAAAATAAACTCTGCTTTATATGCTTGCCTTGGCCTGCTTCTCTAATGTTATACTTCAACATGCAAGAGAGCAGAACTGCTCACTGGTATCATAAGGCTGGTTACAATGTGAAAAGAGAGTTAGTCCACATTAAGTCCTTTTGCACAAACAGCAGCATTCTTTGCCCTCCATTTTACCATGAAAATTTGTTTGTAGTAGCTTGGTAAACCAAGGCAGGAGGATCACAAGTTCAAGCCAGCCTCAACAACTTGAGGCCCTGAGGAACTAATGACATCCTGTCTCAAAATAAAAAATGGGCTATGGATGTGGCTTAGTGGTTAAACACCTTTGGGTTCAACCCCTAGTACCAAAAAAAAAAAAAAATTTAAGTAAAAACTTGATTGCTAATTTTTTTTGTTTAAAACATATTCAACCAGAATGAAAATGACTACTATATTTTTCAATTTAAGAAATAAAATGCCAATTGTACAATTGGCTTTTCTGATTTCCCAGTGCTTATTATGCATAACTTTAATCAGCAATATAGAATGTGAATGGCCTCATTCCTCAGATGATGGCAGTATTCAGCCAATCACATCACAAAGCTGAAAATCAAGAGAAATTATTTTCAGAGATTCTAAGAACCATCTACTCCTCCAGTATTACTCACTGTGTCTGCATCAAGGTGGCCCACCAGAAGGCTATCCACTTAGTTCATACCATCTTAGCCCTTTAGAAATGAACTTCACTGAACTGTTGTTCCTTAATGCTATGCCAACTGAACTTTTATTAAAGGAATTTAGTTCAGGAAAAAACAGGATCATATCAGCTTTACTGATCCTTAAGAGTTACATAGTTTATTACTGTGAAAAAATTTTCCACAATTACGTCTGTCCTTAATCAGCATTGCAATAAACTCCTCAATTTTTCTATTTTTATTCCTTTTATTATATTTTTCATTTGTGTGGTCTTAAATTCTTTTGAGAAAGGCATAGTACACCTATTTCTCAATATAATGGTGCTATGAATAAATACTTCAGGTTAATACTGTCAATATCTCATTTTCAGTGTTAAAAAGTTATGTCTCAATAGAACATGAAACAAAATAGAAAATTTTACAATAGTACTTTCAAGTTTCTATTAATATAAAATTAATCATTCTTGATGATGGCACAGTATCTTTGAAATGCAATCAAGCACTACATGCTCACTGCATACTTACATATCCAGACTGTACATTCTCTATAAATTGCAACTAGACATTCAAAAGACAATCTTATGAAAGTTCTGCCAAATTTTGTAAATTGGTTCTCTTTGTAACTATACACTTTCAAAGCTATAGTATTGTTTAAACAGGATGTTACAATGACATTTTAACATTTTTATCCATGAAGAAGCAATTCTTTTAAATAATGTAGCATTTAAGTAAGTTAGTTGCTATGATTACATTTTATCTAATATATAGCCAAAATTCAAATTTCTTGAATTGTGCCCAAAATTTATAGATTTTACAAATATATATATGTACACAGACACACACACATGTACATATGTGTGTGTGTATATGTATGTATATACACAGAAAAAAAAAAACCCTTCAGGATAGGGTCTAGGTACATAATCTAAATTTGATTACGACTTCTCATTTGTCTCCTTTGATTTTCTATGGTCTCACCATTGTTTCGCCTTTTATGATAATGACAGTATTTATAATCCTAGATAGATGTCTTAGAGAATGTATATATTCTGGATTTGTCAGATTCATAATTCATGATTAGATTTTAGTTAAGCATTTTTGATAGAATACTACACAAGTAACACAGTGTGTATAACCTCAGGAGGCATGTGTCAGTTTGTTCCACTAAAGGTAAGGCTAAATTAGTTAAGGGCATGATTGCCAGATCTCTCCATTATAAAGATGTGTTTTTCTCTTTGCAATTAATAAATAATTGGTGGTTTAATATATTGAGACCATGTGAATATCCTACCATATTCATTTAGAGGCTTTTGCTCAATAGTTTTAACATCTAATGACAAATCTTATTAGAGTCAAATAAAAGTATAAAATAGTGATTTTATAATTTTATTGTTCTTTCTACATTTTAACTGCCATTCCCCTGTAAAGAACAACCTCACATTTCCCCCCTCGTTTTACCTCTCTGAATTGGGATGGGTTATTATTTTTTTAAAAATTTGGATTATTAGTTTAAAATTTTAAATGATATCATTTAATATCATTTGATATCATTATGAACTTATGAGTTATTTCATTCACTGTATTAAAATTAATTATTATCATAGTATCATATTCTCTCTTTTTTTATATATACTAGGGATTAAACCCAGGAGCACCTACCACTAAACTACATTCCAGCCCCTTTTTGAGACGGGTTCACTAAATCGATCCAGCTGGTCTTGAACTTCTGATCCTCCTATCTGAATGGCTGGGATTACAGACATGCACCCTCATGCCCAGCTCATTATTCTTTTCGATGTTCAAATTGTCCCAAATTTTCTTGAGGGAATCCTTGAGCAGGCTTCTGTGGCTTTTTGACATGTCCCCATCAGATTATGAATGTTTCCTTGCTTTCTAATACAATAAAATATTCCAGGATTTCTTCCCCACAGTCTGAAATCAGGAATTTCTCTGGCTCCTTTTAGTAGAAAATATTTCAAAACCAAAATCTAAGCATTCTTATGATGGAACCACAGCACCCTTTCCATTGTCTGAGAGAGAAAACATATTTTGTAAAAATCCGTAAATTCATATTAAATAGCATAATTCAAATTGAATAACCAGCACACTCCCCAACTCTGCCTCATTCCTTCTTTATATCTCCTAAGAACCCTGGTTCCACAAAAATCCAATATAATTACTCATTTGCTCTATTTTAAATTACAGATAAATAATTTCAGGATTACTATACAAGTATCATTTCCAGTAACAATGATACTATACACAGCTAAAGATCCTCTTTTATTTTTTGGTCCTTATAATACATCCATCTAAGTTGGTATAGTTAAGTTTTCTGGTGATTATGTTATAAATTTTTATGTTCATTTGTTTTTCTACTTCTATTTGATTTTAGGATTTTTATCATTTATTTAATTTTGTTAGTTGAATATGTAAAACATTTACATAACTCAAAAGTCACAACAACACATATAAAAATATATCCTCAGAAGTCTCACTACCATCCCTATCTCCTCCCCAGTACTACCCACCCCTTCCTTATAATGGCTATTTCACTGGTCTCTGATTAATTCTTCCTGTGTTTCTCTTTTGTAAAATTAAGCTTCTTTTTCTTATTTTCCATTTTTCCTTACTAAAAAGGACCATACATACTATACATATGTACATTTTCTATCTATATTTCTTATTCTTTCTACCATTAAGTTCTATTCAATTCAATCAGACTCCTTTGCACATTTAGTTTCTTCCCTAATATTCTGCTATTACTAACAATCCTACAATGAAAAACTTGTAACGTATGTTCTTTTACATGTGAACAGGTAATTCACCAGGGTAAATCCCTAGAAACTAGAAGTAGGTCAAAGGAAAAATTTAGGTATAGTTTTATTAAGTATTATAAAGTTCTCATCAAGCCATAACATTTCATATTCCCATTAGCAATGTGTAAGAGTATCTATTTTCTCAGAGTCTTGTCAATTAAGTAAGCTGTAAGCTTTTGAATTTCTATCAGGCTGTAAAGTGAAAATAGCCTTTCTGTGTGTTTTCATTTGCATTTTTCTTATTATCAACTAAGTTAGTAATCTTTTCATATATTGTCATATGTAGTATCTTCTGATGAATCACCCATGCCTTATTCATTTTTTACATCAAGATTTGTTAAATCTTTCTCTCAATGGAAAAAAAAAACATTCCAATAATCTTATAATAACACCTTCAAACTTTATTTTTGTTTTGTTGTTTTTGTTGTGGTGCAGGGGATTAGAACCCAGGGCCTTCTGTATGCAAGGCAGACACTCTACTAACTGAGCTGTATCCCCAGCCATCAAACTTTGTTTATAAAAATAAAGGAGTAAAACATGAAATTACTGAATTAAAATGAATTAACTGAAAAGAATACTAGCATCACTTAAAACTACACTATCATATTCTATGACGTTCACAACAGTCTCTGAATGAGTAGCAATTATGTCGAGTAAAATGTTAAGAAAAATGCATTTGAGTAACAATTTTTATGATGACAACTAGCATACATGACCAGTATACATGGTCAGTCTCACAAAGAACCAAGCCTCTGAGGAAGGTCACAGTTTGGAAAATAAATGACAGAGAAGAATCTTGTTGTAATGGTTTCAATATACCCACCTCACAAGTACAGGTAATCCTTCGAGGATGAGGAGCTTCCTGTTGCAGCTGATATACTGTGAGAAGGCAGAAATCAAAAATTAGTTTCCCTTTTGTAGAACTTAGGAACACATTAGAAATAACATATTGGCTGATTTCTATGTTCATAAGAAAACTGGTACAGAATTATTTGCTATTAAATTAAATCATGCTGTGAACAAAACAAAGAAAGCAAATAAAAATAAATTTAGTGAAAGTCTAAGAGCAAGCACAAACAAAAATCATAATCCACCACAAATGTCTTTTACTTTATAACAAATCAGTGCTAGACACTTAGCTCTTCTCTATAATCTGGCCATTTATTTTCCCTAACTTATTGTGGCTGTATTAAAGCATACATCTGATATAAATTAGCAATGTTGTTAAACTTGAAACTAAAATTAGGGCTAGTAGGCTCGAAATAACACACACATTTATATTTCAAGTATCTATCTTCAAATATAATCTTCCTTAAAAGCAAAATTTCTGAGACAAAAAAACTACCACTTATTCATTTCATACCACTAGGTATTCACTCACTCATGCCACAGGGTTAAATGCAGTAAAAGAAATAATTCACCTACTAAAATAATTTGCCAACAGAGCTGATGATTTTAAGTGTATCTGAAAATGGATCAGTGAAAATTATACGATACCAATGACCTACTTTCAGCCTTGCTTACTTCAGGCTTTTTGATTTAAATTGAAAAAAAGAATGAATAGGATGTGTGGCTGTTGAAAAAAGTAAGTTTAAACTTGTTCATATTTAACTTTTTTCTGTTTCTAAATATATAATCACATATAAAAGAATTTAAATTAATGCTATAGTTAAATACTTAGATGTTTTGTCAACATAACATTAAACTATCCAGACATCCAGTATTGTCAGATAATGCATGACTCATTTTAACTGAATGTCATTATATTGATTCCATCTCTGACCATTTTCATTCATATATGCCATGGGAACATACACATAAACATGGGAACCTAAACATACACAGTTAGGCTTTTTGTGTACATATATAATTAGACTGTATGTATGTGTATATGTATATATACATATATAGCATATACTAAGAACATACATAGACACACCACTGCTCTATATTGTGACTTAAAATAGGCCCTGGCACAGAGAAAGTTCTCAATAAAAAGTAGCTGTCACTACATATAGGTGATTAATGATAATAAATATAATTCTTTATAATAATATTTTATTACCAGAATGCATTAAGTTCATCACTAAGTTATTACATCAGGGTAATGCTACAATTTAAGAGGAACCAAGAAGATATACTTTTCATGCTTGAAAATTTAAAAAATAAAACAAAACAAAACAAAACAAAACAAAAAAACAGGGCTGAGGATATAACTCAGTTTTAGAGTGGTTGTCTATCAAATGTGAGGCCCTAGTGCAGTCTCCAGTAATACAAAAATAAATAAATAACAAAAGTACTTCCTCGGTCATGCCTGTAATTCTACTAATAGAAAAGTATTCTTTGCCTTTTTCCCATGGCTGCAAAAATCCCTGAGTGGTACATATTAAAATAATTTTAGATATATTTCATTAGCTCATATTTCATGAGAGTGTTTTTTTTTATCAAAAATATAACTCTGACAAGGCACAGTGGTTCATGCCTATAATCCCAGCAGCTCTGGAGGCTGAAGCAGGGGGAATCACAAGTTCGAAGCCAGCCTCAGCAACTTAGTGAGGCGCTAAGCAACTCTATGAGACCCTGTATCTCTAAATCATATACCAAAAAAGAGCTAGGGATGTGGCTCAGTGGTTAAGTGCCCCTGAGTTCAATCCTTGGTACTAAAAAAAACCCACACACACACACAACTGTGAAACTGGGCATGGTGGCACACGCCTGTTATCCAGTTACTCTGGAGGCTAAAGTAGAAAGAGCTCAAGTTCAAGGTCGGATTCAGCAACTTAATAAGACCCTTTCTGAAAATGAAAATAAAAAGGGGGTGGGTGTAGCTCAACCGTAGAGTGACCCTGGGTTCAATCCCTAGAACAGATCAAAACAAAACAAAATCCTCCTGTGAATATAGTTTTATTAGAGATTAAAGAGATGATGTGAGAAAAGTAATTCTGAGACAAAGAAGGGGGAGAAAGCACTGAAATTTAAAAAAAAAAAAAAAAAAAAGTGTGTGTGTGGGTATGGAGGAGTTCTGGGTATATTAAACCCAGGGGCATTTTACCACTGAGCTACAACATTAGTTCTTTTTTGAGACTGAGCCTCACTAAGTTGTTGAGGCTGGCCTCGAACTTATGATTCTCGACTCAGCCTATTGGGTCACTGGTATTTGGCTCTGAGAGTCCAAGGATGTAAATCAACTTTCTCCTTAAGTGAAGGCAAAACATGATTTGTAAAAAAGAAGGATTACTTAAGTCCATTCCTCCATATTAGTCACTATAACTAGAAGATGAAAACCAGGTGTTTTGGCTCTTAGTAATAGTTCTCAAAAGATTAGATTCCTTTGTCAATAAAATGCTCTGGAAAGTACGGTAACCTATAAAAACTCAACTTATAATAACTGAGTGATAGTCAAGAAGAACATCGAAAGTTACTAGAGCAAGGGAAATGGTGACTGTGATTAAAAGCACAAATATTGTAGTACCTGGTTATCATCAGGAAGCATTTACCTATTCAGTGCGCAAACATGAAGATAAGCTCATAAAGAAAAACGCTGACAATATTGTCACATGAGAATTGATCTAAGTTTCCCCTTCATCTTCATCGGTTTCAAAGGGTATAATTATTTGCTTTTTCAAGATCTAATCATAGAAAGTTACTTTTCAATTTCTTTTGGTCCTCCTAGTTGCCCCAAAGGCTACAGTTCTGTTTCTTGGAGAGTTTTTATTCTAAGAACTTAACTCACAAAAGAAAAATTTACAAATTCCAGTAGGAGGGAAAAATCACCAATTGCCATATTTACAGACTATTCATATTTTAGTTATTATAATTATCCCAAAGTGGCAACCTATTAAAATAAAATTATCTGCTATTCTGGGAACATAAATCAATGAGAACCTGAATTACTGCTCCTTTAGTCAGGAAATCTGAACAATTTACAAACATCAATATTTAGAATAACTCTCTACCTTTGCAAAGATGTTAATATTAGGTTGCTTATTAAACTACAGACAACATACAAAAACCAGTACTGTTTCTATAATAGTAAAATCATAGGTTTTTAAAAAACTACTTTGATTATATTAACTTTATTTCTATGCTTTAAAAAATCAGGACTCTCTCTTGCTTAATAAATGATATTCTCTAGTAAAGAAGGAAAATAAAGGACTAAGAACCTCCATTCTCTCAAAGAAATATTTATTCTAATGGAAAGTTTAAAGAGCAATATAGAAATCTAATGTTCCTCTTGCACTTGCCTAACACATGTGAGGCCCTAGCATCGTAAAAACCTGGCTATAGATGACAGCCACCATTGAGCTTCTCGGCAATGCTGGTTCCTTTTCACCTGCATCATTTTGGCATGTTCAAGGGCCCAGCATCATAAAAAAGGAAGGAAGGATAACTGTGTTCTCATATTTTGAGAATATTATCAAAAAGATCACTTTTCTTCTACATGTTTTGACTCATTTTTTAATTAACACAACTTCTCAGCTTATCATCATGTATATATTACTTTTGTCATATAAAGGATGAGGATCAGAAGAGTTAGAATGCTTGAATTCTCAGCTCCTCCGTGCATTGGTCTTATCAGCCATTCTGAGCAAGTGATCTCAGGGTCTCCGACATGGAATTCTGCAAGGAGTTGTACTTCACACACTCCAACAGGATACAGATTTTGTGGAAATACTTGTAACACAATTATTTCTTTGTTGTGAATTAATTTTTCAATAATGGGTACATAATAGAATGAGTCTTTATAGCTAATGATCCCAATATGCTTATGTTACTTATAACACTATATCACACACAATTAAATTTATTTGTATACTTACAGTAAGATTTCCAAACAGGAGGTCTATATTCATCTGTATCTGAAAGAATAAATATAAAATTAATACTACTGAATATTTATATTTTAAAAAGATGTTTTAATTTCTAATTCATTTAATATATATTAGTTGACTTCTATTTGTCTAGGCATTGCATTAAGAACTAAAGAACATTCAGGTTTTTTAGCCTTGGTTCTTCCTTTCTTAGACTACAGTTTTACAAAAATGTTCAAAGAAATTTACTGTACCCATTGATTTTTACTCCGGGTACTCATTTCTTAGAACCGTGATATAATACTCAATAGTTATTATTTATTTGGGCTTAATGATTATTTCACTGAAAGAGCCCTGAAATCATTAGAATTTTTCTTTTTCAGTCAAACTGATCAAATAATTTTAATCTCTAGAAGTGTTGAGTATTTCTCTATTCCCCCACCCCTGTTCCACTTGGGGGATTCCTGTGTAATAGGTCTTGGTAACATGAAAAGAGAAGAATAGCAGTATCACAGATCCTAATTCAACATGTCCTGGACAATCAAAGCCAGGAAATGAGAAACACCTCCATGGAAGAGTCTCTCTCCAGGGAACCACAAAGAATAGGAGGTGAACATCTGCTCTTCAAGTCCATTTCCCTCATTATGGTTGAGTACAGATTTAAAAGACAGTGGGAAGAGAAGGAAGACAAAACACATGAGGGAGATGGATTAATTAGAGAAATGGAACAAGCCAGTGTGGTCTGACTTCTCATCAGAAACACCTAGCTGAGGAATCTTTCTGCCAGCCAGAAGCCCCACCTGCGAGACTATGTGACTAAACTGGAAGATGTATCATGTGTTTAGTGTGGAAAGATAAGGCCAGTCATATCCCCTGGCTCTGCTGGCATTTAATACAAAACCACTGACAAATCTGGTCCTACAAATCTTGCCCAAGGAGGCAAGAAAAATTCTAGAAAGTTTATTGAGAAGGTTGAACAGGAAGCTCAAAATGGCCATGGAACCAAAACATTCAGCCTTCAATTCCCAAGCTTTAAAATGTAACCTCACACTTCATTTATGATGTGTTATCATAAACCACACAAACACTCTGAGTCAGAGGGACACAGCAAGACTATAAGTAGGGGGCATTTAAGTACATAAAGAGAAAATTCTGTCACGTGGAGCCCAGAAATGTTCAAATATGTTTGCTTAAAGAAGAAATAAAAAATTACATGAATAAATGGACAATGAAGTAATGGCAGCAAATACAGTTTATTCTCACTTATTGTAGTAGTTATTTTCTATAAATCACCACTAACATTAAATTTAGCAGCAAACACTGAACCACTGCTCTTAAAGGAAACACAGAGTTAGGTTCCTGTGTGCCTCTAGTCACAGCATTTTCATTAACCAATCAATAACAGCATTGCTTTATGTGTGTTTCTCTAAAGACACCTTGTTTAGTGTATGCTGTTGATTCATTAACATTGACCTCACAGCCAACAGCCACTGTAACTCATGCCTGTAAGAAGCTTTTCTCCATGAGAAGTACTACGGCCTTTTTGCCCTTAAGAACACAAGACAGGGGGCTGGGGATGTGGCTCAAGCGGTAGCGCGCTCGCCTAGCATGCGTGCGGCCCGGGTTCGATCCTCAGCAGCACCACATACCAACAAAGATGTTGTGTCCGCCAAGAACTAAGAATAAATAAATGTTAAAATTCTCTCTCTCTCTCTGTCCCCCTCTCTCTCACTCTCTCTTTAAAAAAAAAAAAAAAAAAAAAAAAAAAAAAAAAAAAAAAAAAAAGAACACAAGACAGCTTCACAGCACTATGCTTGGAGGTCATTTTAAACAGCAGAATCATCACAACCACCACCACCCAAAAAAAAAAAAAAAAAAAAAACCCACAAAAATGCAAACTTCATGGCACTAAGCAGAACACAAAAAGGATACTTTGCACTGTGAAAACTGAAAAAAGGAAATGGATTTTGTCTGATCCTAGCTTAGAACAGGCAAGTCAAACACTCAGATTTTTTACAGCTCTGTGAATATTTGTAGATGACCACAAGAATGCCATAAGTATTTGTTGGAGGGTTACAAGTGAATGCTAGTGAGTAGGCAAATTTACAAATACCTAACTTATGAATAATGAAGATTGACTGTAGATACTAAGCCATCATTTAGGGAAAATGCTACTTCAAGTGAACTTGCCCAGTGATGATAAAAAGTCGAAATGGAAGTCAGGTGCAGCAGTGCATGCCTGTAATCCCAGCAGCTTCTGAAGCTGAGGCAAGGACAATCTCAAGTTCAAAGCCAGCCTCAGCAAAAGCGAGGCACTAAGCAATTAAGTGAGACCCTGTCTCTAAGTAAAATACAAAATAGGGCTGGGACGTGACTCAGTGGTCGATTGCCCCTGAGTTCAATCTCCAGTACCCCCCACTCCCCCCCAAAAAAGAATATCAGAATGAAGCTGGGAATGATGGTGCATGCCTGTAATCCTAGTGGCTCCGGAGGCTAAGACAGGAGGATGGCAGATTTGAAGCTAGCCTCAGAAAATCAGGGAAATTGTAAGCAACCTAGTAAGAGCCTGTCTTAAAATAAAAAATAAAAAGGGGGTTGGTGATGTTGCTAAATGTGTGCCCTTGGGTTCAATCTCTAGTACTAAAAAAAAAAAAAAAAAGTCAGAATGAAACATGACTTTAATGCGGGGACAAGCACACATACATTTCCTCTGCTAGGGTGTGTGTGTGTACATTTATGTAGGAGGGACTAATTATATTGAACTTTGTCCAAATAAGAAAATCATAAGTAATTCATTTGTGTTTTTTCAAAATTAGAAAAATTTTGTCGGTAAGCATTCCAGTAATTTTTACAATTTCACTGATGATAAACAATTGCTATTATACTGTCATCCAATTCTAAGGAGGATGATGTGTGGTTGGTCCAGGGTTTATAACAGGAGAATATAAATTCACTCTCTTAATGCTCATTCATAATTCATGTCTGTCCCAACCTCCCTGTCAGGCTCTGAAATATAAAAGGAAGTGATCCACCATATGGATGACACCCCATGAAGGAAGCTGGCACTGCACCAGACTGGGAACCTTGTACAGTGAAGAATTTAGCCTTGCCACAGAAAAGATCTGACCTTTGCCTTGGCTCCCAGCACATAATCTGTTTGCCTGGGTCTAGCCATAGAATAATAATTTAGGGTAGGGTTTTTGGGTAGTATAATTTGAACAAATGGAAGGGCAACCCATCGACCAGGTGTATGTAATAAAGTCTCAATAAAACCTCTGAGCACTAGCTTGGGAGACATCCTGTGGTTGAAGTACTCCATTTGTACTGTCACACACACATACGTGAAAGGTATGCATCCTGACTGGATGGAGACAAGACAGCCAAGGCTCTACTTTTGTTTTTCTCCTGGACTCTGTCCTATATGCTTCGCTTCTTGACCAAACTGACTGCAATCTTTCCCTGAAACAAATCATGACTGCCAGTATCTGAGTGTTTAGAGAGTTCTGTTGAGTCTAGAAAATCAGAGAACCTAAATGCAACATCTTGCAGTTGGTGCAAGAAGTGAGGGACATCTTGGTGACACAGAACCCTCTAACTTTGTAGTTGGCCCTAACACTATGTAGACCCTGTGTAAATCCTGAACCTATGAGCAGTAAGGGCCTCCTGGAGATCACTTTCACTTAGAGACAGAGAGAGACAAAGAAACAGAGACACAGAGACAAAGACACACACACACAGACACACACTACTTCTCAAAGTCCTGACTCAAAAACTGTGTACTTTGTGCAAGACAGGGCTTTCGTAGAACACCAACATTTTCTTGCTGTATGACTTTGAAAATTTTACTACCTCTCTGAATCTTTATTTCTTAACGTAGAAAGTGGGATAAAAATATTTAAAAATGGGAATAGCAACAACACAGGTTTGCTATCTCTGTAATCAATCCCCTGAACCCTGAGTTCAGGCAGTTTCAGAACTTTATACCCAGCATATAAGGTGAGGGGCTCAGAAGTTTACAGTCTGCAGAAGTTCACACAAAAGAAGCTTTTTCTTTCACTGTTCTGGACAAGTTAAACTTTCAAGGACAGTACCTGAGAAGGGGAGAGCTTCTCCCCTTTCTTCCCTCCCCCTGACAGCTGTTACTTTGGAGCCCAATTATCTTTGAAAGGTAAACATCTCTGTGAAGCTCCATCCCAAGGACAGGGGCCTAGTTAAAAGAATCTGTTTTTCTTATCACACTCTGCATTTGCAAGCACACTTTTACAAACTATCATATATGTTGTTATTTATATTAAATAGTCCATAAATATTTGTGGAAAACTAGTAAAGGAGCATTCAGCACCTGGAGGGCTGATCTCTTCCAGGCCAAGTAAGATAGAGCAACAGGAAATAAGAAGTTTAACTACACTGAACTGTTTTGTAGAGATTCTTGTGCTGAGAGTCCTAAGATCAATTATGGTAAAGATTTCTGGAGAAGCTTAATTAAGATTTTTTGTGGAGGAGGGTGTGCCACTATACTATAAGGATTAAGTTAGGTATTACATATAGCATAAAACTACCTTGCACCTAGACACCATTAATAAATACGTAGCCTCTCTTGCCATCACCAACAGTGAATTTAAGAACACAGTATTACCACACCAGCCACAAGCCACTGTGAACCACCTTAGTCATGAATTCTTTACTATTTTGTTCTTCCTTATACACTTATGTCATTACAGAAGACATTTTCCAAGATGCTACAGATCACAATCATGTGGCCAAATTATATTGGGAGAAAAGTTTAATGAGTTCTTTTAATATTAAAACATTCTAATTACTAGTGACACTTAAGAGCTCATTTGGATTCTCTCAGTCTTTTCCACTAGAGGTGTGGCTAAGTGGTAGGGGTTTTCATCTCCAACACCACAAAAAATAAAAACAAAAATCAAAGTCTTTTCCTAGCAATCTTTTTTGCTGGGGTGGAGGTAGAAGGTGGAGTGTAAGTCTCTAGGAAGCACCTGGTGATATATAACATAAGCCTTTAAAGTCTATATCCAAGGGAGGGTTAAATGTGGGAGACCAACCTTACACATGACTAAGTCACAATCCCTGGCTGGGTGCTGAGGCGCTCAGTCACAGAAATGTGGAAGAGCTTTCCCCACCCTTCTTGGGTTCGAGGGTCGGTGTCTTGTGCATGAGTGTGTCTTGCTACAGCCCCATGGGTGAAGTTATGCTCACCTGTTCCTTTGTAATATAACCCCTTGCCCTGTTTAGGATAGAATCTTCCATGGAAGTGCCTTGTGTGTGTCCCCTTCCCTTACTGTGCCCTTGGGTGTGGCCTACCCAGGTGTCAGTCAACCTGCTGACAGTGGACATCATGAAGATAGACTCAGCCCCCTGAAACCTGACCCCTTGCCTCATTTGAATAGCTTCTCCTCAATAAAAGGGGTCAGCATGTGCTCTCGCGCTCTCTCTCTTTCTGCGGACCCTTAAGGTCAGAGGAGCCTTCACATCGATCCCAAAGAAAAAGATAATTTGTGTCTCTTGTGTGGTTATTTCGTGCAGCCCAGTTAGCCCAGTTTAACTAGAGTGACCCCTGAGCCTTTTAGTCGTGACAACAGAAACCCAGCAGTTAAATAAGATGCTATTTGAAGTAGACCGCTTACAAATTGTGAGTTTTTCTTAGACCTTAGATACCTTTGTGTGGATCTTTCTCTTGAGAACAGCTGCTTGTACAACTCCCTTAGGAGGCAAAGGGTAGGTAGGACATGTAGGGAACTGAGAGGGGGAGTTGGAGAGGCTTAGGAAAGCTGCCTCAACCTCTTCATAATGCAAAAATTAGTTGTTGAAGTCAGTGACCCCAATTTTTTCCAAACCCTGCTGGGAAGAAAGAAATATCACCCCACTCTTCTATTCCTGAAATTCAAAATTAGAGAGTTCTGTAACAGAACCAAGCCTGACTCGACTTTTCCCATGTCAAGGGGGGGAACCCTCTTTCTAGAAGAATGAGAGTTAACTTATCACATACAACGGATGTTAAGTTAATAAATTCTTGAATGGCTTTGGGGCATTATTCTCTTCCAAAACCAGGGGGAGAAAGGCTTCTTTACTAATGATTTAGAAAAACGCCTACATAATTTTAAAAGATTTTTTTTGAAGATGGACACATATCTTTATAAGTTCCACTAGGGACTTTAATTGTTTTATGTGGACTCTTGAAATGAACACACCACCAAAAACTCACCTTCCTAGTCTGAGGTTCTTAATCATCCACAGCTCTTTTGCACACTTACATAACATGAAGCAACACATTCTTTGTTTGTGTGTGTGTGTGTGGGGGGGGATTGAACGCAGGACCTTGTGCATGTGAGGCAAGCACTTTGTCAACTGAGCTACTGCCCCAGGCCACCACCTTCTTAATAAAGTCTGTGAACATGCCTTCATGATCTCTGTGGGTCTTCTGCTCCCTGTTGTAACTGAATCGGCTGAATTTCAAGAATTATGGAAAAGGGAACTAAATTCTTTCCTCTCTTGGTTAACTGGTAGAATTTCAAATCAAGGAAATTTTATCTAAACATTCTATCACGTTTATGAAAACTAATTCTAATTTTCCTTACTTTTTAAAACTGCAAGGTACAGATTTTAAGATTTAGTGTTACATTTAATATTTTGTATTTCTTCTCTAAATATTACAGATTATTCATTTTTCCTTTAAATATTAAAAATTTCAAGTTATTTACCTGTGGCTTTAAACAATAATGTAAAATTTCTAGTGAAAGTTACTAGAATTTTTTTTTTCTTTTTTCTTTTTCTTTCTTTTTTGGTGATACTGAAGATTTAACCCATGATCACTGGATCACTGAACTATACCCCCAGTTTGTTTTTGTTTTGAGACAGGGTCTTGATGCTGGCTCAAACTGGTGATCCCCCTGCCTCAACCTCCCCAAGTTACTGGGATTATAAGCATGCACCACCATATCTGACAGGATATTATCTTTAATATACTACAACTTTATGATATTAGGGCCATTTAGGAGATACCCAAATGTTTCATTTATTGATAGAATTAAATCTATTTATAAATACCTTAACGGTCCTAATTTGGGAGAAATAAATCATTATCAGAATGAATAAATTCTTACGGTTTCTTCAGTTAGATCCTATCTACTACATCTAATGCATTGATAGATGTTAAAATGAATCATCTTTGAAAATAAAAAAATTTATTTCATTCTTTTTATTATGTATAGTTTTTTATACTATTATATATTTATATCTTAAGCATTCTTCGGTTTAGAACAGTACTAAAAGTTCAAGTACTCTTGAACTTTAAGCCTGATTAACTTTTTATTTTAAAAGATAAGTAGTTCATTCTAGAACAAATTAAAGTTAAATTCAAGCTCTTTATTGCATTAGACTCAAAGGCTTTTATGACTTTAAAAAATATGATGAATTTCTCAAAAGAACTGATGCATTTTAAACGAAGTTTAGACTAATGGCTAACACTCTAAAACTTATATTTTAAAGCATATCCACCTTTAAAAATAATTTTGATTTCTGTAAAAAGAATATTCACTAACAACAAACATAGCATCTTCCCTTCAAATGAAGGCTCACCTTTCAACCACCTGGCAAGAGAGTCCCTGAACTGCTTTATTCCCCAAATGCAAAGCATGAATGATTCATCCCCACCTGCTGATGTTCTGTTTCTGTACCAAATTTGGACACACTAAAATGATAACATGCTTATGACCACAAAACTCTTTTATTATAAGTGATATTTTTAAAAAAACAAGGACTTCATATAAGCTATAAATTCCAAATAAGTGTTTATGCTATTATTTGAATGACACAAAGAAAACAGCTAAGTTCCTTACTCCAAAAGGAATATGTTTCTTAGAAACATATTCACAGTAAAATTTAAAGGATTATAATAACACAGAACTCAAAACTAAGGAGGAAACAAATAAAATGAGCTATGCTACATTTCTAGGTACTTCATTCACATCCTGACTAAACTTTTTTCCTAGAAAAATGCTTCAAAATGTGGAAAGAAGCATTTCAACTAAGATAATTAAAATTCACCCTACAAAGTCACAACCAAATCAGGTCAGCTAAATTCACCCTTAGAAGCAAAAAAGTCATTTAAAATAGCTATAAGATTGAAAACTGATGTGTTATGATTCAACTGTAATGGAAATAAACTATTCTTAAAACCAAAGATAATTATTTTTAATGCTTTAGAGAACAATGATCCACAACTATTAAAACATGAGGGAAAACTCCTTCTGAGAAGGTCCAACTACAGTGTTCACATGTAAATTCATCAGAGATCTCCAGAAGCAAACATTTTGCAAATGCAATGCTCAACCTCTCACCAACGACCCACAGCCTGGGCAAGCAAAACCTCCTAAATGTAACTGAAGCCAACTTGGAACGCTCTCCTTCTCAAAACTCAGGCTTGGCCTTTAATTAAAGACCTAAGCAAAGCTTCCTCTCACCAGCTTGGCAGCCCCAGCAAACAGACTACACAAAGTCCTTCTGCTCACTCAAATCTTTTCAGTATACTTTTGGAAACAAAGAGCTACACACAGTAATTGGGTCATTTGACTCAAATGCAAGGTAACAGGGGTCATTTTCCAACCAGCTATTTCTACTTCTAGACAACAAGTCATACCTTTGAGGTTTTCTCCTTACAGGATTTAGTGATTTCTGATAATGTTTATGCTAACACGCTGGCATACTTATAGAAGGTCCTCAGATAGACCTACTCACTCAAAGGGTTTCTAAAAAGGAACTTCAATAAGACATTTAGTTCCTGCCAAGTCTCTCAATAAAAACTCAGCATTCCCAAATGGCTCCCATTTGGATTTTGTTAGGTAACAAAAAAAAAAAAAAAAAAAAAATTATACCTTTAGTAAAATTATCATAGTCCCTGAAGCCCTCCACCCCAGAAAATAAGAGTAAAAACACAAAACTCATCACTGGCAAAAAAGTATACCCTCTACTTATTGGCATCCCATGTCCATTATTAAAATGCAATAAATTGATTTTTATGAAATTCTTATAATTTAGCCTTAAAAGAATATACCAGATGTCATATATTTTAAAATAATATATACATATATGTGTATATATACACCCACACATGATAAACACATTTCCAGACAAAACAACTTAGAATTTTAACTATTCATAGCACTTAAAATTTTCAATACTAAAACATAATCCACTGAATACTCCACAGAATTTTTATTTTTTATAAATACAAATTCTGGAAAATAATAGATTAAAAACTATACTCTTGTTGGTGACTTTCTAGTCAGCTAAGGACTATTAACTTAGTTATTGCAAATGCCCTCACTTCCTTCAGCAGACCCAGTATATACCTTCCTTGTTCTTTTCTTCAAGGGAAAATCACAATGTTGTTATTATTATCCTTTGGGACAAATTATTTCTAAACCATGCTTGCTGTACACTACAATACAGTTTTGTAGCAGTGGCCCACCTGGACCCTTGCCCTTGGAAAAGGAATCCATCACCATATTCTATGGGCTAGGAGTAGGCAAAATAACATACTTATTTGACTGTGCATTATCCTTTAGTACAGACTCATAGATAATAACTCCTCAGTGATGAGACTCAATATGTCATTTTGCCAGCAAGCTTAAAGCAACCTTTCAAAGTCTCCCTTACATCATTGTCTTCAAGCTTTATCAATAGGACAAGTACTCAGAAAATAGGATATACTACCTTTACATAAAAATCTACGGTAAAAGAAAAGATAAAAGCTCCTATTACAAATACTTTGATATCACAGGTAATGGAGATGAGAAAAAGATCACAGCATTCCTCAATCTTATGATAGTTTCCAAATGCATTTCTGCTCAGCTGAACCTCTCTGGGAAAATCACTCAGTCACTAAGGAAGAAAACAAGTGTATTCTGAAAAATACAGAGAAGTTTGCTTTAAATTATATGCTACAGAGCCAAATGTGGAATAAGGCTGCACACAGCTGTAAGCAAGAAAGTAAAGTCAGATATGGAAGCAATATTATGTCAACCACAAATGAGCAGAGTTGGATAATTCTAAGTACATGCTGACAGTACCAAAGTATAATAAAATGCCCAGCATGTTTTAATTAACTATGCTTTGCACACATGACAGTATAGGATATCAACATGTAAAAACTCTTTGGAAAGGAGAACTTGTCTTTTAAATTGATAGGTACCTATTTTTCTAACTTTGAGAAGAGAATCAGGCATCAAGGACTTGGGGTGTGGTGCCTCTCGTTGACACTTGTGTTCAACAAGGCTTAAAATGAACACATATTAGACTGTCTTAATGAAGTTCTTGTCGGGGAGATTCTCAGCAACTTAGCAAGACCTGTCTCAAAAAATAAAAAAGAAACTGAGGATGGGGCTCAGTGGTTAAACACCCCTGGGTTCAATCCCTGGGAGGAAGGGAAGGAGGGAGGGAGGAAGGGAGGAAGGAAGGAAGGGAGGAAGGGAGGGAGGGAGGGAGGGGAGAGAGGGAGGGGGGAGAGGGGGGGAGGGAGGGAGAAAGGGAGGAAGGGAGGAAGGAAGGAAGGGAGGAAGGGAGGGAGGGAGGGAGGGGAGAGAGGGAGGGGGGAGAGGGGGGGAGGGAGGGAGAAAGGGAGGGAGGGAGGAAGGAAGGAAGGAAGGAAGGAAGGAAAAAGTTGTTGCAGGGTTGAGATGTAGCTCAGTGGTAGAGCGCTTGACTGGCATGCATGAGGCCCTGGGTTCAATCCCAGTACTGCCACAAAAAAAAAAGAGGAGCAACTAACTGGAAGTAAAACAGCAACAAAAGTCCATGTTTTCTGAATTATAAAAAACAAATGCTTTGAAAAATGAAAGCACTATTTAAAAATATATTTTTAGTCATAGATGGACACGTATCTTTATTTATTCATCTTCATGTGGTGCTGAGGATCGAACCCAATATCTCATACATGCAAGGCAAGTGCTCTACCACTGAGCCCGAGCCCCAGCCCCAGCCCCAGTCCCAGCTCCAGCCCGTGAAAGCACTTTTATAACTCATTTGACAGCAAACCCTGGTCTGACTGAATCTGAAAGTATATATATATATATTTTTTTGTAAAGAGAGAGTGAGAGAGGAGAGAGAGAGAGAGAGAGAGAATTTTTAATATTTATTTTTCAGTTCTCGGCGGACACAACATCTTTGTTGGTATGTGGTGCTGAGGATCGAACCCGGGCGGCGCGCATGCCAGGCAAGTGCGCTACCGCTTGAGCCACATCCCTGGCCCCTGAAAGTATATTTTTAAGTATTTTTATACTTTTTAGACTCTATAACTCATTGGCAGCAAAATTCTCATGTAAACAGATATTAGAATATTTAGTCTTTATCTCATTGTGCCTGTTCATTCATTTCATTACAAAAATATTATTAATGTGTGATTAGAGCAATGCTTCAGATACTGATGGTGGTTTTATAAAATATACTATACATACATATATGAAATATATTAACTACTAAAGTCTGAAAAATTCTGAATTCTAACACACATCCAGTCCCTAGGGATTTGGATAAGGGATTATAGATTTACCACTGATATTAATATTTATGACTGATCATGTTAAAACGTACATCACAATGTCACTCTGGGTTCTCTCCAATGGCTTCTGAATAACTCAAAATAAAAACCAACCCCCTTACAATTGCCTGCAAAGATTGCAATTCAAAGAGAAGCATAACATTGGCATTACATGATAACCTGTTAGAAATGCAGAGTGTATCAATTTGCAGTCCCACCAGCAATGTATGAGTGTGCCTTTTCCCCACAAACTCGACAACACTTACTGTATTCTTAATAGCTGCCATTTTGACTGGAGTAAGATGAAATCTTAAAGTAGTTTTGATTTGCATTTCTCTAATTGCTAGAGATAATGAACAAATATATGAAAAAATGTTCAATAACTGTATATCTTCTTCTGAGATGGAAAGCAGTATGGAGAAACCTTGGAAAACTAGGAATGGAACCACCATTTGACCCAGCTATCCCACTCCTCAGTGTAAACCCAAAGGACTTAAAAACAGCATACTACAGGGACACAGCCACATCAATGTTTATAGCAGCAAAATTCACAATAGTGAAACTGTAAACCCAGATACCCTTCAGTAGATGAATGCATAAAGAAAATGTGGTGTATTTATGCAATGGAATATTATTCAGCATTAAAAGAGAATAAAATCATAGCATTTGCAGGTAAATGGATGGAGTTGGAAAATATAATGCTAAGTGAAGTTAGCCAACCCCAAAAAACCAAATGCTGAATGTTTTCTCTGATTTAAGGATGCTGATCCATAAAGCAGTTAGGGAGGGGGACATGGGAGGATTAGATGAACTCTAGATAGGGTAAAGGGGAGGAGGCAGGGGAGGGGGTAGGAAAGACGGTGGAATGAGATGGACATCATTACACTAAGTACACGTATGAAGACACAAATGGTGTGACTCTACTTTGTGTACAACCAGAGACATGAAAAATTGTGCATTATATATGTAATATGAATTGTAATGCATTCTATTGTCATATATAACAAATTTTTAAAAATTAGAAAAAAAAGAAATGTAGAATATAGGACCTAACCCTCATCTGTGAACCGGAATCTGCATTTTCACAAGACCAAGCAATGTGCACACCCAAAGATTTTCCAGAATCACTCGCCTGCAAAACTCCGAAATAATCTGTGCCCCTCACTTCATGATTCATTCGCTCCTCTCCCTTTTGCTTACTCTTCTTCGGGCTCTCGTTCCCTTGCCATTCATCAGACACATGAGGTACACTTTCATTTAGCTGTTTCCTCAGTCTGGAATGTTCTCCCCAGGTATCTCTACAGCTTGCTCTCTGGCCTGCTGAGTTCTTTACTCAGTGAGACCTTCCCTATCATTACCTAAAAAATTCAAAATGTCCAGGCACTTTACATTCTTTTTCTTCTTTTGTACTTATCACAATCTTAAATACCATACATTTAAACAATCTATGTTGTTTTTGGTTTCTCTCACTCCACTAGAATGTAAGCTTGATGAGGGCAGGGGGTTTTTTTTTGTTTGTTTTTGTTTTTTTTTTTTGTCTGTTTTTCACATTGCTGTATCCCAGGAATTCTGCATGGTTTGTGGACCCTTGTGAGTTGCCAAGACTCTTTCAGGGGGTCCACAAAGTCAAAACTATTTTCATATGAATACTAAGAAGTATTTTCCACTGTATTGACATTTGCACTGGGAATGCAAAAGTGATGGTGGGTACAACTGTTGGTGCCGCAGCACAAAACAATGAACTGTATCAGTTGCCACTGTCTTCTTCATCACCACACTCATTGTGAACAAAAACCCAGTTCACTTAGGAGTGTCCTTGATGAAACAGTTAAAAGAACTATTAATTTTATTAAAACTTGACCTTTGAGTATGCATCTTGTTAAATATTCTACGTGACAAAATGAGCAGTGTGCATGAGGCACATCTGTTGCATACTGAGTATGATGGTTGTTTTGAAGAAAAGCATGTGTAAGATCATTAGAGTTGTGAGCTGAAGTAACTGCAAATTTCATAAACACCATTTCACTTGAAAGAATGACTGACAAACTATGACTAATCAGACGTGGGTATTTGATAGATATTTTCTCAAAAATGAACAAAGTGAGCTTGTCACTTCAATGAAAATAACTGACAGTATTTATTGCCAGTCATAAAATTCAAGTTTTTAAGTGAAAATTAGAGTCTGGGGAAACTTTTATTCACCATCAAAAACTTGACAAGATCGTTAGTATTCAAAGATTTTTCCATGAGATCCATGGTGGTATTAAAGAATATGATTTTTAAATAAATTGCATGATGAAATGTGTTAACATTAGAAGATTTGCAAAATTCAATGAAATACTCTTTTTGAAATAACAAATGCATGACAGCATCATATATGGTAAAAGATACAGTCAAATACAAAATGGATCAACAGACTTTAAGGTAACAAAGTATTTACTGATTTAATTTCAGGGTCTGCATTGCAAATGACCTTTAGGAACTACCATTTGTCAAGTTTTAGTGTAATATCAGAGAACAACAACTGCAATTATTTGCATTTAAAATACTTCCCTCTTTTCCAAATACATAATCTGCATATGGCCAGATTTTCTTTATATACCAATCAAAATATATTGTAAAAGATGGCTGCAATTATGAGAACTCCTTAAGTCAGACATTAAGGAGTTTGTAAAAATATAAAAGAAAAACAGTTTTCTTCCTACTTTATAGAATAGTTACCTTTTATAAAATGTTATTTATGCCAACATATAATGGATTTTTATTGCTATTTTTAATTGGTAACTTATTTTTTTTCTCAACTCTAATTTTAAACATAGTGAATTGCAATTCATATAACTCCCATAGCAAAAAAGTTCTATAGTGTTCTCAATAATGTTTAAGAGCATAAATTAGTCCTGAGTTAAAAAATTAGCCTAAAACAATAATAGTACACAGTAGTAAATTTTGTTGAATTGAATACATAATATGTCAGGCTTTTGTTAAATGCTTTTATTTTTTCCTTTATGCTCAAACAACCCTATGAATTAGATATTACTACTACTACCATTTTAGAGATGAGGAAACCAGTACTCCAGGTCACGACACAAAACACTTTAAAGTGTCCTGCAGCACAGCCAGAACTTAACTGAAACCATGTAGCTCCAGATCTCATGCTCATAACCTCCATTGATACTCTAATAAAGGATTTATAGGTTAGAAAAAAGGAAAACTGCAAAGTCCAGTGACTACCTCTAAAAATATTAAGGCAATGAGGAAGAGACAAAACACAAAGAAAAATGACTCAAGGTACTGAAGAGAGACAATCTAAGTTCATATGAGCAAAAGAAAGGCCAGGACAACTCCTCACAGGCAGAGCTAATGTATAGGAAATGTTTCCAGGGCAGTCCACAAAGATCTATTACAAGGCTAAATATGGAGGATACAAATAACCCTGAGGCATCTAGCTTCAAGAACAGCTTCCAAGGACAGTGGAGACAAGCTGTGGTTAGGTTCATTCCTGATACTGTTAGAGTATCCTTGCTATTGGTTTCCCTGTGCCTCAGAAGTTTGAGTGTAACCTTCAGTGAAATGTTTAGGATGTTCTCTGGTTCCCATGCTTAAAAAAGAATGGTTACTTCATTAAATCTATCAAATTGAAGAAGGGCACTTATCTGCATTTTATGAAAAAGTCCTATGAGGTAAAGAACATCAATCCCTTTCCAACTTCAAATTCTCCTTAGCTAAAAATTCCTGCTGGAATATGCAGATATACTTTTCACAATCTAGAAATTCTGACTTCCTGTAATATTTAAACTGTGAATCACTTTTGTTGGAGAGGATTAAAAAATTAGTGATCTAACATGGGGAGGAAAAAAAGGTGAAGTGGGTGGCAGAGGAGTAGTCAAGGATTTTGTGATGCAGCTTTCAAAAACTGGAAATTGGGACAAAAAAGCAAAGTGAATATCTTAGGACTGTTCTCACTCTACTAGGAAGGAGGGAGGGAAGCCATAAAGTCAGTTTGTTAGAGTATTCACCTACATATACTGTGTCTAGTGATGAGGCCAAGGGTTATCTGGCAAGAAAGTAAACTAAGCCAGCAGAGGAACAGTTAAAATTCTCAATTATGCATTTGGAGGACTAGAAATAGAAAAATATAACCTCTTAGTTTGCATAAAATCTGTCGTAATGCAAAAAAATCCTCATAAGCATATTTGTAAAATTTTATGTAAGGGAGACCCTAAAAAGTTCCTAATATACAAAAGATGATAAATGATCACTTGTATTTCTTTTTTCTAGCGTATCATCATTTCATATCAATGAATATTAAAAGAAAATTATGAGAGGAGTTTTCACAGATTTGCTAATAATCCAGGATTACCCTAACACTATCTTTGCCTTGTACCCTTCAGTTGCTCAACCACAAGCCAATTCACACAGGGTTTAAGATTAGAAAGAAAATGCTTGACACAAGGATTATGCCTATTGGTCTTTTCCACAGTTGAGTGGGCTGCTGTCCAATCTTCATGCCTACTTCCTATCATAGCCTATATACTTCAACATATGGTACACAGAACTATAGTGACTCAACATTTTGCTAGATCAGAAAACAGAAAACATGCGTAAGAAACAAAATAATTAAGTATTTCAGATTCCACAGAGCACTGTGGTCTTCCTGCTGATTTTAGTGAACCCACTCAGGCTGTTAGAAGTCTAGTCCCAAAACACACTGTTCTTAGGAAGGGCAGAAACCTGGAACAAAAGCTGACAAAATACACATGAAGATCAGGGAAACTAAAGAAAGAAAGTTCTAGGATATTTCTAACAAAGAAAACAAGCAAAAGACAAGTTGGGGGAGGTGGCAGGGAGGGAAGGAGGTAAAGATAAAGGATTCCTGGGAAGTGGCTCACAAGGTCAAGAGACATATTTTCTACCAGGCCCATGAGTGTCAGGATTGATGACTAGGAGCTGCCTCCCTGCTGCTAGTTTGCATGGCAATGGTTAAAAGTGTGGGCTTTAAGGATAGAAAAACCTTCTCCATTAGCACTTATTGAGTCTGACATTGGGCATATCAATTGAACAAATGAATATTAATTGTTATTACCACCTCCCCAAATTTTGTAACTTGATTCTTGAGGTACCTGACATTAACTTCCACTCTAGAATATTTGTGATGCCATAATCTAAACCATTACAGAGTAACTTTCGTTCTGTCATTCTGAAATGAATATTTCCTAAGCTACTGGGCATTTTATGTAGGGTGAATGGTGAACAAAGCAAATAACTTAACAAAAGTGGACGTGAACATATCCATACACACACACACACGTATATGTGTGTGTATATACATACACACATGTATTTTTATAAATACAATCTATATATATCTATATATCTGTATATATAGATAGATAGAGATAGATAGATAAATATAACACCAAGCAAGGACACAGTGGAGAAAAAGGTACTAGTTAAAGCCATATGAAGGAGTTAAAGTAGTACAAGGAGTCTCTTAAAACTCAATAAACTTCTACAAGCTAATAGGAATTAGTAACAATCCTAAACAAAAAAACCTAGAAGACTCTCAAGACATCATATGTTAAAGAACTTTTCAAAAATGTCCTTATTTAAAAGATATCATGATGGGCACAGTGGTGCATGCCTGTAATCCAGTGGCTCAGGAGGCTGAGGTAGAGGATCGTAAGTTCAAAGCCAACCTCAAGCAAAAGAGAGCTGCTAAGCAACTCAGTGAGACCCTGTTTCTAAATAAAATACAAAATAGGGCTGGGGCATGTGGCTCAGTGGTCAAGTGCCCCTGAATTCAATCCCCAGTACCAAAAATAGTAAAAAGATATCACTTCTCCCCCCAGCCTCCGCATCCCCCATTTCTTCTTTGGGACTTAGAATACTGTACCAAACCAAATATACTTCACATGTGAAATGTTGTAGTCCAACAGATTTACCAAAATGAAAAGGTGGGTCATCAGTTTATTCTTAAATATCTACAGTCTTCTTTTGTTCAACTCCAAGCTGAGCTAGAAGCTTTTTAATAAGCAATATTATTTGTTATTCAAAAAAGCAGACTGAATGATTTATGTCATACAGCGGCTGTGAACAAAGCATTTTGTTTAAAGTACTGTTCGCATGCTTTACTGCACTAACATTGTTAGAATGCTTTCCAGGATGCTGAATACTAGGGACTGGAAAACAAAAGGTCATTGTCATTGAAAAATGAAAAAAGAGTTATCTGATTCAAATCATCAAGTACAAGAAATGACAGCAATAGAAAAAACATTTTCATGTGCCTTTATCAGTCTGGAAGAGAGAATTATTTATCATTGATAAGACCTTTAAATTAATATAACAAAAATAAATTAAGTTGTATAGTTTATAACAAATGATTAGATCAAATTGTTTCTCATAAATTTTTAAAGTACATATACTTTTAAAAGTTAATATTAATGAGTTAATAGTAAATGATTTCTAGCAATAAAATGTTCAAAATTAAAGGTGAAATAATTGTATTCATTTTTTTAAAGAGAGAAAGAGAATTTTTTAAATTTTTTTAATATTTATTTTTTAGTTTTCAGTGGACACACATCTTTATTTTATTTTTAGTGGTGCTGAGGATCGAACCCATCACCCCGTGCATGCCAGGCGAGCGCACTAAAGCTTAAGCCACATCCCAGCCCTCATATCTTTAAAAAATATTTATTTATTTATTCTTGCATTACAACAATACACACAGAGATGGGTTTCTTTCATGTATGTACACATATATGAAATAAATAATAATAGTAAAAAGAGGACTGGGGATATGGCTCAAGCGGTAGCATGGTCGCCTGGCATGTGCAGGGTGCTGGGTTCGATCCTCAGCACCCCATAAAAATAAAATAAAGATGTTGTGTCCACCAAAAAACTTAAAAAATAATAATAATAGTAAAAAGATATCACTTCTCAGAAAACTCAAGTTTTCTGAAATAAAATTTCAGAATTTTCAGTACATATATTCATATGTACATACACATATGAACATATATACATTATATATATACACACACACACACACACACACACACACACACACATATATATAAATTTCAGAGTTCTCAATACATACATACCTGTAATTTTTTTTTTCGTACCAAATATTGAGCCCAGGGGTGCTTAACTACCAGCACTTTTTAATATTTTATTAGAGACATGGTCTGGCTGAGTTGCTTAAAGCCTGAATTAATTGCTGAGACTGGCTTTGAACTTGCAATTCTCCTGCCTCAGCAGGACAATTGCAATACATACACACCTGTAGTCCCAAGTTGCTGGGACTACAGGTATGTACCACCACACCCAGCAAATGTACCTGTAATTTTAAAGAAAATTCTCTTGCCTTTCTATAGGAACAGGCCATAAGAAATGAGAACAACACAGAGCACACTGGCACAAGCTGGATCACCCATTGGGGTTATCCATTCTAGCAATCTTGCCTAATGAGGAAAATAATGCATGCATTTTTATAGCTAAATGAAGTATTTTCTAAAGGTATCAGAAGTTCTAAGAAAACCACTGGTGGAAAACATGTATATTATTAATGTCACCATTGTATTCCTCTAGTGGTCAGCAGTCAAAAAGCTAACATAGCCAGAAGCAGGCTAAACTATAATCAATAGATATAGTGTTTTCATTAAAAGGAACAGGGAAGGGTCTGTTCACCTGTTTCAAGCCAATGTTCATTTTTGTATTTTTTCCACAATTTTTTATTTTGAAAATATCTAACAACAAAAACAGTTGAAAAGATTATAATAGCAGTATGTTTTCCATCCACATTCATTAATTGTTAACATTTTATCCAATCATTACTGTCTCCTCCCTCTTCTGTTACCAGCCACAACCATTTCAAGTAAGTTGCAAACATGCAGGACTTAACCTAGAATTGGTTCAGTGTGGATCTGCTAAAAGTAAGAACATTCTCCTAATAACCACAAAACATTATCACACCCATGACATTAACCCTCTGTATGCTAGGGGAAAAAGTCATCACCATTACCATCCAGGGCTGTGAATCCTTTTAATTTTTATATAAATTTTAATTCCTTTTATGGATAATTTACAGATATAAAAGGGTAAGTTAGGTGTGATGGTGGCACATGCCTGAAATCCCAGATACTGTGGAGGTTGAGTCTGGAGGGATCATGCATTCAGAGCCAAACTGGGCAACATAGCAAAACTCATCTCTAAAACAAACAAACAAAAAATAAAAGGATAGTGAAAATGTATTAGAAATTTTAATAAAAATTAAACATGAGTCAAAATTTTATTCCATAGTCTTATGTTTTTAAGATATATACCCCAAATACGCACTGTCATGTATAAACTTGGGACATGTCCATTTTGTAAATATCGATTACAAGTTTCAAATACTGTACATATATCTTATGGAAAACAGATTTTAGCTTATTATTGTTTATGGTTCTTTTTTTGCACGTGCATTGTCAAAATGAAATCAAGATTCCAGACGTAGCCAGGAATGGAGGTTCACACTATAATCCCAATTACTGAAAAGGTAATTGCTTGAGTCCAAATACTAAAACAGACCAGCTGGGCAACAAAGTGAGACCCCATATCAAAAAGAAAGAAAAAAAAGTTTCCAATATCAAAACCTCTTCATTAAATTCTACTTCATCAATAGGAAAAAAAAATCTCTGGATCATCATCAATGAGATAAGATCTCAAACATTTACTAATTCGTTTACCTATCAACATACAGTAAGTAGCAAACTATGAATGAGACTTAGGGCTAAATTATTTACATATATATATATATATATATATATAAAATCTCATACTCCCTGAATTTGAGAATTCCACAGTTTAGGGTTCAAGAAAGACACTTAAAAAATCACAGTATAGTGTAAGAGATGCTAGAATAGATTTGCTAATGCATACAGGAAAGACAGCTAATGTAAAGTATAGGTTTAAGTGTAGGCTTTTCCATTTACTAAATTTGATGAATACCCAACATACTGTACATATGAACCAGAAGAATAACAATGAAAGAGAAAGTACCTTAGGAAGAAAATTAAAAATGGGAAAAATAGGAAGTATAATTATTATAAACCATAATAACTTACGTTTTGCTTATTTGTTTTGTTTCTTTCCTGCTGATGCTGGGACTGAACCCAGGGCCTCATGCATGTACTCAAAACTTTTACATAGAATAATTATTTTCTTTTATAAGATATTCGTGAACAGTAGAAAGAGTTCTGGATTATATATTAAGTATTTATTTTAAAAAAATGAAAGATCAACTTATTAACATGAGTCTAACCAGAATTTCAGTCCTCCATTCATTTTTCTGTACTAGGAAATCTGTCTGTTGGCAGATTTTGATCATCTATAATCAAAGACTACAAAGCACTCTTAAGAATGTACACAGGATTAACATGGTACACTGTGTAATTTTATGATATGATTTAAAATTTTGAAATTTTTGTACTCACTATCTGACTCTTGCTTTTCTGTAGGGGAAATGGAGACTATAAAAGCCCTAAGAGTAGAAACAGTTTTGTACAACAACCACTGAAACTGTTGGTGTGTTTATATTATTACAATATTATTCTTGTTAACTCGAACCATAAAAGCTAATGCTCTGAGAAAAAATAGAAGCTAGCAATACTGACCAATACAACCTCTACTCTCCAGTCATCAAGAGAAGAACAACCCAACAGCAAGATTTGCAAAGAAAAAGGTTTTCACTCTAGGAACCAGTATTCACTTTTGTTTGCTTCTTTACTTGAAAGCCAAAAACCACAAACTCAACATATATCAGTTCAATTTCCTGCTATAACTTCATTTGATCAAGTATTTGGTTTCTAAACATTATGTTAGTTCTACTTCTCTGCCACTGTAAGTTCCCCATAACACAAATATGCTCAGAGTCCTATTTTTACATGTGAAATTTTATTATCTTTCCTGCCTTTTTAAAATTATGATTTAAAAACTTTTCAAATTGGAATATAATCATTGGTTAAAAACAAAGCTTGAAGAATTAAGCTTTATAACTAAAAGTACAAATGATTTAAAAAAAAAAAAGAAAGTATGCCTTGTTTCCTAATATTGATTAGGATGAAAGTATGCCTTGTTTCCTAATATTGATTCCTAATATTGATTAGTTATGATTTGACCATAACTAATAAGTCAGTAATAATTAGCAGTAGTCAGTTAAAAAAGCATAGATATACAAGTTTTTAAATGGGCAAATTGTTTTGAGCTTACAAATGAATATAATCTTAATATTTTATATATAAGAAATACCTGAATAGAAACTGGGATGAATTTATCACTCTCCCAATGATTTGTAATCATGTAATTTTAAAGGAAAAACCCCAAAGTTATTTTGCAAGTAAACAGAAAATATGTATCACCTAGGAAGAATAAAGAAAAGAAGCTCAAGCTAATTTGCTAATTTAAATTCTTTAAAACTTCTTAAATGTAAAATTTGGCCAAATTTTGTTCTATAGATACAGTCTAACCCACACCTGGCAGAAGGAGGAAACCAAATCAGAGACAGTAATCATCAAATGATAACTAGTAATGTGCACAAAGATCTAATAAAGAAATGGATTGTTATCTAACCTGTCTTTTACACTTCAAGTTGTATAAATATATCCTAATTATATTTTTGCATATTTATAATTAGGTCTTGGTATATTAATATATGCAGACATGTAATTTTGCAAGTGCTTGATGATCACCTAGAGATATGAGATAAAGTTAAAAAGTCATGGGCTAGGGCTAAAAAGAAGGTAGATAAAATTATGGCAAGGTTGTCAGCATCAAAGCCATTGGGTACCCAAGAAGCCAGTGTATCACTATCAGAACCAATGACTTTTGTCACTGAAAACATTCCTTTAACCAATATTTTTTGAGACAGTAAAAGATGCTAACTTGTGAATAAGCAACTTTCAGTCTTCTGGGACAAAGCAATTTAACTTCTCAGCAGATGACCAACCTATTAAAACTCCTACTAAGTGAAGCATGTCTAAGCTATTCAGTATCTTCCTGATGACTGCCTGAACATATCTAACAACAACAACAAAAAACCTCCTAATTTGTGTTACAGATATGAGTCTAAATATTCGTTAATGCAGTTTTTCATGACACTCGATTCATCAACATTTTGTCCATCAACTTAGGAAAGCAATAGTTAATATTTCCTGATGCTATAAAATAACAGTACACTAACAATAGGTGAATTATGGATTAGAATATCAAATTTGCACTGTTTTTAACATATAGCATTTAGTTCAATGAAATTCCACACTTATGGTTATATCAGTTTGTGAATGTGAAATGTCTTCCAGTAATCTTTAACCCTATCTATTTAGTCTCCTTAGCTTTTGGTGATAAGTAATGAAAACAAATGTAACATTAGGTTGCTGTAGGTCACTTTTTCTGTAGGCAACAGCAAGTACCTTCACCTGTTATTGAAGTATTTTGGCTTCTTAAAATAGAGTTACATTGCTAGAAATATTGGATCCATTTTAAAATTTGAAATTCAAAATATATTTTAAAATACAATGTTCCCTTACCTATACAGCATTCTCTCCTAATAAAATTCAGAAGCATTTTACTAAATTAAATTGGATTCTCATAAAGACTCTAGTGTTAAAAAACATTTTGTGGGCTGGAGATATTGCTCCATGGTAGTATGCTTGCTTATAAGCAAGTATGAGTATGAGCAAGGCCTTATCTTGTGTTCAATCCCAAGTACCACAAACAAAACAAATAACCATTCAACTACCACCACCAAAGAGGGGAAAGAAAAGATTTTTAAAACATACACACAGAAAACTTATCTACTGTCAGATATCAGGGTAGGGATGAACTTTGGGAAGGCAAGAAGGGGCAGTGATTGGGAGAGGTTTCAAGAGGGATTATCTAGGATTCTGGTAACGTATTTCTTGAGTTGTACTTACACAGGTGTTTCATTTTGAAGTAATGCTTTGAACTTATTTCTGTGTTTTACTTATTTTGAAATGTATTTGTATGCTTTACTAAAATACACTTACATGTTATTTTTCTGTAAGAAATTCTTTATAAATCATTGGGGAATAAATTAATATGACTATTTACAATTTAACTGTTCTTAGTACAACTCTAGTAGTTATACTGGACCACGTATGAGGAGGAGGATGTGAAAATTATCTCAAATAGTGCTTGCTGCGTCCCCAAAATACTCAAAGAGGTCTCACAGATAATTTTGTGATAGGAGATAAAAATAATGATAGGAGATAGGAATAAACGAACAAAATGTATCTGAGTATAGATTCAAATGTTAAAACCAATGCACTCAGAAAAAACAAGTCTGCCAGTTTTCCAGATTAAAAAAACAAACCCTTTCCTTGATAATCATGTACATGTACATTTTCAGAAGAGATATTGCAAACGCCCCAGGAAGAACAGATTCCTACTTGAGTTATTTAATTTTCACTTGGTTTCAAATGTGGACTATAAGGGCTGGGCTGTAGCTCAATGGCAGAGTGCTTGCCTACCATGTGAGAGGAACTGGATTTGATCCCTATATAAAAAATAAATAAATGAAATAATTATTTTTAAAAATGTGAACTATAAAGACGGGAAAAAGACAAGGATTTCTATTGTTTGATACAAAAATGTTTTGATTTTCTTTTTTTGTTTGTTTTAGAATTTCCTTAGAATTTAGCTATTAGAAAATAACTGGAAATGGGCACAATAAAAGCACAATCTTCATTTAATGAGTGGAAAAAGCAATCAAAGCATTTTAAAGATAAAGGCTTAAGATCTTAGTACTCAAAGATGTTGGAGCATGAATCAGCCCTAGGTGCTATGCAAATATCCCCTCCATGTGCTCTTGTATTACATTTCTCTGACCAATGTTTCTGAAGTTTCAGTTCAGAAATTAATTTAAGTTAAATGGTTATGTAAACTCAATGAAAATTTTTTAACTTAAAAGAGATTATGTTTTACAAGCTTTTAAAAAGAGATCCAGTGGGAAAAGATATGATGTAAGTGACAGCAACCTGAAACTGAACACTAAAGCCTTGATATAGCAAATGGCAAGCTAACAAAGGAATAGTTTCCATGTACAGCCTGCCCACAGAACACATTCATTATGCAAGCACAGCAGCAATACATATAACAATTGTTTTAAAAAGGAAAGCTTTAAGGACTCTTTATTCATATACAATGAATGATTTCTTCACAAACCTTCAAAAGATGTTGAAAAATGAGTACTTTCACAACTCTAAAATATTTGATTATAAGCTTTAGATTTTTGCAAGTCTGACTCAAGTTTTCAACAGTAAATTCCTATTATTGCTCTTATTTCATAACATGACTTTGCTTCTACAGCTTGACCACTTTTATAATAGACTGAGAAAAATCAGAATGATACAGATTAGCACTGCTGTGATCCTGAAATGTACTAGATAATACTTTTCTGTCCTTGGTCTTCCATGAACATGTAGCTACCTCATTCAAATTACTGATAGTAGATGGGTATGGTGGCACACACCTGTAATCTCACCTACTCAAGACATGGAGGCAGAATTTAAAGTCTAAAGATAGCCTGGACAATTTAGGGAGACCCTGTTTCAAATTTTTTTAAAAGGGGTGGGGAGAGGTTGGCATATAGCTCAGTGGCAGAGTGCTTACCTACCAGGTTCGAGGTCCCAGGTACTGGGGAGTCTCTCTCTCTCACACACATAAACACACACACACACACACACAAATATGGACAGAATTTCACAAAGCAATAAACATAAAACTTTCCTACCAATCTCAAGACAATCTCAGAACCTTTCCCTTCCCTAACTAGACTGTTAATGTAAACAGAAAACACATAAATCAGTATTAATTAAATGTTAAATATACAGGGGTAAAAAGGAAGTTAATGTAACTCATTATTTATGTTTGGTAGATTTGTATTGTCCTTCATTATTCAGTAAATCTCATTCATAATTGAAATCATATATTCCTAATGATCAAAATTAGAAATTCCAAATGATATTCCTTGCTTTAAACAGAAAAACAACACAAATACTTTAGAACAATTACTAATGGCCAGTGTCCTTGTAAATGTCAATATTTTAAGAAGTCTAGAAACTAGCTGCATATAGATTACATTTCTCAAAAGTTATGTATTTCTTTTAAAAGCATCTAAAAGGTAAAGAGAGCACAGAGAGGCAGTCTTTTCCATTATATAGATTCCAATGAACTTTTGAAATAACCTTAAGATCATCAACAAATTTCTAGAATCTAGTTCCGATTCTTTTCACAATGTCAAACTGAAGCTCATCAATTTTAAGGAGTTCTGACTCAAGCTTCTAAAAATCTAAACCTTAGCATTTTATATATATTTACTTACATTTTGCTGAATTTCCTTAAGTACGGAAAAAAAAAAAAAAAAAAAAACCAGAGGAAACAAGTTGGCAAGTGCCATCTTGTGGGCTTCCTGGAAACTCTTTTCACTCTATTCAGTACAGTTCCAGAAGCAAATCATTAGAAATGTTCACTACAATAGTCTCAAATCAAAATGTTACTGTAATTAAATCAAAAAGTGTCAATTTTCTAGGGTCCAAAGAAAACAAAACTTTTGATTAAAATTGTAGTAACATATCAATGACTGTAATGAACTATATTTGTGGATTTGAGTAAGATCCTTTTAAATAACTTGAAATATTTATAGTCACACCAACACATTTGATCTGTACATTATCCTCAGGGATTAGGGTAGAGGAGATTATGCAATGAAGCTTGAGACTCTGATAGCCAAAGGAATTTTTTAAAGTATCTAATTAGTAAAGAAGTTAGAATAATTCTAATTTTAGAGTATAGCAACAAAGCTACAGAACAACATGTCATGAAAAAAAAATGGACATTTTGTTTTCCATGAAAACCAAACCAAAAAAGTTCAAGAATTATAAGATACAATGGAATTACTGAATAGATACCATAGATTCCCTGGGTGTGCCTGTCTACTAAGCAAAAGTTTACAGAATTAAAAGTTAAGGTATATAGTACATCAAGACAGAAAAACAAAAGAACACAAAGTATCCTGAGAGTCATAAGGTACATATGATTCTCCTTGGACTTTATAAATGATATGGTTTTATTATTTCATATAATACTAAAGAGGGAATATTAACATTCAAAATTTACACAGCATTGCCATTTACTTAGAAACTCAAATTATATTTATTGCCCCTACTTTATAACACTGTTTTATAGAGGTAAGAAGAACTGCTTTTATCCTATTTTATAGGCTGTGGAATCAGACAATTTTTGATGGTTTTATAAAGACCAAATATTTAGATGGTAGCAGTCTCATATTGATGTTCTGTCTTCTTAGACCTGGTTACTGACAAATTTATTTTATCCAGAATTAGAGAAAGGGAGAGGTGACTGTTAATTACCATGATGATAGTCTAAACTGAGCAGGAACAACAACAACAAAAAAACTCTCCAAAATTTTCACAGGCTAGGGTACTAATGTGCCAGGAATAATGAGAGTTTATGAGGGTGAGTAAAACTGGATCATAAGAAGTGGTACCAAATGAGTAGGTGAAAAATGCAGTATCTCTCTGAATAATGGGAATGCTTCCCTACACAAAAGGTAGGACTGGGCATAAGGAAAAGGGCAAGAATATCATGGATTGTCAGCTATCTTCTCCAGACCCTCACTGCATCCCAATTATAGAATCTACAACTTACTGGCTTCCCCACCTTTCTCCTATTCTGTCCAACTCATGCTTCATCTTTAGAATAATCTGTCCTCCCTGACCAAAGATGAATAGCAGATCAGTTGAGTACACAATAGGAGAGTTACCAACTAGGTTCCTGTAGTTGCCTCACTGCCCGCCCAAAGAGATGTGTTTTCTTTGGCCCACCCAGAGCTTTTCTAGGTCCAAATTACCAACATTTAACTTCAGGAAATTCCTGAACATTCCCTATTGTCTATGTTACCTATCTGCCCAGTGTAAACATCCGACTTGTGGCCCCAGCTTATGTTTTTCTAACTCCACTAATTTGTTCTTCAGGACTCTTTTCCCAGAGACGCTTCTTTGGGGGTGAAAAGGGAATCCACACAATAGCATCCAAGATTATATCATAAAACATTATAAGTGCTTGGGGGTCCTTTCCCTGTTTTTCTTTTCTTCCTTCCCCTTCCTTCCTCTCCCTCCCTCTTTCTTTCTCTTTCTCTTTCTCTCTTTCTCTTCTTTTCTTTCACTAACTTGCTTAGGGGCATGCTAAACTGCTGAAGCTGGCCTCAAACTTGCAATCCTCCTGCCTTAATCACTGGGATTATAGGCAGGCATCATTACACCTGGCTTCCCCAGTTTTCTCTTTCAATAGTGCTTAATCCCAATTCCACTATTGACTGATGATGCAGCAATGCCTGGAGGTTTATAAAGTATTCACTTTTTTTTCAAATTTGTGTTGTGAAATGAAAAACTTTTAAGAGACTTTTCTTGCTTTTCCTGCCTCTACTGGAAGAACTGAGATCTGTGTTATTGTTTGAAATTTTTTTATGGGAGAAAAGAGGGGAAAAAAGACTAAATACTTGGGAAGAAATGGGGGGGAGAACAATATTTTGACTAAGTTTAAGTTGGTCTAAGATATGATAGCACTTTTAATTGTCCACAACCTGCCACATTTTAATAAAATCAGCATACAGCATACCATTTTGCAAGTGTCACTAATGATTTTTTTCTTAGTGCTTTTTAATTGATTATTTATGATATAGTAACAAATATATTTAATTGCCTTACAACAATATGATAGAAAATATCCTGTAGCAGCCTTTTCAGGAACTGTGAATCATATGGGAAGCCTATTAAAAGTCATCATTGATTTGCGCTTTTTAGAGAAGAAATAGTATGAAAGTGATATAATATAAATATGCCAGTTCATCCAAGTTTACAACGTTAAAAAGGCATAATTTTATAATTAGGAAAAAATTCCAGACTACCAAAAATTAGAGACATAGATTTGAAATGCAGAATGAGAGGGTTTAAAATAATAGACATCATTCATTTCAGTTTACATTGTTATTTCTAAGTCTGCCTTAAAATCCTAAGTTTGAAAAATACTGCTCAATAGTGATTATTAAAAACTGCTGCAATTTTTCAATAACAGTAGATGAAATTCACCTACTATAAAGTCTTTTTCTCTCAATCTAGGAATTATTTGTTAAATACAATTTAATAACACTGGAAGCCTAAATTTTAAAAGATGTCAATTTGGAGGACAGGGGTTGGAATACTGGGGATTGAATGTGGGGCACTTTATCAGTAAGTTACATCACCAGCCCTCTTTATTTTTTATTTTGAGACAAGGCCTTGCTGAATTTCCAGGACTGGCCTCAAACTTGCAATCCTCCTGCCTCAGAAAGATGAATGCCAATTTTTAAAACTTGTACCTTGCCACCTAATTATGGCAACTGGCACAGCTGCTATACATAGCAAACAACCTAATAAAATTTCACATTTATTTCAAATGTATCCTTACTTATGAGAAAACTACCTTGGGACAGATCTTTTAAAAATTATCTAATATTAATAAACTTAACATACATCAATTTTCCTTCTTCCCCTGATAATGGAAAACAGCTCATTACAAGATCAGAAAATGTTGGACATTTTCTTTTGAGATCCTTATCAACTTTTAATTAGTTAAAATTATTTTTTTAAATAGTTGTAAATTTTTCAAATGCTTCTGTTCTCCCTAAGGTCAATTATTATACTTAAAGAAAAATAGATAAAAGGAGAAAAGACTTGATTAAAAGAGAGAAGTCAAAAGGCATCTGAACTGAATGAGGTCTGACCCCACAGGAACAAGTCCTGGGAAATCAACATACAATCAATCAGTGCTCCCTCCCGAAACCTGACTGAAGCTGGAACACTTGGCCCGCACACGGGGAGGGGGGGGGGAGTGTCTTCTCTCTGATGGAGAGGGTGAGGGGGAGTTAAAGAGCTTGGTTGAGAAAAACTATAAAAAAGAGAGCAAGAGCTCCTCTGTCTGGACAGACCCAAGAACAGCAGATGGGGAGGGCGTGGCAAAATAAAGTCTTGGGGTTCACCAGGGAATTTTTCCACCCGTCTAGAAAATTCAAGATGACAGGCCCCAAAGTGCTCTGCCAGTCTTCCTACTATACAGCAATGTCTGTTTCCTCCTTTTCTGATTTCTTAATTGCTACATAATTAATCTATCTTGTTCCCTTTTGTTGTCCTTTTGAAATAATTTATCCTTTTAACCTCAACTAAAAGAATGAACTAACAAGTTCAGATCATTTCTCATTCAAAGAATATAACTTTTAAGTTATATAAACATTATGATTAAGAAAAAAATCACATAAGTTATATTTTAATGGCTCTCATCTTTAACTACATATTCTGTACACATAATGAACATTCTTTATAACACCCTAATCTGAGAAAACTAAAAAATGCCATCCTAAGATTAAAAAGGCAATTATGAACAAAAACAACTTATAGAAGTAGCAAAGTGAATTCATCAAAATTTTTTCACAATTCAATGAAATATTATAAGAAATATGTGAAATGTCCTATAAACCACTGAGTTTACATTCTTCAGAGGTCATAGTTTAACATATTCCAGCACATCCTGGAAAAAAAAAAGTCAATGTGAGCTCTTTGGTCCCTTGCTTAGTAACTTTTATTCAGCAAAATTAAGAACACTTTTTAAAAATCAACTCAAAATGGATCAAAATTAGACCTAGGAATTAGACCAGAAACGAGGCAACTCCTAGAAGAAAACATAGTATCAACTACTAGCATTATAGGCACAGGCAATGACTTTCTCAAATAGGACCTCTAAATCTCAGGAAATAATGCCCAGAGTTAATAAATGAGATGACATCAAGTTAAAAAGCTTCTGCACAGCAAAGGAAACAATTAAGAATCTGAATAGAGAACCTACAGAATGGGAGAAAATCTTCGATAGCTGCTCTCCTAACAGAGAATATCTAGAATATATAAAGAACTCAATTTACTCAACACCAAAAATAAAATTAAAAAAAAAACAGATTAACAAATGGGCAGATGAATTAAACAGATACTTCTCACGGGGTACAGGGGCACACACCTGTAATCCCAGAGGCTCAGGAGGCTGAGGCAGGAGGATTAGAGATCAAAGGCAGCCTCAGTAATTTAGAGGCCCTAAAGCAACTCAGTGAGACCCTGTCTCTAAATAAAATATAAAAAAGGATTGAGGATGTAGCTCACCAGTTAAGCACCACAGGGTTCAATCTCTGGTAACAAACAAACAAACAAAAAAGAAAGAAAAAGAAAAAAGACACTTCTCAAAAGAAATAAAAATGGCCAACAAGGGCTGTGTTTGCAGCTCAGTGCCTAGAATGTATGAGGCACTGAGTTCGATCCTCAGCACCACATAAAAAAAAGGTATTGTGTCCATCTACAACTAAAATTTTTTTAAGTGTCCAACAAATAAATGAAAAAATGTTCAAAATAACTAGCAATTAGGGAAATGCAAAACAAAATCACACTAACATTGCATCTCATATCAGTTGAAATGGCAGTCATCAAGAATATAAGTAATAATAAATGCTGGAAAAGATGTGGAGAAAAAGGAACACTTTTACACTGTTTGTGGGATTGCAAATAACAACCACTATGGAAATCAGTATGCAGCTTCCTCAAAAGAACGAAACCACCATATGACCCTGCTATACCAATGGGAGAATTAAAGTCAGCATACTACAGCAATACACGAATAACCATGTTATAGCAGCACATTCACAATAGCCAAACTGTGAAACCAGCCTAGGTGTCCACCAATGGATGAATGGATAAAGAAAATGGAGTTTCATTCAACCACAGAGAAGAATGAAATTATATCATTTGCAGGAAAATGAATGGAACTTTAACATTATGTTAAGTAAGCCAAATTCAGAAGGTCAAAGATCATATGTTTTCTCTTATATGTGGAAGCTGGAGAGAAAAAAAGGGAAAGAAGGGTGAAGGGGGTCAACTTCATGAAAATCTAAGGGAAATCAGTAGAATAGAGGAAAGGAACCAGGGGTAGGAGAAGAGGAGGGAGGGAGAAAGTGCTGGAGAGTGATACTGGCAAAATTATATTGTTACATTGTGTGTGTGTATGAATATGTAACAACAAATTCCACCATTATGTATAATGCACCAATAAAAAATGTGGAGATAACAACAAAAGAACACTTAAAAGACAATTTTTAAGCACAGGACTAATCTGCAAATATCCTATGAACTTAGCTAACCTACTGATGTCTGAAAGGAAGACTATGGAAAAACCAGCAGGTGGTACATGGGAATCATTCCAGTTATTTAAGAGGCTGAGGCAAAGGATCACAAGTTGGAGGTCAGCCTGAGCAACCTGGTGAGATCCTATCTCAAAATAAAATAAAAAGACTGGAGATACAGCTCAAGGGCACAGGGCCTGCCTACCATGTGCAAGGCCCTAGATTTAAGCCCCAGTATTACAAAAAAATGAACAAACAAAAACACAGGGGAGACTTGAACAGAAAGTGTTTCCCTTCACCATCTTCCTGTTAATGACCTGAAAATTCTAAAAGAACAGAGAACAGTTATCAAACCAGAAGCTTTCATCATTTTTACCTTCAGCAAGTTCTCTCCAGAAGGAGGTTTATAGCCAGTTGAATACCAGACACTTGGCAACATTAAAGGAACAAGCCTGTCAACCTGGATTAACAAATCCTGTGTATACAGATACTGTTCATTGTCCCTTCTCTGCTTTGAAAGTCTAAAGAGGTTTTTGTAAGACATAAAACAGTATAAAGCTACCATAATTTCACCACAAACTTTTGGGGAAAAAAAATTATGCTGACAAGAGCAACAAAGCCCACAGTAATAGAATCTATGCACTTCTCTTAAGGACTGAAAATAAGATAACTGGGCAACAAAAACAATATGTGAGACATTTTAAGATATAAACTATTGCTAACTCAGTTAAAGCATTACAAAGGAATGATAATAAAAAAATCTAAAAAATAGTTAACATTTTTACTCTGGATACAAACTACAGAACTACCATAGTTTAAGAGCTATTTTATTCACTTAACAAATATTTTTTGAACATTACTGTGTGTGAATCACTGTGCCAAGTTCAAGCATTAAATGGGCTACAGAAATGTGAAAGACATAGACCTTACCTTAGAGAAGCCATCAGCCCAGAAAAGATATGACAAGATATAACTACTATGAATAGAATGCATTACAAATAAAACGCATTACAGATATAAATGATAACTCAGAAGATGAAGGGATTCTTTCTGATAAGTGGCAGGGGGTGGAGAAAGGCATGAGGATACAGAAAGGAAGGGCAGAGCTATAAAGTTAAAATAGAGAAAGAAATAGGTGTGAAAGTCTTGCACAGTCCTCCAAGAGTTAGCAGCTGATCAATTATCAGAGGCAAGCAAAAGACAGAAAAATGAACAGTAAGGCTTTAGTGCTAAAGTGTCCACAGGCAATCCAGATACAGACTTGGAGCCTATGAAGAATGGGGCTGGAGATGGAGGTGGGAGCATTCACACTGCACTCACTGTTGAAGCTTATGTACTTGCAAGAGAGAAGTCATTCAGGGCAACAGAGGAAACAAAGAAATGATGAAGGGAAGAAAAGGGGTGGCAGCAGAACACAACAACTTGAAAAAAGAGGAAAACAAAAATTTCAAGAAGAAAGAGACTTCAAAAATAACAAAGAGTGCAGAAAGATTAAATATGAGAATTAAGAAAGCACCACTGGATGTTGGCTATTAATTGACAAAGCACTTCCAGTTGAACAGAAGCAAAATATAAGGTGACAGTTATGACAAGGTACTCTTCTGACCAAACTTTAGTCAGGTTCCTCTGGGTCCTCTTCTCAAACAGGCCTCAACCTTGACCCTGGTCCTTGCCAGGCCTGTATAGCCTAGTTTTTACAAGAAGGCTGCTACACACCTACTAAATCCCCCCACCTCTGATAGCTGATCACTCTTGTTGTCTAATCTTCCTCCCTCTATGCTCCTGCAGCAGTACCGGGATGGAACCCAGGGTGCTCTAACACTCGGTGACATCCTGCCCTTTTTATTTTCTACTTTGAGACAGGGTCTCACTAAGTTGCTGAGGCTAGCCTCCAGCCTCAGTTTCTTTTTTTTTTCTTTTTTTTTTTTTTAAGAGAGGAGAGAGAGAGAGAGAGAGAGAGAGAGAGAGAGAGAGAGAGAGAGAGAGAGAGAGAATTTTTAATATTTATTTTTTAGTTCTCGGCGGACACAACATCTTTGATTGTTGGTATGTGGTGCTGAGGATCGAACCCGGGCCGCACACATGCCAGGCAAGTGTGCTACCGCTTGAGCCACATCCCCAGCCCCAGCCTGTTTCTTGAGTAGCTGGGATTACAGGTGTGAGTTGCTGTGCCGGGCTTGATATCTAATATAATTCCTCCTACCCCACCACTAATATGTGATCACCCTGGCCTCCCCTCAACAAGAATACTGTTAGGTGAGGTTAGCAAGAATTCCCCCAGCCTTTGATGTCTCCATCTACTACCCCCTCAAATTGCTTTGTTACTGTATGTTGTAGTCAATCTCAATCTCTCTCTCTCTCTCCCCTCTTTTTACAACAGCATTAACACTTATCATGATCATCTTCAATAAAATCTTCCTTGCTATTTTAACAAATAACAACATTTTCTCTTTAACAGCTGTCAACTTATCTTGTCACTAGGGATGAATGACATTCACAAAACACCCATAAGTAATTATGATAAAACAATTTTATGTCTCTGTGGCACTGTGGTTGGAAAGAGACGGAAGACAAAGGTTAAAGAATAAACAAACATGTAGAAAATGGTGGTGGGACATACAGACTGGTCTTTCAATAATCCTTGGCAATGGGAAAGACATTAATAATTCATGATGATGTTTATAGTGATACCAAAAAGTTGAGGAAAGGGTTTATCACATGGAATAGCAAGGCATAGTTGTAATTAGAGAGAAAGGATCCAGGGGAGAAGATAAAACTATCAAGACCGAGAAAAACAAATTCTCACATTAATTATTTTCCATCTTTTTACACTGTATCCTACAAGAATAACAAGAGGCATAACTCTTTTTGAACCCACTTATAAGTATCAATGTTTAAACAGTTGTTTATATATGCTCTTCTGGCAAACAAAATGAAAACTAGTGGGAATGTCCATGTAGCACACAAATTTATTATCATTAAAGATTATCCTGTTTTTAATTTTCAGACCTCTAAAATGTTAAGTTAGTCATTTTCATACCAAATACCTACTCAATCTGATTAAGTTCCCTAAGGTCAGGGTAAAACATGAACCAACCAACCAAATTTATGTGTAATTTCTTTACTAAAATGAAAATGAACAATAGTTTAATGAAGTGAAATTTGTTATATAATTATGACAAATAATTTAGAAACATCTGCAGGTTGTTAGGAATACTACATTTAGACCTCAAAGAATATGATCCCAGAGAGATTTCTATTCTATTCAAGGCATTGAACTTGCAGTTGAGGAATACATAGTGGAGTATGGAACCACAGGATGACAGAATGGCATATTACTGAATCAAATAACAAAATGAAAAAAAAAGAAGATGAAAAGAAAATACAGGGTGTATATCATAAGATTTGGGCCTGATAATTAACTCCCAAATATAAGAGCTATAGTAGACTCCATAATTTCCACCATTCACTCAAATATTTATTGAGTAACTGGTATCATCAGACCTTGGTGGTAAGGATAAAGAAGGAATGCACAGTTTCTCACAAGAAAACTTCATCTAATCCAGGAAACAGAAAATTTTAAACTATCCATTATGTTTCCACTTGATAGAAGCTAGGGCAGAGATGTATATAGGGCACTATGGACGGAGAAAAGGGGTAACTCACAAAGGAAGGCTACTCTGAAGAGATGACTATCCATGCCTAGTGTTGAAAGATGTGTAGAACAAGGGAGGGCAAAGAAGAGCTAGGGAAATGATGCTACCCAAGGCACACTGAGCAAACTGTTTCTGGAAACTTCAAGTAATTCAGTATGGCTAATAAACAGCCTTCAAGGAGGAAATGGTGAGAGTTAAAGCCAGACAGGTGGGTAAGAAGGGATCGTATCTTGACAACTTACAGGCAAACTAGGGAATATGGACTTAATGGAATGGAATGGGACCACTAGTGGATTTTAAGTAGGGAAGTTAATTGTTCGATTAACCATTTCTAAGAGTTAGGTTTGTTTTTTTTGTGTGGGTTTTTGGTACTGGGGATTGAACCCAGGGGGTGCCCTTTTTTCTTTTTAGAGACAAGGTCTCACTGAGTTACTTAGGGCCTCACCAAATTGCTGAGGCTGGCTTTGAACTTGTGATCCTTCTGCCTCAGCTTCCCAACCACTGGGATTACAGGTGTGCAACATGACGCCTGGCAAGAGGTAGGTTTAAGTGCCTGTTTTAGTTCGTTTTTTTGCTGCCATGACCACAAGAGCTGACAAGAACAATTTTAGAGAAGGAAAAGTTTATTTGGCACTCAGAGTTTCAGAGGTCTCAGTCCACAAACAGCCAGCTCCATTGCTCTGGGCACAAGGTGGTATAAAACACCATGGCATAGGGGCATGGCAGAGGAGAGCAGCTCAGGACTTGAGAATCGAGAAGCAGAGAGCGCTCCACAACACAAGGACAAAATATAAGCCACAAAGGCACACACCCACCTGCCTACAGTTACCATCCAGTTAATCCATTCAACTGGAGTAATTCATTAATTAGATTAAGGCTGTAACCCAATCATTTCATCTCTGAATGCTCTTGTATTCTCACACAGAAGCTTTTGTGGGGGCACCTCATACCTAAACCATAATAGGGTTCAACTGAGGACTCTAATCAAGAAAAACATAAAATAATAAAGAATAAGGAAAATAAAGGAATAAAGGAAAAAAGATAAGTGAAAGCAAATATTTAAGTTTATTCAAGGTTGTTCACAGATTATAAGTACAGAATGATACACCACTGTTATGTGTTTATTCTTTGTTCATCCATTTATTCACTCAAAAAACTTGGATTGAGCACCTATTATGTGTCAGATATTGAACTTAAGTTATTTGCATATTTATGTGTCAAGAAGGAAAGTCATGCATCTGGTCTGGATTACCTCCCAAAGAAGGACAACAAAAGCATCAGAGTGGCTAGCCACTACCATGGAAGTCTGATCTTTGCTGTGAGCAGCCTGAACCTTGTCTCCACCAAAGTATTCTCAGACAATATTGCAATATCACATGGCAGATCTTTAGTCGCGCACATACCCAGAAATATTGCAGAACCACTTTTTTCAAGATGATCAACAGACTTGTTAAAAACAAATGGAGGGGAGGGAGCATAGGAAGGGGATAGGAAGGGCAGCAGAATACAACAGACACTATTATGGCAGTATGTATAAATGTGGCTATATAACCAATGTGATCCTGTAATCTGTACAGGTGGGAATAATAAGAATTCATAACCTATTTGAAACAAATGTATGATATATGATATGTCAAGATCAATGTAATGTTTTGAGCAACTAATAAATTTCTGATGTTTAAAAAAAAAAATGGAGAGGGACTGGGAATGTGGCTCAGTAGTAGAGCCTTGCCCAGTATGCTCAGGGCCCAAGGTTCCATCCCCAGCACTGCATAAAGCAACAAACAAATAAATGAAGTATCTTGGAGCTTTGTTTATATTTATAGTAACAATCATATTGGTGACAAAATTAACTATGTGTTTTCAACCACTGTGCTAAGAACCTTAAATACACAATCTCATTTACTTCTACACAAACAGAAGGGAATTAATAGCCCTGTTTACACATAAAAAACTGAGATGAGAACATATATATAGTTGACACTCAGCAGAGAAAGGATTAAGTGTAGCTTAGTCCAAAATCCAAGCTCTTTCCCCTATATTGTCACCTATAGAAGGATTGTCCTGCATAAGTTTCCCACCTCAGAGCAAAATCTAAACAACTTAACCATGATTCAGAGTCCTAGAGAACCTCTGAGGTTCTCCCCCATTTGCCTCTCTGTCCTCATCTGCTGCTTTTGCTTTCCCTGACCCCTATGGACAGAGGAACTCCATAACTCTCACTCTTTATTTTTCTTCACAGCACTTGCTACCTCTCACATTATATGAATTTTTAAATCTCTATCTCCCCTCTACTGGAAATATATCTCCCTTGAAGGCAGGAACTAATACATACATTGCACATATTAGGCACTTAATAAATATCCATCAAATGGACGAGTGAACAAATCACAAAACAGGAAAGCACATTCCAGGCTTCAGAGCTACTCCTCAGCAAAAATATTAAACAGCACTATGCATGGGTCCCTTTCTCTCACTGGTATCGTCCATTTCCTCCCCAACCCAGAATGTCCTGTGCTTTTTCATACTGTTTTGCTTTTTATACCACCTCCTATAAGCCCTTCTTAGTAATGCCCCACCTCTAAACAAAAATTCAACTTTCTTTTTGTTTACAGCATAACTCCCTCAATCAAAATGCTCGCCCTATGTCTTACCTCTTTCAGATCTTCAGTAGAGAAATTGTTTCATGTTGTATGAAGATTTCTATCTATATCTAGCATGGTATTCTTCATGGGTACATGCCAAAAATCAGGTTTTAACTTTAATGTTGTAAGACTCATTAACCATGGAAGTTTTGCGGGGGAAACTATTTCAGTCAAGCATTCCTCAAATGGACATCTACAGCACTCATCTGCTGTGTGTCCTGTATAGCAAAAGCTACTCAAATCTTAAAGTCATCTCTACCAAAGTAATTTCCCAGCCATTAAGGAGCTAGGAAACAGTGACAAAGTTCTACATTAAAAAAAAAAAAAAAAAAAGAACATACAGTATGAACTGAAGATATGTGCTAATGGAGGACATGAGAAAATTAGGAAGGATTAGCCATTTAAAGAGCCTAGAAGACGATGCAGCTTGATGAAATGCCAAATTTGTGGTCATAAAAGAGATGAGTAGAGATGTCAAGTAGAGATGTTTCTTGGACTGTATCCTTTTTCAGCTCGCCTTACACCATAAAATGCATGCAGCCCAGTGAAACTGAAAGGTAAAAAGTGGAAAAAGAAAGGAACAACTTTCAGTGGAGCTGAATTTAAAACAATGAGGTGGCCTAAAGCCACCGCCACTAAGCAGCTGGCAACAGGCCTGGCCTGACTCATCTTCCCTTCTCCCACAAATAACTCAATTGCCAGCATTAACTCTTCCCAAGAAGTACTTACTTTTCTCAATTGAAAACACCCGGAAAACAGGTAGGAATATTTTTAACTATCAGTTTTTAATTATGTTTTTTGCTCTTCAGTGAAGAAAGAGGGGGAAAAAAAACTTTCTTAAAACCCAAAATGCTCTAAAAGATTCTTGGATATAAAGCTATTCTTTTAAAACTAGAATTCTTTTCTTTCTTTTTTTTTTTTAAGAGAGAGTGAGAGAGGAAGGAGAGAGAGAGAGAGAGAGAGAGAGAGAGAGAGAGAGAGAGAGAGAGAGAGAGAATTTTTAATATTTATTTTTTAGTTCTCGGCGGAGGACACAACATCTTTGTTGGTATGTGATGCTGAGGACCGAACCTGGGCCGCACGCATGCCAGGCGAGCACGCTACCGCTTGAGCCACATCCCCAGCCCTCTTTCTTTTTTAAATATGTTTCTTTAAACTGTTTCTTTTTTAAAGCTCAGATGAGTTTTCTACTAATTATAGCTTAATTGAGACATGATTCACATACTACAAAATTCACCCTTTTAAAGTGTAAAATGCAGTGGTTTTTAATATATTCACTTTTATAAAAATAAGGTTCCAAACTAGCAATATAAATTTATAACTTTGTCAGAACTGATTTTTTAATTCAACGTGACTAAATGTAAAACATGGTCACACTCTCCTATCTTCTAAGTTTCTTCCTGTCTTGTTTTGAAGCTTATGAAAATCATATTCTATGTAAGAATGATTATGGCTGATAAATCAGTTAGGCCAGGCTTAAGGACTTGAGTTAAATTTGCACAGAATGTTCAGTGAGTTCATTCAGCTTACATATTGCAGTTTATTGAAAAAATAACTATACCTCCATCCTCTTTACTAATGACTGCTCTCCTGATAATAGCAAACTATTGATTCATAAGTTGAACTGATCTGATAAGAAAAAACGTATAACATTTTACTAATGTCATTCCTTTAGAACTGTTATTATGATATATAAAGCATGACCAAACAGTAATTTTCTGCCCAATATTCTTATGGTTGTTTTAAATTAGTGTAAAACGATGGAGTCAAAAACCTGGAAGTCAAAAACCTTACTCCTTTTATGCATACAGCAGATATACATCCAGTCTATATGCAGATATACAGTATAATATCTCTGGTATTAAATTTTCATGGAGAGAACAACCCTAAAAGGCTGAGGGTAATTTTTTTTTAAGAAAGACAAATAAAACTAATCTAAAAGAAAGTTAAAACTCTTTAAAAATATCAAATTTTTATAATTATGCATATCCCTATCTTCTCTCTTCAAATATTAGGCTACTTACACTATGGTAATCTGCAGAGACAGAAGTGACTCAAAAAACTTCATCACCAATATTCCTTATCACATCATCACTCTTCCATGGTACCAGATCTCCACACATTAAAAGAAATTAAAGCTGACATATTAAGTTTTTGACTATACTGGTTAAGAGAAGAAACGCAGACAAGTATTCAATTAAGGATAGTGGTTTTTTTTTTTTTTTGGCTTTGTTTTTCTTTTCTTTTGTACTGAGGACTAAACCTAGGGGTGCTTTATCACTGAGATGCATCCCCAGTCCTTTTGATTTTTTTAATTAATCAATTTACTTATTTACTGGTACTAAAGATTGTATCCAGGGGCACTTTACCACTGAGCTACATACCCAAACCTTTTTAATTTTTTTTTTTTTTTTTATTTTGGGACAGGGTCTGGATAAATTGCTGAGGTTGGTCTGGATCAGCCTCCCAAGTAGCTGAGATTATAGGTGTGCACCTGCAGAACAGTGATTTTGATGACAGCTGAAAAGACAGAACATTCAGAGAAAGGCAGATGGGCTCTCACCACTGGGCCACCTTCTCATATTCTTTGGACTAAAAAATAAAAATGTCAGCAGAGAGTAGTCAAGTGGAGTTTCCTTTAATATTAGCTTTTGGTCAAATAAATCAAACTGAAAATGTTCAGCTGACTTGTCTCTTTGAAAATAAATTTTAATTTCGGTACAGTTATATGGGAAATCAGAAAATTACCTAACTCTCGCAGAAAATGTGCCACTGCCATCTAATTGCTACAAAGGATCTTTATAAAGGACATCTACAGGTAGTTGTGCCAGGGTAGTGATAAATGCTAAATAAAGATAATGAAAAGGCTTTTATGGCAGCGGGTCTGAGAAAAGATAGGAAAATATTTTTAAAAAAACATAAATATTAGAATTGAACCAAAATAGTAATGATGGTGACTAAATAGTAATAAGAAGGAAAGAAGCAGGGGTAGGGTGTGCAGTGCCAGAACTAACTCTACTCAGAAAGAGAAGAGTATTATTCAAGGTTCAGTTAGCCTGGAGATCTTACTCAGTTCGCAATCTCATCAGTTGGTCAGGGCTATAAACCACAGCTTCATGACAGAAATTCTCGCCAAGGGATGACTGGAAAAATGCTTATTCACCAAACTCTGCCAGCTAAGGTTCTATTGGTACGGCCATTCAGGACCTCTGTCAGGTACATCAGCTAAAAAAATCTAAATTAGACAAACACAGACTTTTCTATCATCCCAGTAATTACTTGGGATCAGGTACTTCCCTGCTCCCTACTTGGGGAGTTTCAACAAAGCCCACATGGAGTTAGGGAGTTAGCACCATCAACTGTATGGAATCAGGTACTGAATTAGGTGCATCTGCTATAGTTCTGGGGAAAACTATGGAGTACCATCACTATTTAGCATTAAATAAGGAACATGTCTCCTGCAAATAGAAGTTTGTTGATAAAAAAGCAAAATGAGTAAGCGAAGTCTGAACTACATTTGGAAATGTTTTGAAATACAGTGATTTAAAAATTATATCAAAAATGATACTCAGAGATAAGTTCACTTGAGAGGTGAACAAAAATGGTTTCAAATCTTTGAACTTTCAAAGATGCACATTTTCAATACCCAAATAAGACCATAAAATCATGAAAGACTCAAGACTGGTTCTCCCATTAAAGAATAAAACATAAAATTTGCACTAAAAAATATTATGTTGGGCTAGGGCTGCGCCTCAGTGGTAGCACACTTGCCTAGCATGTGAGAGGCACTGGGTTCAATTCTCAGCACCACATACAAATAAGTAAAATAAAGGTCCATTGACAACAACAACAAAAAAAATGTTTAAGTAGTGTGTTAAACAATAAAGATGATTAATAGTGAGGCTGACAAATGGTCTAAACTCTTCAACTTAACAAATCTTTGAGGTTTTGTACTTATCAAGTAAAAACAATTGAATGTATATGAATTAGGAAATTTTAGAGGCTCTCACTTTTTAAAACAAAGTTAACTTTCACTAACTTCCTACAAAAGACCATTCCTTACATTGATAAAAAAGGCTAAATGGAAATGTCAAACACAAAGCAGGGAACTAGACTATAGTCTATTGTTGCCCTGTGCTACTTAATAGAACCAAGATATGCAAGATAACCTGGCAGGGAGCCATAGGTGGAAACTGTTGAGCTGTGACTTCATGGCTGACAGATCACATCCATCTAGCTTCTTGTCACCATCTCACATAACTTTTATCATCTCACTGCTCCTCTACACTGGTGATTAAAAGTAAATATAAAGGTCCAGTGCCCCTCCCCCCCAATACAAAATAATTATAAAGGGATATGAAGTGCTTCTGACTTAAGACCAACTGGTTAAAAGGTTGAAAAACCTAAAATCAAATCCATTTCTTCTCACCCTTGTGTATTTCTCTTCACATACACACAAAAACCCCCAAAATAACAACATTGAGTTGGGCAAGTTGAATCAAATCCTCTAATATTTGTCTTTAATTCAATATTCTCAAATGTGAGGATATATAAGAGAAACAAAATGCCCTTCCTTGGGTCTTTGGGCAAAGGAATTTAAGTTTTTAATAACAGACATCCGGATGAATGATGAGTGATCTACAACTGCACTTAAAAACAGCTGTGGCTCTAACAGCTTCTGTTCACAAGTGTACTGTGCTTCATAACAGACATGTTCTCATTGTAACCAAGTAAATTTTTTAAATGAAATTCTATTTTCCATAAGGGGACGTTAGAATTTTTAAGATGGTTTATTCATTTAGAAGGATGGGAGCAGGTTCTTATACTTTCTTCAAGAGGTCAAATTCCATGTGCTTTCTTTCCTCATCTCCACCTGGGCAAAAGCTTGAAATTTACTTTTAAAAAGAGCATTATCTTCCCCAATTTATCTGTTTCATTCATCAGGGATGTCAGCATTCTAAATGTGCTTGACTTGTAAACCTTACTTTCTTGAAAACAAAGCTTGACAATACAGAATCTCTCTTCAGGAAGAAAAATGAATTAGAAATAGTTTCAAAGAGAAATCCACTGGAAATCTTACTCTACAACAGTTGTTAGCTACAACAGCTCCTCATAAATAAAATATCAACTATGAATAAAGCCATCATTTTAACTTTTGTACACAAAAGCCCACAATTAAGGAATCACTTCTACTAAATAATACAGATTAGATACAAGGTATCAGATAAGAAAAATAAAATCTTACTGTTGTTAAGAGAAAATAAAAGTAACTGATACAAGCAGCTTAATTCACTTTGAAGTACTTACATCAAAAAGCATTTAAGGTATGTGACACCTCTAATCTGCCTGGTCAAATGACATAATCAAAACCTAACTAGAAACTTGATACTGTGAATAACTAAGACTGTGTCCTTGTAGCTACAATTGCATTTCATTAAGCTTTCCAAAGAAGCAAGATTTAATACTTTGTCTATAAATTTTCACATACTGAGTTTTCTTGAAGTAAGGTAATGCAGTCTGTTTTTATAAAGGAAACAATGTATCTTCTTAATTCTTCCCAACCTATTGTCACTGCAAATTATGAGGGAAAAAACACCTTAAAGTCAGCCACTGAAACAATAGTGTTGCAGTAATTACATCACAAGAATAACATTTCTTTCCTAATGAATACTCAAAAATATTCTCTTGACTACAGTTTATCTACCAACAATCAACTTTCTTCTGTCTGATCTCATTCGTTTGAGCAACCATCTCCCATTTTAACCAATAATAAATTCACAAATCATTGTTTCCCAATGTAATATACCAAATCCAAAAAAAATCCCCCAACAATCCAACAGGAAGCAACACATGCATTGGGTAATTCTGGGGAGGTTGGGGATGCTCAGACATCTTGTTCATAATAAATAAACTTTCCAGGATCTTTATTTACCGACTTGGGACAGGTAGGTCTGGAAACAACTAGACAACTTCGCTCCCAAGTTGGCATCTTAGTACGGTGCATTTACAAAATACCCAGGACCTCAGAGCCTCCCAGACCAGAATTGGCCAGGGGAGCACACGCCCATCGGCCCTGCCTGGAGAGGAAACAATGGGAGAGGCGCGAGGGAGCCAGCCCCGCGCTCCGGGAGCCGCAACTCCGCTGCCCCGGCCCGCGCCCAACACTGTGCGCTGCGCCCCTCCCCGGGCGCGGGGCCCCCAGCCGTGGGGCGCGGCCCACCTGCGGCGGCGCGGGAAGGTAGAAGACCGCACTTACCAAACAGGGTCAGGGCCATTGTAAGGGCGCTCGCCGCCTGCTCGCCTCAGCCCTCCAGTCCACGCGCTCCTCCCTGGCGGGCCAGAGATCACGGCATCGGCCTGACGCGCTCACACCTCGGAGGGAGCGGGTGGCCGAGGGGCGTGGTAGGAGAATCTGCAGGCCCGGACGCTGGGGGCCGCTGCAAGAAAAAGTTATGCACGCGTTATTGTTGGGCGCACCCGGACCAAAGGAGCCCCGCTAGCCCTGGACGAGCCGGCACTTGTCGCTGCCATCCGACTACTACGCCGGGCGAGCGCGCTGGCGGCGATACCTGCGAGGCGGAGAGGCTGGGCCACGGCGCAGTAGCAGGCAAAGAGGCGGCGCCGCAGTGGCGGCGGCGGGGAGCGGAGCAGCCTCGCAGAGCCCCCGGCGGGGCGCGCTCACTCCGCATCCCGCGGCCTCGCAGACGCCATCTTGCGATAGCGGCTCCCACGAGCTCGGCCGCTTCGCCGCCTCCCGCCTGCCCCTCGGGCGGCCGGGCCGAGTGCGTTCCCATGACAACGGGCGCGCGCGGGGCGCGGGGGCGCGCCCTCCTCTCCCGGGTTGGGAGGACCCGCCCGCGCCCCCCTAGAGGCGGCAGCCGGGAGCCGGGGTGGGGAGGGGCGGAGTGCGTTTGAGCTGAAATCCCAGGCTTTTTCTTGAATGGGATTTGAGGAGGCGCGGAGAAGAGAAAAGATGAACTGTTACTCGAAAGCAGAAGTCACTGGAGGATGCTTGGTGAAGACCAAGCACCCAGGCAGGGTCGTCTGGGGACCGGGTTCGTTTGAGGATAGTGTCTTCTGGCGCCCCCAGGGTTAACAGACCTCCAGCTGCAGCCCGGGAGAAGGCAGCCGGGCGCGGACCAAGGCTCTGAACGTTACTTTCCTCCACGTTAGGATTTGGGAACCGCCAGGAGTAGTTGTGATCAGATTGTCATACGTGGGGAAACGGGAGTCGCTTTTAAAGCATCTGGGATTACCTAAAATAATTTAAGAGGCAGATGTTTAAAGCTAATTTTCTTCTTTCTACATTATACCTCTTTGATAATGTCTAAAGAAAAATTAGCATTCCTTACGATTGGCACTCCTCTGCCACAAAAGAGTGTTCCCCCGAGCTTTTGTTATTTATCTGATAATCACTGGCAACATCTTTTTTTTTTCTACGATGTTTTCTCGCCTGTCTTTGCCTTAAATAACGACGAGCGGTATAACGCCTTGAGATTATCAGCCAAAAGATGTCCCTGAAAAGCTCTCTTATCATGTTTTCATTTAATGTTTCCATTTAATGTCTTCAAAAGTCAGTATTTACTTACTATAATTGTTCCCTATTTAAGAAATTCCTTTTTTTTTTTCTTGTTGTTTTTTATTTCCCCCCTTAGGGACTTGATACTATTTTGGTATTCAATCGTATAGATTTTCTCTTTGGTTCTTATTTCTTCCTACATGCATATTCCTTCTTTCAGTTCCTCGGGTTCCCTAATGTCATTTTCCTCCTTTCTTTCAATTTCACCCAATTCTTTTAAGAATATTATATAAGTATCTTTTAGTTAATGTATCCCGAGAATCAAATCTTTATAAAAATGTTAATCACTACTTCCAATAGAGCCACAGTTAATTCATCATCATTTCACAGCAACCCCAAGCATCTAAAGAAAAAGAAAAGCGGATTGAAAGGAGGGGCCAAGTCTTTTGTTTCAAGTCAGCTAACTCAAAAAAAAAAAAAAAAAGAAGAAGAAGAAGAAAAGAAAAGAAAAAGATATTAAAATAATTCAGCATAATGGGCAAATGTTTAAGATACTATATGCTTGAAATTTTTAGTTGTAAATTGACTTTGCTTTAGCCACTGTTATAAAAATTAATCTTAATTCCCCAGAATTTTAAGTCTTTAAAGAAAAAGGGACTGGATTTTAAACAGCCTTTTTGCTCGTGGAAAATGGCACACAGCTCATAAAGATAAATGGAAACCAAAGAAGGCTTTGTAGGATAGATTTTATAACCATGTAAAGATTGCTGCTGATCTGCTGTGCAACCAGATAAATCAGAAGTTAAAGGCTCCATTTGCTATCTCTACTGGTGGTCTTCAACCCTTTAGGGGGACCTAATTTCTCTTTGAGAAATATTATCCCTTTTCCTAGAGGGATAGGAGTTCTTGCACAATTTCAGGTGGATTATTCAGGAGTCCTAGGTTACATTCCCTAGCTATCCTTTGTAATCTCAGAAAGTTTTTGCCTTTTAAAATTTGTTTTATAAAAACTTTCACAGCCAGGAGTGGTGGCGCACACCTGTAATCTCAGTAATGAGGGAAGCTGAGGCAGGAGATCACAAGTTCAAAGCCATCTTCAGCAATTTAGCAAAGCCTTCAATAAATACATAAAAGGGGCTGGGGATGCACCTCAGTGGATAAGCACCCCTGAGTTCAATCCCCATTAGCAAACAAACAAAAAACTCTTTCACAATAAACCATGGGATTTTGAACTGGGCAGGACCAAATTCCCTTGATTTACAGATTAAAAAAAAACAAGGGCCCAGTGGTTAAAAGATTTCCCCAAATGGGTGTACCTATTTAATGGCAGAACTAATAAGAAAATCTTGGGCTTCTCTGCCCTCCATCCCCCAACAATTTAAAGCTTGCATGGTTTGAATTTAAAAGGAAAAATCTGTTTAGTATTATAAGCAGAGTAGCAAGGGGGATATTTTGTCCTCAGCCACTTTACATGTTTGGGTCTTAGAGTTTGGGAAGTTGCATCTTGTCCCAAAGAGACTTTATTTACATACTTTTCAGCTCAGAACTATATGTCCAGCCAGGTTGATAAGGGAAAAGTACTTTGTTTCTTTGTTCAGCTCTATTAGAAAGCTGCCAGAGCATTGTAGTTTTGGGTGCTAGAGCTTTTGGGGAATTCTTTCTGTTCCTTGGGGAATTGTCCTGGGGGTGATGGGGGTAGGGGGAGATTAACCATCCTTTGCTTAGACTTACCCTCTCCATAGTATAGCCAAGCATTGGTTCTAAATGTGGTCAAAGCTGAATCTTTTTTAATTTTTTTTTTTTTGTAGTTGTAGATGAACAGAATGCCTTTATTTTATTTGTTTATTTTTATGTGGTGCTGAGGACCGAACCCAGTGCCTCACACATGCTAGGCAAGTGCTCTGCCACTGAGCTACAGCCCCAGTCCCCCAAAGCTGAATCTTAGGGATAGACCCAGCTTGGGCTCAAGTGGGGACCCCCACCCTTCCTCTTATCTATAGAAGTCCTTGGTACTCCCGCATACAAAACACACAACTGTGTTTAGGGTATGATCTGGAACATTATAATGTGAATGTTGCCATGTATCTATTTAGAACCTCTAGCTTTCCACAAGAGATGCCTTTTGATTGACTTCCAAATGGTTTGATGGTCTAACAAATTGCTTTCAGTCCTGATCAAAGTGGTGTCTTGAAAATAGTATTGGTTTATTATAATAGTGCACCACACAGTGAGGATCTGAAGGTGTTTCTTTATTCACTTAGCTGGAAATGAAGCAATACCCTTTCAGCTACAGATTCAATGTGAGGAAGGGCGTTAACTACTTAGAGGTGATTATTATGGGTGGAGACTTCAGTTGTTTATAAAAAGGGGATTGGCAAAGAATGAATTGACTTTTCAAAACATTTATGTTTTCATTCAAAGATTTAATTTTGTGTATAACAGGAAAGTAATTAGAAGGGCCAGATTTGTTTGCTCTATTGCTAACTCGTTGTTAGATTTTTAAACAAATAATTTACTCTTTTTGGTTCCCCCTAATAATATAAAAGAACAGGATTAGGTTATTACTTACATCCCTTTTAGGTTTATCTGCCATTCTGCAATATTTTAAAATATTTAACTGGATTACGGATAAAACAAGACATTTTTTTTTTAAAAGAAAGAGTGAGAGAGAGGGAGAGAGGGGGAGAGAGAGAGAGAATTTTAATATTTATTTTTTAGTATTTGGCGGACACAACATCTTTGTTTGTATGTGGTGCTGAGGATTGAACCTGGGCCGCACGCATGCTAGGCTAGCGCGCTACCGCTTGAGCCATGTCCCCAGCCCCAAAACAAGACATTTTTATTTGAATCTTCAGTATATTTAGAGTGCTGAATATCTAAAGTTCATAAATACCCAAGTAATAAAGAAGTCATATTTTATTAATGCATTGATACTGCTGTTTCACCTTCAGTATGTTGTACTAATAATGTTGCATTTATTGTATAGAGAGCAACTGTTTTCAGGTTTAACACGATTTAAATTAAATGTATGCAGTGAACAATCCATTTTAAACTTACTAAGACAGTTTCTCATTTTTATTTAAATTTTGTTGACTAAACAGAACTTAGACAATCCATTAAAATTGTTTTTCTACATCTTAAGCTAATGACTTATCACAAGTGTTTTAGATTTTCTTTTTGTTTCTCATTTAGCTTCATTCCCATTGGTAAACATTGATTTGTTCCTCAGTTTTGAATGAAGCTGAAATTAATGAGGCAGTTTCTGCCTCACAATAACAAGTTAAAATTATAGCACTTTATCATGTCAACACAGCTTTAAACACTAGGAATACCAGTGCTATTAGCACAGTTCCCAAAATAGTGCACCAGTTTGCTGTTGAAGAAGAAATTACACAGCTTATTTCTGCTAATGTGATAGAAACATTTTCTATTCCTCAGTTACACCAATTAAGGTTAAAATTATTTATTTACATAGTAATAATATGTGACATTCTCTCTATCCTATACTTATGTTATCAGTTGAAGTATTTGTTTCCATCGTGTGAATTTGTTTAGAGTGAATTTGGTCTGTTTTTAATAATGTTTTCCTTAAACACTTACTCTGGGTGAGTTTTTGCCTCTTTTATCTCAGATTTTCTGGCTTAATACCTTACCTGGTATTTGTATAGCATTCCATGATCTATAAAAGCACCTTCAAAGTACAAAGCCATAAATATACTGATAAACTAAGTATTTGCCTTGAATGTGTACTTAGACCATAAAGCTATTTATGAAAAGAAAAAGAATATTTATGTCATAAATTGTAAAATTGGTCATTAAGCTTAAATAAATTAATGTTTAGGAGAATCATTTGTGTTCTATTGACCACCAGAGGGTGCCTAAATGATACCTGTTGGAGTAATGTTGGGCCTTAGAAATAAAATTCAATTTGAAAAATACATAAGAAACCTTAAGAATTGAACACTCTTTCAGTTCCCCTACACAGTACTTGCTTGTGTAGCAGAGAATCCTCCCACCAAAATTATCCTAAAAGGGGAGGTGGCTATTGTGGTTAAGAACAGTCCTGGATTTGCATAATACCGAGGAAACACTGCTAGTCCTTAGTATATTACTTTCAAAGAAACTGTAGAAGGAAACTGTAGAAGGTGCGTATGTGTGTCAAGGTGCAAAGGGAGAAGAAATTGGAATTTAAAATTGGAGTGAATAAAGGTTTTCTGTCCTTGACCCAAGATAACAAATTCCTTGTTAATGCTCACTACAAAGAAGAAATGTTAGTTCAGTAGGCAATGAAAGTATAGGAATTACATGAACCCTACATTAGAATGTTCTAAAAACCACAGAGTCCATTTTTTAAATTTTGTGAAAGAATTTATTTTGACATAATATCAAAATGGCCACTGGTTTGGAGTGGTGCCCCCCCCCCATACACACACAAAAAAAGGGCGGGTGGGGGAGAATGGAAGTAAAAAGAGGTCTGCCTTTAATTTGTTGTGAATACATATTTTAAAAGCATAGTTATTTCCCAGTAAATATATAGCAGATCTTTTAGAATTTTTTCATAGGCTTAAAATAAAATACATTTCAAATATACACTACACAAAAATGCAATAATTATGGCTGCTTTCAAGTAGAAGTTTTTGTTCTGTACTACAATCATAGTACTTTAAGCCAGCACTTCTATTCAAATGTATTTTTCTGAGGTTACCAGGCATATCTAATGCACAGTGTGGCTAAATGTCTATTTAACTTGAGCAGTTGGATTTCTGCCAGATTTTTTCAAGAGGATATAAGGGGATTTGGCTACAAATGAAATGGCCCTAACATGGCCATGGTTTTTCTGGTTGATGTGGGTGTCCACAATAAAGATGACTTATTCAAGTTGACAACATTGTAAGTTATAAATTGGCAAAATAGCTATAAACTCTGGGTGAAAATTATATAATATCTAATTAAATAAAGGAATTGAAAAGGGGAGAGGTACATCTCCATGATTAAAATCACAGTCTGGGCACAAAACTTGTCTACTTCTGTGATAGAGTTTTCAAAAAGCTCCTTTGTATCCTGTTGTAAAACAGGACTTGTATCACACATTTGGGACAATGCACAAATTTGAATTCATCCATCCATCACCCTTCATCAGTCCAAAATATACGTAGCACCTTTGATATACAAGAAATTGTGCCAGATTCTGGCAAAAGAGTCAAGGATGAATCAAACATGTATTCAGACCTAAAGATATTTGTAGTCTTTGTGCATGAATAAGACTTGCAAATAGGACGATGAACAGGGCCACAAGATGGGTATGCATTAAATGCTGGAATTCAGAAAAGAGAAAGTTTATTTCCAGTTGATGAAATGAGTGAAGGCTTGAAGAACAACGAAGCTGTGCTTTGAGATATGAACAAGAATTATGCAAACAGAAGAGAGAAAGGGAGAGGTATAGAGTGTAGGTCAGAGGGAGGAGCATGAGGAAAGTGACAGTTGGGAAATCATGAAAGAAGCATTGCTGGCAGGAAAGTTTGGGAAGTTAGAAAAGTTAGGGATGGATGGAGAAGATCTGGTTATTATCTGAACCCTGTTGGATTCATTATGTAAAACTCCAGTCTCAAATTCCATTTTTTTTGGTCCTGGGGATTAAGCCCAGGGGTGCTTAACCACTGAGCCACATCCTCAGCCCTTTTAAATATTTCATTTAGAGACAGGGTCTTGATGAGTTGCTTAAGGGCTTCCCTAAGTTGCTGAGACTGACTTTAAACTTATGATTGTCCTGCCTCAGCCTCCCAAGCCTTTGGGGTTACAGGCATGCACCACCCCTCTTGGCTCAAATTCTTATTTATCGACATATTTTCTAGTAACAATTTGTATTCCATGTTGGGTATCAAATCCCAGGGCCTCGTGCAGGCTAATTAAGTACTCTGCCATACTCAGAGTCACTCTGGTAACAAATTTTCAAATTACACACACACACACACACACACACACACACATATACACACACAGTTAATGAACAATACACCCTCAAGGTGAAGTTCCTCGCTGTTATTTGCTTCCTTCTTAGAACTTCTTATACATCACAGTACATCTTGAAAAACACCTAATTAGAAACACCTGAATTTGAATCTTTCTTTACTTCACCTCTCTCACTATCTGTGTGATCTGAGACAGATTGAAATCTTCTTGGACTCCCATTTCTTTATCAGTTTGCAACTTTTTGATAGCAATTGTCAGGAAGTTCAAATTGTCTTAAGGAAACACAGAGATTTTATTGTCTCCGGAAAGGAAAATCCTACATTCAGGGTGAATTTCAGGGAAAACTGATTCAGCAGTGCAAAGAAAGTCCCTGAAGAACCTAGCTTCTCTATTTCTCTAGTGACTATCTTCATACACCCTGCTCCTCATCATGGCATCTCCAAATTCTATCCTGTGGTTGTAAGATGGCATCAGAGCTTCTATGCCGCAGTCTGGCTGGGCACAAAATAACCGAGCTGCCCCAAGGCACTTGTAGGTTCAAACAGGAACTACTTTATTACCCAAACTCCCACCGGCACTACACAGGAACTCTCTCCAACCTCCACCGGTTCCCGAGAACTCAAAAGTAGCAGGAGCCCGGACAGCAGGGGTCCATATACAACTGAATACACAGCCTGTTTCAATCCAGCATCATCCAGTCACAGCAATTATACACAGCTTAACTTAATTATCATCATCTTAATGGCTTGATGGCATCACCTCTCAACCACTCCTTCTGGCAAAATGCCAGGTGCCATCCCGACTTGGCTATGGCTCTCAACACTTCTGAGTGTCACCTCTCCATCAAAAGAGTCTTGCACAGATTCTGGAATCTCTTTTACTTGTTGGCCTGAATTTAGTTAGGTGCCTGTCCATGAATCATCACTGTGGCTGGGGCAAGAAGTGAACACAAGACATTCACAGGTTAACATGAGTTATCAGTCCTCTCAAACATTGTGGATAAAGTGAATCCTTCACAGAAAACCCACAGAACTTGAGGGAGAGAAAAGGGACGGGACAGGCTACAAACACATCTGCCTTTTAGAGTCATTCTTAGAATTAAGTAAAGCAAGATTGATTACTTAATGTGTTTCTTCTTCCATGTGGATTATCTTCCACAGTATTCAATAAAAGCCGATTTTTTCTCTGAAGATAGGGACCCAAGTCCTCTCCTTACAAAAAAAAATCTCTTCTCACACAAGAGCAATGCCCTCCTCTTTTACCTCACAGATACTTGCTTCTAAGACTGTGGGCAGTTATAGTGATAGAGCAACACAACCTGTTGTGTTGTACAACCTCTTTCATTGTTTGTTTCTTCTTTCTTTATTTGTGATATTTTGGATTTAACTCAGGTGTGCTTTACCACTGAGCTACATCCCAGTCCTTTTTATTTTTTATTTCAGGTCTGGGCCTTGCTAATTGGCTGAGACTGTCCTTAAACTTGTGATCTTCCTGCCTCAGCCTCCTGAGTTGCTGGAATTCCAGGTGTGTGCTACCACACCTGGCCTCAATTATTTTATAGGGTGTGTTTGTCTACTGTGCAAGGCCAAAACAACAGTTGGATTTCTTTTCATTTAATCAGGCATTTGTTTTGTCATGTTTTTTCAATTTCGAAATAATTAAAATCTTTTTCAAAAATGTACTTGATTCAACATCAGGAAAATTACCTCCTATGTATTTTATTATGTCCAGCTGAGCCTCAGTTGGGACTGCAAGTATGATTGTGATGAACTCATATGTGAAGCTTCACAGGAGCTTAAAAAATTGATACACAGGGATGGGCAAGTATGATGTCAATAACAGGCTTGTAACTATGGAGTTTGTCATAAAATGAATAGTTTCTGGGTCTTCAAGTGGCTTCATCTCTGCACAGAGTTCGTATAATGAGTAAGCGTCCATCTGGCAAGAGTAATTAAAACAAGTGTAGATTTCGCTGGCATTTGACAAAGAATATAATAGGGTATCCAGGTTATACTGCAATGAGCTCATTGAAGCTCCCTCTCTCCCTTTTTTTCTACCATAGTCCACAGCCATTCTGGAGCAGACCATGCTCCAACCCTCAAATTCTCTCCACACCTCAGCCTATGTGCCTTTTCTGTAATGCACCATCCCTATTCTTTTTTTTAAATTGGTCTATATTAATTATGCAGAACAGAGTTTTTAATTGTGGCATATTCCTATAAGCACATAATTTGATTAATTTCACTCCCCACCTGCCTTTGTCCTCCCCTGTCCTCTTTTTCTACCCTACCTATTTGTTATTTGGTTGGTTAGTCTGTGGGTTTTGTTTGCTTTCTTAACCTTCATTTATTACTAAATTCTTCACTATGGAAGGGAGCTGAGAACTGGCCAAGCAAGAATCTTCCTCTCTACCCTCTGTCTCTTGTTCTAGTCTCTCTCTGCTCAGTATCTCCATTCTATATCCAAAATAAACAGCTGACTTTCATTAATAAAAGAGTGAAGTGGTAAGAAAGATGACCCAGACAAAATTCTAATAAATTTTGTCCCCAACTTAATTATTGCCAGAAATCATATGATGTGCTTTGCATATATTTTTTTCATTTGAACCTCACAGAAACTGCATAGGGTGGATCTGGTAATTCAAAATTTACAACTCAGAGCTCCCCTTCTTGGTTAACTAGAGAGAACAATTTTCTATATAAAAGGGTCTAGTCCCTGACAAATATTTATCACTAGCATATTCATATGCATTGATATATTTTGTTCATTGTAGTATTTTTTTTTTTTTTTTTTGGTACTAGGGTTTGAACTCAGGGGCACTCGACCACTGATTTATATCCCCAGCCCTATTTTGTATTTTATTTAGAGACAGGGTCTCACTGAGTTGCTTAGTACCTCGCTTTTGCTGAGACTGGCTTTGAACACAAGATCCTCCAATCTCAACCTCCTGAGCTGCTGGGATTACAGATCATTGGAGTATTCTTTCCTTAAACTAATATTTTGCTGTAAAAATGACTTTAAAAATTAATTCTGACATTAAACATTTACTCACTTGATAAAACATTTATTGCTGGTGATAATGAACTAGAAGTCCAAACATACAAGAGGAAATTCAAGTAATAAAGCCAACCACCTGTACTTACAAAGCATCTGTTATGAACTCAATATTTTGCAAAGTATTCTAACAGAAAATTTTTACACGTTTTGGGCAGATCAATGAAAAGAAATGTTATATAATTGGAGTAGGGCTAAAATTTTTTTTTTTTAATTCTGGGGGAGGGTCTACCTGCAGCTCTTGTCCTCAGATCTCTCTGGACAATGGTGACTGGTGAGAGACAGCTGGCCAAGCAGTGGAGAGTGGGAGAGGAAGAAGGGAAAGGAGTCTGCAGCTGATCGGACCATCAGTCCCTCTAGAATGCCCAGACATTGCTTGCCCAGGAATTTCAAGAGGTCAAAGATAATAGGATGAGTGACAGGATGAAATTTGTTTTGCTGAGAAGTAAGATTTTAAAATTCCACTCTAAGGTAGAACAAATAAGATCCCGTTGAGTGCTTATTTTACCCATGAGTGACTTCATTAATTTTCCTTTCTTTCTGAGCTTGGGTCGGACTGATTCTTAGGCTTCAGGAATGTTTAAGTGCCTGGTACCTCTTGAGCTGTGAAGGGAAACTGGCTGTCATAGGACCAGTCTTCCTGTGTTTCCTGTGTTTCTTCTGAGAAACAATGCAATTTGGAGAAAGATAACCTCCAGAGACAGGGTGACATAATGTGCTCGTCCCAACCCAAAGAAGAAGATACCCAAGTGAGAAAAATCTCCTCCTGTCTGCTCTTCATTCAGCACACTCATGTCTGTGTCCTCCACCCCTTTCCTGTCCTTGGTGCATGAGTCTGAGTTTGTCCCTCCACATGGAAGCTGAAGCTCCTATAATCCTCAAAGCCACCCCTGCCAACTATGACGGGAAACATTATGCTGTTACCATTCAAAATTCATTTTTATCCCATTACTTAATGGAACAGCTAATTCATTTCTCCTGCTTATCTCTTTGTGCAATACCTTTAGGGAAGAGCTGGTGTTTGCTTGGCTTACAGTAACCAGAGCCAGACCCAGACATCCCTTGCAGTGAGGGAGTCAGTCTGGACAGTCCTTCCACTCTCCCAGAACCTCAGGGCCTGAAGATTCCACTCCTAAGTCACGAGCTAGACTTTTATTTATTTGAAAATATTTGATACCAGTTCTTCAAAGAATGTTTCACTTTCAAGACTGTGCAGCCCTTGGCAGTCGAGGGGATGTGCTGATGCAGACGCTTGGTTAACATAAATCAAATATAGATATAAATATGCAGATGGATGCTGTTCAGCTGAGATCCCAAAACATCCATTGAATCTGAAATTCCCCAGGAAGCCACCCCACCCAGAAGTAGCTCATTTTTCTTTGAACTCCTGGTGAATCAAGTATGAGTCTTTGTTATAGTTTAGATATGAGGTGTCCCCAAGAAGCTTGTAAATGAGACAGTGCAAGAAAGGTTAAAGGTGATATGACTGGGTTAGGAGAGCCTTAACCTAATCAGTGCATTAATCCACTAATAGCAATTAACTGGGCAGTAACTATAGGCAAGTAGGTGTGGCTAGAGGAGATAGGCCACTAGGGAGTGCCTCTGGGGTTTATATTTTGACCTGACAAGTGAAACCTTCCCTCTTCTTCCTTGTTAAGTCCTGAGCTTCCTTCCTGCACCAAGCCCTTCCGCCTTGAGGTTCTGCTTTACCTCAGGCCCAGAGCAATGGAGTTGGCTGTCTATGGACAGAGATCTCTGAAACCATAAGCCCCAAACAAACTTTTCCTCCTCTACATTATTCTTGTCGAGTTTTTTGGTCACAGTGGAAAACAAAACAAAACAAAACTGACTTAAATAGTCTTGGTGCATTTTATTACACATTTATTACACATTTTACATTGTGTGCATTTTATTATAATTATTTAAGTATATATTCAAATATATTTCATATACACACGGACACACATACATTCTATCTTTCTACCTCCTGGATTCTTACTTAGCTCATTAAAAGCAGCGTTCTGTTGTTGTTTTTCTTTCCATTTCCCAGTCCATGGGTGCTTGGCAAACATCAGTTGAATGAATTGATGAATACACTGAGGTAATTATGAAAGTTAATATGGTGATTTCAAGGGGCTGAATTCCCTAGTGAGGAGCATGCCAAAGGATCACTCTGCTCAGTGGTTTACATTGCCCAGTCTACATTTTGGCAGAAGCAAAATGGAGAGTTTTGTTTAAAGTTTAGTCTTACCGCATGGTGGCATGATAGAGGATGAAGGCACACCAGGATGTGAGAAGGTTAATTATACATGCTGAGTGTCTGGCTTTTTCCCTGTTCAGTTTGTTTGCAGTTCAGTGGAATAAGCTCTGAAAAGTCAAGCGAGATTTTTTTTTTCTCACCAGTTTCCAGAAAATATTCCTTAATATGAATAGTCTTTCTGTAACCTATAACTGGTGGCCCCTTTTATGTAGAAGGCCAGAAACAGTTCCTCCTTTTTCCTTTTTAAAACTACTTGCAAGCACTAAAATATTGTTCCATAGACAACAATTACAATGATATATATGCAAAATGAAAAAGAGGAAAGAGAAACTATTGTTAATTTCACTACAAAAAAAAAAATCCACTGTTCACATTTTAGCTTATATTCTTTGAGACATTTTTCTCTGATTCTACAGCGTGATACATGCAATCATACCTCTGTTCCTTTATCTGCTTGAATCCCAATGATTGCAGGAGGTGCCCCTTGTTAGTACCATGGAACCCTACCCTCTACAATACCTGTTTGGTAGGATCATTGAGGGTCAGTGACTCCAGCTGGACTATTCAGTTACCTTCTTTCTGAAGATGAAGTAAAATATTTAAATCAGGGGCTGCTGGAAATAATCTTCAACCATGTGGAATAAGAAACTGGGAAAACAGTTCACAGTTAAAGAGATGCACGGAGAGAATCAGATGAGAGTCTTCACATCCAAGTGTTTGGTTCCAATTATTCTAAGGCCCCTTCTGTAAGTAGAGCAGATGCGGCCCTGTGCTGCCCCCACCCCAAATCAAGACCCAGGTTCCCATTCCCCTAGGAATGTCAGTTCCTGATGCCTCATAACCGATTCATTTCCCAGAACTTGCCTTGCATGAAGGAAGCTGCTTGGACTAAAGACACATACCTTCTCTAGGAGCAGTTGTATGGTTTGGATCTCAAATGTTTCCCCAAAACTCATGTGTTGAAGGTTCAGTGCCCAATGCAGCAGTGTTTAGAGGTAGAGTCTTTGGAGGTGATTGGGACATAAGGGCTCTGCCCTCATCAATGGATTAAGTTATGTATGGGTTTATAAATTCATAGGCTATTGGAAGGTGGTAGAATATGAGGGGGCAGTACCTCATTGGATGTGTGCCTCTGAAAGGTATATTTTTGTCCCTAGTCATTCCTCTCTTGTTCTCTTTGCTTCCTGAGTGGCCTCCTCTTCCACACATTCCCACCCCCATGATGTTCTGCCATACCATAGGCCCCAAAAGAACTGGGCCAACCATGGACCTCTGAAACCATGGGACAAATAAACCTTTCTTCCTTTTAAGTTCATTTTTCTCAGGCATTTTGTCACAGTGAGGAGAAGCTGACTAACACAGGCAGCCGATATCTAATGATTGGTTGATATGTAGATATAAAGGCCTGGGTCCCTTTTCTCAACAGAAAAAAACTCTCAGGGAGTTCTCAGGGATTGACCATGGCATTGGTTGCAATTGCATCCCATTTTAACTTTACCTCTTGCCCAGTCTTGCTTCCCTTACTCCCTTAAAGATATCGATTCAAAGAGCACTGCTCAGTAAACTTTTTACATGCAAATCTGTCTCCATTTGTTTGCTGGGAAGACAGACTCAAGACAGTTGGTGTGGCAAAGCTGTCCCAATGTCTGACATAATCCACTTTCCCTTCCTAATGTGTCATATAATGTGTCATAATAAATCACTCTACCTTTATTACCTCAGCCAGCACAAGTGGCTTCTTGTCATTTGCAGTCCAAAGGGTTCTAATTTATTATTTGCTTGTGATAAATTTCTCAAAGTAAAATGGCTGTTATACATTTAAAAAATTTTTTATCCTTCCTGGGCGCAGTGGAGCAGGCCTATAATCCCAGGGACTCAGGAGGCTGAGGCAGGAGGATCTCGAGTTCAAAGCCTCAGCAAAAGTGAGATGGTAAAAAACTCAGTGACACCCTGTCTCTATATAAAATATAAAAAATAGGGCTGGGGATGTGGCTCAGTGTTTGAGTGACCCTGAGTTCAATCCCTGATACCCTCCCCCACAAAAAAGATTTTTGATCCTTGATGTCAATTGAAATTAACATTCTCATCTATGTTATATGAAAGAAACCATTTCCCAGACTCTGCCCAATACTGACATTTTCCTTTTCTACTCATTCTTTCAACAAATATTTATTGAGTGTCCTTCATATACCTGGCTATAAGCTAAGGACTGCAGATTAATCTATAGCCTCATGGAGCTTGCTTGGATTTTAGGTAAGACAGACAAGAAAGCTCACAGTTTTAGAGGTTCCAACCCATGATTCATTGTCCCCATTGGAGGGATTTGAGTAGTGATATATAGCCACGTGTGATTTCAAAGATGCTCCCTGGCTGTTATGTTAAGAAAAGAGTAAGGTGAAAGTAAAATTGAAGCTGGAGAATAGTAGTAGACTTTGACTATCTGCTAGAAGAAAAAAATAGCAATTGTTTATTTTGTACTTGAACATCATATCAATAAATTGGTTATCTATATTTCTTCTACTGAGAATGAATTATTTAAGATCTTCGCTGATTTTTCTATTAGAATATTTACATTTTCTATGGATTTAGTTCTTAAAAAAAGGAATGTAGTTCTTTGTCATACACATATATATTTTCTTTTTTTTTAAAAGAGAGAATTTCAATATTTATTTTTTAGTTCTTGGCGGACACAACATCTTTGTTTGTATGTGGTGCTGAGGATCGAACCCAGGCTGCACGCATGTCAGGTGAGCGTGCTATGGCTTGAGCCAAATCCCCAGCCCCACACATATATTTTCTAAGGTTTTATTTTGTTTTACCCCAGTAGTATGGACCTGAAGCTCAAACACTGAGCTACATTCCCCAGACCTTATTATTTTTATGTATTTATTATTAATATTATTATTTAGAACCAGGGATTGAACCCAGGGGCACTTAACCACTGAGCCACATCCTCAGCCCATTTTTGTATTTTGTTTAGACACAGGGTCTCGTCCATTTCTTAGGGCCTTGCTATGTTGCTGAGGCTATATTTTGAATTCATGATTCTCCTGCCTCAGCCTCCTGAGCCACTGGGATTACAGGCATGCACCACAGTGCCCAGAAGAACTTCTTATTTTTGAGACAGGGTCTTGCTAAATTGCCCAGTTTGGCCTTGAACTTGCAATCCTTTTGTCTCAGCCTCCTGAGTCACTGGGATTGCAGATGTGCCCCCACCACACTCGGTTTCAGGTTATTCTTTTGATGTTGCTTGTACATTTTTTGGATAGAAAAATTTTTAATTATTATGGAGGTAGATTCTTTGAAATATTTGTATTTTGATGGTGGTTAAACACAATCTTTTATTTATTTATTTTTTTATGTGGTGCTGAGGATCAAACCCAGGGCCTCACACATGTGAGGTGAGTGTTGTACCACTGAGCCACAACCCCAACCCCAAGATGGATTTTTTTTTTAACAATTTTTCTTTAGGAATTCTGTTTGCATTATTCAAAGTACTTGTAAGGTGATTGTTTCAGTCTACATTGAAAGAAGAAGGTAGCTTCATTACAGAGAAATTCCTTAAGTACAGGGGGTTTAAACTGCACCCAGAGGAAGAAGATTGAGGCAGAGCACAGGACATACCACAACCAGCATCTGAAACCTCGTCTGGAATCACAGAGCCTTCTTTATCCATCTCTCTGAGCTTGTCAGCCCTCTTCTCTCTGCTCCTTCCTGAGAAACTGCTTCATTCTTCTCCCCTCTTTTCTGATAAGTTGTGTTTCAGTCAGCTTTTTCGCTGCTGTGCCTAAAAGACCTGACCAGAACAACTATAGAGGAGGAAATATTTATATGAAGGCTCATGGTTTCAGAAGTCTTAGTCCACAGAAGCCTGGCTCCGTTCCTCAGGGGTCAAGGTGAGGCAAAACATCATGGTGGAAGAGTGTGGCAGAGGGAAGCAGCTCACATGGTGATCAGGAAGCAGAGAGACTCCACTTGACAAATATATACCCTATAGCCAAGCCCCCAATTAACCACTTCCTCTAGCCACACCCCATGGTCTCCAGTTATTTCCCAGTTAATCCCATCAGGGAGTAATTTACTGATTAGGTTAAGACTCTAACACCATAATTTCTCCTCCAAACCTTCTTGCACTGTCTCACACTAAAGCTTTCGGGGGACACTACATCTAGACCATAACAAGTTGTCTATTCCAACACACGGCTCCCATGTGGCTGCTCCAGTGTTAGCACCAGTGACAAGTGGGCTAGTAGCTCTGTGCCCCATTTCAGTTTGGGGTGAAGAGAAGCTGATTTTCTCAGACCAGTTTGTAGAGTGGCTGACTCTGGGTCAAGGAGCTATGGCCAGGCAGTGTGGGAATCAGAGGATACAAGGGGCTCATCTTGAGAAAGGCTATTCTCCAAGGGAACATCAGTTGAGCCATAAAAGAATATAATCTGAATTCATTTATATTTAATTCAATGTGTTTAGGCTTTAGACTTTTTATACCTCTGAAAGCAATTTTTAGAAATTTAGAACTCTCTTTTATATTTTATCACAAAAGGTGAGTCAATTGTCCCAAAGATTTGATGGAAAAAACCTTTGAACTTGCGCCCAAATTGCAATTGAAATGAAACAGATGTCTTTTTCTTAGATTAAGATTCTTTGACAGCTATTGCTATTTAAATAATGCTTACCTGATTGCCAGAATTTCCCTTTGGTTATACATTTTGTTGTTCTTTACAAATTAAAAAACACAGCAAAAACAGATCAAGCTGGGTGTGGTGGCACATGTGTATAATCCCAGAGGCTCAGGAGGCTGAAGCAGGAGGAATGTGAGTTTAAAATCAGCCTCAGCAACTTAGTGAGTCTCTGAGCAACTCAGTGAGACCCTGTCTCTAAATGAAATATAAAAAGAGATGGGGATGTGGCTCCGTGGTTGAATGCAGCTGGGTTCAATCCCAGGCACCAAAAACCAAAATAAACAACAACAAAACAGTGGTACCTGGTTTCTTTTCCACTTCTTCACTGGGGACCTTTTTTGTTGTATGTAGTACTGGGGCTTGAACCCAGAATCACTGTACCACTAAAGCTACTTCCCCTAACCCCTTTCAAAATTTTACTTTGAGATAGGGTCTCACTGAGTTACTGAGATTAGCCTTGAACTTGCCATCATACTGCCTTAGGCTCCCAAGGAGCTGAGATTATAGGCATGCGACATCTAATGTGTCTTATTTAAGAAAGATTACAATCCTTTCATCCTTTGCTCAGTGCTTATCAAGGGAAGAGTACATGTCCAGCACTTTGATAGGCTGGAGACGCTCTGAGGATGTGAGAAGAAAGCGAGCAATATAGCAACCATATAATTTGAAGAACAGTTGAGGGCCTTCGGAATGCCGCTTTTGAGTAACAAGAGACAGAGAGCAAACAAAATAACAGCTTTCAGATAATTGAAGCTCCAGCCCATGGAGGAGGAAAGGGACTTCCCCTGTCTTGCGCCCCGAAGTCTGGACAGAAGGCCTGTCACAGACTTGCAGACTGGAGCTCAGGGTGAGGACCAGCCCTTCCCCAGCACAGCTGTGGGTGATGAAGAGCATCATAGGGGAACAGATGGATCATACAGGACTGCTCCCTATCCTTTTACATTCTAAATATGTGTGACTCAGTGTGGTTTTGTTGTTGTTGTTGTTTGGAGATTTTTGTTTAGATTTAAAAGCGTATAACCAAACACTAGGCCAATGCAAAAAAAAAAAAAAAAAAAAAGGTAGAAGCAGCTGCCTTTTGCCCTGAAGTCTCCATGGGAATGGAAGGAGTGATAGCTGCTTTTATTTTTTCCAGTTCTTTTTCTCTTTTATTTTGAGACAGGGTCTTGCTAAGTTATTTAGGGTCTGGCTAAAATTAACCTCAACTTTTCCATCAGACCACAAGGTTAGAGTTGAGTCTACTTTTACAATTGCTATTACTTCTGCAACCTCTGCTGATATGTCAGATACCTCTGGATGTTAAGATTAGGCCTGTGAAATGCACCTGGTTGTGCTTTTCATTTCTGTCTTTCCCCTCCACCCTGGAGACACATAAGACAGAGCTGATGATGCAAATTCTACCTGCAAGAGCATTTTCTTTCTGAAGAAAGAGTTTCCAGACTGTTCACAGAACAACTACTGGCTAGATGAGCCTGTGCTAAGTAGACACAAAAGAATTAAAATGAAGTGAGAGTGATTTTGTTCAGCCTCAGCCCCTATTTTTTCCTTTAAAAGACAAAGCAAAACAAAACTTCATTCTCAAATGCTACCCCACCTCCATGGTACTTTTAAAAAATGAATATATATATATATATATATATATATATATATATACTCAGAAGTAGCATTCTGAAGGCCCTCAACTGTTCTGCAAATTATATATGTGTGTGTGTGTGTGTGTGTGTGTGTGTGTATAGACACACACACACACACACACACACACACATAGGGACACACAGATGTATATCTAGGAAGATAGTATATTAAATGACTATTAGAAAATTTGTTTCTTATATATTGTAGATTCACATAGTAGTGAAAAACAGCCCATGGACATTTTGATATATGCATGTTTGTAGGGAGGGGGAAGTAAATACCTTGTAATGCAGAAATTTTTAATTAAACATAGCTTATTTAGTCAAAGGGAAGCAGCAAGAAAGTCACCCTAGTATTTTTTTTTTTCGTTTGTTTTGAGCTTTGTTTCTTCTGTTTTAAAAGGTATATATGGCCATTGTTGGAAAATTATGAAACTTTCTAGAGTCAAAAAGATGAATATAAAGGGGCTGGATTTGTGGCTCAGTGGTAGAGCACTTGCCAATGGCATGTGTGAGGCCCTGGGTTCAATCCTCAGCACCACATATAAATAAATAAAATAAAAGATCCATTGAAAACTAAAAAAGATTTTTTTAAAAAAGATGAATATAAAACCAAAAATGCACATATTAGGTGATCAATTTTTATATTATTATTCATATTGGTATCAGAGACTGAACCCACGGGTACTTAACTACTGAGCCACATCTCCAGTCCTTTTTCTTTTTTATTTTGAGACAAGGTCTTGCTAAGTTGCTTAGGACCTGGCTAAGTTGCTGAGGCTGGCTTTGAACTGAGATCCTCTTGCCTCAGCCTTCAGAGCAACTGGGATTACAGGCGTGCACCACCATGCCCAGCTCAATTTCACATTATTAAATGTGTTACTTTTAAGATGTTTCAAATGCTTTAATGCAAAGTACTAGCTATTAACTCTCCTTCTCAGGGGCTCAGAGAAGTCTACCAATAACCCTTCTTTAGATGTAAGAAGGGTCTGGAGAGGTTTCTGGTCTTTAAAAGCAGGCTGATCCTTTCAAGTGCTTCAGGTCCTCAGCCCTGATCAATCCACTGGAAAAAAAGTCTCACACAAGCAGTTGATCCAATGTAGTAACAATATGGGGATAAAGGATTCTGGATCAGATACCAGAAGGCTAGAACTTAAAGATCTTCAGTCAAGTATGTGGTAAATTCAATTTAATTAAAATTGTTCTGCTAGGGCTGGGGATGTGGCTCAAGCGGTAGCATGTTCGCCTGGCATGCGTGCGGCCCGGGTTTGATCCTCAGCACCACATACAAACAGAGATGTTGTGTCCGCCAAAAGCTAAGAAATACATATTAAAATTCTCTCTCTCTCTCTCTCTCTCTCTCTCTAAAAAAGAAAGAAAAAAGTGTTCTGCTAATGGACTCTCCTTCTTTAAAATTGTGTTTCTTTATATTTTAGAGATGGGTCTCACTATGCTACTCAGCCTGGCCTCAGACAATCCTCCTGCCCCAGCTTCCTGGGTACCTCTGTGCCTGGCTCTTTATATGATTATCAATACGAGGTAGCTTACCTAAAACTTCTGCAGTCCTGAGCCCAGGGGTTTGCTCAGTGTGGTCCCTGAACCAACAGCATCAACATCTCCTAGGCCCAGCAATCTGCCCTTAACAAGCCCTCTAGTTGATTCTGAAACACACTAAATTTCAAAGATCACTGTCTCAGGTGCTTCCCCACTGAACATGGGAATTGGCTCTAATCAGACTCACTTGAACTCCAGTTATACATGCAGTGTATCTAGAGCCAGGAAATAACTATACATACCCTTTAAAATCCTCTTCCACCCTTAGGATCTATGCATTTTACTGGATTTAATTACAACTGGATTTATGTTTTAGAAAATCACAGCCAAGATAAATATCTGAGGAGTTTGGTTGGGGCTCATATTGTCCCTTTGAATGAAGGTGGTTAGACCCAGGGGATTGGTCATGGCAGCACCACTCTCTGCCCAGCAATCTCTAACTGGCCAAATGTGCCTTTCCATGGCACTGACAGCCAAAGACTCAATCCCAAAGGGATTTATTGATGCTGTTTAGCACTGAGTGAATCCCAAGCAACACCTCAACTTGTTTGACATCTCCCTAAGCATATCTCTGAGTCATGGCACACGGCCACAGGAAGCCCTAATGTGATACTAAAAGAGGCAGGTAGGAGGAAGTACTGGCTCTTTAAATTGGAGAAAGGGATGCATGAAGAATTTAGGAAGCAAAGATTAAACTCAGCTGACTGGACACTACATACAAGCCCCAGGCAACTGAGAAGCAATGCCACAGGCCGTGAGAGAGAAAATCAGTGAGAAGACTCTCCTCTGCAGGCATGATCCAGAGGCGGGTCCAGAGAAAGAACATGTAGGCCAAAAGGTTGCAGGATCACAATTCTATCAGGCATCTGTTCACTGCCTTGGTCATAAGGGTGAAGTAAAGGCCCCTGATCACCCTGGTGTCAACTGGGCACCTAGTCTCAGAACCACAGAATCTCTCTACTTCAGCATGGGGGGGGGGTCTCATGTGTTCTTACCAAATGAAAATACATGGAGGACAGAGATACAGTTCAGTGGTGGGGTCTGCCTAGCACGTGCAAAGTCCTGAATTCCATCCCCAGCACCACAAAAAAGAAAGAAAGAAAAACCAACTCACCCAGCTTCCAGCCTCCCATCCTGACCCACCAAGAAATGCCTTCATAATCAATCAACAACCCCCTCCTCTGTTCTTTCTCTGAGAACCCACTTAGGCTTTGCATCTGGACCCAATTTGTTGATTGCTACACTGCTGGGAAATATGAGACACACACAGCAAGAAAGAATTGAAGAAAAACTGCACCAGCAGGTGGACCCAGAGTCCAAACTATACCCTGCTCATGTGCACAAGGGCTGGCAGCTCCTCCCAGACAGAAGTCCTTAGAGTTGCTTCTGCTTTCCCTTGGCCTTGTGAGTTATGTGAAATGTGACCTTTCTTCCCTCTATATACCTTACAAAGTATTTTCCAATCCCACTCTGCCCAGTGGAAATGGAAACACATTTGAAATTATTCTTTTCTGAATCAGTGAAAATTCCCTTCATTTCTCAGGTCATTTCAAGTGGGGAAGCAGTCTAGAGGTTTGTTGTCCTGTTCTTACTCAGTTTTTTTTTTTTCTGATGCTTTAATCTCTAGTTTCACTATGATGGATGCTTCTTAGTTCCTTTGACTACTCAGCATCCAAATTTTATTTCTATGTTTTGTGAGTCTTGGTGGGTAAGACCTCCCTCCCACTACAGAATCTGAAGGGGACAGATGATCTTACTCCATACCTGGGGAGTTCACACGGGGAGATTTGGCCTGGGCCCAGCCAATGAGATGCTGCCATTGGGACCTTTTTTTTTTTTTTTTTTTTTTTTTTTAATGCACTGGGGATTGAACCCAGAGCTGCTTTGCTTTACCACTGAGCCACATCCTCAACTCTTTATATTTTATCTTGAGGCAGGGTTTCATAGACTTGCAATTCTCCTGTCTCAGCTTCTTGAGTTGGTGGGATTACTTTAATCCTTCAGCAATAATGTAAAGATAAGAGCACCAATGAGAAGTTATTTGCAGAGATAAGGGCGCAGAATCTGGTGGTTGGAAAGTAGGTGTTCAAGGGCAAGAGCTTCCTAGCTGCAATCTCTTTTGATTATGGTTTTTGGAACTTCCTAGAAAGTTTCAGCATGATGGTAATTTGCCTTAGTTCTCTGTCCCAAATTCTCATTTTTGTCTCTCAATTGTAGACTAGATCTGATTCTGTATTCCTCTGTTTTCAGTCTGCCTGAGAAGTATCGTATCAAATGGCAACAGGTCCAATAAGTTTGCCTTCCTTTTCAGTAAAGCTCCCAATGTAGATCATTAGAATTGTTTAAAATACTTTGTCTTTTATTCTTAAGCCATTGATTCACTAAAGAAAAGAAGTGTGCTTTAAAAACTTAACCCAGCCAGGAGGAGTGGTGCATGCCTGCAACCCCAGTGGCTTGGGAGGCTGAGGCAGGAGGACTGTGAGTTCAAAGCCAGCCTCAGCCATTTAGCGAGGCCCTAAGCAACTCAGCGGGACTCTGTCTCAAACTAAAATATTAAAAAAAGAGTTGGGGATGTGGCTCAGTTGTTAAGCACCCCTGGGTTCAAGTCCTTGTACCTGGGGGAGAGGAGGGACTTGATCCAGAGGAGAAGAAAAGACTTAAAAATAATAAGATCCTTCTTTCAGTACTCTGAGTGAAAAAAAGAGAAGGGCTTCTATAAACTGAATATGTAAAATTTCTGAAAATAGAGAAGTCAGTGCAACTTCTAGAATCTTAATAAAATTGATTACTTTGTAAAAGAAACTCTTTTTCTAGTCTCCTTTTGGTAATCTATGTTTGGTAAGTCCTTACCACATAATAGGTACTCAATGTTATAGTTACTATGTACCATGTGCAATTTTAATTATCTTAACTTGTCAATCCTCAAAACAATTCCTCATTAAAAAATTTATTTTAGCCTGGGCACAGTGGTGCCTGCCTATAGTCCCAGTGGCTCTGGAGGCTAAATCAAAAGGATCATGAGTTCAAAGCCAGCTTCAGCAATGGTGCGTGCTAAGCAACTCAGTGAGACCCTGTCTCAAAAACACAAAAAGGGCTGGGGATTTGGCTTAGTGGTTGAGTGCCCCTGAGTTTAATCCTCAGTACTCCCCACCCAAAAAATATAAAATAAAGGTATTGTGTCCATCTATAACTAAAAAAAAAATTTAAAAACCCTTCTTTTCCCCATTTTAAAAGTCAAAAAATTCCTAAGTGATTCAAGTTATGCATAGACAGCACACGATTTTCCTACAGCAAGATACTGTGTGATCATCTAGCTATATTCTTTCTGCTTTACATTTTTTACTTATCTAGCAAGTAGATAGTGTAAATTTAATCCTGAGGGCTAACCCACAAAACAGAAATAATAGAATGTTGACCCATGGCAGGACCCTCATCTCAATGAAGGCAAGCTTTATGGGACAACAGTATGAGTACTATTTACATATTTTCATTTTCAACACAATTCTTTTGACTTGTTATTTAAATCCATCCCCATACTTTTGTCCCTTCAGCCTTCCCCATTGGATAGATATCTAATTGCATCAGGGGAGAAAGTCTTTTTTCAAAATGGGCCCTCCTGGGCTGGGGTTGTAGCTCAGTGGTAGAGTGCTTGCCTAGCATGCATGAAGCGTAAATAAATAAAATAAAGGCATTGTGTCCGTGTACAACTAAAATTTTCTTTTTTTAAAAAAATGGGCCCTCCTCACTCAATAACCCCTTTGAAGAAGGGCAAGAGTCTGTTCTTAGTCTTGACCCAACCCTAAAACTCCATTAGTTTCAGGAGGCCAAAAGCATGATTAATAATTGATCATATCCACACTGATTTTTTGGGGGGGAGTACTGGGGCTTGAATTCAGGGGCGCTTGACCACTGAGCCTTGCCGGGGTCCAGCTGCAGCAGACTAGCCGGGGGGTGCAGCAGAATAGCCAGGGGGGGGTGACGAACAACTTCTGTACTTTGATACAGCAGGAATAGGAGCCCTTTATTGTAGGGCAACAGAGCTATTTATACATTTTGCACAGCTTATCTTAATTAGCATAAACTAGATACATCAGTCAACCAATAAGGAATCTCTACACTTAAGGCTCGCTTTTGTTACTTCTCAAACCACTCCCTCTGGCATTTTGCCAGGCACCAATCAGACTTGTTTATGAACTCTAACATTTCTCTGGCAAAAATACCACGTGTTATTTTGACTTGTCTACAGACCTTAACGGAGCCTCATCCCCAGCGCTATTTTGTATTTTATTTAGAAACAGGGTCTCCTTAAATTGCTTAGCAATTTGCTAATTTGCTGAGGCTGGCTTTGAACTCACAATCCTCCTGCCTCAGCCTCCTGAGCCACTGGGATTATCTGTGTGTACCACTGTGCCTGGCCACACATTGATTTTAAGGTAAAGAAAATTCCTTTAATGAGTCCACAGTGCCAGTTTATAGAAAATCTAACAGAAATATATAGTCTCCACTTAGGTCCTGTGTCTTTTCCCAATCACATACCACCCCACCCCCCAATCCCTAACAACCTCTTTAGACATGAGTTTTTCAGTTTCTATTGGGCTGGATAATTCCAGGGTGGGGGAGTGTCCTGTGCATTTCACGAGGTCTAACAGGTCTAGCATGACCTCTTGCATGAGATTCTGACTTCTATCTACGTTATGACACTTAGTGGTTCCGACGGTGTGACAACCCAAAATGTCTTTAGATATTGCCACCTATCCTTTAGGGGGAAAATTACTTTTGGTTGAGAAAAACTGTTTTAGGTTCAACTATCTAAATACTTCTGGTGAAGGTATCTGACATAGTGGGACAATCTCTACAATGATACTCATTCACTTTTATTGTAAAGTTGTGATTTTGTGGATTTTGCATTCTATTTGGTAGACTAAAAAAAAAAAGATTTAAAAACCCTTCTTTTCCCCATTTTAAAAGTCAAAAATAATGTTTATCTGTGGCTTCTATATTGAATATATACTCTTCTAAGATGTATCCCCCATATCATGAACCAAAGATGCTGAGTATCATGTAGCTGTTTCTTTGAGGCCCAGGTCACAGGAAACATCAAGGGTCATACTGCAGCAGGATGGAGTGAATGTCCCCTTGGTCTACTGAAAGGTGTAAAGGGGATTGTCTGGGTGCCAAAAAGCCCTAGTGTCCTCTGCTGCTTAAATTTTTGTGTTGGCTTTATATTTTCATGTTTCTTTTTTCATTAAGTGGGCAGATGCTTGCTCTTGTCTCTTTCTCTTTTTTATTTTTTTTTAAATTTACAAGGTGCCTTCCTACTGTGTGTCTGAATCAGTCTTGATCTGACCTTATAATCGCTGTTCAGAATCTGGTATTGACTTATTAACCAGAATTCTGGTTAAAGTGCATTCTATTTTTTTATGGCTATACAGACACCTGCTCTCTTCCTAGTTTTTCAGTATATTCTAGATGGTTTCTACCTTTCCAACTTTGATAAAAGTAACTGTATGTTACTACATGAAAATGGTAATTATAATGATGATACTTTATCATTAAGAAGCATTGAGTGGGCTGGGGTAGCTCAATGTTAGAGCGCTTGCCCAGCATGTGTGAGGCACTGGGTTCAATCCTCAGCACCACATAAGAATAAATAAAATAAAGGTATTGTGTTCATCTATACCTAAAAACAATTTTGAAAATGAAAAAAAAATCTGAGTGGATTTAATCTCATAACTGAGGTATTAAAGGATTTTAAGGAGACTGTGTTGTAATCTGACATCACTCTGCAATAACTGGGCGAGGATCCAAGGCCAATCTGAAGTCTGATCAGTAAGCACAGCTGCAGTCATCTCACATTTATATCTACCCAGAATTATGTGCTGTGTAGTTGGTAATATAATTTTATAGTAGAGGAAATGAAGATGAGTTTTATTCTGGGTTTATTTTCATTTCGGGGATAAAATCAATAATGGTTGTATACTAATGACAATGAGGCTTTGCTATAAGAGCAGTACATGTGTGAAGGGGACACATATTTGAACCACGGGGGATACTGGAAGGGAAGCCTTCTCCCTGTTAGATATGTGGCAGAAAGAAGTTAGTTAGAGATGTTAAAAAATCATGATCAGGGGCTGGGGATGTGGCTCAAGCAGTAGCGCGCTCGCCTGGCATGCATGCGGCCTGGGTTCAATCCTCAGCACCACATACAAACAAAGATGTTGTGTCCACCGAAAACTGAAAAATAAATATTAAAAAATTCTCTCTCTCTTAAAAAAAATCATAAGCAGAAAACCATGTGTATCCCGATGTATAGACTCTCTTAAAAAGTTGTTAGAAGAGGATAACTATGAACCCATTGCTCAGATTCTGACTTATAAATAGGACCAACATGGCAGGAACCATATACTCTCAATAGAAATTTTTGGGAACCAATATTTCAACTCCTAAAGATGGACATTTTTAATCACTATGTAGAATTGATTAAAATCACATATTATGTTATATATTATAAAAAGTTTCAAAAGAGGGGGCAGGACAGGCAAGCTGACCAGACAAAACAAGCTTCTGACAAAATGGAGCCTGCACCTGCTTTATTTATATCAGGAGACATCAAAGAGATTCTATAGAATGTTCTTTTCCAAAAGTTTTGAACTTTTCTGTGCTCTGTGGTTTTATTACTGTTCTATTTTTCCCAGCTTTTATTTCTCAGCCAGCCCATTCCACGGAGGGGAACACCATTCTCACCACCCGTGTGGGATGTGGATGGGGATATTCCATGCCTTTGAAGAGCTTACAGTCTAACGGAAGGGACAGGATTAAAACAGGGTGATGATGGACATGTGTTTAGGGTGCTATGGGAACTGTCAAGAGGCTTTCAAGATGGCCTCACATGGACAAAGGCTGCCATAAATGGTTCTGCAGGTTGAGCACTGCACATCAAAGTTTTGTGAAAAGCACCCCTAGACCTGTGCATTGCAAGATCTAGTCAAGGAAGACTTTCTGGAGAAAGTGACATCTAAACAAGAGCGCTTAGATGAAGAAGTGGTTACATTTGCCCAGCTGAGAGCTAACTGTGGCCTCAATGAAGGTGCATCAGTGAGGGCCTGTTCATCCTCACTTCTCATAATCCCTCCTTTCAGTTCTCATGAGCAGCTTCAAGAGATATTAAGGAGTAGGTGAGTGTGGGGGTTCACACATGCAAACCCAGATCTTTTGGGAGGCTAAGGCAGGAGAATGACAAGTTTGAGGCCAGCCTCGGCAACTTAGTGAAACCTGTCTTAAAAATATAGAGTGCTTTCCTGGCATGCATGAGGCCCTGGGTTCAATTCCCAGCACCACTAAAATAAAAAAAATAAATAAAATATAAAGGACTGGGGATATAGCTTAGTGGTAGACCATCACTCAGCTCAATCCCCCAAGATTGAAGGAGAGGAGGTGAAGGAGACAGATGAACATTAAGGAGAAAAAATCAAAACAATTTCATCATTTATTAGATATGAAAATCAACATTGAGTCCTAGGAATCTTACTTAGTCAATTATATCAACAACTAAAACTTACTAAGAATACAATATATGCCAGGAACTATTCTTAGATTTTTAGGTGTATTCTCCCATTTAAACTCACCACAATTCCCTGATAGAGGAAGTATTATTATTTACATTTTAGAAATTTGGGGACTAAAACACAAAGAAATTAATTAACTTGTCGAAGTATCTTCCAGTGGAATTGGGCCACCAGCTTAAATAGTCTGCCACCAGAGTCATTACTCCCAGGGGACAGGAGAAACAGAGGAGGAGCAGGTTTTATGAGGGGTTCAGTTGATGAACAGGACAATACTCAAGTGGAGATATTCGTCAGGCAGCAGCACCTGAGTCTGGAGCTCAGGAGAGAGATCTAGGATAGGAATCAAGATGCAGGAATCATCTTTTTTTTTTTTTTTTTTTTTTTTTTTTTACCAGGGATTGAAACCAGGAGATGCTTAGCCACTGAGCCACATCCCCAGCCTTTTTTTTTTTTTTTTTTTTTCTGAGACAGTCTCACTAACTTGCTAAGGCTGTTTTTGAACTTGTGATTCTTCTGTCTCAGCCTCCCAACCACTGGGATTACAGGTGTGTACCACTGCAAGTGGTGGAAAGAAAGAGCTTATAGCAGTGACTTTGGAAGTACAATAATTTAAGCAATCAAGGAGGCTAAAGGAGCAGAAGGAAAACCAGGGGACTTCAGTGACCTAGAGTCAAAAGAAGAGATTGTCTGAGAAGGAAAGGCCAGTGGTATGGAATATTCCCGTAGGCCGAGGGCAATAAAGAAGGGAAAATGTTCATTAGATTTGACAACACAAAGGCTGTAGGAAATCTTGGCAATGGCAGATTCAGTGAAAGGGTGTGGGTTACAGCCAGACTCAGGGTGGGTTCATGAGTGGAAAAGAGGAGAATGGAAGAGAGTAAATCACTTGAAAATTGCTTGCCTAAGAAGGGGCAGAGTAAATAGGATGGTAGCTAAACAGGGACGCATGTGGAAGACTTCTGTTTATGCAAAGAGAGAATAGGAATGATTTGAATAATTATAGGAAGAAGGCCAAAAGATGGTTTTAAGTGGCCAGCTAAATTGGTGTTCAGGATGTCACAGGAGCGCCAACCTTCTTTCCATGAGAATCCTCTGGTTGTACCCTTCAGGTACAAGGATGTGGGCGGGCAAATACAATGAAGGGGGCAGGTTCTGCTAAGTAAAAATTTGATAAGGTACTTAGAATTGTGGAAAGAGGTGACCGAAGTGACGACACCATGACACCTTATTTGAATAGAGCAGATAGAGAGGGTAAAGGAGGAGAGACTCTGATAGGAAATAAGTAAGGGGTTCCCCTGTGGTTAGAGTGATTAGAGAAGCACAAGAAGGATAAGAGTTTAGGGCCAGAGAGAGCTATGCTTGAACACAGAGGTTCCAAATAGGCAATTTTGGATGCTGATGGCCCACAGTCTGGTCTTGGAAGGATAGTCTGAGTTCAGAATGATGGTAAGTCCCCCTGTTATCAGACTACACTTTTGGGTCAGAGAGACAGGAGATACCTCCATGTCTTGCTCAGGGACATTTAAAAAAAAAAGGCAGGGCAACCTGGTACATTCAGACTCAACCTGGTCCAAAGGCTGGAACAGATAGAGTTATGGGTTGAATTGTGTCTCCCTTAAGTCCATATATTAAAGTCCTCACTCTCAGTCCTTCGGAATGTAGTCTTATTTGGGGATGGAATCTTTATAGAGGTAATTAAGTTAAAATGAGATCATTAGGAGTGGTTCTAATTCAGTGGGGTTGGTCCCTAAATGGGAAAATTGGGACACAGTCATGCAGAGAGGGAGAACACCATGTGAACCCGAAGATAGCCATCTACAAGGCAAAGAGAAAAGCCTAGAACTGATCATTCCTTCACAGCCCTCAGAAAGAACCAGCCCTGCAAACACCCTCATGTCAGACTTCCAGACCCCAGAACTGTGAGACAAGAAATTTCTATTGCTTCAGCCTCCCAGCAGCCCCAGCAAACAAATGTAGACAACTGTTCCAGAACTCTCCCAGGAACCCCTGACAGCTGTCGCTTTATGTATCATTGGGCAGAATTTATTTTAGCCCATGACTAAACTAATAATTCCTCGCAAAGGGGTTGGGATGACAATGATAGGCTTAGGTAGGTTCCCTGAAGTACACAAGGCCTGATTCTTGAACAAAGTCAGGCCTGAATGAACAAGGAGAAGGGAGGGGAAGCCAGGGGCAGGCCTGCAGTGTGGGCCGACAGCCTGGGGGGGGTCTCAGCCTTACCACAAGCTCAGGCTGCTGGTGTCTGCACTGTTCTTATCAACCAAAAACTTCGGAACATGAGGCACGCACATGGTTTACTTCTATTGATGCAAAACTCCATAAAGATACCTTGAAACATACGCTGGATGAGGAACTTTGTATTTTAGGGCAGAACTACTCAATGGGCCCTCAGACAAGGATTAGTCCTACTTTAACCCTGAGTTGATTGATTATACCTAGAAATGAGCAGCAAAGACGAACTCTCACAACCAACGTTCCAAATTTAATGAGACTAACTTTACTTCTTAGTACCTGAAAAGTATTTACTTTCTATTTTTCTTGGAAATAAACTTATTTCTTTACTTGCTTACTCCCCAAAATGTATTCTTACCCTCAGTCTCCAAACAAGGGGTAAAATGAGGAAAAGACAAAAACATAACGAACAGCAGTGGGTGAGGGTCCCATTCCAAATATGCTCAGGACAGTTGGCTACAGGATTATGGTGACTGGTCGGTCACTCCAAGGGACAAAGCAGAAAGACAAAAAAATGGCTCAAGAAGACATGTGACATTGGAGACTTTCCGATGGCTTGTCATTTCCATGCCTGGTGTCTTAATTCCTTCTTTCCTAAACTCCTAAGTGCTGGTCTCTGCTGTTTACGACGTTTCTTTGGCACAAGAGTTCCATCTTCCATAGGATTTGCTCTATTTCCCACCTGCTTTTCTTCCCAAGTGACATTCTGACTGAAAGGGAATCTCAAACAATATAATAGCAATGGGGAAAGGATGGCCCAGCCCCCAAGTTGGTCATCTCATCCTTGCTGGAATCCCTCAAGGTCTTTCCCGTGATGGACTTTTCCCAGATGGACTGGAGTCATCTGGCCTCTGATCACTGTACATGGATCTCTGTGCTGCTCTTGGTGGATCTTGTCCAAGTATCAGGTTATGAGTTCCAGATTCCCTGAGGCCCCAATGTCCTGACCATACGGGTCTTGCAGGCTCCTAAGTCAGCACTTTTGTGCCCCTCCTGTGGAGTGCAGAGTCTCTGACCCACACTCTTTCTCATTCTGGAGAGTCTTGGCTTCAATGAACCTGTCCTGGGCCTGTCCAAACTCAACAGTGCTCTTCTCCACTGCAGATCTGCCTCCTGGGCTCATGATGTTCCGACACCATCCCAAATACAGGGGATCTCCCAAATACAGGAGGTTTGCAATCTTCTCACCACATCCTGGCCTGCCCATAAACTGGGAAAGAGGAAACAACCCATGTGATTGTTTCTTCAAATCTATCTGCTAGGCATAGTCAGTCCTTGCATTAGAATGTTGGCCCCAGTGGAGGCGGGCAAGGAACAGGCCTTCATGAGTATCCAATATACATTCACCCAAAACTCTGCAAGCTCCCCACAGCCAGAAAGTATAACCTGCATGTCACATCTGCAGTTTCTCTTCTCAGTGCCTCATTTCTCTATGATTAATTTCCAGCTTATTTCTCAGTGTTCGGAGACACAGTAAAAACTCTTGTCTCATTTAAAGGCTTCATTCTTGCAGTAGAAAGTCAGCTTCTCATTACCGGTTTTTTTTTTTGTTGTTGTTGTTCCTACCATGGGCTTCAAAATGTCTGCTTTGAAAGTCAAAGTTGATCAATAACTTCTTTGTTCTAGACTGTTTCCAACGTTCCTCTGAGGGTCATTCACCTAGAAAACTATTACTGCTTGATGATCTGGGTGGGGAGAATAGAGTAATGAAATGAATAGTACATAATTTAATCAAAGTATTACCCCATTTTGGAACCATAGCTCTGTTACTTTCCAATTATGTAACCTGGAGAGAATTATTTATTTGTTCAGGAACTCAGTTTTCATTTACAAAATAGAAAAAAAAATTCAGTAGAACCTGCTTTGTGATCTCGTGAAGATTAAATGAGATAATTCATATAAAGTGTTCAGGGTAACACAGAACTCATAGTTCTTGGTTTTGAAGGCACACAGATTCCATTTTGCAATAAGGTAGAGTATAAATAAACCGTTAAAAGGATGTAAATATTTTGAATAACAATGAGGTGATTGTACACGTGGCAATCACTAATAGCATGTAGACTCTTTCAGACAACCCAGTAAGGGGAGGGGGAATTAAATATCCAAGAAGAATGTACCAGAGTTGAAGGCCATCTCCAATGCATACCAACATTTAAAGGGCGAGCAGAGAAACTTCAAAGGAGGCGAGAGCAGTAGGGGAATCCAGGAGAGTGTGGATCAAAAGAAAAGGGACAGAATCACTTCAGTAAAGAACAGACAGACACTCTTGGAAAAATGCTGCAGAGAATCCTTCAGAGCACAGATTCCGTTGGGTTAAGGAATGAATGACAGAATTGGGGACAGCAAGTGCAGACAAGTGTTTTAAAGAAGATTGGCTGTTAAGAGGGACAATAGGGCTAAAGCTAGAGGGAACCATGAATAAGTTTGAGGTTTGTCTACTTCTAAGATAGGAGATATAGCCATGTTAGAAATGAGTCAGTAGGGAGGAAAGGCGGTGGGTGGAGGGACCTGGAGTTGGTAGGTGGTGCAATATCCTGATGAGGGCTGAGGAGGGGTGCCCAGACTTATAAGGAAGCACTAGGCTCTAGCTTCAACAGAAGAAAACACCTCTTCTATCCTTACAAGAGGGGAGGAGATGAATTGGGTCTGCTCACGAGTTAGTGTACAGATTTAGTGGTGGAAAGTTGAGTGAGATCCGTATGGTCACTTATCTTTTTTCTGTGAGGTAATAAACAGAACCATCTCCTGCAGGAGATGGAAACAAGGATAAAGGTTTGAGAAGAGTGGCGGCGACTACTGGGGCTGTACAGAGAAGGGCTCTGAGGGACTTCAGGATATACCAAATAAAGCAAATTATCATAATATTTTGATTGCAAAAATAAGAAATTTGAAATCCGGGAAGAATATTTTGGGGGGCCTCCAAGAGCCTATATATATATATCCCCTCCCATTGGTTATAAACCGTGCTCAGGATTTCAACTGCCCAGCTGTTTACAATGATAGGCGAAACACCAAACCAACAAACTAAACAACCCAAAGCCCTCTAATATTTTGATATTAAAGCACGGTGGCTTGGTAAGATAAACTGAGAGTGAATTGGTTCCAGAATTTCTAAAAGAAATGAATGTGCTCTTCATGGTTAAAGAATTTTCAACTACCACTAGGTGGTGTTATGTTCAATAAACTCAACAGTAAAATTGTCCTCTGATTTCTATTTCAAAAAGGAATATACTGAAAAGTAAAAGCTATCAGTGCATTTTGGTCCTAACATTTATTTTCTGGCTAGTTCCAATTTTCTAGAGCAGTTACAGTATAAATGAAAACATAGAATGATTGTTACACCGTGTATTGTTTGTCTGCTAGTGAAAGGGAAATGAGTGGATTTTGTTTTGTTTGTTTGTTTGTTGTCCCTTCAAAAATATCAGGGAAATGGTTATGATTCAGGAAACAAGTGTCACATAAGACAGAAGTATGAATATTCACCTGCTTGAGAAATCATTTTGAATTTATAATTCTTTTAAAATATTTATTCTTAAGTTTTAGATGGACACAATATCTTTATTTTACATTTATGTGTTGCTGAGGACGGAACCCAGTGCCTCGTGCATGCTAGGCGAGCACTCTACCACTGAGCCACAATCCCAGCCTGAATGTATAATTCTTTCAAATACTAATTTCATGCTTTCAAAAATACAATTATTTTTTAGAAACAAAGATACTCAATAGACTTTATCTCTTTACTTAATAGTTTCTATCATTCCTAGGCTAGATATGTTAAGTCTTCTGTAAGTTCATTATTAAAAGTCCTTCATTAAAAACCAAATTGCCCAATTATGGATCACTTAGGAAAGCACTCTCAGTTAATCCAACAATTATTTTAATAAAATGAATGTTTTCTCTTATTACAGGTATAAGATAGAATTTATTTGTATTTTTTATTTTTGGCAGTATTGGGGATTGAACCCAGGTCCTTGCACATGGTGATCAAGTACTCTACCACTGAGCTATATCCCCAGTTCTTTTTGATTTTTTTTTTCCTTTGAGACAGGGTCTCACTAAATTGCTTGACTGGACTCTAACTTTCTATTCTCTTGCCTCATCCTCTCAGATATCTGGGATCACAGGAGTGTACCATCATACCTTTGCAAATCAGGATTTTACAAATTAACCCAAAGACCTCCTTTCAACCTGGTTTTGAACCCTAATTCTGCTACTGTTTTAGTCCATTTTCTGTTGCTGTAACAGAATACCTGAGAATAGGTAATTTATAAAGGAAAGATGTTTATTTTGGCTCAAGATTCTGGAGGCTGGGAAGCCCAAAATCTGGTAGCTGCCTCTGGTGAGGGCCTCACTCTGCTTCAACTCATGGTAGAAAGTAGAAGGGAAGTGGGCATAAGCAAAAGAAGCAAAACAAAAAGGGTGGACTCATTAATTTAAGTGTGTAATCTTTTTTCTGCTGGGTCCCGTGACCCAGGCATTAAGCTAATTTGCAGGCCATTGCAAGATATATGGCTACTCATTTCTCAGGGCTTCTATGCTCCTCCAGAAATCTTGGTGAAATTTGGCCTGAACATGTTTCAGGATCTGGGTGAGTTCAAAATCCTTCACTAATTCCACCCACTACATTCTCCTGTTTCTTTTTGCTGCTACAAAATCTAGATCTTCTTGGTTCAGCTGGGGACCAAACCCAGAAGCTCCACCCCTTCTCTTTTTTCTGAAGAATTCTGAATGCATTCAACATTTTATGATGATCAATGACTTAGCTGACATGTGGGGATGACACAAGCCAGCGACCCAAGCATCCCGCCTGGCCAACAGCCATCTTTGTTGTCTCTGAAAGCCGGTTTCTCTATCAAGTGAACTCCCTCCTCTGTCATCTCAAGCCACCCAACTCTCCAGTTCCTACCGTTGCTGATTGGAGTAGTCCTGAGAGTTCAGTAGACTTCACCCAGTCCCTTCTTGGATCCCATGAGACAAAACTGTCTCATCTTCTGACCCTTGGGAAACCTTAGGAATTCCGTTAGAATCAGCAAAGTCACAAAATCACCTACTGCACTCCACATGTACACTACCCTTCCCTAACTCTACCCCTCCCATCCCCAGAAGCTGGAGGGGTGGACAGGTTGGGAGCAGCTGGCAAGAAACAGCCAAGACTCTGAGCAGGAAACTTTTGTCTCCAGGGCTTCCTTGATGAGACCACAGCTTGGTGGAGACTTTTCCTCCTGTGTACCCACAGACGTGTTATACAAAGAGCTCTTCTAAGTCAGTGATAGAGTACCAACACCAATACCACCTCTTAAAAGATGAGCAAAGAACTAACTCTGGCTGTAGAAAGAAACCCTAACCCCAGAGTGCCCTCAAGTTCAGGGCACTTGAACTTGGGCCCCTTCCTGGGGCAGGAGGTGGACTGGTAGTAAGGCCTACCCCAGGAGGCTCTTTGGTCAGGCAACCTTAGAGACGGCAGACCTGACCACCTAGCTGGTTCCGGAGTCCAAAGAGAGCATGAGGAGATACATGTGGGAGTTAAGAGCCACAAAACCCCTCTGAGTGCCCCTGGCTCCACAGCCTCCTGGTGATGGGCTCTGTTCTCAGGATGTGGCTGCCTTCCCTGTACCCACTTTGTCCTCAGTGGGAGCTGAAGTCAGGGGGGAACATTAGAAAAGACCTAATGAGACCTTCTTGAAGGTCCTGGGATAAAGGGGGTAGGTGTGAAGGTAGGAAGAGAGTATCATACAGGAAAAAAAACACACACACACACACACAAAAATCAAAAGCAAGAACAATTCAGATCCTGACCAAGCAACTCCTCAACAACAACAAACCCAATAACAGGAATAACCTTACCTTTATAGTCAGCCCTTCCAAGACTCATAAACTGGTGGCCTTCCTCACTCTCAGCCCACTGGAGCTAGGAGTAGCTCATCCCCAGGGGTCTCCATGCCTGAAGTCCCAGCCTACCTCTGTGTGACATTTGTCTGTCACTTACCCCAACCCAAAGCCTTTTTCGGGGCAGGATGGAGTGGGAACTAGACTAAATTGTTCCCAGACTGACTGGCAGAGGGAATGCTCAGGTCTCAAGGGAAAATCCGTTCCCCTAACAAAGGCTTTCAAGACTTAGATAACCATCTAATAATTACTAACGTGTTCCTCAAAATCTGGGTTACTTTAATGTTTGAATCATCAAAAGTTGAATTGAAATTGTGTTATGTGACAAGCTAAGTCTAATTATTTTTTCCGTCTCCAAGAATTTAAGTCTTGGGATCCAGTTTATCTGTTTCACTTTCTTACAAGATGTTTTAGTGATATGTTGTCATAATGTAAAGGTTCATTTATATTTTTTTTTTTTTTAAAGAGAGAGTGAGAGAGAGGGGGATAGAGAGAGAGAGAGAATTTTAACATTTATTTATTTCTTCTTAGTTCTCGGCGGACACAACATCTTTTTGTTTGTATGTGGTGCTGAGGATCGAACCCGGGCCGCACGCACACTAGGCGAGCGCGCTACCGCTTGAGCCACATCCCCAGCCCCTATATTTTTTAATCAATTTTTACTCTGGTAATATATGTATTTTTGCCTCATTTACTATCTTAGGTTATGCTACTTTTCCTGATATTAATATTGCTCAAACCCCCAATTTTATTACACTGCATTTTCCTAGGGTATCTTTTTTAGTATTTCAACTTTCTTTTTGTTTTATATGCATCTTTTATAAAGAGATGATGATCTGAATACTATTTCCTTAAGAACATATCCCAAGAATTCCACATTATTAATTCAATGGGCCTTTGTAAGGGGAACGTGTTTTCCCTGGAAAGGGCTATATCCACTGCTGGTCATCCTGGGAACAGTTCAGTCTGGGTGCTCAAAACGAGGTTCTGGGTTGGAGTGAGTGACAGATAAGGGTTGGACACAGCTAGGCTGGGATTTGAGGCATGGAGACAGCTGGGAGAGATGTACTTCTAGATCCTATGGGCCGCAATAAAGAAGACCACTAGGTTAAGAGCCCTGTGGGTACCAGTGACAGCGAGGCTGGGAAATGTAGTTGTGTCAGTTATTAAGTGATTGTTTCTCCCATGCATTTTCACCTTTCTACTGGTTTTGTTGCTGTCGTTAACGGGAATTGAACCCAGGAATGCTGTACTACTGAGCCACATCCCAGCCCTTTTTACTTATTATTTTGAGACAGGGTCTTGCTAAATTGGCTCAGCTGGCCTCAAACTTTTTTCTTCCTGCCTCAGCCTCCCAAGTCGCCAGGATTACAGGCATGTGTCACCACATCAGACTATACTGGATTCTGATGCTGAGATTGGGGCTCTACAAACCACATTTCTCCTCTATCAGTTGACTTTGTTATCATTTCCACCAACAGAGGGCACTAGAGGGAAACTGGAAGGAAGGAGGAGGAAAGCAGGGACTTCCTTCTTCTACATTTGCTGGTTATACCTTTCATTTCCCTAGTAGCATCAGTTGGTACTTGTCTCCAACTTCTTTTAGCACTTAGAGAACCAGGCTCATCGCCCTCATCTGCTCAGTCAGATCCTTCCTCTGAGCCTCTTGGTTCTGTAACTTCTCTCTCTTTGTTCCCCCAGCCCCAGGAATTGTAGCTACCTCTAGCATATAACTTCTGATGTTTTATGTCAACATTCCTCCTTTGGTTTTTCAGTCTTCAAACATCTATTAAACTAACTTCCCATATTAAGATATTCTGCATTGTTTGTTTTCCTGCATGGACCCTACCCGCATGCCACATGTTGGTAGCTGGGTGGCCACGAGCCACTAAAAACTCTGCTATTTCAAGAAAGGAAGAATGCATGCTGGGGACAGCCACCGGTCTTCAGAACAGAGTAAGAATTTTAGTATGATTTCACCCTCCCCCCACACCACACCATATCTTTCAAGGTTTGTTGAAACCATCTTGAGCTTTTGTTTCAGATCATTAATTTTTAGACTTTATGTCTACCCCATTTTAAGACTTCTTTAAACAGTTCCATTTAAACTCACAAGTAAAGTCCTGCAATAATAATTACTCAGACTTAACTATACATTTAACCGGTTTTATTTTTCACATTTGTTCTGGTATCTTCCTGACTCCTGAGTTATTTATTCTGATTCATTTTTCTTCCTTGGGCTTTTTGTCTGTGGGCTTTTTGGTTTTGTTTTTAAAGAAGTTATCCTTTATTTTTAAAAACATATTTTTAGTTGTAGATGGACACAGTACCTTTATTTATTCTTTTATGTGGTGCTGAGGATCAAACCCAGTGCCTCACATGTGCTAGGCAAGTGCTCCACCACTGAGCGGCAACCCCAGCCCAAGAAGTTAACCTTTTTTATTTTTTATTTATTTGTTTTTTATGTGGTGCTGAGGATCGAACCCAGTGTCTCGCCCATGTTAAGCAAGTGCTTTCTCACTGAGCTATAACCCCAGCTCTCTTAAGAAAAGATATACTTGTGTTCAAAATGTGTATTGTAGTGAATGGGTACATATGCACCAGTGCTATGTAATGTAGAATTAAAATTATTTCATTGAGAAAAACTTAAGAGCAGTAGGACAGGGCGCTGTGCCCTTAGCTCTCATTATTCCAAGGAGGAGTGATCTCACATAAAATGTGAGGCTTCCTAGTTTAGGACAATGATGAAGAAATAAAATGCTTCCCGAGCTCAGCACCTGGTATCCATTTCCTCTTCTACTTAGCTAACGTAGACCTTCTGAATGAGTGTCTTGCTCAGAGGTGAGGAAACGAATCTCCAGAGCCATGTGGGTTTTCATCTCCTCAGTAATGTTTGTGCTAACAAATAAAGGATCATTTGAGTGGGTATGGAGTTCTTGAGTCAGAACACTGCAAACTTTACTCTTACATGCTCACTTGGGTTTCTTGTGTCCATGAAGACTGCTTAAGATCAACTTGAAGCTGATTTCATGTCTGGCACATGTTTAGAGCACTTCCCAAGATTTCTTCACATTCCTGGAGGGTTTGTGTAGCATAGAGGACAGCCTCTCCCCCCAGCTGCCTGTGTTCAGCTTCTGATTCTGTTGGCTGTGTAACCATGTGACCCTGTTTACCCAAACTCAAATTATAAGATGGGGAAACAGTATAACAACTGTACTGAGCAAGCATTCTCTGATCCCTTTGTGTTCACGGAAAGTCATACGACCAGTTCTTAGTTGTGTATAGTAATGACGTTCGGGACCCTAAAGAGTTCTCTTTTCTCTCCCTCCTGCCTCCACCACCTTAGGATAAGGACAAGCAATATTCAAAAGAAGCATTAGTCACCTTGTGTGCAAACAGGCAGGAGCACAGGAGCACCTAGGACTCTGAGGCCTTTTAGGTAGGCTTGTCCAGATGACTGTGAGGTCTAGGGTTGGAATACGAAAGGTGGCCTGTATACCATTTTCTCAATATTTAAATGTTATAAACCACACTAACAAACTATTAAAGTATGTTCTACCCTTCTACTTTGACAAATGTATTTCTATAATGACAAAATGTTAAACCATATAAAAACTATATTTTTTATGATTAAGAATCAGGGCTGGGGCTAGGGCTCAGTGGCAGAGCATTTGCCTAGCATGTGTGAAACACTGGGTTCGATCCTGAGCACCACATACAAACAAATAAAATAAAGACATTCTGTCTGTCTATAATTACAAAAAAAATTTTTAAAAAAAGAATCAGCAAAATATCAAAGATGACTATATTTCTATAAAGCTTGTGGTTTTTAAAAAATATTTATTTTTTAGTTATAGTTGGACACAATACCTTTATTTTATTTATTTATTTTTATGTGATCAAACCCTGGGCTTTGCACATGCTAAGAGAGCGCTCTACCACTGAGACACAACCCTAACCCTACAAAGATGACTATGTTTAATAACTATTACATATATTTTGGATGTTATTTTAATGGACCAATAAATTTCTTACATGAGTAAGAAAAAATTAAGACAAATTTTATGATATTTGATACACTTTCTTGCCTTCATTTCAACAAATCACTAATTATGCTATAACAATTTTTATATAATTCTGTTCTCTTCATAGTAGTGATATAGATTTAAAACTAAGTAATTAATCAAAACATACCAATGTAAACATATTTTCATCAAAATGTAAATTTAATAAGTGAAAAATTAAAAAATTAAATTTCTAAAAAACTTTTTTTGCATTTTAAAATAATCTATGGAAAGGTAAAATAAAATTATATTAAATATTATTTTGAAATTTTAGTTACATACATCCTATTAACATTTTTAATTTTTATTACAATCTAGGGTTCAATGTCCATCTAGTTGCCAATATTAAGGGAGTTGGTATTGCTTCATTCATGCAACTACAGCTGAAGTATCCAACTTTTAAGAGTAAAATGAATTGGTAGTATTGCAAAATATTTCTCAGACACCAAGTGAGTTTTTTGACAATACTACAAATTGGAACAGCAAAAGAAGAAAATGGACATTTGACTTAACTGGGAAATGATACTTAGCTGTGCAAGGATCTGATGCATTTACGTCAAGAGAAAAGATTTCACAAGTTAACATATGTTTTCTCGTCCAGACACTGCCACGACTCGAATCTTTCTGAACTACTTGTGTTCATCTCTGACCTCGGCAGTGACACAGCCCACAAAATTTCATGGGTTGAAGTTCATGCAGTTACTTTTCCTTTTGATGGCACGTGAAACCGATGTAGAAAAGTATTTCCCGGAGGCCTGGATGGTATAAGTTACTTCTGTCAGTGTCAGGGTTATGTTGTAGAAGTACGGAGCACCAGATCTGGAGTGATAAAGGAACCCTCTGAAGTGTGAGACTCAGGGAAGCAGCTTCTCTTATTCTGAGGGGACTAGAGTAGCAGGGTTAGAGAAGCCAACTGCTACTAAACTAGAGGAATAACAGAGACATTGGATTCGTCAGCTGTCCATCATAGTAACAAAATACCTAAGATAAAGAAAAAAAAAAAAAGGAAGAAGGATATCTGGCTCATGGTTTCAGAAGTTTCAGTCCATGATCAATTGATCAATTGGCCCTGTCACTTTTGGGCTTGTGGTGAGGCAGTATATCATGGCAGCAGAGGGAGCCATTTACCAAGTGGCCAGGACGTAAAAGAGAAAGACAGGAAGTGACTAGGAACCCAGTATCTACCTTGGAGAGCCCCCTACTAGCCCCATCTTTTAAAGGTTCCACCATATCCCAACAGTAACATAGGTTGGGGACCAGGCCTTTCACATATGGGTCTTTGGGGGACATTTCAGATCCAAATTATAGTAGGCATTAAGATTTGAATGCCAAAAGCCAACCAAGACAAAACCCTGCAGCAAAGAATTAAATCTTCTCATTTAAGTCTGATGACTTCAAGCTGTCATTGGTTAGAGAGAAAGAGTCCCAGGAGTGAGACTCTAATGTACTAAACCTGACTTGATATGTTTGGAGAGATGTGTCTAAGAATGAATGTTGGCATACCTCCTGGCTTATGAACTGATTTGAAACAAATAGGTTATAAATCCTTGAGATCTTGAGAAAGGTACATTGCAGAAGAAACTATAAGCCTTTAACAAACCAATAGTCCTTGGCCCCCAAACTTGCATAGACAGGAAGTAGGCTGTGAAGACTTAAGGTCCTCCACAAGGGCAAAATCCCCATCATAAGTGTAGCTAAGGAGGGTAAGAAACATGGAAGACCACCAGAAAGGCCACAAAGAAAGAGGAATCTCACCAATGAGTGGAAGCAGGTCTGATCAATGGAAATCTCAATTGCAGAAAAGAGGACTCTCACAATGCCTGACCCATCAGATTTTATACCTGCTACTGACAAATAATTGCTATGTGTCCCCCAACAGTCCTTTATCAGAAGGGAAGTTTCTATTGCAGTTTTCCTGACCTTGATCTGTGATGGTATAGTGGGAACACTGTGGAGTTCAAGGGAAGATAACACGCCCATTAGTTTGTGTATCAGTAGGTTACAATGGGTCGTGTCCAGCATTGATAGAGAGGTGTCTTTAGTCTTCCTCACCAGACTGAGCTAGATGCAGTGTCATGGGTTGAATGTGATTTGTCCCTATCAAATCATGTTGAGACTTGGTCCTCAATATGGTAGGATTTGGAGGTAGTACCTTGGAGAGGTACTGGGGTTTTTAAGAGTGATTGGTACTCTTAGGAGCCAGTTCTTATTCTTGTGGGACTTGTGGGCTACCTTCAAAGTGGGTTGAGAGAAAGCAAGTCTGGCACTTCCCCTTAGTCTGTTTGCATGCTACTTTCACCCTTTTAATTCTTTGCCATGTTGTGATGCAGACAGGGGGAAGACATCAGTGCTATGCTGTTTGGATTTTCCTGCTACCACAATCATGAGACAAGTCAACTTATTTTCTTATAAGGTATTCTGTTGTAGCAACAAAACTGACTAAGACATGAAGTAACTCATTGGGCTTTGCTCTTTCTTCCTTAGAGCAAAAGAGTATGTTTGGTGTGGGAAGAGAGGTGCTCAATATTTTTGCTCGTTAGGAAGATGAATTATTCCAGACAAGGCCATCTCTCACCTGGAATAGATATATTTCTGGTAAGGCATGTGGTTAAGTGCCTGTACAGTGATTGGAATGTCATTGGGTCACTCTTTCCTGGTTCTAGCCTTATGGGAGTTCAGGAGCATCCTCTCATTTGTAGCTTTGCCACCTCTCCTTGTCTGACTGTAAGGCATATTAAAAGGCATAGTAAATGTCTGTAATCCTAGCCACTCAGAAGACTGAAGCAGGAGGATTACAAATTCAAGGACAGGTAAAAACTAAAAAGGGCTAGGGCATCAGTAGAGTACCCTTGGGTTCAATTCCCAGTACCTGCCCCACAACAATGTCTGGCTTTACGGTCAAGGGAATTCCAAAGGGCATCTACCTTCAAATACAACTCTATTATGGACATTATTATTTTTCATATAATACCTCCTTTGTTGCTTTATGGCTCATCTATGTATGCAAACATTTTGATCATTACATACAGCAACCCCTTTGCATTCCTCATTAACTCTATCTGCTATTTTTCTTAAGTTTTCCTAAACTTCCAGAAAGAGAATTCCAATGTTCCCAAACTAAATATTGAATCAAATCCCTGGGAAGGCAGAAGCACTTGTTTTATTTTTCTTTTAAATTATATTTATACATCTTATTTTGTGCATCTTTTTCCATAGTTGTCTTAGAAAATAAGTCATGATTTCAATGCTTGCATAATATTCACTGGGTTCTCATACAGTATCTTGGAAGTGAATGTCTTAGTGGCTAGGGTAATCTGCTTGTTATTCATCAAGATTAGAAAGATGATATATGGATTTGCTATTATGTAGATCTGACCTAAGCTCTTACGCTTTTTTTAAAAAAATGCTACCTATGGCCTTTCTTCTAATTTTCCTCAGAGATATCCCATTTAGAATAATACAATATTTAAAAGAAGTTCTGGTATATTTTGAAGATGCTAAAATTGGTTCTATTTTGGTTTGTCCTTCAGGATTATGATGTAATTTTGGATCAATATCTTTTCTCTGTCCAAAAGAGTGTTTGTATTTCATTCAAATGGAGAACATAGCTTCTGAAGCTTATTGAGTATAAGAAACACTTGTTAGCAATGGTATTGTACAGTACAAAATTACTACCTATTTATTTCAAGAATTATTTGACAACATCTGTTCTTGGTATGAAAGACTTACTGATATTTAAATTATGAATAGTCTCAAATCTTATTTGAGATTAGTAGCACACAGAGATTTGGTCATGGCTTCTCCTCCTCTACCCCTCTGGCAATATAGGGAATTGAACTCAGCATCTCACATAGACAAGCAGAGCTACACTCCTAACCCCTGGTCATGGTATTTTAAAAAGAAGACTGTATTAAGCAACACTGGGCAATGAGCTACATTCAGTGTAGTTTTAATAAGATTGTTTTTATCTAGAATTGCTGAATTTAAAAAATTTATTTAAAAATGTGACACATCTATATGTATAAAAAATTAGACAAAGTGAAACTGCTGAGTAATAGAACATGTATGTCTTTGTCTTTTAAAGAGGGATTTGAAGACACTGGCTCTGATGATGAAGGCATGGGGCCATGAGCCAAGGAATGCAGGAAGCCTATAGAAGCTGAACTCGCAAGAAAATGAATTCAACCCTAGACTCTCCAGAAGGAACAAAGACTTGCTGATGTTGGAAGGTATGTATGAACTGTGGATTTGGTTTGAGACATTAAGGCAGGGAAGCTGCTTTTCTGGGAACTCCTGGATGAAATTCCCTTGTTAGAGAAAGCCCAGATCAAGCTGGTACCTTGCCTTAGCTCATAGCCCCAGGTTCAAACACAGCCACTGGAGATAAGCATAAACTGCCAAGCACCAAACCACCTGTTTTTCCCCATTCTTATCGTATTTTTTTCTGAGTAAACTCCTTACTGATCCCCTTTGGTCTGTACCACTATAAATAAAGCATGTGCGGGTTTTTCTTTTTGTTAGGATCAGATCCATCAGGAAGGTCTATCTACCCGTCTGGCCCCTGCTTTAATATATTCCTGGTCTTTTGTCTTTTTCGTGTGTGTGTGTGTGTGTGTGTGTGTGTGTGTGTGTATTTTGGTTGTGGATGAACCTTTATATTTATTTATTTATTTATATGTGGTGCTGAGGATTGAATCCAGTGCCCACACATGCTAGGCAAGCACTCTGCCACTGAGCTGCAGACCCAGTCCATCTTTATTTTTTAACATTACTTTCAAAGCTTTTATTTTGCAGTTGGCCCACACCTTTAAGGGTTACACGCTCCCTTCCCACACAGGTTGTGGACAGAATGCTCACACCTTGATTTTTAGCATAATGAGACACATTTTTGGATATGACCTCCAGAGCTTTAAGAGAATTAATTTGTATTATTTTAATTTACTATATTTGTGGTGATTTGTTATAGCAGAAATGGGAAAGTAATATAAGAGTTGATAGACATGGCACTAGAGATTATGTTTCTTAAAAGATCTACAGGAGAGATGCCTTGATTCTTTGGCTGAGTACTGATTTGTATATATCAGAAAATAAATTAGAGCTATTATAATACTTTACTCAAGACTGGAGAAATAACCATTGGAAAGGAGTAAATCCATTTTCTGAGATCACATAGAACTGTGAATACTTTCCAACTCATATTTAAGGAAGAAATAATACAAAATTTTCACAAACTGTTCCAAGAACAGAAGATGAACCATTTCCCAATTGATTTTTATGGAGCCAACATTACCCTAATACTCAACCTAGATAAAAAACCTTGTAAGAAAACAAGATACCAGTAGTCCTTATGACATCATATATGCAAAAATAAAAATTTAACAGAATGTAGCAAGGAAGATAAAATAGAAAGAAGCTCCTGTGTGAGCCTAACAAGAATCCCAGAAGATAAGAATTATAAGAATAGAGGTTATTTTCAAAGATAATGACTGGAAATTTTCTGTAATAGATGAAAAACATGAATTCTCACATTCATGAATCAATTTAAATAAAACTTTGTGGAACAATATATTTTCTCTGCTTTTAAGATTTCCTCTTTGACTTTGGTGTTCTAAAGTATTTATGTGATGGGTCCAAGTGAAGAATTAGTTTTATTTAAACTGCTTTATGAAAGTGAGAAGTCATGTCTTTCATCTATTGCAGAAAATGTCCAGGCATTATCTTTGAATATAACTTCTGTTCTTTTAATTCATACCTTCTGGGATTCCTGTTAGGCTCACACAGGAGCTTCTCTTCTACCCTTTGTCTCTTTCTTCTCTTGTGTAATTATCTTACTAATTATTTTTCCAATTTGTGTATGTCCTTTATCTTTCTTGCTACATTCTGTGCAATCTCTCAGATCTAATGTGAGTTGGCTATTGTCTTATTATCTGTTTCTAAAGAAACATATTCACTGACTTTTACATTTCTATACGGATACTTTTTATTTATAAAAATCTTACTAATTATTTTTCCAATCTTTCTATCCCTATTCCATATATCTGCTTATGTGTGCCCCAAAGTTCATTGTTGGAAACTTGATCCCTAGTACAACAGTGTTGAGAGGTGATTAGGTCTTGAGGGTAAAGCCCTCACAAATGGACTAAAATCTTCATCATGAGAAATGTGTTTGTTATTGACAGAGTAGGTTTATTATAAAAATGACTTTGGCCCCCTTGCTCTCTCTCTCCCTTTCTCTTACCCTGAGATACCTTTCACCACATTATGAGGCAACACAAGGCCCTCTTCAGATGTCTGCCCCTTGATTTTGGATTTCCTGGTCTCCAGAACTGTAAGCTACACAAATCTGTCATTTTAAAGTTATCCAGACTCAGGTATTGTTAAAGAAGCATAAAATGGACTAATATAGTACTTTATTCTTCTCTTAGGGTTTTGATCCTTTCATTTAGTCATTAATCATTTCAACGTAGTTAGTTTCCCTTCAGGATGTTGTTTTATTAGCTCAAATTCTTGGAAGTCTAATCCTATTTGTTATTTGCTGCTCCTGGTCTATGGTGGACTTACTCCACTCCCCCTGCTGCACCTTGCCCCAGTGCTGGGATTGAATTCATGGGTGCTTTAACACTGAGCTACAGCCCCAGTCCTTTTAATTTTTTGAGATAGGGCCTAAATTGCCAAGTCTGGCCTCAAACCTGTAGTTCTCCTGACTTAGTATCCCGAGTTCCTGGGGTTATAGGCATGTGCCACTGTGCCTAGCTCTGTAGTGAATTTTTTACCTTTTTAAAACATTTGCTATTGTTAATGGGATAAAATTTTTGTACCTGTGTCACTTGAGCATGATCTAGACTGGGTATGTTCACTTTTAGAGATTTTACACTTGGGCCCCCAAAACATTACTAATTTTTCATTATGGATTCCCAGATTATGTGGTTGGTGCACATTGAAACCTAAAATGCCAACTACATAGGGTAGGGAAGTGGTTCCATCAAACCCAAGATTTCTAGATTTCTCTTCCATCCACAGATGTGAAACAAAGCCCAAGCCTGTAGAGATTATTGTCACTAGTTAAAATCATTGCACTGAAAATGTTTCTATAGGTCCTGAAAGACCATCATGCCCAGCTGTTGTTTCTTCACATTTTTCACGTGTTTCTTTTATGAAAGTCATAGATTCCCATGCTTTCTAATCTAAATAGCTTTTCCAGACCCTGAATAATCCTGCCCTTTCTAGCAATGCAGATCCACTTCTTACTCCTAAAACACGTCTGTCTTCCCATTGTCCTGTGAACATAGAACATTTGTATATCTAAATTTTTGTCTCTAGATTTTATTTATTTTTGGTACCAGGAATTGAACCTGGGGGCACTTAACTGCTGAGCCACATCCCTAGCTCTTTTTTTAAAATTTTATTTAGAGACAGGGTCTCATTGAGTTGCTTAGGGCCTCGCTAAGTTGCTGAGGCCGACTTTGAACTCAAGATCCTCTTGCCTCAGCCTCCTGAGCTGCTGGAATTACAGGCATGCCCCACTGTGCCTGGCTTTAGGTTTGTTTTCTTTCTACCCAAATTTCATCCATAATTTGAGGCGAAGCCCAAATTTAATGGTTTATCTTCCTACTTTACTTATAAAACCTGTTTACGTAAGTTGTTAGGCTGTAATAATTTTCCTCTCAGACTTGTAACAAATATGTTGTCTTCTCAAATAGATTCTACTTGTAGGTAGGGACCTGGTCTTTTTTACTTTAGTCTCTACAGCTTCCAACAGCTTAGCATGAAGTAGCAATGAACAGGTACTGATTGACCCAATTCTTCTCTTCCATGGCCTGTCATTTAGCAAACTAATACTGCTACATACTTTGACCTGCAAAAAACAAAACAAAAACTAAGTGAATTAATTAATTTTTTGGTGGTGCTGGAGAATGAACCCAGGGCCTTGTGCATGAGAGGCAGGAACTCTACCAACTGAGCTATATCCCCAGCCCATAAGTTAATTTATTTTTTATGTATTAAGAATTCTGGTGAAAAATTCATTGGGAGAAAATTTCAAGATGCTAAAATTTTAGTTATAAATGATTTTCAATTATACATGCCTATGTATTTTCTGACATTTATAGCAGGCATATAAATCCATTTTATACAAATTCTTAAATTATTGACTAATGTAATTTTCTAAAAGACTTCACTACCTTTGAGGCACTTATACAAGTTTCTTCATATAAAGAGGACAGTAACAAAAATGACAATGGGAGCATATCTAATTTTCAAAATGTTATCTCATATTACCTTGTCACAAATACACTTTAGTCCATAAAGAATCAGCCAGTTTTATTTAAACTGAATACTGTCATGAAGATCTGAAAAGCTCCTCTTGCAATATGTTACTGATGTGACTGTTTATGATTCAGCAGATTGCTTCATGGTGCTGAAAGTCACCTCAGAAACCATTAGCTGAGTTGAATGAATTAGGAGGTAACATAAGAGGTATTTTCCCTAAGAATGGAGACGTTGGAGGAAATCAACATATTTTTTAATTGCCCACATAATTATGCTATGATAGTTTTATCATATAACTCATTTTATTTGAATTGGTACTATTTAATTTGAACCTGACAATGAATTTTAATAAGCATACCTCCCAAAAATGGTCTGAGAAACTAGCTGCATTATTAAAATTACATTAAAAAAATCGCTGAATAAAAAAAAATCAAAGAAAAGATAATACGATATTAGTGGATAATGCAAAGGGTTTATTGTTGAATAATGGCATTGACAAGTTTTCTTATTTCTCATAAACATCACATAAAGTATTTGTCTCCCATCACGAGAAACTCATAATAGATAATGCTATCTTAAATTCTTCTAAATAAACCACATGAAATAATTTTTTTTTGCCAAATTTTGTGTTAGGCTTTGAAAAACAGCATTTCTTCTTAATTTACATGCTTCTTTAAAAATTGAGCAAAAATAAAAGGAAGGAGCTCACTTAGGGGAAACATTCTCTTTTATGCACTTTCACAGAAAGCAAATTCACTGCAAAATTAAGTAAGTAAGCCAAATCTTATTTCACATAACTAGAAATGAGATTAGGATCAGAAATACTTTTCAAAAGAATCGAGGTCATACATGATACAAACCATAGCAATTATTTTGTTCAAAAAATTCTGTCTCAAGAAATGCCTAAAATGTGAAATCTAATGCAAAACAGAGGCAAGGAAAGGCATCATGACCATGACAAGGGTATACCAATGACATAGTGGTGGAAATCCTTTGGAAGGACTAGTATGAACATTTGAGGAAACAGATGCAAACCACTGGCCCATCATCAAGTAACAGTACCTTTCTAGCTTGATTGCTGTGACCATGTTTTATATTTTACAATTAACCACAGATTTGGTGCTTTGGATTGCTACAAAGAATACATCTATGCAAGTTGTTTATCTTATTGTGGGTTACAATGTCACATGCGTTTTGCTATGTCGAAGTTCTTTCATTCTGGAAACAATTTCACTGAACTTTTCCTATGGCAATATATATATAAAATTTACTTAAATGGTTGAACTATCTGTTTATTTAGAAAGGCCTTTATTTTATATTTTGAGAATGTTTTCTACATAGAAGGATACTACCTAGATCTCTAGGATCTTAATGCTTTGCCTTTATGAACACTCAACCCTCTATCTACCATATTAATAACTGAAAAGATTTGTACTTAAATATTAGAAAATCACAGGAAAAGTTCATTGGTATTTATTAAAATTTAAAGACATTTTCATAACTGCAAACAAATGAAATTCTATAACTTTGCCTCAAAATTAACTATTCTGTGGTCAAGATAATCTAGAATGATCAGATTTTAAAATTATTTGTTCTAAATGTATTTTAAAAGTACTTGCATTGATAACTGTGTTCTCTAGGTATTTTGTGAATGTATTTGAGCATGTGTAGATTTATCTAAGATGAAGGCCTAGGAGTAAATGGGATTCTCCTATAATTAGTCTCACAACTAGGCATCAAACTCTGTAGTTTCATAGAAGTAGAATTAGTAAAACTACTTTTTAACAGTAAGCACATGCCATAAATAAAAGATTGTTCCTGTCCTCCGGAATAAGTCCAAATAAATACAAGTTTGATCTTTTAATGCATCACTTATTTGTTGAACCCTAGAAATAGAATTGGTTTGGTTCCAGACCACTGCAATAAAGTGAGTCACACAAATTGATTTCCCAGTGCACATAAAAATTGTTTACACTATAATCTATTATGTGTGCAATATCATTATGTATAATAAAACAATGTAATACCTTAATTAAAAATGCATTACTGCTAAAAATGGTAATGATAGTTTAAACCTTCAGTACATGCTGTTGGAAAATGGCATTGATCAGACTTGTTCAAACAGGGATGTTACACACCTTCGATGTGGGGGGAAAAAGCAATATCTGTAAACTAGAATAAAACGAGGTATGCTTGCACAGTTTATCTTTGTTAAACATTTTTAAAACCTAATATCAGACATCTATCTTAAGTACACTAGTAGCTATGCAATTGTTTGCATCTTGATTGGTTCCATCTGATATGACTAAAACGTCATTCCACTGTTCTCCACAGACTGTTTCTTCATTTAGCTCCTACCCCTTGTCATATACAATTGACTTATTTATTATGTTTCCCTACTCCTTCCTACACCCTCTTTAGTAAAAGGTAAGCTTCAGGAAGACAGCAATTTTTGGCTTTGGTTGCTGGGGTATGTAAGTGCATAGACCACCACCTGACACTTGGTAGCACTAAAAACATTCACTGAGCAAAACAATGTGGTTGGAGATGACATCAGAGATGTAATTGGATGGGCCTTGTAGGCCATTCTGAGGACTTGAGGAACAACTTGGAATTCTGAGCAGAGAAGGGCTGTAACCTGACAGGTTTTAAAAGCATCACTCTGGCTGCTGTACTGGGGATGAGCAGTGGTGGTCAGGAATAGAAATGAAGAGACATTTATAAGGCAACTACAGCAAATGAGGGCACAGATCAGGGTGATGGCAATGTACATGGTGAGAAGTGGTTGCATTCTGTATTATTTGGAAGGTAAGGTAAACCTTGAATAAGGGCTGGGAGAGTGGGGCATCAAGGATGACAAGAATGTTCTGGCTTAAGCAACTGGAAGAACTGCACTGCCATCAACTGAATCATGAAAGATTGTGAGAAGAGTATATCTGAGGTTAGTGTGAGGGAAGGTTATTTCAGTGTTGGATATGGTCTATTTAAGATGGTTTTTTTTTTTGGGGGGGGTGGTGGTGCTGGGTTTGAACTCAGGGCCTTGTGCATGCTAGGCAAGCACTCTACCAACTGAGCTATACCCCTAACCCCAATTTATGAGGTTTTTGTTAGGTGGTGAGGAGGTGGGTCTGTGGCTAAAGTTCAGGGAGTGTTCCAGGCTGGGGACATAATTGAAAGAATCATAGCATATGAATAGAGCTTAAGGTAAATGCATAAAAAAGGAATAGGCCTGAGCACTCTGAAGTTAAAAGGTCTTCAAGTATGAATGAATCTTATCAGAAAAGTGGAAAGAATCTCAGTTCTTCTCAGGTAGTTAAACGTCCTGAAGGAAAAAAACACTTATTAGGTGATATTACTTTGTGAAAGACAGGTAAAAACAAGCAAATTATGAACATAATTTAAAGATAGAATTTATTCTCTTGACGGTTTACTCATGCAAACTGCACATAAAAGAAAATAGTACAGTTTGTGTAACATTGCAAATATAAGGACTCAAAATGCTAGGTACAGAAGTAGTGTGACATCTTGGAAGTCAAAATGGAATTTGTGTTCATACAACTAATAATGATTTTTATTTGCTGAGTACAGATTGATTTACAATGAAAAGTTTGCTAACCTTGGTAAGCTCATTAACCGTTTACATGACTTCTTACATCTATGTAGTTTTATTTTACAGTTGCAAGAATTGTTACCAAAAACTTTAACTTGCATAAATAAGATGAAAGAAAAACGCACTGAAAGACTTTAGAAAGTGAAAAATTGAGGCTTTTCCTAACCCATCCAAGCTACGATAAAAAATAGCCTTCTTGTATAATTCATATTTTGTGCCTTGAGATCAACTCCTTAGCAAACTATGACAAAATCATGATTAGAAATTGATTACTTTAAAATTATGACATCAGTTAAAAATAAGAAAATTTTGAAGTAGAATTGTCAACCAAAATGCTCTCATTTTAAATAAGTCAAACAATAAAATTCCTATTATCTTCATACTTAGAAGTCCTGAAATATCATTTGTATAATTTGCATGTTTCCCAGTTTGAAACTTAGGCAGGTGGGATACTCCCTTGAATTATCAAGGATATTCCATATAGGCTTTTAAAATGTCAATCTCATCAGAAGATGGCACAGAGACTTTAGCAAGTAGTGTAGTATGGATGTAGAACAAACTACACAACTCATTATTAATGCATTACAGATATTTACATAATGGAATCCTGCTTGAATGCCAGAAGTTGGAACTGGGTAGGACTCATAACTATTTTACAAAGGTTTTTTTACACACATTTACTACTTTTTTATTTTTATTGTTTAACAATTGAGTCTATTTAAAATATTGTACTGTATTTTGAACATAACTGAAGAATAAAAATAGATAATGGCACATTAGAAAATTCAGTATCCCACAGATGATTGGATAATGAGAAGTGTACCTACAATCATCTCATCAGAAACAAGCTACTTCATGGAATGTTAGTTGTCCAAGCCTGCACAGTAATGACATTTTAAATTGCAATCATCTATTGGCCAGCATCACACTGAAGGCATCGTTAAACATTCAAGCAAAGATTGCTGGCATAAACTATTGAGAGACACACACACACACTCACACACACACACACACACACACACACATTCTCTCTCTCTCTCTTACATTTCCCACATTATAATTACATTGTTCTAAAGATAGATACTGATTTTTTTCCACGAGAAACGTTATCAAAATTTGCTACTAAAAGATGACAGTGCTTTCACAAGAATAAGTACAAGTTAGCTCGCAAGTACAAGACAATGGGGGTAAACAGTCGTAAATTTTCTAAGTAGTAATTTTAGGCTTTTCTGGCAACCATACCATACTTGATTATGCATAAATTCTGTCTGTAACCTGAAACCTGAAAAAAAAACCCTCAAAACAAGAGCTAATTTTAAAAAATTACTAAATATCTGATAACCCTGTATCGTATATTATATAATTTCATACTTTTCAGCCTCAAAACATAGTTTAAAAACACTGAATTTCAGACTTAAAAATAAAGTCATTTTTTAAATGCTGAAGATTCCAAAATTTTTGTCTACTTAAAATCTTAAAAAAAGAAAATGCATTATTAATGAACTTGATTTAACAGTGTGCACATAAAAGCACTGTATGTCTTTTATCATGTTTTCTCTCACTTAAAACAACAAACCAGTGTTCTCCAATATTATTCCTTTTGCAAAATGTGCAAAATAAAAGGCAAAAAGATTAAAAGCAAATTTCTACCCTTCTCTTGCCTAGTGCTTTATGACTTTGTTCACATTACAAAGTCAATAGGGACTATGCAGAACTTTGGTATAAATGATAACAAGACTACCATCACAGTTGAGGGATAAGGGGTGGGCAAAAGAAATGGAAGTGGGAAGAGAGATTCAATAACACCCCCATTTATTAAAACACCACCAAATTAAAAGTAAAATAAACCACAATGAATTATAATACAATTTACACATTGAGCACAGAAAAATTAATAAATCTAACAATATTTATAAAAAAGCAAAATCAGTCTTTCCAGAGACTTAAAACTGTCGTTCAGTCTTATCATCAACTGTTGCTACACCAACTTTAGAGCCAAATTTAATTTCAAGTAAAAAAAAAAAAAATTTACAACCACAGATTTCGCATAAATGGAAACTGGTCTTTCCTTGATTTCCCTTTGAAGTCACTAATGAGTATCTAAAACTGTTGTACTGCAGGTTTTTAATCAACTTCCTGAGGGCTGTGACTGGGAGGAAGGAGCCATGACAATCTGGGAAAGCGCAGGCTCCATACTCTGGTCTGCCATCTGGGTGAGGACTGAAGTGGCTACAGCTTCTGCCTTTGAGGTTGAACTGACTCCATTGGATGTGCTGACAGAACTATGCTGTATAGCTTCTGTATGTGGACTACTTGGCACCGAAAGGTCTTCTGAACTATCATCTTTATCAGCAGCTGGACAGAAAACAAAGAAAAATTAATCATTCCCTTCTTAAAGTATATGTAAAAGTATTAGACTGAGTCAACATACAGAATAAAAAGTATTTTACAAAACTGAATATTTAGATAAGTCAGTATGGCAAATTAAGTAACTGAAAGAAATGGCTATAAGTCATGAAGTAGGCAATTTTACCTGCAACAGGTCAAATGAAGAAACAACCATACATATGGGAACATCTGGGTGCCCAGTGCCTCACAAAATAGAGCTGAAGAAATATTTGCTAAATAGTGTTAAAGAAAATTAGGTAGGAGTTTGGGAGCTAGCCTTTCACACACACAAACAAATACTTATCAGGAAGCACATTTAACAAAACCAGTCTGTTCAACAACATGTCATTCTTTTTAAAAGATAAACAAGAATTTATAAGCACATATATATACAAAATGAATCTTATATACTGATTATAATTTCAAATTATTCCCTCAGCATTTTCCAGAACTATAGTCTGTCTGACTTTCCATCTTGCAGCCACCGATGTTTATAACACCTGATTCTAATGAGGCATACACATGAGTATAAGCACTATTTAGTCTAAATGCCACCAGCTGTTATATTTGCATGAATTAATTGGGATTCAAATAAAAATCCATATAAAACTCTAATGCGCTTGAAAAGATATTCAGGAAAGGACATTCCAAATTTTTATGAAAATAAACCTACCAATATTTATGCCTGAATAAAAATCTCTTAAATCTTCCTTATTTTAGCAGAAAGAATCCACCAATTTCATTTAGTGAAAAATTTGATGTATGCCACACAAATTATTTATAATATCTGTGAGTTATAAGGTACAATGATAACATGAACACCTGTGCCCTAAGTCCCCAACTTCAGAGAACACTGCCAATGACACTGTTGCTCCTTGGATGCTTCTCTCCTTGCCACAGGTAATCCTCTATTCTGACATTTCTTTAACCAGTCCCTTGTTTTTTCTTTGTAGAGAATGGCCAGATGCCCATTGTCAAAGTTAAGGAGTTAAAAAAAAAAAAAAAAAGACTCTGAACATTAGGAAGCAAGATTACCCCATGATTTGTAATATAAACGATGGAAGGGGAGAATAACTGATAAGCATAACTTAAACTCAAAATCCTTTTGAGGATTTTCTGAAATATAGTAAAATTTACAGAATTTTGACACATCTTCCTCAAATCCATACATTTTTGAACAGCAAGTTTTCATAAATATATTAATGAGATAAAATCCTATCTTCTCCTCTATAATGTTATAAATGCAAAATTGTACCCATGGACCAAACTTACCTCAAGATACAGTAACAGAAATGAAAATTAGTAATCTTTTAAAAAATTGTATAAAGCATTAAGAATATTTTTCTAATCAAGCACAATGAGTACTATAAAATATTAATAATTATTATTTAGCTAACACAATAGTTACATGTTCAAAGAAAACACTGGCAATGACAGGTTAACAGGAGAATACTAAGCAGTCTTTTTTGTTTATTTCACCACTATTTTTCAACAGAACAAGGCTGACCTTTCTCTGAATGTTAAGTTCTCAGGATATAGCAGCTTTCAAAAACAAAGGGATTGATAGATGATGAGTGGTACAAAGAAATCTAAACATATACTGGAGGCAAAGACTCAGAAATAATAAATTGTAATGGAGGAGTACTGACCTCCACTAAAAGTTTGCTCTAGGTAAAGCAAACCTTCAGGGAGCTGACAAGAATCAGTGGTTACTTATAAATTGTGTAATTATAAATTTTACATAGAAAATACCTTTGCAATGTGATATATCTTTCTTATGTCCAGTTCTAGAAGGTGAGGAGAGACAATTACCAGTACAATCAAAAGCACAAGAAATCATGCTGTACTCAAGAGTCACTTTAAGCTCTTTGTAAGCTAAATGGAATCAGATGTTAGACAATTCAATTCTATGAAAAGTTCTCTACCTATGTTTATACATATTTTCAGTAATGAAATTAATCCAGTAGCTTTGCCAAAGAGCTACATCCCCAGCACTTTTTATTTTGAGGCTGGATCTCACTCAGTTGCCTCAAACTTGAGATCCTCTTGCCTTGGGTTCCAGAGTGGCTGGGATTACAGCCCCATGTCACCATGTCCAGTTATTAGTGCATATAAATTGTACAAAATAATGGGACTTATGATGATGAGCTCATATGTATATGTAAAGTGTGTGTGTGTGTGTATAAAATGTCCTTTGATAATGTATTGCTTTCCTCTATCCTTCACCTCCTTCCATCTTTTCCATAACCTCTACTAGGTGATCTGATCTTCTTGTAATGCATTAATTCTTACCATATCTATCGCAGATTTTACCTCCACCCAGAATTGTATTTACAACTGCTTAGTGAATTTTCTGATTTGGATGACTACATAAGTAAATAAGTATTATTATTATTTTCATTCTGATTTTATATTATATAACATTTGGGGTGACCAACAGTCGACTGACTAAAGGGTTTCCTAGGATGTAACATAGGACTTTCAGTGTTAAAACTAGGCAAGACAGTGTTAATAAAATTGAGACCTTATGACTAACTATTGTCACCTTTACCTGCAAGATTTTACAATATTCCTTAATTTATACTAAATCTTGGTTCTCCTTCATAAGTGTTTTGAAAGACAGATTACCACCATTAATATTGCTATGTGCTACATGTTAGTGTGAAATCTGTAAACTTCTCCAAGATATATTCATTTAATCTCTATCACTACTTTCACTATTAACTCAGAAGAAATTAGATTTATTTCAAATATTTGAAATCTGCAAATATAAATCACTTAAAAATTTCTTTCAAATGCTAATAATTTGATTACCTAAACAACTAGACAGGAATAAAGGTAGAGATATTTCCAAATAATAAAAATATCTTTGTATTTCCTGCATTCTCATAACCTACTAAAAAATATATTCACAAAAATGTATTAATCTTGATTTTTGGTCATTTAGCCATAGATAAACCCATATGTCTATACACCTGAAAACATCTTTATAAATCAGTTGTTAAAATGAATAATTGCTTTACATTTGTTGAGCTTATATTACTTAGAAAAAAGAGTCAAAACTATTAGAATCATCCAATAAATTACTAAAGATTAAAAGCTGTATATAAATTTGAATTAAATGTTATTTGAGAAAAGAGTTACTTTATTTCTAATTTTATAGAATCGTTTGTATAATTCCATTTAGAGAGAGAATTTTTTTAATATTTATTTTTCAGTTTTTGGTGGACACAACATCTTTGTATGTGGTGCTGAGGATCGAACCTAGGCCGCACACATGCCAGGCGAGCGCGCTACCACTTGAGCCACATCCCCAGCCCCAGTATAATTCCATTTAAACTACCAAAATTCAAGGGAACTTTCCTGTTTAAGAAAATCATGTATGCATAATGCTGAACTCAGAAGCTTTATGTTAAGTCAGATGGGAACATAATGGCCTCATCCCTATAGCAATCATTGTTAATATAAATCCTAAACATATTTCTATATGGTTCCAATTTACTTTACAATGTGTTTCACTGGCCTGTGTCAAAATGACTAGTAACTCAGATTTATATTCTCGAAACTGACAGAAATTAGTGTCCTAAATATATATGGCAATGGAGAATTGCTAAATCTACTGAATCTTCTTAAATTAAAAAATATTGCCCATTCTGATGAAACTGCTTACAATGACTACAAGTAAAAATGGTAGCCATTAAGTTTTATCGTGAGCACCTGAGGAACTGTTTGCATCCAATACAAAACATTTTGTTCTTTTGAGTTACTGACACTGGCAAATTAAAATGAAGTGGATACATATGGCTGAAACAATCTTCACATTTACAAATATCCAGAAATATCACTAAATCATAAAAATGAAAGCTGTGGGTTATATATTATGAACGTTGCCTAATGCATTCCCAACTCTGTTATTTGTTTCAAATTTGTGCAATGGACAAAAATTGGCCATTTATTCAAGAGTAACAGCTGGTTCCAACATTGTGCATCTTATCTAACAAGGACATTATAGAAAGGAAAAAGCACAATTAACCTCTAAAATGCTGAAAACAGAAAAATCTCATTTTTTGGAAAACATTTAGGAGTGAACTTACAATCAGATGATTTAAATACTGTTCTAGCCTTTTCATAACTAACTATATAAAGATTCACAACAACAAAAACTCTGCACAATGCTGACATTACCTAAGAAATAATAATAGGATCTAATACTATAAATGGATATTGTATGTTAAGTGAAGATGGCTGATAAAAAGTATAATCCTGTGAAGATAAAAAAAATATCATCAGTACTTGTCAATATGTTTAAAATTTTTAGATAACACATATTGCTGATCTGCAGTAATGCTTAGAAAAAAGCTAAAAACAGAAAACTCCAAAACACTCTAGATTCTAAAAAGTATACCCCCCAACTCGCTTGTATAACAACCTTGCAGAAATTGATAATTAATCTTAGATTTAAGAACTGTGTAGGGAGGATAGGAAGGGCAGCAGAATAGAATAGACAATATAATTGATATGTGTACATTCCATGTATGTATTATATATCAAAATGCATTCTACTGTCATGTATGACTAAAAAAAATAAATAAAAATTAAAAAAAAAAAAAAAGAACTGTGCTCTCTACTTTTTTAAATGGTAGCTCTGCTCACTCTGGCAGTATTTCACTGATGTAGCCTAAGGCTGTAGGTAATGGAACATTACTCACTATGATAGCCAGATTTCTTCTGCATGGCGGTTACAGGGCAATCTTTATGAGCCAGAAGAAGCTGTTTCAGCTGTGCCACTTCATTTCTCAGCAGGGTGACTTCGCTCTGGAGAAGAAACAACTTATGTACCTTACCAGCAGTAGACTAAACACATTTTTTACTGTTCAAAATGAGTGGATTAAGATTTGAAAACTGGACATCACTGGCAGAACATTAAGGAATAAAAAAACTATGCTGCTTAAATATGTCTAATCGGTATACATCATTTTTGCTATTTTAGCTTTTATACAAAAACGGCAACTTGTATGAAAACTTAAATAAGACAACAGCACAAGTAGGTAGCATATTTCAAAGTTTTTACATTACCATTTGCCTTGGGACTCATTATATATTTTAGGTTACCTATTGAAAATATTTTTATTTACATATGTTATTTGTTCTTTTGATTATCTGATAAACAGAAAGTCTGAATAGAGGTAGGAGGAATTTTCACTGATTGTGTTAATATTAAGATTCCAGATGGGAAATACAATAACTAAAGAATCATGAATTTCTGAAATTTATTGCAAGGTTGGGCACCAGAACCACTGAAAGTACATGTAATATTTAAATGGCTTAGCTGTCTTTTACCCAGGCAATTTGTAAAACTGAATTTAAAATTCACAAATCAATGGTGATTTGTCCTAAAGCTTACAACAGAATAAGAACTTCAGTCTTTATATGGAATGCATTAATCTGTAAGTTTTATGCAAAAGTTCCAAATTGAGTTGAGTTCAACTCAACCTTTTGAGTTACCATCAAGTACTAAAAACGTATAAATTAGTGATCATTACCAATACTCAAGAATTAGAAATAATATGAATTTAACAAATCGCTAACATTAAAAAAAAATCCTCCAGGTGTGGTGGTGCATGCCTTATAATCACAGCAATGTGGGAGACTGATACAGGAGGATCCTAAATTTGAGGGCAGCCTCTGCAACTTAGCAAGATCCTGTCTCAAAATATAAAATAAAAAAGGCTGGGGATGTGCCTTGGTGGTAGATTGCTCCTGGCTTTAATCCCCAGGGGGGAAAAAATAAAGAATTTATAAACATCTTTAACTTATTTGAAATTAACATTGACTTTACCAATTTGGATTTTACTCCAAAGTAAATAGAAATATATAACAAACCAGGAGTAAATAAAAGTTTAGGCAGGTAGGTCTTTTTATATTCTGTTTCTTAATTAGAAAGCTCAATGTAAAATATTTCAGTAGATTAGGGTCATTAAGCCTCCGTAAGTGACCAATGCAGAAACATGAAAATCAACATAACAAAAGCTAAGCAATCTGGAGGCAAGTCTGTTTAATTAAATAATTCCTCACATCCCAACAACAATGAACTGTAATACTGTATCTAAAAGCACAAAACAAAACTGAGGGTCATAATAACTCTAAATATTAAAATAAAGGTCAGATTACATTTAAAATACTGAATTTAAGAATGGGTGAAGAATGATCAAAGTACAAAAGGTAAAATTTAAAAGTTTTGTTTTAGAAAAGATAAGCTGTTATTTAGAAAAATCATTTCCATGGAATATTATAACCACTGGTGTCAATACAATTAATTATAGCTCGTTCTTAATAGCACTACTGATGAGAAACCATGTTAGAAATAATCCAATATCTACCTTACCCTGCCTTGTCAGCTTGATCTAATACTGTTTTCTATAAGCTTCTCATTAATTTTTGTAATATGAAATGGATATTTATCTTTAGCTAAAAATATATAATCGTTGATAGTCTGCTGTGACCATATTGATTTCTGACTCTCACTGCTCTTCTAAAATACTATAAGCTTTAAACATACCAAAATACAAGTAATGTCCTTAAGTCTCCCTATCCTTGCTGCCTCCTTATTAGTCTGAGCCATATGAAATAACCACTATCTAATTGTCATGCCTTATAAAAATAGTAAACTTAAGTGAATAAAATGCATTGTCTCTTTCTGGAAAGTCTTTCCTTTCTTCTTTACTTTGGTAATTATTTCACTGATCTTTAAGAATCAATACAATACAAATTTGCAAAGGAAAAGAAGTCAATTTTCCTTTTCCATCTTCCCACGGCCATATAAAGGTGCATATTTACATTAATAGGTATCTGACACAGTACTTATACCAAAAATTACAATCCAGAGTGATGTTTATTTATCACCTCTACCAGATTGGGAATTTCTTGAGGGCAGAGATTATTTCTCTGTGTAACCTAAGAGGACAGTGCATGGTCTGACATGGGTTGAGTAGCTATAGTGAGGACTACAGTATATAGTGAGGACTAAAGTATATAGTGAGGACTACAGTAATTTCAGCTAATAAAAAATTCCAAAGAAGGAGAAATAAAATAGCTGAAATAATAAGAAATCGGTCTGAAGTCTTAATTTCATTATTTATACCAAAAATGTCACCAACATTGATATGCTGTTAATTTTCAACAGTTACAAAATGAAATTGACAAGCATTACCTTGATTATAAAATTTTAAAGATCACAAACCGTCTCTCAAATATTCCATAGAAACACTCATCATATAGTATACTGTGAGACAAAATGATATATGTAATAAAATGGCTGAAAGCAGTTCTGAATTGATTAACCAATAAAACAGTTGACTTAAATAATTCTATGATTAAAAATTAAAACAATATTCTTATGCATTCAAATAAAATAAATATTCAAATTTTCTTTTTAATTATGCAGAGCTGAAACTGATAAATATTTGAGACATCAATTTCTATATTTCACACAGTTGGTGATAGTATGGCTCTTGATCTAATTAGATTATCTGGTCCATCAACAAATAAACAAATGTGAAGATGCCAACAATGGGCAATAAATATTAAGGATGGAAGTGGTAAGGCACTTGGTTCTTGCAATTTGTATTTGTGCTCACTGAATTTTCACTGGAGCAAATAACAAGAAAGACCAACAGGAGGGGAAATTAAAAATAAAAAGTTTGCATACATATATCCAAAGACACAAAAGTATGCTCTAAGTTATATTCACCCAAACTTCAAACAACAAATTGTTTCTCCTGCACTTTTCACATGACAGAAAGGTTAAGAAAACCCTCAACAATTTTCAAAGTATACTCAAATATAAACACAGCCCAATTTGTTACATTATCCTGATTTAAAATGTTTTACAATGATGGTAAATTTTCCTAATGATGATCCTAAAGCTCAAAAGTGACTTTTGGGGGCTGGGGACCGGTCCCTCAGTAGTAGAGCGCTTGCCTAGCATGTGTGAAGCACTGGGTTTGATCCTCAGTATCACATAAAATAAATAAATTAAATTAAGGTATTATGTCTATCTTTATTAACTTAAAAAAATTTAAAAAGTGACTTTTGGATGAGAGGTTATAAATTAGACATAATTTGTGTTATTATTGTACCCTAATAATTAATTTCTTTAAAATCTGGTATAAGCACTAGTCTGAAAGCAGCAATAGGACATAGTTACTGGCAGTGGGACTGAGACATGTATTGAAAAGCAAACACAATTGAAGTGTAGGTTAAGCATGAGAATGGATCATGCTTTGATGGAAGTAGATTTAGTTGAGCTGGACTCCTAAATGTAAGCATATGCTAGTGGTTAAGACCAAGTCAAGTATAAGTTGAAAATATGAGGATTATGCAGATAAAGTTTATATAATAAATTAGGCAGAATAGGCTAAAGTCAAGTAATTTCTAAGTCATTCATGATATAGTAAAACTCAACAAATTTATCCAAGCATTTAAGAACTATAATCTCATATACGTAAGTTTTAAAGGAAATATTTTATTCTTAAGAACATAGGTTTGACTATATTACTCTTTGGATAAAGTGGTTGTACAAGTTATAATTTCAATTTTGAAAACTTTCTATAAAGAAAGATTAGAATACAGGTTGAGAGGGGGGCTGTTATGTAACAAATACAACATGAAGGCTTCTATACAGAAACTTCAGGAAGTTAAAGAAAAAAAAAAAGGAAGAGAATACATATACAACCAGTTTGCTTAAGCCAAAATAAATTTGAGAGGATGTTAAGACAGATTTAATAGTAAATGAAAAAAGAAATGTTTACACATCTACCATCTACTCTGTGGATTATTTTAGAATACACTTTAATTGGATTCAGCTTCCAAAGCCTTCCTGGTTGTATTGCCCACTATCTGTGAGTTAGCACTTGTAGAAGATTCTTAGATCATTTTGAAGATGAAACAAGGGGCATTAAAAGCATTTTGAAAATGCAAAAAAGTCTCATTCAAATGTGAGCAACTATTATTTTGTAAAAATAAAACAGATTGGGAAGAAAAAGGAAATGTTGAAAAAAATACTATTCTGGTCTAAAATCCAAAGTCAATTATTTTAACATCTTCTATACAACTGCTTCACTCTAATAATGTGGCTGCTTAAATTTAACTACATACTAGTGAACAAATAATATTTTTCTATATTATTTATCTGAAGCAGATAAGTCTGATGAATCATGACAGGTCAGTCAACTGATTAATCAATCAAAAATTTAGTTATGTTTTAATGGCCTGTTACTCCATAAATCTATGGTATTTGACTTTCTAGTTTAGCGACTACCCCCCAAATTGGAGAAATAATATTGAATAGTTCCTTCTTTTGGGGACTTCTTATTGCTATAAACTATTTTATTATATTCAGTTTTCACAAAAGCCAGTTACTAAGTACCAAGATTCTCACCACACAGGCCCAAGGATTATACTGGATGTAAAACCTTATAACTGATAATAAATTAGTTCTTTAATTTGTATCTGTAATAATAGGAAAAACAAATAGGGTTTTTATTAGAGTTAAAAAATATTTTGGAAATAACTTAAAAAATGAGTAGGAATGACCACTGTCCTATTTTCACATTTAATTACTTGTTTTGTGTCTGTCTCTGCTAGATCACAAATTCTGTAAATGCATAGACAATTATTTTTTACTGTTATATAATCTGTACCTAATAACATGCCTTGTACATACAGAAACATAATGACAGAATGAATAATAACTTGCACTTACATGATGCAGCTACAACATACTTCTACACTTTGTCTCACTTGATCTTTCTAACAGTAATTAGTCTATCAATTTGACAGGTTAAAAAATAAAGGCTTAGAAAAAGTTTTATTAAATAATATTAAAAGTAAGAGCTAGTGGCACATGCCTGTAAATCCACGGGCTGTGGAAGCAGAGACAAGAGGATCAAAAGTTTGAGGCCAGCCTCAGAAATTTAGTGACATCTGCCTCAAAATGAGAAATAAAATGGGCTGGGAATGTAGCTCAGTGGTAAAGTATCCCTGGGTTAAATTTCCAGTACAAAAAAAAAAAAAAAAAAGAAATTTACTAGAATTCAAGTCCATAATAAAACATACAAGGTAGAGATGAATATAGTTAAGATTTTATGGGGGTGGGGGGTGGGGAAGAGAGCACATCACAGAATTACAACTTTTTCAGTAATTAAACAAAACAGGCATTGTAGAGCATCTTCCAACTGCTTTTCTTTCCTATTTCAAGTAATAAATATAGAAATTTTATATTGTTTAGGTACTAGGAATAAAAGACTTGATTCTATTCCCTGTAAGTCACTGAATTAATAAACAAAACCTTTTCCACACCATTAACTATTGAGTGAAAAATCCTCGTGTATTAAATTATGCTTTTATTAATTTTGGGGGCTTCTACCTCACAATTATTTTGCAATATTTAAGTTTTTAAAAAAATCCCAAACGAAAAAATTAAATTTGCTCAAAGAAAAATTACTAAAGAGCTACTATTAATAAAGAGAAGAGGGGCTGGGGTTGTAGCTCAGTGGTAGAGTGCTCCCCTAGCATGTGTGAGGCCCTGGGTTCAATCCTCAGTACCACATAAAAATAAATAAATAAAATAAAGACATTGTGTCCAACTACACCTAAAAAATAAATATTAAAATAAATAAATAAAAATAAAGAGAAGAGTCTGCCTTTCTGTTTACAAGGACACATGTTAAAATTGTATACTGAAAACTAACCTCCATAATTAATATAATTGAAAGACAAAGTTAAACACAGGTTAAAACCATTTCAAATAAAAGATAAAAGTAACAGAACAGGTATTATTTTAAAATACAATTACTGATAACTAACAGTATTCAATTCTTGGTCTAGACTACCATAAATGTCTATAAATAGCATTTGATTAAAGTGCTCTTTTAGAGATTTTAGAAAGCTAAAATATGATTCAATGAATGAGGAAATGATCTTCATAATAATTTTCTTTAAAATCAAATATGTACTTGGTAAAAATATGAACAATCACAACTTAACACCTGTTAATCTTTTTATTGTATAAATAACCATGGGTCATTACCTAGTATACTGATCAGCTAAACTTGTATGCCACATAAAGGATTATTAAGGAAGTAGAATTGATGAATGATTTCCATAGAGTTTAATTATTTCTTTGACACTAAATTTTCTACATAATTCATTCTGTCCTTCAGTTAATGGGTTGGTTGTTAGCAGACTAAAAGAAATTCTTGTTCCCTGAAACCATTATAAGTGGATTAACACTTCATGCTCTGCAAATAAACTCTGGTCAAAAGAGTTTTAAAAACTTTTAATTTTATTTGAAAACATAACTATAAAACAACAAAAAGTAAAAATAATATATTGACTTGAAACAATAATAGAAAGTTATAACTGAAGTGCCTTTCTTCCCATCATCCATGGTTCTCAATCTCCTCCATCATCATTACTTACATCATGGTACACATCACTGTTAAAAACTTACCTGAATTTACAGAGTTATTTCCTAAACCATTTCTACACCTATATATTTATCTATGTAAACCACTTCATTAATTAAAAAAGGATTGTGCTATACCTTTTAATATGCAACTGACTTTGAGTAATTTGAAGAGAAATTCAAGTAACACAAAAGTAACCATTTTAAAGTGGCATTTAGTACGTTTACAATGTTGTACAACCATCACCCTCAATTATAAAATGTTTCCATCACTCTAAAGTAAAAGCCTTTACACATTAAGCAGTTTTTCCCAATTCTCTTCCACTCACCTTGCCAATATGCATTCTCTCTAGATAGATTTATCTATTCTGGGTATTCCAGAATAGGAATGAGTGCATATAATGTGCAATGTTTTGTTCTGGCTTCATTAAGCAAAATGTTTCAAGGTTCTTTCATACACTTCATTCCTTTTATGGCTGAATACTATTCCATTGTATGTATGCATATACCACAGTTTAATTCATTTATCCCTGAAGGCTGTTTCTAGCAAGATTCCTTTTGCCCATAAATATATATAATGGATATTTCTCCAGGTTAATACATATAGCTGAACTTCATTTTTCAATCTTTTTTTTTTTTGAGAAAAATTTTAAAGTAAATCCCTGATAACACATCATTTTACCTCTTCATATTTTGGAATACATTTCAAAAAACATAGTGCTAACATCATTTAATTTTTAATGATTAAAAAGATTATTTTACTTTTCTATTTGTAGTTTGAGATATTAACTGAAATCATTTTCAATTTAGAGCTTAATTTAGTAATTTCCTGAATCTGACATCCGTGTAAAAGTCAGATGCTTTGAAAATGGTGTGAATTAACTTCTACTAAAATGATAAATTTTGCCTTTGTTTCTCCAAGTGAGAAATTTCTACCCAAATTAGGAAATATAAAAAGTCACCTTTTGTTACAATAAACATTTTTATCATATGGCAGAAAAAACAAGATAAATGAAAAAAAGATTATATGTACTGTGAATACTGAATCTGAAATAATTAAGTGTTGCTATTAGTAAGTGGTGACCAGTGCTGTTGCATAATTAGGGAAAGCAATATTTCATTCAAAGCTATTAATACTTCTATAACTTGGGTCAAAGCAGAAAACTGGTCCTATATAAAGTCTTTGTAAATGATACCATACATTTATATACCCACTTAATAGTTTTCAAACACTTTTAATTTTTAAAACAAGACATAACAGACCAAATTACAAAGGAAAATACTGATAAGTTATCACTTTTTTTTTAATGGAAAACACTTGCATTCATTTCAATTTGATTTATGTAATGACAGAGAAACAGGACAAGTACTATTATTTCTATTCTACAGGTCAGACAACTAAGGCTGGAATCGATGGGTTTTATGTTATCCAACTATAAAACAGCCAAGTCATTCAGAAGGTTTTGTTATGATCAAAATCAAAAGATATATTTAAAGTCACTTTATTAATGTAATAAAAGTATTTGAAATTTTAAAACACAGTAGTTATTATTCTAACAGGTTTGGTAAAGTATATAGCTATTTTGTAGTATATACATAAATTAATATTTATAATCTGTTTAATTTTATTTAAAAGGTAAAAAAAAATTCAGAATTTTTTTCCTGAAAAATTGTGTATGGCTACAGATATAGATCAATGGCATTGTGCTTGTCTAGCATGCATGACACGCTGAGTTTGATCCTCAGCATTGCTATAAAATAAATAAATATGTAAACAAATAGTGAAACTAGTTCTTAAATAAAAATTCATTTATCATATGGTAATGATAATATTTCTTAATAAACTCTAGTTTTATACTTGTTATACTTCCACATGTTGGAAGTCTATGTGGTATAGTAAGTTATTAAAATTAAATGGTTAAATATAGGTTTGTAAGACAATTGATTTGTTCTAAAGTTACCATGTTCTTACTCAGAGCACAACATGGATTTATAAAAGATGTCTACCTCACATATTACAATTTTTGAATTAAAATATTTAATTTGGTTAAATACTATGTTTGCTGTTCGAATTTTTTTCCTAAGCATTTAAAGAGACAATTATATGTGTAATATCTTTACAGATAGATTTGAAAAAGGAGTAGGGGGTCTCTCTAATCATTAATTATGATTATATAGAAAGATTCACTTTATATTGGCCTATATTAATAATAAGTATAACTCATTAATATCAACTTCTAGTTGATGTTCATTAATTGGTGGCTAAAAAAACTTTATTAGAAAATACTCACAATGTTAAGAATGACTAAGTAAGGAGTCTTAAAATCTTTATGACCTCACGAGGTCCTAAAGAAACTATTTAAGGTCAATCTGGAACCTTTCATGAGTGTTAAAACAAAACAAAATAAAACTTGTTGTTGAGAGCCACAGCCAAAGGGGCCCCAGCAAACTTCCAGCTGCCAGCAAGCTTCAGACTGCCCCAGCAACATCTAGCTGATTGGCTCCTCTGCGGTGATGTTCATTGGGCTGTTTCCCTGCCCTTCAGACTGCCAGCTGATGATTGGCTCACAGCTGCCCCAGCAACATCTAGCTGATTGGCTCCTCCACGGAGCTGCTCATTGGGTGACTTCTTTGGCTCTGCCCACGCAACCCAGCCAATCGGCCTCAAGAGGAGGAGGATTGTGGGAGGAAAAGGCTGGTGTGGGGGAGAGAGGCTTGTGGAAGCCGGTGGTGGCAGTTGGGCTCTGAGGGTTTTTCCCTGGAGCTGTTTTGTTTGGGTACTAAAAATGTAAAAGTTTGATCAGGTGTAACTATTGCTGCTGTACCATTATTTGACCCATCAGTGAATATATTTGGAGCATTCATGATAGGTGTTTTTCTTGTCATTTTTGGAAAAATTACAGGATGCAATGACCAAAAAGACAATAAAGGATTAGATGGTAAGTGGTTATCAAATGAAACATTAGATTTGCACATTATTATTGCCCTTTCCCATATCATGAAGTTCTATTTTATTTTTTTGAGCTCATACAGACCTAGGTTAATGTTTTGCTGATCAGTTCTATTTTTTTTTTTTTTGACTATAGAGTTTTTAAACATTGCAATAGAGATTTTACCTGTAAAAAGTTATAAGGCCTTTACTATTGTGTTATGTGTTGTATGTATTATATTATGTGTGCACACTTGTGTTTTGTGTTATATGTTTGAATGTACGTATGTCCAATGTACATATTTCTATATATCATATATGATGAGCGCTCATGAAAAGATGGATCCAAATATTTTTTTTTTTATTCACGTGATTTAAATGGTTTAATTTAAATTGGGTAAATAACTGTTAAGAATTGTTTTAATATGTAAACAAAAAAGGAGGTTAACAGATCTGTTTGTTTACTCTCACCTTTAGTTTTCATTATATTTAATAATTCTCTTCACTATAATGTAAATTGTTAAGAAAATTGTTTTCTTTTAGTGTCTTCTGGAATGTTACCTAATTTTTTCTTTAGTCATTATTGCCAGAATTCCTATCTTCATCCCTGTGCCGGTGAAGACAAAGATAAAACTAATCTACAGTTTCTGCAATAGCCATCACTGAACTGCTTACAGAACTTACACTGATCATTCAGCTAAAATTTGGGGGTCAACAGAGGTGAGGCAAAGAACCTCACCCCCCCCCCCCGCTGAGACCTCTCCACAGGTGTGGCTGTACTGGACCGGTAGTCAATGACGGGTAAGATCCAATTACAATGGTACCAACCTAAGACAGGAGGCTGACGCCCTGAGGTCAGCTCATCCGAAGACGGGTAAGGACCATATGTATTGGACAACCTAAGGCAGGCACGGTCCATAAGCCACATGCTTGTTGTTTAAACAGAGAGGGGGAGATGTTGAGAGCCACAGCCAAAGGGGCCCCAGCAAACTTCCAGCTGCCAGCAAGCTTCAGACTGCCCCAGCAACATCTAGCTGATTGGCTCCTCTGCGGTGATGTTCATTGGGCTGTTTCCCTGCCCTTCAGACTGCCAGCTGATGATTGGCTCACAGCTGCCCCAGCAACATCTAGCTGATTGGCTCCTCCACGGAGCTGCTCATTGGGTGACTTCTTTGGCTCTGCCCACGCAACCCAGCCAATCGGCCTCAAGAGGAGGAGGATTGTGGGAGGAAAAGGCTGGTGTGGGGGAGAGAGGCTTGTGGAAGCCGGTGGTGGCAGTTGGGCTCTGAGGGTTTTTCCCTGGAGCTGTTTTGTTTGGCGTTTGTAGTTCTAAAAATAAAGTTAGTTTCTTTTTGACAAGTGGCTCCTGATTTGTGCCAAGCCAGACTTCGGCATTAAATTTAAAAAATTTAAAAGTGCAAACTGCTGAAGCAACTTAGTTATGATATAATCAAAAGATAAAGAAAGTGAATTTAAGTAATATTTCTAAATTTTGGAATTCTTTGATCTTTCTATTACAACTTCATAAAATTTAAGCTAGATAGTAAAGATAGTGTATTTTTTTTAAAGACAGAGAGAGAAAGAATTTTTAATATTTATTTTTCAGTTTTTGGTGGACACAACATCTTTATTTATTTATTTATTTATTTTTTAAATGTGGTGCTGAGGATTGAATCCAGCGCCCCGCGCATGCCAGGCGAGTGCGTTACCACTTGAGCCACATCCCCAGCCCAAAGATAATGTGTCAGTGCTGAAAATTTTATATCACTTCATCTCAGCATTCAAACACGTTTATAAAACTATGATTATATTACTATATAGTTTACCTAAACCCAATATTATGCCCTAAAATATCCTGATGGCCAACTAGAAAGAAACAAGGAAAAGCTATGTTCACAACTATTAAAGATAAATGGCAAAACAAAACACATATTTATGCACCATACCTGCAGTTGACCATTTAATGAACTCAAGTCTTCTGCTTTTTTTTCTAAGGATTGAACCCAGACTTTCCTTTTTTGTCGGCATCTTGAAGCTGCTGCTCTGTTTCGCTCTAAAAATTTCCTCCTTTTTTCATCAGGATCTTCATTAGCAGCTCTTCTTCGACGACCACTTGTATTTTGAGTCTGTGGAGTTGTGTGAGCTGGAGAAGCCTACAGTGCACAGAGATGGAAGTTTGTTATATTTATGTTTAGTGAGTGAACGGATATAGGCAGTAAAGGGTGTCAAAGGGGGAGAGCCACTAACTTTATTTTCTAAGTCTTGAGGAATACATTAGTATTTTGGAGCAACATAAAAATCACCCTGTGCTTTAATTGCCCCCTTGAAATAAATGAATCATACTATAATGAAATTCTTACTAAAGCAATGTCATAGTGAATATCTTCTTTAAAGTATATATAATATTTTCATTTGCTTAGAAATAAAAATCGAAAATATAATACTAATGATCATATGTACATCTTGAATTTTCTACATGTACATTAAATTGACTTTCTTGTAATATTTAATCCTTTGAAAATTACTGATTATTTAATAAGTTCAAAAACTTAACTTTCTAATTAAATTCAAGTCAGAAAACCACTTTTTTGTCTATTTTTTAGATAAAATATATATTAAATCTGTCAATTTTCTTTATTGGTTTTTCTAAAATTAAGGAATTAAGATATGTATATGCTTTGGGGTAGTTCGCTTTGAAATTCAGGGTCAGTCTTTTTCTAAGGGTCAGGTTCTTATAATTATTAGTGCTCATTTTCCTAGCAGGCAGAATCCCACAAGAACCCTAATTTTCATTTTTTAATTGATCCCATTTCCTCCTAATGGATCAGCTTGATTTCTGATCAGCCAAGGATATAAATCTTCAATCACTAGTCAGACTGTCTAGTATATAGGACTAGAGAACAACAGAAACCTCCAGTCCTCTTATGAGCCCCCAAATCCATGCCACAAAACAGGTGAATATGGGAGATTGGAAATGAACCACTAGAAATTTGTGTAGAAGAAAGAGCACTTAATTGTTATAGGTACATAATTCAAAAGACAAGACTAAAAACAATCTTTTACCTATAATTAATTATATTTTAAGGGTGTGAACAAATCAAATCAAATCAAGTCTATGTAATAAGCAAAAATCTTACGTATGTACGTGTTCAAGATAAGTTCTGCAGGTAAATTGCCAAGCTATTCCTCATTCTACAAACTCCCCCAAATAGTAAGTTATCACTTGATTCCTTTGTTCAAATAACTAGCAGTAAAAAATTAAGAGGGTTAGGACTGGGGATATAGTTCAGTACCACAAAATAAATAAATAAGAGGGTTATTTCACTTCTGAAGTATTTTTATTATAATAAAGATCAAGCACTAAATTAAATTGCTTTTTTTTTTAACCTACATATTGCAACTTAATCTTTTAAAAAATATTTGTATGGCTGGCTTCAAGAACTGCAGCCTTGAAATATTTTTCTTCATCCTCTATCATTTTTTTTATTGAGAACAATTTTTTTTATTCAATTGTCTGAATAGAAAGAACTTCTTTGATTTGTTTTTAATTGATTTAATTCATCACAGCAAAGATTAATCAAAGTAATAGAATAGCAGAAATTATTACAATTAGAATCATGAAAATATTTATAGAAACTATTCTAGAGTCTAGTGATATATCAGTGAACAAATAGATAAAGTCCTGTACTCACTGGGCTTCTATTTGATATAATAAAACATAAAGTTATAAATCTAGGGAAAGACTAATAGTATATGAAAATAAAGATAAAATAGCTAAGTAAATATCTATGTTTAGTTGACAATCTAAAACTTGGTATTTACCCATTTCTTTGATTGGAAATTAAATATCTATGTTTAGTTGACAATCTAAAACTTGGTATTTACCCATTTCTTTGATTGGAAATTTTTAAGGTCAATACTAATATTCTTCAAGTAGAGAATATAAAATTTATTGTAAAGGCTGGGGATGTAGCTCAGTGTTAAAGTGCTTGCCTAGCATGTGTGAGACCCTGGGTTGGAGCCCTCATACTGCCAAAAGGCAGGGGGTTAGAAATTTATTGTAGACATATAGAAATATCAATCATGATAGATAGTTAGAAACTAGAGATAAGTGAAAAGGGGTTCTTAGTATAAACTGCTGCCATATTTATTCTTTTGGTGATGTTTTACAAATTTTAATTCAAGAATCATTTGATTTGTGTCATATGACTTACACATATATGGGTATGAATATTTATATATTTAAAAGACCTCCCATCACCTAGAAGTGTAGTAAGAATACTTACATGAATAAATAAAAAGAACTAGTGCTTTATAATGAGTGAGCAAATACAACATGTGAAAACAAGAATTGCTAAAGAAAAAAAAATGCCTGCTTCTTTGGACATGTGGAACATCAGTTAACAGCCCTATTCACTTCAGTGGCTAGAGACCACTGCAACACTATAATACGCTAGGCAGTGTAATTAGGGACAATGATATTCTAGGGAAAAGGAAAATCAATGACAATTTTGAAAAGAGATTCAGAAAGATTCTTATGTAGTTTTTGTTGTACTGGGGATTGAGTGCAGGGGTGCATTATCAGTGGGTTACAGACACAGTCCTTGTTATTTTTTATTTTGAGATAGGGTCTCACTAAATTGCTGGGCTTGAACTTGCAATTCTCCTGACTTAGACTCCCAAGTAGCTGGGACTACAGGTATATACCACTGTGCCCAGTAGAAATATTCTTTAGAGATCTTAGTTTTGCTATCTGAAACGTTTCTAAAGAATAAGGCATTCTTCAACAATATCAAATAAATTGTTAATGTCTATAATGTTTACAGAACATAGACTATGTAATAATATTCAAGAGTACAGTTTAATATCAAACCTATTTATATCACAGAAAGGAAAATATATTGATAATTATTGTTTGTTTTTAAGACAAGTCTGTCTATAGTTTTGTGACAATAATTAAAAGAAACTCTTCATTCCCCTCAACATAAGGTTCTAAGGTTTTTCTAGTTATAGGACAAATTTTCCAAAGAGGAAATCACAACCCTAAAATTCCTCAATCAAGAAAGAAGGAATGAAATAAGTTTCCCAAAGTTGTATTAGGTTTCACTGTTAAAAACTATTTATTTAAAAACTGGCACAGTGGTTCACACCTAAAATCTCAGCTATATGGAAGGACTGTGTGTTCAAGGCCAACCTGGTCAACTTAAAATAAAAAATGAAAGGGTTAGGGATGTGTCTCAGAAGTAGAATGCCTCTGATTCAGTCCCTAGTTCCAAAAAACAAAACAAAAGTCTTCTGTGTTGTGTCAGGTCAATACACATAAATGCCTACAGAGTTTATTATAAAATGTCTTGAACAGTAACAATGTATCTATTATTTTTATCTATTTAATTTTGTATTAACACATACATATGACCTACATTTTTTTTAAAGATTTTTGATATAGTTCTGGAATGACAACATGATAAAAAAATATTTATTTTTTTCAAAATCTATAAAAGAGTCAATGTAAGTCACACTACATTTGTTTTTTTTATTGATAACAAGAGTAGTGAATGATTAAAAAAACACACATACCGGAGTTTCTGTTGTGGATGTAGCTGGTTGTTGTAATGATTGTGGGCGAGATTCTTCTGACTGAGTCCTAACCAATCCACTACCATGACCTTTGACAGTATCACCATTGGTAACTGGAGGATGTTGTTGGGTCAAAGCAGCTTTTAATCTCTGAAATGTAAACATCATTTAAAAAAGAAGTTTCCTGCTTTATCCCCAAATGTAGTTTACAACATACCCATTAGCTAATTGAAAATATTTGTTAAGGAACATACTTGGCTTTGAAATTAGTTTCAATTATCATATTTCATTGAGTATTATAAATATCAATATGACAAACAATTGTACATTTGGAAAGCTTCTCTTTTTGTCTAATTCTGAAAAGTTAAAAAAATAAAAGTTAGCTGAAAATAACTAGCTTCGATCAATTAAAAAACACATTACAAGTTAATTGTAATATACACTTTTATTCATTCTTTTCTCCCTCATTCTTATACCTCCTCCCCACCCCCAGGTTCTGCTTAAGATACTAAAACCTAAATCTATTCTTACCCAGATTTGGTCCCCTTTAATAATCTCTGTTTATAAGTTTGGTATTTGGACAATGAAGAGATGCTGCATTTTTTTTAGGCCACTATGCTGCCTGCCAGACTGAACTTCCTTCTAGAACTTACAGTTAGCTTTACTTCCTGTAGATCCTTTTCTTCCACTATATTTTATTTTTTGCCAGTAAAATGAACCGGACCTAACTGACTTATAGAATGTAATAAGTCTGGTATTAGATTACAGCCCTACATTTTATGGCTACACTTCCTCCTAAAGATACAATTTGAATGAAATTTATCTATCATCAGAAATATGTCATGTCATATGCCAATTAGATAGTAAGAGTAGAGATTATCTTGATTTCTTCTGTGAAACTGGGCAGATGTGTTTTTAAGTTAGTTTTATGATTTGTAAGTATGTAACAATTAGTATAAGATAATCATAGTATCTCAGCAATGAAAGGAACATCAAGAATCTGGAAAAACCTGGGACTACTATTGCTAACACTGCTCTTAACTGAGATGTAGTTCTTGAGCCCCAAATAAATTTCACTGAGTTGCTTAGTGCCTCGACATTGCCGGGCTGGCTTTGAAATTTCGATCCTCCTGTCTCAGCCTCCTGAGCCGCTGGGATTACAGCTGTGTGCCACTGAGCCCGGCTTGGATGTTAACTATTAAAAAAAAAAAGAGATTCTTAACAAATTTTCCTTTCTTCCTTTCCACAGCACATAGTAAAGAATGCATGTGAAGAAAAGACCTTTTGGGGCTGGGGATGTGGCTCAAGCGGTAGCGCCCTCGCCTGGCATGCATGCGGCCTGGGTTCGATCCTCAGCACCACATACAAACAAAGATGTTGTGTCCGCCGAGAACTAAAAAAATAAATAGTAAAAAATTCTCTCTCTCTCTCTAAAAAAAAAAAAAAAAAGACCTTTTGAGGGCTGGGGATGTGGTTCAAGCGGTAGTGTGCTCGCCTGGCATGCGTGCGGTCCAGGTTCGATCCTCAGCACCACATACAAAGATGCTGTGTCTGCGGAAAACTAAAATATAAATATTAAAAAATTCATTCTCACTTTCTCTCTCTCTCTCTTTAAAAAAAAAAAAAGACCTTTTGAAAAGGCCCTCAAATGTTTCTACAACTGTTTTCACTTATTCCAAGAAAAATTTTAGAAAATTTTATCAACTACAAAATTTTTTATCTATGCATATCTTTTTATTGTTTATTATATGTGATCCAAATCCCTCAACAACTGAAGCATATATGAAAAGATCAGTAGAATTTCACCACAGGCAATAATTTATGCCTAGATAAGCATTAGTGGACATTTTCTCTCTATTGAATGCTTATAGATACTGGATTTGATTTTTTAAAAAAGTCAGTAGTTTACAGAAAAGTCTTATTGAGGTATAAGTTTTACAGACAGTAAATTTACTCATTTTAGTATATACAGTTCTTTGAGTGTTAACAAGCACATACACTTGGTGTTACTTTCTCCACAACTAGGATACTGAATAATTCTACCCACAAAATGCCCTGATGCCCTATCCTGTCATGTTTTCCTTGCATCTCTGGCCCCTGGAAACCACTAATCTGTTTTTTGACCCCCAAAATTTTATCTTATCCAGAATATCATTTAAACGGAAACACACAGTGTCTAGTCTTTTGAATCTGACTTTTTTCCTTTGGCATAATGCACTTGAGATTCATCTGAGTTATCAATAGTTTTTAAATACGTTTTTAAATGAATAGTATCCCTGTTTTATAGATTAGGAATCCGGTGATCATTCTCTCAAGCTATTAAACTAGTTCAAATCCTGGTTTCGAATACAAAATCTCTTCAGCTTCAAAGTGTGCAATTTTTCTATGGCACTATGTTACATATATTATACTTGGTACTGTCAGAAAACACAGGGAAAGAACAAGAAAGATAATCTGAGACTGCATGGCTTTCAAAAGACAACCATAAAGGATTGAGAAAGACAAGCCTTATACAACTGCTAAGCCATGTCACCCAGGATCAGGCATGTTTTCTCCTTTTCTGACAGACTTTCTCTACGAACTATAAAAATCACAATATCTGTAAAGTCCTACTATCTTCACTGATTGTACACACAATGTATTATAATATTTTTTCAGATGAGAAGATCATGTACATATAGAACTTTAATTCAAACTATCCGTAATTTTGAATAAATAAATCTTTTGAGTCTCAATTTTCTTATCTGTGAAACTGGGAATAACTCCCTTGGAGGAGTTAAACAAAAATTAAATATAATACCCACAATTAACTGATTCATAAAAGGATTTCTAAAATGTTAGCTTCTTTATTTCTTCAAGAATAGTTATTGAGCCAGGTGTGGTGGCTGTAATCCCAGTGATGCAGAGGGTTAAGGTAGAAGGATTCTAGGTTCGAGGCCATTCTGGGCAATTCAGCAAGATCTTGTCTCAAAATTTTTTAAAAGGCTGGAAATGTAGCTCTGTGACAGATCATTTGCCTAGCATGCATGAGACCCTGGGTTCAATCTCTAGTACCAAAACAAACAAACCAATACCATATACTGCAATATATTATATTTAAGAATACAGACAAAATTCCTAATTCCTTCTTTCCTCTATATCCTAACATTTTTTTTAGAGAGAGAGAGAGAGAGAGAGAGAGAGAATGAGAATGAATGAGAATATGAATATATTTTTGTAGATGAACACAACACAATGCCTTTATTTTTATGTGGTGCTGAGAATCAAACCCGGGTCATGCCTGTGCTAGGTGAGCGTTCTACCGCTGAGTCACAATCCCAGCCCAAATGCCTTCTTCTTCTTTTTTTTTTTTTTTTTTTAAGAAATCAGAAACAATTTGTCGTTAGGACAAAGGAAATAAGGACACTAATGACTGAGAATAATGTTGAAGTAGACACATAAAAAATGGAAACAGATGAGTGACCCAACTGGTAGCTGGCTGGAAAAAGACAGGAATATTCAGGAAACTGATTGAAAAGAAGTGAAAGAAAGATAAAAGTTAGAAAAGAGTATAAATCACATAAACAGAACAAAAAAGGAGAGTCTGAGGAGATGGTTGGTCTGCATATTTATACCTTCAATAAACAGAATGTTAGAGATCAAAATATAACAAATAGTACCCAATTTATAGTGCTAAATTGGAGCTTTTGTTTCTGGATATAATATGTGCAAAAATACACTACAAAATAGAGCTGTGAGGCTTGATAAATTATGTGTTGGTAAAACATTTTTAAGTCCTTAGGTAGAAAACATTATAGAATTGAAGAGCATTTAAAGTTTTATAGTGAAGAGCTTAACTCTTAGAATTAATGAAATACAGTAACTACACATAGGGGAGTCTGAAGTACATAAACATCACTCTCTTGAATAATCTTTAGTAGGGCAAGTTACAACCTTACAGAGCACTTAAAAGCAGCATCAGTATTCATTCATTATCCTCCCTTGACTGCCCTAGGGTATACAGCACTCATCCAGTGAGGAAGCACTAATGTTTGCTCCATGCTGTTACATTGATTACAATGGGTCTGACTTGGAAAGTGTGCCAGTGGGTATAAAATATAAGAAAGAGACTTTAAGGGTTAATTAACACTGCTCAACTGCTGATTAATTTTTTAAAAACTATATATATGTGTGCTAAAAACTTAGAATGTTAGGTGAAGAAAGCAGGCACTAAATATTCATATAAATTTTTATAATTCATATAAGGATACCTATAATTTACCTTTATATATGTTAGGAGTATTTTATTTGTTTGTTTGTTTGTTTTTAAAGAGAGAGTGAGAGAGGAGAGAGAGAGAGAATTTTTTTTTTTTTAATATTTATTTTTTAGTTTTTGGCGGACACAACATCGTTGTTTGTATGTGGTGCTGAGGATCGAACCCGGGCCGCATGCATGCCAGGCGAGCGCGCTACCGCTTGAGCCACATCCCCAGCCCTGTTAGGAGTATTTTAAAGAAGGTCAAATATCTTGGTTTTAAAAGAATTAATGAAAGCAAATACAAATACAGTGGACATTTATTTTACAATAGAATTTTGGAGCTAGCTGAGATAATGGAATTCAGAATATAATCATCATCTTCCATATAAGAAACTTCTCAAAAATTGAAGTTAACTGCTCAAAATCATAAAGTTAGTAGCAGAGGTAAAACCTGAAATTCTATCTGTTGACCACCCCCACCCCCAGTTCACTTAACACATTATTAACAAACACTCTGCCAAAATAGAGCTTTGCCCTAATATTAAGTATTCTAGCACCTACCTGCCAAGGGTATTTAGACCAATGTCTACATCAAGCACCCTATGTCCCTTGAGCTGTATCTGATAGAGGGCAGCTATAACAAGATATTCCTGGTCAAAGGCAACATCCCTGCTGAAAGCTACACTTTTTCAACAACATTCTGCTGGACACTATCAGTGACAAGACGGCAGGACGTATTGAGAAGGCTGAGAAAATCCTTATCACTGAGGCCACCCAGAACCTCTTTTTCAAGACACCCAAGAAGATGACAGACTAAGCTAAAAGTGAGGGTTGGTACTGGGCCCCAACAACTACTACAGTTTTGCCAGCCAGCAGAAGCCAGAAGACACCATCATCCCCTCCCCAGAACTGGCCAAACAGGTCACTGAATATGCCCTGCAGCTAGAGATGTTTGAGCCCACTGGCCCTGGGGCAGGGCAAGGCATCATTATTTAAAACTCACAGTGCAGGCTGTCCTCCAATAAAGGTGGAATGTCATTCGTTCTTCCAGACCTTGTAACCCCAGTTGGAATGACAGAGAAACCATTATTATCTCTGCAGAATTTGGAAGTTTGAGGGCTTATGGAGGTTGGAGATAATATCCTCCCATCTAACCCAGTGACAACTGCTTCTGGTCTCACACACAGATGCTCTGTGAACCATGGAAGAGCACAGGTCCCATATGGCCACATTGGAATGCTGGGCCAGGGCATCCAAATCTTTCAGTAAAAGATGTGATGTATCCCATTTTTAAAATGTTGGCAGTGTACTAAATAATTTTACAAATGGAAAAAAAAGTAATCTAAGTATATTTGTTATCAATTATATTGATATATGCTCAGTCCATTACTAAGATCAAAGTTTCTCTCACCAGAGAAATTTAATAAGCAAATAAAAGCTAGGCATGGTGGAACATGCCTGTAATTCCAGCAGCTCAGGAGGCAGAGATAGAAGGATCCCAAGTTCAAAGCCAGCCTCAACGATGAGGTGCTAAGCAACTCAGGTAGACCCTATCTCTAAATATACAAAATAGGACTGGGGATGTGGTGGCCGAGTGCCCCTGAGTTCAAGCCTTGGTACCAAAAAAAAAAAAAAAAAAAAAAAAAAAAAAGGCAAATAAAGATTGAGTGTTCAGAAAATAAAGAATGAGCACTCAAAGAAATTAAATAAGATTTAAGTGATCTATAATCTCTAATATGTACAATAAATCCTAGGCATAATTTTAAGGGAAAGGCATATACTGTTTGAAAAAAAAACCTGTCTTTTATTATTATGTTTCTAAGAAGTAGATTAGTGTTTTGAAGTTGAGTTAATTTTTAGCAATGTCAAGTTCAACACCTATAATAAGAGCTTTTTTCTTTGAGATATAGACTGTGCCAATTAATTAAAGGGTGAATGGTGCATCTGCATATTTATACCTTCATTCATTGTGATGAACAATCTGATACACTCATTTTTATAGGTGATATGATAAAAATAATTTGTTATTCAAGTTCTATGTTCTCTGCTTATGTAGCACTCTTGAAATCATCTGTATCAAATCTGTCAGAACCTGATATGAAAAAAAAAACTATCATAGTTCAGAGAAAAAAAGATAACGTTCTCTAGAAACAATTTATGAAAAAGTCAGATACATATTTCATATGTGCCACAAAAACTCATCAGAGTAATAACCCTCCTTCTCCTGGGTGTTATCCTACCATCTGCTGCTCTATTACTTATCTTTATTTTTCAACTAATTAACAGCATAATCTTCTAAATTCAGCAAGTTAATTATCATTATTGTGGTCTTTGCAGCATCATCAGTCCTCATGAAGTCTTGTCTCCCCACCCCTAGAGAACATATGAAAATGAAGTAGGTTTGGAGAGGGTCTGTTTCTTTGGTGTGGGCTCATTAGGTGTTTGCTGATTAGCTTGGCATGCAGAGGCAGGTCAGAAGAATTCTGCTGAACATGAGGTTCCATGCAGGGCCCATCTAAGTTAATGTAGGTTTCTGAACATTTGCCAAGATGCCCTATGTCAGCTCTTGGTGGAAACCCCCCGCAGAAACCCTACTGGCTACCCACTGTGTACAAAGATATTTCTCAGTATGTCACAAGTCTTCAAGGAATGATTCTGAAGGCTACTACTTAAATACTTCACTAAATATTCCTAAACAAAACTCCCAGATTATCAACATCTTATTTCTAGAGTCAGTATTTTACTACAAATATTACATAAGAAAGTATTTTAAGAGTAACACAGATAGCAAATATCTACTGTTTATGTGTTTAATGACAAAACCAAAACCAAAAACCTCCTAAATCTAAATTTGATGATATCTGCTATAATTTTGTAAAAATAGCAGCTCCTGGGAAATTTTCTATAGTGTTAAAAAGTACTAGATAATCTTGTACTAGATAATTTTTATCACATTACTTTTCCAAAGACTAATAAGTTGTTAAATTTTTTTTCTTTTGAAGTTTACTTTGAAGACTTCAACAGAAAAGAAAGACCTTATTATTTTCCTATTTGTAGTCGACAAAACCTGACACATACATAAATTTTCCTTAAGCATTGGGCATCTGAAAATCAGGTTATTACAAAAGCATCCTTGGCTTTCTTAGGATACAAAGTTAAGTTTCTCTTCAACAGTGGTGTGCTCCATTCTTATTCTTAAGTGTTTCAATTTTGCCATTTCTCTTATTTTCTTAACCATAGGTTATATGAGCAGAATCACTACTACACTAAACTATGTAGCATGCCGTTAACATATTGTGACCAAAGATCAAACAGTTCTTGAGAGAGATGTAGAACCCCCAAAGAATGATTTTTTTAGCCAGGTGTGGTAGTGTACCACTTGTAATCCTAGCTACCAGAAGGCTGAAGTAGTAGGATTGCCAGTTCAAGGCCAGTTTCATCAACTTAGTGAGATCTTGTCTCAAAATAGAAAATTAAGAGTTGCAGATGTAGTTTAGTGGTAGAATGCACATGAATTTGATCCCTAGTATCACAAAAGAAAAATTTAAAAAAGATGTTTATATGTTTTCAAAGAGTTGAAAACTACCACCACTACACCAACAAAGCAAAATTCAACTGAAATAGTAAAAGAAATAGGTTTTACTGGTGGCTGCAGTCAGAATTATTTAACATATTAAATAAATCCAGGGGTTATGAGCTAAGAACTGAAAAACTAATGTGACTCCATTTTTAAAAAATAAATAAATAACAGCAACTTCTACCTCAAGGCCTGTCCTAAGGAAGGGGGCATGACCCTTGTACTTGGAAAAACCCACAGAGCACTCCTAAGTACATACCCACCCTGCTGAGTTGTTTGTCTGTAAATAACAGGAGAGGTCTGTGACGCCACCTGTCCCTGACTCAGGCTAGGTGAGAACCATAGCAAACCCCCTAGCAACCTCCAATCAGCATGAGACAGGGAAAATACCTGAAATGCCAAATGACCCCCAAGTAGTTTATGGTGGTTGATAACATGTTGGGAAACCATGTAGTTTAGCACGAACACCCCTCTTGGCCTAAACCAATCAGTTCAAAGGAATCCTCCTCTTGTACTGACCAATCACCCCTACCCAACTTGTTCCCGCCAGTGAATGTGCTAATCAATGTTAAGAGTTGTTGTTTGACTTTCCCTCGGTATGGAATGATTTGCTGTGTGATGTTGTGACGCATAGAGTATCCCCCCCCAAACCTATAAAATCTCACTGAACAAAGTACCGGGACTCACTCCCTGGGACCGCTGCTTCGAGAACGGTTGTGAGTCGAGCCTCCAGCTTGCAAAAATGACTCTTGTGTGCTTGTATCGGATTCGGCTCCTGGAGATCTATTTGGGTCTCACGAATCTGGCATAACAGAACCATCCACTTGGAGAAAATGAATGTGGAGTTCTATCTTTGTTGCAGGAAAACATCTAGTCTTGTGATCAATAATTTGGTCATCAAGAAACTTCTGTGCACTGATATGAACCTAACTTCAACAGTCTTCAAATGGGTGGACAGAATTGTTTTTATCTCCTGAAGCTTACTAATAAATTCATGACACTGACATTTTAACTTTAAACTTGGAAATCAATTTGCACTTTTTTGGTAAATTCTGTTCTAAAAGTGCGAAAATAATTTGCTACACTGAGTAACAGATTATCTTTGTATTTTAATTAAAAATGTTTAATTTGGAGATTGATTTAGACCTGTAAATTTTAGTTTTCAGTAGTAAGATAATCTTAACTAAGCTTCTAAATGCTATAGGTATATCTAAGAAAACCATGCCTCATCAAATCTAAAAGTTTAAGAGTTATCAAACACTTAGGAAAGTTTGTTAACTGAGAAATTTTTACAAATGTGGCTTAACATATTTCAGATGCATTATATTTAAAACCCTTTAGAAGCAATTATTACACACTTGTATTTGTAAATTGCTTTCAAAACTTAAGAAACTTAAGTTTTCAAACTTGTAACTTTGATAAATGTGAACATGTTTTTAAAAAGTAGTCCCTGAATAATCAGTTTGGGGCACAAAAGTCACTATCAATGGCATCAATTCTTTTTATATTTTGAAATTTTCCATAAGAAAAATTTAAAAAGGAAGTAGAATAATTTCCATATTTTTTATTTAATACAAAACAAAAAAAACAAAAATTCACTATGATATAATTCTAATTGCAACCCCCCTCCTAATATAAATATATATCTGTGTGTGTGCGCATGCATACGTATACACACACACACACACACACACACACGTACATGTTATACACCCACATACAGAACTAACAAAAATCTTGAATCCAATATATATATAAAGAATTCCTACAGTAAACGAAAAGCCATTAAAAAATGGGCAAAAGACTTCACAAAGTTTGGTCAAAAAGGAAATGCAAACCACCAGAAACTGCTATACACTCCTAGAATGTCTATAATTAAAAAGAGAAATCTAAAGGTCAGCAAGACTGTGGAGACAAAGGAAATTCCCATATACTTCTGGAGGCAATATAAACTCTTGGTAAAAGAAATAATTTCTTTTACAATTAAATATATATTTATCCTGACTCAGCATTTCTATTCATTAGGTATTTTCCAAGAAAATAAAAATTATGTTCACAAAGAATTGTAGGAGAATGTGCATAGTAGTGGGAGCTTGGGGTGTAGGTCAGGGTAGAGAGAGGGCTTGACTAGCATGCTGAAGCCCTGGGTTTGATCCAAACAAAATGAAACTAAATTAAAGTAAAAACAAAAGGAATGCGCATAGTAGCTTTACTCAAAACAGCTAACCACTTGGAAACCAAGTGGCCGTTAATAGGAGAATGGACAAAGAAATTGTGGTTTTATTCACACAATAGAATACTATTCTGCAATAAAAAGAAGCAAACTGTGATATACTCAACAACATGAACAAATCTCAGAGACATTCATTGAGCTGGATATAAGACAGTACACATTAATTTCATTTATATGAAATTTTAGGACTACAGTCACTATAGCAGCAGAACAGCTGGAAGGAGAACTAATAGGGAAGGGAAACAAAAAACTTTCTAGGTAGATGTCAATGTTCTATATCATAATGTGGTGTAGGTTCTGTGAACGCCTTTAATTATTAAAACCATAAAAGTATAATTGACTCAATCAGTGTATGTAAATTTTGAATTGAGACAGAAATAAAAATAGTTAAATGGGAAGTACAGAATGATAGTGTCACGTTACTAAGTTGGGTGATGAATACATGGAAGTTTGTTATATTATCCTATTTTCTTTTTATATTTTGAAATTTTCCATAAGAAAAAATTTAAAAAGGAAGTAGAATAATTCCCATATTTTTTATTTAATACAAAATAGGGAAATCTTATTTATTATCCCAATTAAAATAGGCAACCATGAAAATATGGCTATTTTACATTACCAAAATTCTAATAAGAAATTAAATTGGATTATTTTGTGGGTTATTTTTTTGTGGGGGGGGCATCGGGGATTGAACTCAGGGTTACTTAACCACTGAGCCACATTCCCAGCCCTTTTTTATATTTTATTTAGAGATAGAGTCTCACAGAGTTGCTTAGTGATTTTCTAAATTGCTGAGACTGGCTTTGACCTTGTGATCCTCCTGTCTTAACCTCCCAAACTGCTGGGATTTAGGCATGCACCACTGCTCCCAGCCTAGTTTTGGGATTTTAAGTGATGATTGTTTTTTTATATATAAAATGATAGAAGTTATCGCTTTGGTAGTTTTTTCACACCTAAATGTTCAAAACACTTTTACTCTTTCAATTTAGTTTTCTAGTTACCTAAGAGAAAAAGTTATTTAGTTAGTCTTAGGTTTAATAGATGCTAGAACTATTGCCTACACTTGTAGCCAAAAGAACTTCTTTAAGTTGGATGTTTTCCTTTTGAATAAATCTGTAGGAAAAAAAGTCCACTGAATGTGTAAGCCTATTTTTTGGCGCAGTCTACAACAACAGGATCTTTTTGACTTCCATGGAAGGGTTCTCACTGCATGGAATCTTAAATTGAATTTTTCATTAATATAGTATTTTAAACAGCAAGTATAAAAAATATCCCCAGTGAATTTCTTCTGGTATCAAGTTCATCTTAATATTTCCAAAGGCTCTGACCCAACATTCTATGATGTGAACAATTTTACCCCCTACGTTTTTATGTTCTTTCACAATAACCAGTCAATGTTTACATTTTTTCAACCAATTGTTGTTCGTTCAAATGATGTGTTAACTTTTAAACAAAGGTTATCATGTGCAAATATCAGATTGATTATTTGCACTAATGGAGAATAGCTGTAAAAACCTGTAAGTCTTACAACATGTAATGTTTTTTATGTCTACACAATTGTATCATTAATATAGTGCCTAGAACTGAAGCAAATAAAAGGATCTAATAACTACTATTTATTGATTTTCTAAAAATACACTAATAAATTGATGTTAAGAAGAATTAGTCCTGCATTGTCTCAGACTATAGAATGAAGAATTACACTGATTATAAAATAAAAAAAATCTCATGTCTTTTAAAAGAAAGTTAAAAAGTTTATGACAATTTGGGTTGAATAATGCCAGAAATCAAGTCTTAATTCTATTTTAAAGACAATAAAAAGTGGACCTCAGAAAAGTTAAACTGGCTTGATTTAGGGTAGTGAATAGGAAAGTTATGATTAAAATTAAAATGTAGATCTTATCCCTTTAAGCAATACTAATTTCTCTTTCTTTCTGGTGCTTTCTAATTAGACATAATAGTGGAATTCATTATGCCTTACTTGCACATGCACATTACATAATTTGATTAATCTTATTCCCCAGTAAAAACAATACTAATTTCTTATGTCTGAAACACAATAGAAAAAGATATACTTTTATTTATCATGTACAATGTTTCCTAGCTTGAATACTATTTCAGAATTCTTTTTATACTGTTTAAAACCACTCATTCAGCCCTGCCTTCAGATGATTACACATAGTCTCAGCTGTAATACTCCTAGTCTCCACCAGGAGGAGAGTTTGTTTAAAAGAGTCAAAACCAGACAAATTACAAATGACAAGAACCAGAACTTTATTCCCAACTCACCCATTTATTTTAAAGTACCACTAACCAATTACTACGCTAATAGAAGCTTTCCTTTGCCAAAATTTACGGTTCTTCTACAATGTAATATAGTCCATGACTTTTTAAAATGGGACCTAAACTGTACCTTTGAATCAGGTTTTAATGGAAAAAACTAATTCAAAGCTTAAAAAAATGTACAAAATAAACAAATTTTTGCTCACCATTTTTGCTTCTGACTGTTGTACTGGTTGAGGGGAGGAAGGGCCTGGAATTCCTGGAACACTAGGCACCATGGTGACTGGTCGAACAAGCTATGCAAAAAAGATATTGAAAAATATTTTCTATAGAATATTTTCAAAATGAGATTTGTATTTTTATTTGTATAATGGCTATTACAATTTGAAACATTAAAATCACAAAATTATAAAACTTATCTCTAGCTGATTATATCTCTACACCAAATCCTGCTTTACATCCAGATATATCCCTCAAAAGTTGTCAGTTTCTCTGAGACAGGTGCTTCCCTAATCTTCAATTTTCATGACTTCTTTAATGTTTCTTATAAAAACTCATAGTATTGGAAGTGATTAATGCAAAATTTCTCACAAATCTGTCACTTTCATTTTGCATTTGAAAGAATGTCAAAACTAGTGACAATAGGCATAAAAAATAATTTCAACAATGAACTCTGCTTTTCTAAAATATATATTTGTATATGAAAATTTTCTAAAATATGATTTCTTTGATGTATCAATATATTGGATAATGACAAAGAAGATGATTACTTCTAACAACTTCTCAAATAATCTGGAACAGATTTTACCACATTGGTTTTTAACTAGTACTATATAAATAAAATATACCTCTTCTTTCATTTTTAAGTTGCTGTCATCACAGATACAATTAATAGGATAACCATATAATCTCAAATACAAGGCAAAAATGTTTTCTATCTCAAAAATATCCTCAGCAAAAAGGAAGAACTTGTATTTGAATATTTTACAAAAAGTCTTTCCAATAATATATTTTGAACAAAAGTTTTGTTTTGAAGAAGTCTTATTATCTTAAAATTATCCCAATCAATACTGATTTTGGATACTTAGATCACTTGGAAGAATTAAAGTATTAAGCATTTAAAAAAGTATAAACATAATATTAATCTCTTAATATTTCTGGGGGTATAACTGTATTCAAAGTATCTGTTGTTATAAGTAGGCTTTTAAAAATAATTTTAAAAAGAAATACAGTGTTAACATTACTAAATGTCACCATTTAAAAACTAAACTTTTTTATTATATAAATGAGTATCTAAGGCTTTGATAAGATTTCCAGGAAACTACAGATTCAAAAACTATTATAAATAATTTAGGTGAAAATGAAAATGATGTGCTTGGAAAACTTTATTAGATATTTAAAACAGTGGTTCTCAGGATGAAAATGTGAAATGTTGACACATTTGGAAAGTATGAATTAAACTGTATAGTAAACATGAGAGTAGGGCAGAGTGTAATGGCACATGTTTGTAATCCCATCAGATCAGGAGGCTGAGACAGAAGGACTACAAGTTCAAAGCCAGCCCCAGTAATTTAGCCAGGGCATAAGCAACTCAGCGAGACCTTGTCTCAAAAAATAAAAAGGAAGAATTGTGGATGTGGTTCAGTGGTTATGTACCTTTGGGTTCAGTCCCTGGTACCCCACCCACTGCCCACCCCCAGAAAGTGAGTAGGAAAAAAGCATTATTTCTAAGTGACAGCATTTCACAATGTGTTTTTAAATTATCATCAAACTATTAAATATCATAAATAGTTATTTGACTATTTTGTCCATGTCTTCCAAAATTTATATAATGAACATGCCCTTCAAAAAAATCTCTTGGATCTTTTCATTACAAACTGGGAGACTACTACTTCAGCACATTTAGATTTTAACATGCTTGGGCAATCAAATTCTGTAAAACTAATTGGACCATAATGGCTCACAGAACCTTTATGAGGTCTTTATAAAGAACTTTTATAAATAAATAGAAATGCCATAGAATTATTTGATAGCATTCTAGTATTAGTATCTTTAAAATTAGAACTCTGGGGCTGGGGATATAGCTTCATTGGTAGAATGCTTTTTTTTTTTTTTTTTTTTTTTTTTTGCCTGGTATGCATGAGGCCCTGTGTTCAATCTGCAGTTAAAAAAAAACAAACACAAAAAAACCCCTTCAGAAATCAGAAATACCTGAATTCTACTAATGTAGGCAAATTGAAATGAACTGAACAAGGGGTGGAGTTCTTAGTATTAAAAAAGAAAAAAAAAAAGCAGGAAATCAAGATTTGAATGGGAAGAAAAACTGTTTTCTATCCAAATACATTTGCCTACAATAGTATATTTTATTACTACAAATATCAATAAGTAAATATTACCCACCACTAATAAGTATTTTGTTAAGTTTAGTTTCAGCTAATGAAGCAGTTCCAAATATATTTTCTAACTGCTTTACAAAAACCAGTTTGCTACAAGACTTAGTCTAACTTTACAACTTACTGGGACTGCAGCTGGAACATGCACATTAGAACTTGTAATTGATGCAGGAATAGCAACAGGCATGGTTTGTCCATTAGGGAGATGTAACAGAAGAGGAAATGGGCCTGGTACAGGGCTAAGAAAAACA